>NW_028259162.1:3750000-4375000 GCF_977971745.1 Zootermopsis nevadensis | reverse complement strand
CCTTAAATACCTACAGTCCATTGAAGGAAACTTTCAAGGGCATGTTCCATGTATGAATGGAATCAGATGAACACATCATTGGCATTAATGTGGTGTTTTTAAGGTTGTTACACCTTGGATTTATGGGTGGATTTACCAGGTGTTTCTGGTTCATCTGCATATGAGATAGTAGAGCAATAGAACCTCTATGTTGTTGAGGTCTGGTAAGTGACCAAAGGGTTTGTTCCTGGGATAAGGAATGTTATGCCATTAGTGGCTCCTTAGTTGGTACTGCTTCTTCCTTTGTATATAAAGCTGGCATTTGGGTACATAATTATGGTAACAGAATAACTTTTACTTTTGGTAGGTTTTGGATTACAATATGGATTTGCGGACAGTAAGACATTTTATCTGGAAGTCTTCGGCTGACCTGACATTGTATTACCGGCCTCTGAAATAGGACTGAATTTTTCAGGAGTAACCTGACTCACTGGTAAGAAAGGTATTGACCAGCGTATAAAACTGAGTGGTGTTATTGTCAGCGTATGCATTGTTGTCCTGGTTAGGAGAAAGCAAGGCTGTGTTGAGAAATGATATTGAAAGGAAAATACTTGGTATGCTTTGAATAAAATAAGGGAAGATAAGCAAGTTGAAAGGATTATAGAAGTAAGTGTAGGATATAGTGTAATGGCAGGTTTCATTTTATAGGGACAGATTAAATGCTTTTAATGGAAATAGTAGATGCCACTGTAAGAAATTAATTTTGAATAAATTAATGTGTTATGTAATTTATATTTATAACCAGTTTTGTGTCTAAGTCGGAAAGTGATTTAGATTAAGAAGACATTGCACAAGGTGCTTCCAGCAGGGTGTAAAGAGTTCCAGGTAAATTGATTTCCCATGGAAATCTTAAACTGTGGCATCATGGCACTGTATTCACATGGACAGCTTTGAGCCTCGTGACTTCTATAGTGTGCAATAGTACTCAAATAGTGCTTCCTTTCATATGAATAACTTCAAATTGTGTGTGAGTGGAGGAGCATGTTCAGATGAATGAAATCAGTCTAGTGTTGTGTTCAAGTGTTGAAAATGGAGAAGATCATTCATTTATTAATCATTTATTACAATAAAATATGTTGGAAACAATGGTGACAAGACACAAGCATAAGACCCAGTTTAATCTGAAGAAATGTTGGCAATTATTTTGAGCTATGTGAAAATTAAATAAACATAATTTTATTAAACCCATAGCTTTATTGTGTTAGCAAAAACATGACATTTTACATATGATCTAATATAGATAGTAGTTAAAAATCCTGATCACTGTTCCTGATGCTGCACTAATGTTGGATTATGGTGAGTTTGAGGCCTGCACTAGAAGTAGAAGGTATGAAAAAGATTGGGAAGCAGAATGTGTGGGAAATTGGGATGTTTTTAAATTGCAAGCTGGTAAGCTGCAGGAATAGGATAATTATGCCCATTTGTCATTGGTGTTTTCTTCTGGAGTGGCAAAATTGGTGGTGTTCCTCAAACCCATCATCAGGCCATAAGCACCTCTGTTGTGTAACATCTCCGAAGACATTTATCTTTAGTTGTAAGCATGTCAAGAGTTTTAAAAATAGTGGGCATTGGATCTGTGCACTACAATTATAAAAATATATTTGATTGTTTTTCTACTTTTTTTCCCTTCTCCATTTATTCCTGTAGTAGATTCCAGTTATTTTGTTTTATGTTCACACTCATTCATATGGAAAACTTTCAGGCTCCAAGATTTTAAGGAAGTTGGCTCTGAGGGAGCAAATGGAAAACAAATCACTTGAGTTAATGCAAGCTGAATCCTTGCCTGGGATGATTGCGCCTTTTCCTCAGCGTGTTTGTTGGAGATGGAGCATTTTGTGTCTCAGAAAATTTACTTTGGCCATATATAACAAGACTCTTGGTGATTGAAAAGAGGACCTTCGACTGTTCGGCTTTAAGAGCTTGTCAGTCTGTAGAATATATTACATTTGATATTTTATCAAACAACTGGTGAATATTTCATACAACTATTGATATTATTATTGAAATTACTGCTGAAATTGTAAATGCCTGTCATGTCGTATGTTAGTTTTGTTTATTAGAGAGATGGTTATAATTTTGAAGTTGAAGAAAATGTACTGGGCTGAAAATCAATTACAGAATGTCAGGACTTGTTATGTAAATGGTGGAATGCTGAGGAGTGTAATTAAAGAAACACTACTATGTGTTTTGTAATGGCAGAGATAATATATAATGTGCAAAATAACATGTGTAAAGGCTCCTTTTGATCTGTTCTGTATAATTGTTGTGTTCTTTAAAGTCATTTTTATCATTCAAGTTGATCCTACAGAATTGGCAAATAAAATCAAAACGTTTATTAAATTAACCCCTTGTGTATTAATATGCCTGATTACTGAAAGCTAAGATGAGAAGTGAAGATGTAAGAAGAAGAAAAACAATGAATGATGGAAGAAATACTAGAATACCGAAAGAAATGTTACAATCATGTAGAGAGGATGCCTCCTGCCATGGCAAATATATTTCTATTAACCTATTAGAAAACGGGACACTGGGCGTAACACCAAGTGGTAATAAGGTGAACGGCTGTGAGATGGGCAGGAGTGTTCGTTTCGTTGATCGGAGACCGTACGAGTTACGGTATTTGTAGCTCCGTATATTTGTCCGCTAGGGACATTTTATTTTAAGGTTAGGTAACAATCATTTGTTTGCCGTGGTCCGTGATGCTGCCAATTTTAGTTAACATTGATATTAAAAATCGCTGGTTTTAACTTACACAGTATTCTCGAGAGCTGTAATGGCACACGATATACCGTACACATTTTGTTTAACTTGCAGTAATGTAAAATATACTGATATATAAATTATAACTAAATTAGGAAGTTATGTTATCAGTGCTGTACAGTAGACAGAATTTGAGAAGCTCTTTTTAACCCAAAGTTTATATTCAAGGGAGGAATTTATTAATGTTATATTTTGATTGGTAGAAAGGACAGTCAGCAGCACTTCATTACGGTAAGTCCTAAAATGTTTACTTCCAATTCAAGCATTTGGCATATTTCTTTCCCACATTCCTGTTAAGGAATTATCATAGGCCTAAGTCGAGGATGTTGAACATGCCACAGCAAATTTACAGTACTTGTTTCTAATATAAATTACACAGTTATGAGTCAACTGCAATATTACAACAAAAATAATTACACAAGAAACATAACCAATATTTCTTACATGAATTTATAGTAGCTGAGAATTTTTGGTTGATGTAAATTCTAGTATGGAATGGAAGGACTGAGATAGGAGACCCTATTTTAGTGCTAGCTTAATGTGAGTTTATTGACTTTAATCCATTTTTTCAAGGTAGCAAAGACAGACATGTAAATTTGGAAAGTCAGTTTCTGGATGTGAAATAATAATATTAGTATTGTCTGCAAAAAGTATGGGTTTATATTGATAATGGTTAGCAGTAAATCACTAATATGTGTGAGGAAGAAGCAGAGGACCATGTATTGAACCTTGAGTAACTCCGTGCTTTGTAATGCCCTAGTTTGAATAGATGCTATTATTTGAATGTAGTGATTTTATTTCTACTTGTTGCCTTCTTTCATGAAGGTACAATTTGAACCACTGACCATTTATATTTAAAATTCCATGAAAAATGTAGTTTTGACAGTAGTAATTCATGATTTACCAAATCATACATTTTAGAAAGGTAAGGTATTCCACCAACATGCATTTTATTATGAAGAGCTCATAAGATTTCACATGCAAAATTAAAAGGGGTTTTATCAGTTGAGAGACTTTTTCTAAAACCAAATTCTTCACTTGCAAGAAACTTTTTTGAGTTTAAAAAGTCACCTACTCTCTTAAATATGACTTTCTCAAATATTATTAGAGTAGCTATTAGTAATGAAATTGGTCTGTAGATATACACAATTTTTCACCATTAATATTTAAGTCATTCTGGATAAACTCATACTGCCATTGCTTGATTGCAAGGATAACTTAAAGGAACACTAATGTAATCTACACAGTTTCTGAGTAAAGTTGTAATTTTCTTATAACCATGTGAATTTTTTTATTTGATAGCATTTAGTGTACTTTCCATTTCATTTACTATTGTGGGTATAAGATTTATGGTTTTGAGGATTGCTTGAGTAAGGTTGTTGTGCTTTCTGTTGTTATGGTTCTGGTGTCATTGTTCATTCTTTCTGTAATTGTTAAGAAGTAAGTATTAAAATGATTTTCTAAGAGTTTGGGATTTTTTATTGAATTTCATTTATCTTTATTAATACTTTTTCTGTAAAACATTCCCCTGTTTCCTTTTTCACTATTTTCCAGATTGCTTTTATTTTATTTGACTCTACTGTTTGTTTATTGTAATGCATGTATTTAGCCTCTTTAATAACTTGAGTAAGTATCTTGCAATATTTCCTGTAGTGAATTTTTATTACTTGGTTGTTTATAGATTGACAAGTTAGGTAAAGATCTTATTTATGTTTGCAAGATGTTTGATACCTTCAGTAATCCACTAATCCATTATTTCCAGATATCCTTTTCACTGTTTTGGTGAGGAAACTTGCATCACAGTTTTTAAGAAAATATTTAGAAATGTGTTGAATTTTGAATCTACTTTGTGTAGAAATAACTGTAAAGCCAGTATAAATAATTGCGTTGTAATTTGTGGAACAGCACTGTGTTTTAGATGATGGCCACACTCACAAAAGAACAGAAAGAGATAATTGAAACAAAGCGGCAGGTCGCATTGCAAAGAAGGAATGAAAGACAGAGACTTCAAAGCCAACACTCATCTTGTACCAATACAAATAGTTCATCAAGTAAATCTTTAAATGCAAGAGGGGGGCTTCCAGCTTCACATAGTCAGCAAGTATCATCAAATACGTCTTGTATAAAAGACAATTCCTTTGGTGTAAAGCCTTCTTCAAAACAAAAACATGACTTCAGGCAGTTTGTTCATCACAAGAATACTTCACTTTCTACCGGAGAAGTTGTCACTGGAAACTGCCAACTTATATCTAAAGAGAGGTTTACTGTGACTGTGCCATACCATGAACAATTGATAGACATATTCAACTCTATTGACAGCAGAAATTATGGTAGGTTGCACTTATGTTTAATATTTTGCAGAGAGCTAGTAAGATGATGTGTAGTTTTAGCATATTTAAGTTTATTTATACAGATTGGCTGAAAAGTCATTGGCCAAGTGTTAGTAGGCTGTAAGGAAGGGAGTGTACAGAAGTGAATTTTCTGCAGTATATACATATGGAGCATGCTGATATTTCCTGAACACAATGTTAGATCTTAACATGTATTTAGGAGTTATGAAGGTTGTGTTCTATTAAGAAGTATTTCAAAGCAAAGATTTGTTTATGTTTTATAGAAATTGGTTTCACTGTATTGTATATGCAGTTTAGAATATTGCTTTATGGTTCATTTTGAGCAAACTGTTGTGATTGCAGGCCTTCCGTTAGTGGGTGAGATTTCAGGTTCTTGCATTAGTGAGTATGAAGATGACCGTCTTCTGGGATGTTACACCATGTAGTCTGGTAAATTTACTTACATTTCAGAGGTGCCTTCCCTGATGATGGAGTTAACAAGCACCTCTGAAATGTCAGCAAATATTTGCCAGGCTACACTGTTTAACATTTTCAGAAGACAGTCATCAAGCAGTTTGTTTGATATGAGGAAGTTTGTTAATTGAACCATGAAATGTGACCATACTTTTAACAGTTTGTGTATTTTCTATTCAGCATTTTGTGTTCATAGCACATCCTTTGACTAATTTGGTTCCAATCTTCAGTCTGCATAAACTGGCCCTTGTGCAGAAAGAATTGTCGTTGTTTGTGTTAGTATTGTGTTCTTTGTATACACGTATTTCAGAACTCTATTTATTCTGTAGATCCAGCAGAAAAAACATGGAATTTTACCCTTGAAGATTATAATATTTTTATGAGGAAACTGCAGTGCTTGAAAGGGGCTGTGTCTGTAACTGGTCTACCAGATTATGTCTTAAAGGTAACAAGAAATCTCCAAGAACTTTTGTTTTGGTCGACTAGAAAATTTGAATCATCTTAAATATAAAACTTCTATTTTCTTTGGCCATCAAGACAACTCTGAAGCTATGGCAGCTAGAAGCTGGAAAATGTGGAAAGTTATATTTTTGAAAGGTCACAGTAAGCCAAGAAGGCAGTTTTATTTAAAAATCCGAGGAAGCTTTGTTAACTAATATATAGGTGTGGGAATGTGCATTAGTTTCTCTTTTCAACAGAGAAAGATGATAAGATAACTACTTGGGAATTCAGTGTGTGGGATTAAGGAAACTGATGAGAGTTGGATTGAACTGGCTTAGTATATGATTGAGTGGTAGACATTTATTACAGTGGATTAGTTATTAAGTTTGAATATTGATTTGTGTTGGATGAAATAGTCTTCACCAATGACACTGTGAGCAGCAATATAAAAGCAAAATTTTCCCACATTTTTAATAATTACAGTAAATGTTCAATTTAATGGACTAATGGTCTGGTAATGCTGATTGTTGAATTGTACAATTGTTACTTATGATGCCAGTAATGCACCCATAAACCATACTTTCCATTAAACAGATTAGGAATATGAAGTGGACACCTACAGTGACACAAGTTTTATTAAAACACTATAGTGTAAAGGGCTAATTAAGCTCAAAACATTTAATTGTCAGTTTAAATTTTCGGTTGTAACAGAATTTGTCCGTTGAAACTGAAAGTGTCGACTAATGCCTCATGTCTAGAAATAAACTGGAAATACAATACATTGCCAATTAAATCCAAAATTAATTAAATTGGGGATTTTCTATATGAGTAAAATCAAGAGTTAGGGATTTAACGTGGTTGCAATCCTACGTATTGTGTTTAATAAGGTGACATGGAAGATGAAGTTTGATATATGCATTTGATTATGAGTGACATTTTTCTGTCTTCCCACAGACATTCCGTAAGTCTTCACATGAACCAGAAAATTTTAAAGATGTGGATTTATCAAGAATTGATGTGACATTGCTGAATTCTTTGATGCCTTTCCAGAGAGAAGGAATATGGTATTTTTTTAATTCTTTAAGAAGGATGCTGATATAAATAATATTTAACTTCCAGACTTAATCCCCCCTTCAAATAAAATATTTATATTCTCAATGTAATTGTCAGTCTTGTTATGAAATTGTCAATCATGTTATGAATCAACACACAAATTATGAAACAAACAAATGTTTTTTTGAATATTATAAGTCCATCCACTGGTACTGTTTTAAGAAACAGCCTATCTGGAATCTGGCATGCTTATGGTGCATAGGATACCAGGTGGCCATATGCATGCTTAAGTGTACCATCATCACTGCCATTGCTCAGAAAATACTTAAGAAGTCTATATTGTTACCACCATTTTTACATTTTGACTATCTAAAAATTTTCCCTCTCTTGTGGAGGGTTAAAATATTGGCTAAAATGAGGCAGTTTGTAAATATATACAGTATTTTGTTATTCACTTGTAGTTTGTGCATTGAACATAATTTGTTGTAGCTTTTAGATAGTGAATTGAGAATAATTAAGGAAAAGTGTTCATGCTTTGTTTTATGGCGCCTTTGTATAATTTATTTGGTGATAGTAAGGAGAATACAAAAATCCTCAGTCAGGATAGTTGTTTCCTGATCAATATGCAAACTCAGGAAACCCCCCAAGTACAATGCAGAAGTACAAACAACTGTTCTTAATTGTTTATAACAGGCTTTGTTTTTTTAAATTTACACTCATGTTAATATGAAATTTGCATCAAAGAGATGTTACTTTTAATTTTTTTTAAATTTTAAAAAAATTGTGATTACAGTTTTGGTATTTCAAAAAATGGCCGTTTCCTTCTGGCAGATGACATGGGGCTTGGAAAGACCATTCAGTCTTTAGGTGTTGCACACTATTACAAAGATGATTGGCCCCTCTTGATAGTTACACCATCTTCAGTCAGGTAAGGATGATCCTGTACTAGTTAGATAATAATATTGGCTTTAAAATTGCTATTCTGTGAACATGCTGAGAGTGGGACGAGCAGTTGCTCATTCTAAACAATTCAGTCCTTTCTATAGCTTCAGATCTTACTACGAATGTTTAGAAATGTGGCAAAAACATCATTAGAAGATACTTCTGGTTGCATTAGTGGTGGGTCAAGCTAGTTCTTTGGTCAGAGATAGTTCACTCAGGCTCACTCCAGTAAATAAATCGTTTACAGCCACTTTATAGTTCCTCAGATCCATAGTTCCACAACTCATCTCCACATATGCAGTGTATAATATACACCTTGGCATAATACTGCTTTGGCAAACCATCTAATGTTTAAGAACTGGCTGAATATTAAGAACTGTGGAATTTTGAAGTTTTGAGAAATATTAATAGTAGTGTTTATTATCATTTGATAAAAACCTTTTTTTTGGGGGGGGGGGGGTAATTAGTCAGCAAGCTCTTAAGTTATATCCAGAGTTAACTATTTACTAGTATAGAAATTTGACAGTAAATAATTTTGTTCATTCAAAACCTTTATCTCTTATTTCTCAGTATTAATTATTAAGTGAAATAAATCACAAACAAATGCATATCAGTAAACATTATGATAAAAAACAACTAAATTGGATGGACTTACATTGATTTAATTCCACTTTTGTGCTTTGTATTTTTTGATCCAGATCCACTTGTCCAAGATATGTGCAGGTGTGTGGGTGAATGAGAAATGTTACAAGTTTTCATTTGACAGGTACCTGTGGGCAGATGCCATCATGACATGGCTGCCCAGTGTGCCATATCATAATGTGATGGTCATGACATCGAGCACTGACTATGTAAAGGAAGCCCAAATTCTTATAACTTCATATGATCTGATGACTCGACAACAGAGAGAGTTGAAGGAGATGGATTTTGGAGTGTGCATAATGGTAATTAGATTATGAAAGGGTGCCACCACATTGCTACAGCAGTGTTTCTTATCAAATGGTGTCATATTGAGTATTTTGTATGTGAATGAGTGAGCCATGAGTCCTGCCTCATTTTTAGTCATCAGTGTCTATATTCTGTATTAATACATCTTTTCTTTGAAGCATCTGAATGCTCTTGCTGCAGAACTTAATGCCATAGGCCATGGAAGAATATTCGTTCACTTTCATTAAAATTGCATAACATTTAACTGGGCAGCACAATGTAGCATTAACATTCTAGACTTGTATTTGGGAGCTAACTGGTTTGTTTTTAAGCTGGGTTTCTGGCTACCATGACTGAGGATGGTTGTAGTTTTGTCAGTCTTTCTAGGTGAATGTCAAAGTATATCTGCGTGGGTTGTCTGAATCTGCATCATTAGCTCACTTTGTGAACTGACAAAGAAAGAGTTGACATAATTTCTAGTCTGATTTTCAAAATGATAATTCTCTTTTTGGACACTTTTCTGTCTGCATGAATGTCCCTGCCTAGTGAATTTTGATTGGATAGTGTACTTTCCATGAAATGTGGGAAGGTCATGGCACTGGCTGCTGCCCCAATGTATTTCTTTTTAAGTCCTCAGTGTTCAAACAAGGCAATTCTGTAAGTTTTCAAGTAGGAAATAACACTAGCACCATCCAATATAGGTTTATTTCTTGATTTACCTGTCAGTGCCTTGTCGACTTCATATGTCATATCATTTTTGCCCAGTAAGAAGGGCTTAAGTCAATTAGAGCACCAAAGATAATAGGATTGAAAAATTTTGTTGGTGAATTTGCCAGCTTAATGTTTTTATGAATCTTTGAGGTTATGTTACATAATACTCATATTTGAATACTTTTGGGTTTGAATCTTTGGCTTGGAAACTAGTGCAGATACTGAGGTAGTAGGCCTATCTTAACGTGGGTCATGATCACTTGTAAGTTCCTCTTAATTCTTATTTTATAACTGTCCTTAGATTATATGACCTCTGCACTTGATAAAGCTTGATTAAACCAAATAATGTGCTGTGAAATTGGTGGGATTTGGTCATACCTGTTGTAGGCTATTTTAACTTACTATACTGGCATTTACATGTAGAGACTGGGGAATACCACAGAGCCTTTGTCAGAATAGCAAGTGCTGTGGCTGAATTTCTAGTAGGTTACCTGAATATAAGTCTGCTGCATTCTTGCTTTAGCTAACCTGTTCAGTGCAAACAGTATAGACATAGAGGACTAAGTAGGCATGTTTGTTAGCACACTTAGTAAGTAGTTGGTCTAATGTTGATCATTCTTGTTGCTTCCTTCCATTTTTTCTTTTAAAATCATAGTTCTGTGTGTACATTGATACTGACTTGAAAATTGTTTTTTACATTTTTATTAAACTTTCTGTACAGGATGAATCTCACTTTTTGAAATCAACAAAGTCAGCACGCACACAGGCTGCAGGCAATTTGCTAGAAAGCGCCAAACGTGTCATAATGCTGAGTGGTACTCCTGCTCTCTCAAGACCTGTTGAGTTATACCCACAGATATCTGCCATTCAACCAAAATTGTTTCCTAGGTAAATGCAGTTGGTTTTGATTGGTTTGTTAAATTTTTGGGTTATTTAACAACAGTTTTATCATCTTATATTATAGCTTTAATTGGTTGCATGATTACAAGTGATTAATTGGGAAGGATTCATAGAGTAATGTTTGTTTCTTGCTGAAACAAATGCTTACACACACATTGACAACATGTGCATAATGAATTGCTATTTTAACACTTTAAAGCATAATGGCAAGTCTATGTACCACATGCTTTAATGGTCATAAACACTGAATTTTGAACTTACAGGTTTTGTTTGATTGTCAGTGTAAACAGGGATATTTTTTTAAACAGATTAAACAAGTTTATCTTTGTAATGGTGAAGTGTGGTGATTTCTTTGTGGTACAAACTGAATTATTAAATTTTGTTCATGTGGTCATTGGTTTTAACGGTTAAACATATCAGTTATTCTTTTGAGGAAATTGGTATATCTATCTAAGTTGCTTAGTTAAAATGGAATAAAATTTTGTCTGTTTCAAGTGAATTACTTTGAAAAAAACATGAATGTATCAACGTATTGCACTTTATCATCAAATCATTATTGTCTTTTATAAAACATTTTTTATTTCAGGTACTTTGAATTTGGTGTCCGATATTGTGCTGGAGTAAAGAACAGTTTTGGTTGGGATTTCAAAGGCTCATCAAATATGAAAGAACTTAAACTTATTCTGGAGAATCATCTTATGATTCGCAGACTCAAGTCAGATGTTATTTCGCAGCTGCCACCTAAAGTGAGGTTTGTATGAGATTTGAGACATATTAATTGGTGTATGATATATAGCTTTCACAGCTACTACAGGCAACCCTTGATTTGCGCCGATGCAGAATAACGCCGCTTTTAAAACCAAGTCAAAAAGTGGAAAAAATATATTTTGCTATTACTTATAACGTTTTACAATGTTTCTCTTACTGATTCTTATACTAAATCGTAATTTTTACATGGCTGATTTTGAATAAAAATTATAAGTACAGTCACCTCTGCAATTACGTATGTTTTGTTAACATGAATTTGCTCCAATGAGATCGATGAATCGGTAAAAGCTGTTTGTGAAATGCAAACTTTTGCATATGCAAGTTTGCTCTTATACAGTTTCATTCCTGGTGCTTTAAACTTTCAAAGGACTAATTTAATCTCTGTGGAGGTACCGGGGTTATTTTTACTACTTGGTTTTCTATAGGTCGGCGTCTTAAATGAATGCAACTATCGCATAACAGCAGAGATGACTGTACACATCAGTCACATGAAAGACTGACAGTATATCGTGGGGACCAATGAATTGCCGATTGTAAGTGTATACAATATAATTTTTAAATTTCCTTTATTATATTTACGTTATTTCAGAACTTTATATTAATGTCATTATATTACTCGTCAATGTTTGGGTGCTGGAATGCATGTCATTGACTTCCCATTGATTTACATTATAAAAAGAGTTTCAATTTACGCAGATTCCATTTATGCTGGTTCATCCAGGAATGCATCCCCGGCGTAAATCGAGGGTTACCTGCAATTTCAATTAAGTTTTCATGGGCAATCATCTGCATCAAGTGATCTTAAAAAACTGACATTTCGAGAACAATCTTGTTCCTCATCATCAGGATCTGATATCTGTGGAGCCCAGGAAGTTGCTGCCAGACTGGGTGGCCGATGGGGCTAGTTGGTACAGTCACGATTCTGAGAATGTTTTTTTATGCACACTTGATACAGCTGATTGCCCATGAAGATTTCATTGAATGTTAATTGACCTCTTTTCCAGATGTATACCAAAAATACATACCTGTATTGTTCATTTTACTTAGGCAAATGGTGATTCTGAACCCAGAAGTTATTGATGTCAAGAGTAAAGAAATGAAGCAGTGTGTTAAGACACTGGACCAGCAGCATTTGACGGGGATAGAGAGGAGAGGAGCTCTGCTCTCCTACTACTGTGCTACAGGAAAAGCTAAACTGAAGGCCATACAGTGAGCAATATTTTTGTACTGCCGTTAACAACTGTGAACTTGCTGAGGCTAATTTTGAGTAGGTTTACTTTGTTATACTGCTGCCTCATATCCTGGACTTTATCTTGTCTGAAGTCTGCATATTTTTCTCTGTCCTACAATAGTTGAATATCAGAATAGTGCTGTGATTCATTGCACAGTTTATAAATTTTTTTGCAACATTTTATGATAAATGTAGGTGTATAATTTATGTAAGGACCTATGAAAATAGTTTGTCATGGAAAATATTGTTCTCTGAATGAGTTATCTGTAAAAGTAAAACATTTTTTCCAGAGAACTGGGTAACCGCTATACAAGGTTAACTGGTAACAAAAGATAGCTTACTTTTTAATTTAAACTACTCGTGTATTTTATTAACTCAGTCTCCATGTCACTCACTTCACATTGGCCAGCACAGCTTAATGTGTGATGTGGGTGAGGTAATTACTGATTTTGTCAAGTAGGAAATTGAAAGGTATATGTAATATTTCACACTGGATGTAGTAATATCATTGGCATGAGAGTCCAGTGCCATATTAATCACTAGGCCCCTATAAAGTCCTTAATGTCATGTTTTTAATGCTGTGTAATTGATAATGCACTGTTTAATAAACTAAGAAACTGACATTGTTTTCATTTTCAGGGACTATATTGGTGACATGCTTGACAGTGAGAAGAAGTTCATTTGTTTTGCCCACCATAGAGTTGTTATTGATGGCATTTGTGAAGTAATTAGTGGGAAGAAAAAAGAGTAAGTAGTGGGACTTTCCTGCGCTTATTACAGTTCTCTAAAAATATCATTCAGAGAACACTGAATACTGATTGGGACTGTATGACGGAAGTAAGTAACAAATTAGTTCTGTATACTGTTAACCAGTCCTTCAGAATTCTCATGCATTGACACATTAGAATTATAATGCTTGTATTTCCTAATGTACCAGTACCTGCTTTTGTAGAGACAGTTTTGTTAATTTTGTAGTAAAGTGGTAGTGTAGAAGGAAGTTTGACAGTTTATGTTCCTCAGACAGGTAAATTGACATGAACTTGTAATACATGTTAATATTACAAAGCTTCATATATTCAAAAAATGTCACCAAAAGTTACTGAGTTGGAATTTTCTAATTTCCACCAACTAATCAGTATCAGGTTATAATACTTCATGCTTCTGTTTGATTTTGAGAGCTCCTGTGATTAGAGACTATATCATGACTGAAATTTTTAATTGTATTTTTTATTTCTGCCAAGCAAATGGTGAATAAAATAGGGCATGACCACTTTTACATCTTCCAGAATCACTATTCACAATCATTCTTCCATTTGAAATGATAAAGCCTGTGCAGCTGAAAAGGTATCATTAGGTAAACCAAGAAACAGACATTATGTACTTAGTTATGTGTGTAAACATCCACAGATACTAAATTAATACTTTATCTTCCTCTGATGATCACATGAGTTTGGTAATTGAGCTGTCATTCAGCTCTTGGCTGACCTCTGTCCATGTTATTAGGGCAAATTACAAATCTTCTTTCAAAGTAATTCTGATTCCTTTTGTTATTAGAAGTTTGTGTCTGCTATGTGAATTGTATTTTTATGAGATTGTAATTCTGAATTAACCATTTACTCTTATTTTCAGGACCAGTTACCTACTAAGAAAGTGAATTTTGGATTATTACATTACAAGGCTTACAGAACTGTGTTATCTTATCCCAAGAATGTTACTGACTTCAGGTTATGCGTATCTGACATTAACACATTGCAAACTTCATCAATAAAGAAATAGTAACAGAATCTCTTTCTATTAACAGCTGTGCAAACTATAAATTAACATGTTCTAAGATGTGAATTAATTTATCTTTAATTCTTCTTGAACAGGTTTATAAGAATTGATGGCAAAACTGACTCCAACACACGTAAACTCCTTTGTGACAATTTCCAGTTTGAGGATAAGTATGTGGCTGCAGTACTGTCCATCACAGCAGCAAATGCAGGCATCACACTTACTGCTGCTCACTTGGTTGTGTTTGCTGAAATGTACTGGAATCCTGGTGTAAGTTAACTCTTTAATTTTCATCTCAGCATTAAAATAGAAGTTTGCGTAGCATTTGTAAATGAGTTTTGAATCTAAACGTTCATGTATGTGTTTGGCATGGGCTGGGATATCGCCTTGTGTAAATGGCTAGTCTTGGTCTGGATGGGCAGGGTTTTTATTTGGCCACCTCATAATGCTATAAATAGTAACAGTGTGTGAAGTTCATTCTCTGTACACCCATGAACAGTTGAGGTCCTCTTATGTTTTTAAAAGAAATTTTTCATTCCTGAATGCACTTTTTTATGTATTTAGATTTTAACCCAAGCTGAAGATCGAGCTCACCGAATTGGTCAAGATGACAGTGTTCTGATTCAGTATTTGGTGGCTAAAGGTACTGCAGATGACCACTTATGGCCCCTAATTCAAGGCAAACTTGATGTTCTGAACAAGGCTGGCCTCAGTAAAGATAACTTCTTGGATACTGAGACTACCGTAGTGAAGGTAATTTACCACAGTTATGTAATTTTATGACTATTTCTAAATTTCAGATTAAGTGGAACTAACTAACTTACTCACTCCATGGAGCAGAATCCATGAGAGACTACTTACTCAGTTGATAAATTTCTCGGTGGCAGTTGTTTGCTGCATTGTTATTTGTGCTCACTGTTCTCATACTATGCACATAACAAAGAAATATTTCTTATGGTAGCACTGAGTAGCATGTGCACATTGTCATACTAACCTCCTTGATGTAAACAATACTTTTTCTTATGTGTTTAAACTTGAGTGTTTGTTTACTTGAAATTTAAGATTTGAAGTGAAATCCTTTTAGATTATGTTCTTTATAACTACTGAAGTACTATTTTGTAAACATTAGTACAGTCAAACTCGTTTATAATGAGCACGGTTATAATGAGATCTATTTTATTGTGAGCGAACAGAGAAGAGTTGGGTGGAAATTATTATTTTATGAGCAAAATTTCATAGTGAAAGTGATCACGGTAGTTGAAAGCTTCACAGGTATAACGAGCAAGTCCTTAGGCCATTATAACGAGCAGTGGCTGACCTGCCATACAAGGGACTAAGATCTATTATTGGTTTGCCTGTTTATGATATTATCCTCCTTATCCCTTTCCACATCACTGCCAATAGCAATTTTTAACCCTTTTAACAATATTTACAGTCTACATTGTACATAGTATGTTTGGTTCAATTTCCATTCTCAAAATCTTATTTAATATGGTGCGCTATTCAAAGAGCGTAGTCCTCGTTCCAGCGGTGTAGCGGAAATCCCTGTACACCCTGCTTGGTGGGGGTGCCAAGGACCTACTGGGGCTCTCAGGTATCAGGGCAAATGTATAGTGATCTAAATGGTTACCCATGGTGGGGGAGGGCAGAATGATTCTGCTGCACTGCTGCCTCCTTTGAACAGAGCATGTCCTACACTGTGGTTGCACGTGACATTGAGCTTTTTGTTTTTCCCCAATCTCTTAATCCTTTCTTCTTTCTCTTCCATAATGTTATGGATTCTTAGAAAACCTAGGGAGAGAAACTACCTGGCAAACTAATCAATTAAATTTTTCTGTATCGATATGAAATATTCAGCAAAAGTAACATATAGGTACAATAACGGATATAACGAGTAACGCCTGTAACAAGCACTTTTCCTCAGTCCCTTGGATCTCGTTATAACCGAGTTTGACTGCATGTTTAAATGAGTCAACTGGTTGTATTTCTTTCCAGAATATACAGGTGGTGTGAAGTGGTGATATTTTTGTTTTTTAACTTGGTATGCCATTGGTCAGGTACTTTGTGTGTCTTGTTTTCTCTGTCTCACTAATGTCTTTTGTTTCTTATTTCAGAACTCTAGAAAACAGCCATCAATACTGAATTACTTTTCTGACATGTGTTCATTAGATAATGAACTAACCAATGACATGTTAGCAGGCATTGACTTTGAACAGTTTGAAAGTTTTGAGAAGAGGCCAAAGCTTAATTAGAGCTGGAAACAAATTAGTGTTTGAAATGTGGATGTTCGTTAAACAGAACAATGTCTGAAAGTACATTTACCAGATGTTATTAGGAAAGTCATTGCAAAACATTGTACTTTTATCTATTTTTAATTTGTGTTACACCACAACTGGCATGTGTGATTGATGATTTATATTTAGTACTTCAGATTTAATTTCATATGTGTACTCTATACTGGAATTTTATAAGGAACCACTTTATTAATGGAGAGGTATTCAGTGTCTTGTGTGAAATACCCAACTTTGCATCCACTTGTAATAATAAGAAGTGAATTTTTATATAAACTTTGTTGGCAACACAGTATGTCAGATGATTTTCTTTTCTCTTACATAGAATATTTTCATGCTTACACCTTAGAAGTATAGTAAGAGTAGCCCAAGATCAAAAGCCATTGATGTACAATCAGAAATCTTCCTCCTCCTTATAAAATATTTCATGATCCTAACTTGTATATCTGAATTTCAGTTGAAGTAAACTCCTTGTTTAACTGCATTACTGAAATATTCAATTGACGTACATTTGCCACACATCAATTTACATTGGATTTTTTTTTTGATCTGTGGTTAAAATAACAATTGTAACTCTTTCAACGTCCATTTGTTGTTCATTCATGATACTTGAAATTATTTGGACTACAGACAGTTAATAAATTCAGAATTTTGGCCAGTGATTTCCAGTTTCCTGTGTGTACATTTATTTTCATAATTTGTATGTCCACTGCAGTTGTTAATTTGAAAATTTTCTCTGTCCTGTTTGGGTGAACTACTGAAATGTTTGCCCTTGACAATAGTGTATTTTTCTTCTGCTTCAAGGTATAGGCCTGTTCCAACTTCAAGAGAATGCATTTTTGACAGTAGCTAACAGTTTAATTTGACATCATCAGTTTCTAATATCTCCATTGTGGACTAGATTTATATACTGAAGATTTTAAATTTACCATCAGTCTGTATAAAACAAATTATTTGAGAAGAAGGAGAAATTCTAAATGTAATGCTTGGAATAAAAAAGTCCTAGTGTTGATTTGTTGCTGGTACTGGCACAGACTTTGATAGTGCATGTTATCAAAAGGAAGCCATTGACTGTTCATCTGATGGTTTGGATGGTACCAGTATGTGACAGGATAGAAAAATATCTTATTTAAATTAGTAAATATTTTTGTATAACAGTATTTTGTCATTGTGTAATAAATATTTAATTAAACACTATTAAACACTGTGCTTCAAATAGTAGTCAGACTTAAACTGTGGGCTGAACTACTATTTGCACATTTATGGCAACATGAACATTTTTGTTTAAATTGTGATGCATGATACCACTTGGATTGCAAAGGATTGTTATGTATGAATGCAGTTTAAAAGCTGAACTGTTGGATAAGACATATACAGCAATTCAATTTTTAGTGATATAATGTGTCCACTTTACTAGGCCAACATCTGAGTTTGACATCCATTAATTTGTATTTGATTGTTTGTGGGCTGACTTACAACAGTGTCTTGTGGCAATTGTTTAGAAATCTAGTATTGTGTATTTAATATGAAGTATTTTATTTAGCTAGAGGAATTGCTTATTATTGAACTCTAGCTGTTATTCTGAAATACAACACAACACAAACTAGATTGAAAATATATAAAACCTTGTCCATACCTACACTTCTTTATGGATGTGAAACCTGGACAGTGAAACAACACGACAAATCAAGAATTGCAGCAGCAGAGATGAAGTTTTTAAGAAAAACAGCCAAATACACATGGAGAGATCATAAAAGAAATTATGTCATCCACAAAGAACTACAAACAGCCAATATTGGAAAAATCCACAGACACAGAAGGAACTGGATCCAACATGTATGATGAATGGACAAGAACAGATTGCCACATTAAATTTTGAATCATAAACCAATAGGAAAAAGAAACAAAGGATGCCCTTTAAAAAGATTCCTGGATGTTTGAGGCCAGATGATGATGATTTTTCAGGGACAACTTTTTCTTTGTGAGATCTGATATTCTCATGGTGACGATATTGATGTTGATGTTGGTCTTCTGGGTTGTAATGAAATGTGCCTGTATCTTCAACCATGAATATGGAGGCATTTGGTATCTACCTACATGTCCACATGGTGCTACATTGACAAGTTTGTCTTTGAAGCCTTGTCTTTATTTATTTTCCCATACTTGTACCATCTGTTACATGTCCATGGAGCAAGACATGGGGTAAATTATTTGCTTGATGGATATATACAGACTTTGCAGCATTAACATAGTGATTTGGACCCAATGTCCACATCACCATGAGAAGAGTACCAACATTTTAGAGACTTCACATCTGGCAGAGGAAGTGTTAAAACTTCCTTTCAGATGTTTAGTAGTTACATATTTGACATCCTCTGGAGATACACAGATTGCAGGTATTTGGGTCTAGGAGAGAAGACGATGGGCATGGAGAAAACTGCAAAATGATGAGCTTAAAAATCTGTACTCCATCCTCCAATATTGTCAGGGTGAAGAATGAGTTGGGCGGGTCATGTAGCGCGCATGGATGGGACAAGAGGTGTGCACCGGGTATTGGCTGGGAAGCCTGAAGGGAAGAGCCCGCTGGGGAGACCTAGACGTAGATGGGAGGATAATGTCAGGTGGGATCTATGGGAGATAGGAGTTGAAGGAGACTGGATTTTGTTGGCCCAGGACAGGGTCAGGTGGAGGGCTTTGGTTAATTCGGTGATGAACCTTCGGGTTCGGTAAGCCATCTAGTTAGTTAGTCAATAATGTCCGGTGGTAGGTAATATTCAAGAGAAGCGGGAGTGTTAGAGAAGACAGCTTCATCTAGGCTTGTGCTAAAAGCAGGTACCATGTAATTTCAAAAATTTAGAAAAGTTCATGGTGCATCGTCACATCTGACCGGGAAAGCAATAATATAAAATGTATAATAACACGACAAATATAAGAGTATAATAATAACCCATTTGAATTTCAATGGGCCTTTTCTATCGACATTTTATAAATTCGTTTAATGGCTGATTATTCCTAGAGATAAAAAAGTCGCTGTGTATCTTGGAAGCCGTGTTTTAATGAGAGGGCTGTGTTTTAGCGGTTGAATAGGACGCGTTTGCAGAAATGAATACATTTGATGTTAACGATATTACTTAAAACGCACTTGATCTTTGGTGATGAATGTATCATAATACAATGGAAAGTGAAGGAAGGCAAAAGAAAGTAGAAGCTGGAAGGGAAATGGTGAGTATATTTAGGGTATTACGCCTATGTCTTTAGTTTGATATGTTTGTTATTTATTTAACAACGCTGCCAGTTGCTCAGGCTATGAAGCGTAGAACGATAGTGCTATCAGTGACTATGAACTGGAAATAATATGAAATGAAGATGTGGTGGCTTATTTTTAGTAACTACTATCATCGCTTAAAGGGACTGAGGAAGACCATGAAGAACCTCAGTCAGGATTTCCATTCTTCGAGCCAAAATTTGAACTCTGGTTCTCCTGAATACGAAGCAGGAGTGATAACCACTAGCTCGTCATTGGAAATTTTCTCCATGATCTGTCTTCCTCCCTTTTAGGTCCAAATATCTTCCTCAACACTGTTCTCAAACACCCTCAATCTGTGTTCTTCCTAAAAGTGAGAGGCCAAGTTTTGCACCCATACATCACAAGTGGCAAAATTACACTTTTGTATATATTAATCTTTAGATTTTTGATGTGAGATTGGAGAGCAAAAGATTTTGGACTGAATGATAGCAAATAGTCCCTGAATTTAATCTGCTCTTGATTGTGTCATGAATGTCATTCTGACTTGTTAGTGTCATCCCCAGCTATTTGAATTTTGTCACATTTTTGAATGATTCATTAGCTATCCTTAAATTCAGGTTCTGTCCTGAATTCTGATGCCAAGACATGATCTGTCTTTTCTGTATTTATTTCTAGACCAAACATCCCAACCAGTCCTTAAGAGTGTTTCTGTGTTTGCTTTTATAGTATTTATATTATCATCCAACAGATTAATATCATCAGCATAGACCAAAAGCCGGTGTGTTCCATTCAGTTCTTTTGAAACTATAATAGAATTAAAATATATATGAATGTCAGTGTGGTAGCAGATCAGACTTGCATACACAAAGAAATTAAGTACAGATTAAATTTGTGGAATGTTTGTTATCATTCAATTCATGTGTATGAGAATCAGTTTTGCACCTTAAAGGACGAACATAGATGTAGAGCGTTTAAGAAGGGAGTGCTAAGGATAATATTTGGACCTTGTGAAAAGAAGTAGCAGAATGAAGAGATTGGCATGAGGAATTTTTATAATTTGTACTCTTTGCCAAATATTATTAGGAATCAAATCAAAGAGAATGAGGTAGGCAGGGTGTGTAGATGTGTGAGAGAGATGAGAGATACAAAATTGTACACTGAAATCTTGAAGTGTTGATGACACTTGGGAGTCTCTATGATAATATTAAAATGGATGTTAAGGAAGTGGGTTTGAGTACGTGGGCTGGATTCATGTGGCTCACAATAGGTATTATATACATACATGGAAAAAACTTTCCATAAAGTGCAAGGAATTTATTGACTAGCAGAACAGATGTTAGCTTCTGAAAAAGTCCTGTTCTTTGGAGTTGGAGGTTATGTCAAAATATGCAAATTTAGAAACATTTTGTTATACAGTTTTGTATTAGCAGCGCTTATGTACTGAATTTTAACAGGTATTAATTATTACTTTTTCAGTTTGCTGCGTACTTAAAGAAGAAAAATGGATCAGGTCAACAAGGTGATCAGAAAAAGAAAAATAAACTTAAAGATGAAACTCAGTGCTCAAAGGAAGTTTCTGTGGCAGGAGGGTCTTTGGATGTTAGTCCTGTTTCTTCTTTTGAAGATAGTGAAGTGGTTAATTTGGCAAGTTACATAAATTTTATAGTTTATTTCTCAGATTTTTAAACTACATTATCCTGTTGCATTTTTTAGAACTACATTGTTTTTTCATCAGTGAACACGCAGCTCAAAAAATCATCCTATTCTTGTCACTGCTTATTCCATTAATTATTTAAACATACTCATATAAAAGGTATGATGAAATGTAACATGTTTCAATTTATTCACCCATCTGTAGGCAAATAACTTGAATCTTATGAAGTCAAATATAAATCTTAAAATTCACAAATATTAAACTGTTACATAATTAAATGAAGCCAAGAAGAATTTATTATAGTTAGTTGCCATGAAAGCTTCAGTTCATACATAACTGTGAATATGTTTAGTGAGAAGCTGTCGAACACAAACAACAGATGATGTTTATACTTCAGATTGGCTTGAGGCTGACAAGCCTTTAATTTATAACTCTAGATTCTTATAAACTCTTCAAAAGAGTCTTGAATTTGGGTATTATAATATGCGAATAGTATTAACATTGATCTGCTAACTTGATTTGTATTGGATGTATCATTCCATTAACTACCCTTATATGAATTTTTTACAGGAAAGTTCAACAAAAAACAATGGAACGAGTACTACTTTAAGTGGGAGTAAACAAACCTTTGAAGATGGAGGTGAGATGTCTTCAGACAGATTCCAAACCAGATTGAGAGAGTTGGAGGACATTCTTTGCAGTATGTTTATTTTCTTCTTTTTGAAATTACAGATAATATTCCAACAGTGAAAAGACACTGTCAGGTTTGTTAACATGCATCAGTGTTTATTTATATGTCAGGAATGCTGTTTACCTACCTGATTAGAAGTTAATGAGCTCATAAACAAGAATTATGTTCTTTTTACCTGGTTTGTAATATCTGAAATCCACACCCTCTCAACTCTACTTCCCTAAGACCCACTTCATTGTTATACTCCCACCTACACCTGCATATTTTGAGTGATCTCTTTATGTCAAGCATAATTAATCTTTACATAAGGGCATATTAATTTTTTTCTGCATCATTAAATATATATAGAGCTGAAAGAAATATAGTTTATAGTAAAGTATGTATTTTGTGTAATTTTCATCTTTTATGTTTGATGAGCAATTTTCTGAAAATTTATTGTATTTAATTTTAGTGTAAAACACTATGAACTCTGTATGTATGAAGGTTATGGAGAAGGAATATGAATAGAGAATAAATATAGAGTTATAAATTGTCATGGGAGAATACAAACTAAGTATTAGTTCCTTTTTGTCAGGTAAAGAAGCTGCATTGGAAGCAGCACTCGAGGAACTTAGTGCACTAAAAGAAATTACATCTTTTGATGTCTCCTCTGGCGTACTAGAAACAGACTACAAGACTCGTTTTGAGGAGTGTTGTAAACGGGTAAGATGGCCTCATTGCCTTCATATTTTTCTTAATATCTTTATAAACATTTTATAATCTGTGCAGTTTATATAGCATTAAAAATGACAGGATAATAAATTGAGATGGATGTGGGAGAAAGTGGTATTGACATTGTTGATGCTGATCTTCTGGGCAGTGATACCTTGTGGACTTGTTGGTAGATTCAAGCATTTTCTAGAAAGAAGATGTTTGTCTTCTGGTGTGTTGTGCCATGTAGTCTGATAGAAATTGAGTGGCATTACAGGGGTTCTTACTACCTCCATTATTAGAGAGATGATTGATTGATTCAGTGATAGGTTTAGAGTCGTCTGTCTGCTATGGTTATATGCTTTTTAAGTAATCCATTCAAAATAACACATTAGAGAGGTGTACTTAAAATTAAATAATTCCAAATCACTGGTAATGGTCATACCATCATGTCTCAGTCTTCTGCAGAATCTCTTCCACTATATCACAGAAACTCCTGTGGTTAGACTTCCATGGTTGTGATATGACCGTCATATGTGAAAATGAGGTCTACCACATGAAGGAGTGATTGGTATTATGGTAGATGATTTATGTTTGACATCTCTGCACTATTGAAGATTATGGATTTCTGTTACAGCTGTTGGAATTTCAAGAAGCAGTGGAGCACAGAGAGGGGATAATCAATCAGTTAAGCAGTTCATTGCAGCAGGCTATTCAGACACGCGATGCTCTGCAACTTCAAGGGGACCAGCTTGCACAAGAAGTGGCATTATTGCAGCGCCAGCTGAAAGCCACCACAGAATTGATTCAGGGTCATCACTGGGACACCGGCATCAAACCTCAGGATTACCTCTCTCTCCAGAATCAAGTATTTAATTTTAAGTAACACTTCTGACTTCAGTCGCATTGTTGTTTAAATGTAATTAATTGATATTCTGGTGATCACTGCAGTAGACATCATTAAGGTGGGTGTATAGAAATGAGTCTAGAATGGGGATGGTGGTGGTTGTATGTGGCAGAGTAATATCCCGAGCCAAACATATCCAGTCAGAGGTTGAGACACATTTGTTGGAAAATGGCTGGCTTATATGAAGTTCACTCCATGTGTTAATGACTCTGTACCTCCACCTTCCCAAGTCCAAAAATCAAGTTTGCGTGTCAGATCCTAGAACATTGTTGCAACAGTGGGACCCAAGGTTATTGTTCACCCATAACATTTTTATCACATTATTGCATAAATGACCTTGGATACTATTGTTGCCTTTGATACCAATATTGCGTTTATTGTTAATTTAGAATAAGAGTGATTCAAGTTTACAATTCCTTTGAGCTGATGTCACCACCCATGAAGTGGCATGAGAGAACACCTTTGAAATTTCAGTGTACTCCAAAGAATACACCTTCTTAATAATTTTGTTACTCTGCTATCTGCAGTCATCATGTTCTGCTTGATTCTTAATTTTCAGGTTACAGATGGAGAAACACTCCTTCATGTCTTTTAACCTCTTTTATTTCTGCTTACAGGTTTTAGCCCTTGAAGCTGCAGTCAGTAGAAATGAGTCTGTCATTAGTGATCTAAATTATATTATCAAAGAAAAAGAATCCATGCTTCAAAGTAAATCTGACGAACTTCAGAAGAAATCACAGGAACTGAGTCAGCATAAAACAAAGTCTGCCAGTGAGGTTAGTAATTTCTGTAGTGCAAATTGGGTCTTTTGTAGTGCTAGTATTACAAGTTTCAGGGCGCTCAGTCAAGCTTTGTAGTGTAAGCATTGTGTATCAGGGAAGAAAATAAAAGAAAATGTATACATTCTTGTATAACCTCAAGAAAGGAGACACTGGGGGGTCACCTCCAAAGAGATGGAAGATATTGTTATTCAAAAATGGAATTGGTACAGGCCAATGGGCCTAAACCTTGAAGATGATAATGATACATAGTTTTACTTTAAATGTGACAGTAGTTAATTAACTTATTTGTTCTTTTGCATAAATATATACCAGTCCTTCAGGTCGGACATTATTTATTTTGTACTCCATGAAAAGTACCCTACATATTTTCTTGACCACCTTATTGATGCTGAAAAGGGGAAGAAATTACAGAAGTGATAAATTTAAATAAAGATTGTAGATACATTTTCTGTGTCAAACTCTGTGTTTTTATGAATCTAAAATTTCTACAGTATGGATTCTAATCACAGAGACTGACTGAAGTTCAAGTTGTTTGAGTCATAGTACTGTGTGTTCAAGTAAATATAGGTACTGGTGTGTATTTTGACCTTTCTGTCATACTGTCTTCTTTTATTTATTGTTTCAGATTCAGAATCTGATGCGTGAGGTGGAAGAGCTACATCAGAAATGTGCCATTATGGCAAGCAGCCAAAATTGTTTGATACTAGAGCGTGAAGGACAGATGGCAGCACTTCAAGCTGAACTTGAAGAAAACTTTGGTCTCCAGCTTGCTCAGATTAAGGAGGAGCTCAGGTGATTTTCAACAGAATGTCTGCTAGCATGGGATCACTCTGAACTTCAAGTTTGGTGGGAGCATGTAGATGAAATTCTGTGATTTGATGCATCAAATTTTGCAGATTTCTTGCCATGTCAGAGAAATATGATACATTAAACTGGCCAGTATCTCTTGCCAGTGGCTGCTTGGGTGAAAACAGGTTGCTGCCTTCTTAGACCTGTGCAAATCTGTTTCAAGTTTGTGGTGAAAGATTCCAGTAGAGAAAACTTTGTGAAGTTGTGTTTTCTCTGACATTTATTGTACTGTTTTCAGTTTCCACTTTGTCATTGCTATGATTAGCACAGGAGCTGAAAAAAATTAATTCTTCTGTTGTAACACAAAACTTCCATAAAGAAAAAAATGTGATGTACGAAGATTTACCAGGTATTAGAGTGACATCATCATACTGATAATGGGTATAATTTTTGTGGTGCGCTTATATGTAAATTTACAGAAGTTGAAAACAAATTGGCTGGTTTAACCAGTAACATAAAAGTATTGCTATTTATATTGATTACAATCGTCATCGAAGTTTATTTTTTCACATATCATCTGTGATTTTGTAATGTTTTTGGTGAACAGAACAGTGAATTTCTGCAGCCCTATGGATTTGCATTATACTTTTGTCAAAATTGAAGAAAACTAGATTGCTGCTCACATGATGATTCTTCGGTGATTCTAGCAGTCTCATGGTCAGAAACTTCCACTTCATGTGTCATTAATTGATATTGTTATGTAAACTGTATATTTCAATTTTTTTTAAATATAATATTAATTTGTATTAAAAATTTGTATTTTTAAGTCATGAATCATTACTTAAAATATTAATATGAAAGAAATTTGGTAAAACACATAAGTTTCTGTCCAAGTCTGCATTGTGTGACTCAGTAAATATACAAGGTATACACAAAAGAATGGTGCGGTTTAAAAGTTGATAAAAAATTTATTTCTCACCTTACGTGGGCACAACATACACCATCAGCGGCGGCAACTGTCCAAGTTTCTCATGCGTTAATTACAATCCTTCAATGTGTGCACCCTGGGTCACACGACACACATCCGCACGGTAATCAAACTCATCCCAGACCCGGTGTAGCATGTCCACTGTAATGGCCTGCAGTGCATGCGTTATCCGATCACGAAGTTCATGGATGGACGTGGGCAATGGTGGTACATAAACGCTGTAATTAACGAACCCGCTGCTGATGGTGTATGTTGTGCCCATGTAAGGTGAGAAATAATTTTTTTATTAACTTTTGAAACCGCACCATTCTTTTGTGTATAACCTGTATATGAAAATATCTGTTTTATCTTTGTTTATTCCAGTAACACCTTCTTTCTCCCAAGATGTTTCCATTTTATGTGAGTCATCTATTTTAGTGAGCACCATTCTGTTAATATTTATTCACCTATTTAATGTTTCTAGGAATCAGTTTAATCGGGAGAAAGAGGCATTGGAAAAGAAGCATGTTGATGAGGTAGCATTGTGCCAAATAGCTTCACAGTCTCCCAGAGCTGGAGAAGAACAGACAACTCTTAGCAAGGAGCAACTGGAATCTTTACATTCTCAGGTGCAAGAGTTGTCAGATGCTAGAGAGAAGCTGGTAAATGAGGTGGCAGAGCTTAAACAGTCTTGTGTATTGGAAGTGGATTCACTTAAACAAAAAAATGCTGTACTTCAGGAACAGCTGGAGGGAGCTGCCAAGGAGAAACAAACTTATGAACAGCATGTTTTAGAGTCCAGAAAAGAAATTGAAAAAGGTTTCACAATGTATAAAAATCAGGTTGAAGATTTAAAATTTCAGCTACAAGAAGCTTCAAGAGCTGAAGTGAAATATTCAGAACAGTTACATGAATGTAGAAATGTTTATGAAGCTGAACTTTCATCTTATAAGCAATCCCATGAATTGGAATTAACTTTGTATAAAGAGCAGATAGATAGTCTGAATTTACAATTGCAGGAGGCTTTGAAAGCTGAAGCAGAGTATTCAGCAAAATTAATTGAATATAATAAAGCGTGTGAGGTTGAATTAGCATCTTACCAACAGTCCCATGAAATAGAGCTGTCTTCGTACAAACAGAGTGCAGAAGCACTGAATTTGAGACTTCAGGAAGCTTCTTTAGCAGAAGAAAACTTTCCAAAAGTTCTGGCTGCACATAAGCAGTCTTTGGAATCTGAGTTATGTAGATACAAGGAAGAAAATGAAGCTCTGAATGCTGAATTACAAAGGATTTTGAATAGTGAAGAGGTTCTCAGGAAAGAGAAGACTGAAATTTTGGCATCACATGATGTTGCAGTATCATCATATGAAGAACAATTAGCGACTTTAAAGGCGTCATTACAGGCTGCAGAGGAAACGGTAACATATCATCAACGTGAATTGTCTTCTCTTAAAACACAGCTTAAAGACAAGTCAGATGTTAATGATGATTATGTAAAAGAGGTGAAGAGTTGCAAAGAACAAGTTGTAACATTAACTACTCAGGTTGAAGAGGCTTTAAAATATGGGGAAAAATGTAAACAAGATTTTGCCCTCTATAAAAAATCGCATGTGGAAGAAATTAGTTTAATTAAAGATAATTTTGAATTGGAACAAATTCAGAGAAATTCCATTGCCAGGTGCCAATCCCAAGAAGCTGAACTGGCTTTATGTAAACAACAAATTGATTTTCTTAATTCACGATTACAGGATGCCAGTGAAGCTGAAAAGTGTCATATTGCAGAAATAACTGCATGTCAAATTCAACTGAAAGAATATAAGGAGCAAGTAGACTCTCTTGATAGAATGTTCAGTGAAGAGTTAATGCATGCCCAGGAAGATTTTTCTAAAGAAATAAATTCAAAATGTCTGGAAATTGAAACATTACTTGCAGGCCTTCAGGAAGCCTCTGCCTTAGAAGAAAAGCACAGAAGTCAGATACTGTCTTCACAGAAAGAGATTGAAAATCTGAATGTGCAGCTACAAGAAAGAGCTGAGACTGAAAAAATAAGTAGAATGGAACTTGTTTCTTACCAGGAGAAAATGACAGCATACAGTGATGAAGTTCAGGCCCTTAAGAAGATGACTGCATCACAAGATGAGATGCAGACATACAAGCAGCAAGTGAAGACCTTAAAAGAAAGCCTACATTATGAACTGTCATGCCTCCAGGACTCCCACAGTATACAACTGAAAAGAATTGAGGAAGAACATGCAGTAAAGATTGAATCATTTAGTAATCAAGTGGATGATCTGACTTTAAAGCTTGCAGAGGTTACTACAGCAAAAGAAATACTTGAAAAGGAGAAGAATACATATCACAATTTATATGTAGCTGAAATAAACGAGTATAAATGCCAGCTTGAAGAATTTAGCACCCAGCTTCAGGAGAACAGAAAGAATGAAGAGAAGTATGTTACTGACATGAGTGACTGTCACAAACAATTGAACTCATATAAAAGTCAAGTGAAGCTGCTGAATGCAAAGATACAAGATGATGTGTCAGAAATAAAGATTTCACATGCTAAAGAAGTGAATGACCTCAAAGATGAACTGCAACACTTGAAGAACATTAATTCAACACTGGAAGCTGAGGTTGTGTGTTTGAAGTTGGCAGCAAAGCATAGAGATGACTCCAGCAGAGCACAATTAGAAGAAGTCACAGTACAGTTCCTTAAAACTCAGAGTCTTCTTGCAGCAAAAGAAGAAGTAGAAGGAGCTTTGGAGAGCAGGATTAATGATCTTCAAATTGATTTGGAAAAAGCAAATCATAGTATTGACCATATTAAAATAGAAAATGAGCAGTTGCAAGAAATGACTGTACAGTACCTGAAACTCGAAGGTTTACTGGCTGCAAAAGAAGAAGGGGAGCACATGCTTAGAGAACATATTCAGGAGCTAGAGGAGGCTCTGTGCACTGTGAAAATGGACTCGGAACAAATGAATCAGGATAGTTGTGAACTAACTCTGAAAGTTGCCAAGGCAACGAATTTGTTTAAGAAGCTGAAGTATGAAAAAGATGAACTTTCTGAAAAATATAAACATTTACAAGCAGAGAGGAATCAGTTAGCGTCAGAGAAGAAGATGACTGAAGAGAAACTCAAAGACGTGGCCTCTCAGTTACATAAGTTAAAAACAAGCTGTAGTGTAGATGAGAATGTATTGGCGTCTAGTGGATCAGAATTGCCTCCTGCCACAGAGACACGTGCTGGTGTTGTAGTGACTCCATTGGAGTGTGCTAAGGTGACTGAATCCATTGTTAGCAGTGGTCAAGATGTTACAAGCGGTTTTGACAATACTGAAGTTGTAAATTACAGTGAAGATGGAGATCAGATTTCTGATAGTGGGCCATTGAAAAGACGGAAAAGAAGTACTATGAATGTGCCAGAGCCTGTTTCATCATTCTGTTCATCAAAATTGTTAGAAAAGTTAATTGTTTTTGAAAGAGAGAAAATAGAATTAGCAAATCAACTTGAAACTTTGGAGTCAAAATTTCAGGAGAAGGAACTTCAGGAACTCCTATATATTAAAGAAAGCAGTGTTGCCAAGTTGCACTGTAAGGAGCTAGAGGATAAATTATTGCAATTAGAGAAGGTTAGAATAGAGAGGGATACTATTCTTGAAGAAAAAAGTTACCTTGAATCAAAGGTTGTTGACCTAGAACATGAAAATACAACATTTCGTAATTTGCAGACAACACTAAATACTGAACTAGCAAAGGAAAAAATTGCAACTGAAGACAGATTGCACCAGCTTGTAAAACAAAGGCTTGAAAACATTATTGATGAGAAAAATTGTACTGCAATAGAAAATTTATTTCTTGATCTTGGAAATAAAGCAAAAGAGGTTGTATTTTTGAAGGAGAAAATGAGGTCACAAGAACAAACTTTACAGTTGTTAAATGAGAAAATACTAATTTTAGAGAAGTCTAAAGGAGAAGATGCAAAGAAAATTAATTTGTACCAAGAAGAATTGGCTAGGGTCCGATCTGAACTTGAAGAATCATGGAAACAGCATAATGCTACCAAAGAAGAACTAGGAGCTTGTAGGAAGGAACTTGCTGTGCTATGCATGCAGAAGGAGCAGTGTGAGTCTAGCAGGAGCCGACTGTTGCAGATGAAGACGAGTCACACTGAAATCACTCCTGTCTGTGGTGAGTCACTTTTCATTTCATTTCAAATGCAGAGTTACAGATGAATGTTTGATCAGATAGTGAAGTAAATGGAAATGAATATGAAGACAAAGAGCTTATAATTATTGAAGCCAAGGACTTTACTGTGGTTTGTTTGATCTCATCTGTTCATTATTGGGTGATGTAGTAGACTTCTTTATGAGTGTTTCAGAGAACTTGACAATTACCATTTTCAAGAACTGATTGACAGATTGCTTTATTGATATTTTTTTAGTAAGATGTGTATCTGTGTCCTTTTTAATTTTAACTTGTAATTTAAATATTAATGTATTAATTTCCAGCATCATCACAGGAGGAATTGCACAGTATGTTAAAAGAACTTGAAATTGAAGTTGAAACTCTGAAAAGTTCCCTGGAGGATGAGAAAAATCATAATGAGAAACTTAATTTGGAACTGAAAATGATTCAGAAGAGTGATAGTGCAGCAGTTCATTCGGGAGTGACAGATGTTAACAGCAATGCCAGTAGTGACAGTGGCATGCTTGAATTGCAACATAAGCTGGAACTCATTCTCCGGAGCAACACAGAGTTGGTTGCTGAGAAAGAGTCTCTTCTTGACAAACTTAAGAATCAACAACAGTATGTTGGAATGTTGCAGGTATATTTTATAAAAGAAAATGAATGCCCTTGACTCCCTCCTGCAGTACAGAATTTGTTCTGAAATATGGCCATATATTACAGATTTCTTATGTGGAAACTCATTGTTCTGATTTGAGTTCTATTCATTTCTTAGTGTTGTGTAGAAACTTCATCTGTAATATTTGTAATTTGTATACATCTGTTAGTTTTGTTTGTATGCCCAAAATAGGTAAGCATTATTAATCTAATTTTTTCACATAATTCAGCGGGCTGGAGGATATGAGCAGGTAGAAAGTTGGATGTCAAATCTGGACAAGCAGCAGAGTGACTTGATGGCTGAATTGCGAGCATATCGAGAACAGCACACAAGCCTGGCAGAACTTGTGGGTTCCACAGGAGTTTTACAGGAAACATTATACAGGCAGAAACATGAATTATTGCAAAAGTTTGAGGTGGGTTAATACATAAATCAAACTTTAATGCTTTTAATTTGGATTTAAACATCTTGATCACATGTTTTACTTTTGCATATTTGTTATTTCTTAAGAAGACGGGTGCATTTTCTGTGAAGCTTTGGTAACACTTCACAAAGCATCTAGGTTAGTAGTGTAGAACAATTTGAGTCTGTATTTCATCATCTCTATCATATTTAATTCTTATAGTGCCTGCATCAGTTACATTTGTGTAAAATGTAGAATTGTATAAAAATCTGTGGTGTTCTTGAAGACTGGTCTTGATGTGACAACTACATTTAAGTCATAGTTATCTTTGTTTTTGAAATAAGGGTGTTCACCTATTCTTAAGCTAACCACAAATGAAAGGTTTTGTCAGTTCCTCCAGATGAATGTTTGGAAATGGACCACATCTATTTTGGTGTGGCCTTTTTCCCTTCATGATACATAAAAAATCTTATCATTTCTTAAGCTGTAAATAAACTTGTCATCTCACTGAGATATAGGGAAGAGGAGACAGACACCTGTTAATTCTTCTTCTTCTTCTTAGTATTATACCAAGGTCAAAAGTCTGGCTGTTGGACATGGCATGTGGGGGCAGAGCTGGTCTGGAAGTGATTAAAAGATAGGGGAAATAAACCTGTTGGGATTTTGACCCTGGCCATCCAGCCTGTAGCCAGTTACTTTAACATTTTTTGCATACTACATTGTGCTTGAATATGAATACGTTTAATTTTGAATTAGGAGATGAATGTGATCAAGATAATGTTGGAAAATGAGAGAGAAGAACTGAAGAGTGCACAGCTCAAGATACAGATGATGGAACATCAAATGCTAGAAAAAGATAACATTTTCCAGGTAAGTTGATTATTGCGTTTGTTAATTAACTGACTCTGCGGTAGTAGTATGTGAAGATTTGACACCATCCTACGTCAAGGAGTTAGGTCACTCATTGCCCATTCAAGACTTATTCATCGCACAGCCTCTTGAAAATTCTTCTTGGGTTCTTAATTCATGTAGTTTGTAATATTTTAATAGTTTTGGAAGTCTGTCTGTTTGCTTTCTGTTAGCATGCTGAATTCAGTAAGTAAATAAACAAAGTTCCAAAGACCCTTCTTAGTATGTTTCTCTATATTGCAATTTGGTATGTTATCTTAGGAGCTAACACGCCAGAAACGCTTGTTGGAGCAGGATCTTCATGAGATTGAGGACCGACTACGTGACCAAGAAGACCGACTACAGACACAGAAGTTGGCATTGGAGGCTGAGATACGTGACCGTGATTTGCGTATCCGGCACTGGCAACTGGAACTCAGGGCCAAGCAAGTGTGTAGTTCAAAATTCCATTTTTTGTTTATTTAACAATGCTGTCAGTGGCTGAGACTATATACCATCAGATGGTAGGTTGATTAATAAATTAGAAAGGATATGCAAGGAGGTGGTCATGACCTGGTTTAGGGTACTGTACTGGAAGTAGAACTGCAGAAAATATATTTCAAGATACCTAGTCTCTAGGTAAAGATTTAAACCAGGTACTTCATTAGTATTAAGCAAGAGTGCTGATGACTTAGCCTCCTTGCTCAGTAGTACTGAGCAATGTAGAGGGATATTTTTACAGCCAGAGTTCCACTGCTCTTCTTTTATCAGCTAGCATTCGGTCAGCAGAAACATGAGGTCCTCTCAAGGACCTCTGAAACTGCTGATCATTAAATTGTAAGAGTACTTTGTAATTCAGATGGGAGAACAAAGTTCTCAGGACCTTGCCTGTTTGCAGTTTTGTTGCATTAATTTATTTGTCATAGGTTGAAGTAAGCTCTGCAAGGACTCTGGAAGGCTTTGATCAGCAGTCAGACCAATCCACAGTTGAGAGTGATAACACTGGTGAACAGGAGAGGTTAGAGTTGATGCGTTCCCAACTGGAAGAGGTGCACAAGCAAGCTGTAGCTCGCCTTAAACTTTATTTGGAGGAGCAGTTTACTATACGTGAGACAGAACTGCAGAAGAATTTCATGTCAGAAGTGCATACACTTAAGCAGCAGCACACAGAACAGGTAAATGCAGCTATGTCTGTGCCATGACACATGTATACTTTGGTATTTACTAATAGGTACACAATATACAAGACTGCCATATTTATGTGATGTCAGATGCAAGGCATGCGTGTATTTTGAAACATGATTTCAGGAGAAATTAATCTTGGTTGTGCTGTACACAGATTTCAACCAGAAAAGTATGTGTTTTCCTGTGTGGTCATACTTGAGGATGAGGGTTTGAGTGGGGTATGTGTGTTAATTTACAACTTCTTAGCTGGATGTCATGGTAAATTACTGAACTCAGTTTTAGTTTTATTGTAAGAATACTTTCTTTTTGTAACCTCACTTATGAAAACCAGGGACAAAGTCATATTTACTAATACATAACTATTTAAGAGAGAAGTCTCAAGTACTCAGTTTTGAAAAATGGAATTTGAATTTGGTGAGGTATGGCACTGAATGGCATGCTGCCTATTCCACCATCACAGATGAAATAAATTATGCAATTTGGATTTTCTGTAGCTCTTAATGGAGTCAGTATTTTGTACTAATATGGGATTATAAGTAGGTTTCCCAATTAAGTTGTATTTTTTTTAGAATATCTATATTGGTCTCTTTGAGGTGTCTGTACATTATTTTACCTCATATACTATATACTGAATCTGAATTTCAGGTCTCAGGGTTAGGTGTTTCGTAGTTTTCTATGCCCTGTTCTCATGTCACTGTCTAAGAACGCAGAACTCCAGTAAATAGCGGGCCTTGTATTTGACATATGTAATATTAGAAATCTTACTGTGATAATGATTATTAATTTATATGAATTTGAGGTATTTTTATAGTTCTCCGTAATAATGACGTGTGGTTGTGTATGTAGTAGCTATAAAAAGAACTGAATTCTGAAACTGCCATTGTAACATCAGGTTCCTATGTAGTTACTGATGTATTTCTGAGGTTTCTTTAATGGATCCATTCCATTGTGTGATGCATTTTTGCTTACAAGTTGTCTCTCCATCCTTGAGAAGCAGGTTCCTATTATGATGGTCTGTCATGGCATTTGACATTGACTTTTGACCAGAGAGTTTTACACTTATTTATTTATACAAATAGAACTGATAAAGTATTGTATATGTTGTAACTAGGGTTGCCTGCATTGAGAAAAATCTGAATTACGAAAAATGTTCTGATGTTTGTAAAATGATATTTTATTTCTGTACTATTAATATTTACTTGTTATTTCTTGACTGTGACAGCAGTCTCATAGCCTGTAAAGTCATTGAGGTTTTGCAGTAAGAGTTTCCAAAAATGATGTATGAGGTGCCCATATAGTGTGAAATATTGTGGTCCAAATAACTGAAGACGAAGTGGAATGAACAATGAACTGTGTAGTATTTTCTCTGCAGCAGTAATTCTACTTGATATATAGTCCTATATTTGAGAAAAGTGTTTATTCTTTGGACATTTTCCCCATGATATTCTTACCTTAGAGTCATTCACCATTTTATGGCAAGTGTATGTGAGCAACTTTGTTTACAATTGGTTGGCAAGCAGAGAAGATACACTCTGCCATCTCCTTACAAAGTACACTTAGTATTAAAACTTTGACTTGAAGGTTAATGTCAGAAGTGATTGATCTCTTGGAGACTATTTTACATGTTTGAAACATGATTACTGTTAACTCTTTCATCTCCAGTATTTTCAGTAATACTCTGCTGGAAAATGTTGGTGTTAAAAAGTCACAATACCCAATATTTTTTACAAGGTAAAGAAAATTAGCTTTTGTAAATGTTAAGATGTTGGTTAATAGATGTACCTGACTTCACAGATGCAGTATTAATGTTAAGAAATTTGTTTTTAATCAGGCAGACATGTTTCAAATGATATTTCATATTACTTCTGATATGTTTGAGACTTATTTTAAATGCAAGTTTTCTAAAACATAGCTTGGAGTTTTAATTTAAGTTAGTCATAAGTTGTCTATGGTTTGCTGTGCTTGATCCTAGTGTTATTCTTTGAGACTTTCCAATTGTTCCTTCCATGAGCTCTGGAAATGGCATATGAGTTTAATTTCAGGAAAGGGGTTAGAATTCATAATTCCTGCTTAATTTAAAATAATTGATTATATATTATTATGCATTTATTGGTTTATATCAAAAGTGCATGCCATAGGCTTGCTTTAAGAGAGATAAAAGAAGGGGTATTTGTAAGGGTTGGAATCATGTGTAATTTTTTATTTAGAACAGTATTTATGTAGTTTAATTTACTTTTTACAGTAGTTTGATTCTGACAGTAAAGATACTCAGATTAATTTTAACTGTATGAGATGACATGGAACATAAAACCATATATTTAGTGAACGCATGCATTATTTTCGATTTGTAACTTATACATTCTGTGCTGTGTCAGAATAAGTTTATACATGGTAACTGTACATTTTTACTGTTAAGGTCAATGTTTAATGTAAAGTGTAGTCTGGGTCAGAACTGTTGCCAGCTTAAATTTTTAATTTACAGATAATCCATCTATCTTTTAAGCCTTGGCATAGGTTGGTGCTAATATTGTAGGATTTGAGGTTTTCACAGTAATGTGAATATAGATGGTGATATCTTGGTTATTGTGCTATGTTGCATTTTGGCTGTGTGCTGGAATTTCTGAGGAACATGTTCCTCCACCTTCAGGACAGAACTTAGCCCTAAAGATGGAGGCACAATGTTCCTTCAAAATGATGGCACAGCTAAAGTGCTACATGGCACAGCAACCCAGAAGTCCACCACGGCTTGGGCTAATGTTGTGTAATTCATTTTGTTTTCTGCTTTTCACAATTTGTTTAAGGCACTTTTATGGCTCAGGCTTAAAGACTGATTTTGTAAATAATTATACATATTGGGAATAAACATTTTTTTATTTAAAAATTGATTGGTTTTATGTATTTTTATAAAAGAAGCTGTGCTCTTCTGGCCCAGACTGTCAGATTGTGAGCATTCTACTGAGCCTTGTTCGGTTACCATAATTATAGATACAGAATCCTGCCTGAGGGTGATTCACATTGGTCAAGGTTTATTAGAAACCTGGCCATAGTGTATCATTTGCATGTAAGAACCATGAAGTCTAATGACTCTTCAGTTTATTACAAGATGTTAAACATTTTCTATACAGTGCATACCTCTCATCTTCCTATTTTCATTTAATGGACCACAGCTGATGCTGGACACTGAAGTACAGCTGACAATGTATGATACCTTTTAAGTGCAGACTGCAGAATACTGCAGGAAAGACATCAGGATTTGGTAACTCAATGGAATGCATGTCTCAAGGCATGTGTAATCAGTATAATTCGGCCAAATAGAACTCTGGGAATCACTCTCTGGCAGGTTTTTGTTGAACTTCCTCTGTACTTGCAGTATGTTTAGTGTATATAGATATAGTATTTAGAAATTCTCCATGAACACACAAAAATGGGAATGAGTCAGAAGAAGAAAATTAAGAAATTTTATGCATTTTACTGCTTCATCTTTTCTGTTTTTACAAAATTACTTAGTTCCCTAAACGGTTGCTGCAGCTATATATATGATCTGTTTGGTATTTGTATAGGCTGTTGGTCTTGTGGCAGTAATGTTATGATGCATAGTGCAATAGACCACAGAGTAAGTACATGACCAGTGCACAGTTACATTTCTAGACTGATAAATCGGGCAGCAAGTTAATATTTTTACACACTCTGTACCGTATTGTTTCACTTTACTTCACTGAAGAAAACTTTTTTCAGCTCTTGTAGATGCACAGTATGTGATCTGAAGTTTCATTTGAGTTAATGAATTTACTGGCATACGTTTCTAGCTTATGAGTATACAGCAGCAGCTGGATGCAAAGACAAAAGAGGTGGAGGCACTCCTGAACTCTGAACTGCACAGTCAGCTTGGCATCAGTCAAAATCTAGTCACAAGACTGGAGGCAGAAGGAATGGCTGCAATAAAGGTGATTTTATGATTGTCTATAATAAGTAATACACTGGTACTCAACTTTAATGTTCTCATTAGAATGTCTGTCAGATATTTGAAAAAACAGCTTTGTGTAGCAAATTGCAAAGTTACAGGATGTTCATAATTTTCAAGCATTTAATTTTAATCTGAAAGGTAAAAATAATATTTAAATTGTTTAAGAATAACTGTACCTGTATCGAAGTTCTGAACATTTTTCTTCGCCATTTGCTCTGGCTATGGGAGTATCACCATGCTTTCATTACATACACACACACACTTAATAAAAGTTTGAATTTGCTATGGATTCAAAAATTGTTGATGGAGTAATCTGAAATTGTGGTTAAAAATGCTGCTTCCAAATGGGAAGGAAGGCTTAATGAGAACACCATTTCAATGCTTGTGTCCTGATATGTTAAGTATTGAACCCATGAAATGTGGAATTAAGTCCATACTATTGACAAACATCCTGGTGGCATACTTTTGTTGCAGATTTTGAGGTGGAAGAAACTCCATTGTCTTCAGTGTAGAGTTTTGCAATTCTATATTGTTATTAATAGATATGGTACTTAGGAGTCTGATGAATGTTCACTTAGGAAGCTAATGGAACATACAATTGTGTTTTGAACTATACAAATTACAAAATGCTGTCAACATAATACTTTAATATTTATATGCACTTTGATTTAGCACCTTCCATTTTGTGTTTGTGTATTTGTGCTAGTCACCTGAGTGGAATTTACAGTTTTATGATGGTGCACGTTGTTGTGTATTGAACTGTTCAGATTGAAGTAATTAATGCTGTTTGAGTGGAATGTTGGAGTGCTGTGTTGAGAGCATTTATTCGTTTGTAATCCCTGACATGAATTCTTGATGCTTTAATTTATCTACTTGTGTGGAAAGTGCAGTAAGAATGTCATTGATTCTTTTAACAGGAAAAGCAAAGAAATGAACTGGATAATATGAAGAACAACTTGGATGAGCATCATACTGAAATATACAGTATGTTGAAACAGAAGTTTGATAAGTTTGCTGAACAACAGATTGCCATAGCCTTGAAAGTTATCCAGGTATGTAATATTTCTATCTTTTCTGAGACTAATATTTTATACTTTGAAGATACGTGTAAAATAATGTTTTTCATTCATTATCTTTTGAAAGCATGAACATGAGTCAGTCCACCAACAGAGAGTTTCCAACCTTATCATGAAACATACAGAAGAACTGAAAGTTTTGCAAGCAAAATTGGAAAGTCAGAGGCAGGAGGAACTCCTGCTGCTTCGCCAGGTAATGTAACTGTGATCAAGTTTCTCATATTGTTAGTTATAAAAGAATTCTCATACTCTATCTCAATGTCTTCCTTATCATGATGTAGTGTACTTAATTTTGTCTGAGCAGTATACCCTTACTGCAGTCAAGTAGATTGAGTTCATATTTTGTGGTGTTTTTGTATGTTGTATACATTTCTAATCATACACACAAGCTTCTTACCTTCCTTTGGGAATAGTTTTAGCCTGAATTAAGTAACAAATTCTTGTAATAAATGTTGTTGTTAATATGATCTGGAAGTATCCACGTGGTGGAAATATATATTATTTTCTTATTTGTTTCAGGATTTAAATAAAAAGCACAATGATGAACTGAATGAGGTAACAAAAGGGCTAAAATTAGAAATTTCATTGCTCAAACAACCACATGATGGCAAGTCGAGTCGAAGCAGTGTGCACCAGTTGAAACAAGAAATGTGCATGGAATACACATCAACTCTTAAGGTTAGATTTCTTAGGTTTTTCAAATTAAAGAACCAGACTTAAGGAAAATGTGAGTGAGTAGGGATCTGATTTAGCAGTTATGGACTACTGTTAAAAACTCAGGTCTGTATTGTTAGATTCTGATTTTGGCTTTCACAGACTTGGCCTGTTTCTTATTTCACAGATGATTGAATATATAAAGTATTTTTCTTATAGGTTAAAATCAATTTGTTAGCTGTAATGTAGGTTATGCAGAAGAAATTAGGTCATCTGTGACATGTTTCAGGGATGGGTTCAAACCTGGTACAGTGATTGTCAGGAACAACTGGAGGCTCTGAACAGGCAAATTTATGAGGTGTGGCAGCAAGAGGAGTCACAATGTCAGCAGTCAGATGCTGATGGTCCAGGAAAAATATCTGTAACTCATATTGACATTAGGAGGCTCCTTGAGGGCAAAGAACAGCTACTTGCACAGGCAGAAGGTAAATTTGGGTTTCTTATCTATTTTCTGTGTTGCTGTTGCTCTTCAAAATTTGGTTATCACTGCACTGTACAAGTGACTGTGAAAATTAGGAATAATGTGACCAAACTGCTTTGTCTCTGATACATTAATGTGTTTTTTGCTCATAAATGTTTAATGCTTGATTACTTAGTTGTTACTGTACCTGAACACACTGATGCCCAGGTAACTGGAGAACTAGTTTTGTGCCGAGTCCAGTCGACAGAGCGAAGAACACATATATTTTAATAAATTATAATTCAACTAATGATTGTTTAGAATCTGCTGTGTTGATGAAAGATGCATTTGTCCATCATTAGTGATTTATGTCAGAAATTATAAATTTTACTGCTTGCCATTTGTCAGTAACTCTTCATTTGCTGTAGACACATTTTTACTGTGTATTTATTTTTTGTTAATAGATTCTCATCTTACAGCAAAATAAAGTAACTAACTGAAGCTTTGTAGTGCCTGGAGTCAACTTAGACCTGCATTCAAATCTAATTTGTTTAAAAGACAAGAGGGTGCAGCATTTTTAAAATAAATTCTTTGTGATATTACATATCCCTCAGATTTTAGTATTTATTTATTTGCTGATAAAGATCTTTGAATGGGTCATATATTATTAAAGGTTTGTGGGTTACCCTGTTAAAATCTTGGCTAGATAGCTGACTCCTGACATGTTTTTATGATTTCCCTGTTTCTTTGTGTGGTTGTTAAGATAATAGCTTGCCTTGAAATAGACCACAGTTACTCCTACAAATAAATTGTTACCTACTATCTGTTTATGACTATGCCTCCATTTTATTTGATGCTGTGCAGTTGAAATTGCATCATTGAATAGCCTAGGAATCAGTTTGTCACTTGTATTTGCATCTTGTTTCTCTGTAAGCAGTTTTACACACAGAAGTGGCAAAGCGTCACATGGGAGCATTGCATAGTCTGCAAACTCGGTTAGATGCTGAACATTCCAAGCTTGTAGAGAAAGTTGAACACATGAAAAGAACTGTCCAAGAAGGAACAACAATAGCAAGTCTACAAGATCAGATAAGCAAATTGACTGCAGAGAAGGAAGAGCTGCAAGACAAACACAAGTAGGTCTCTAATGTGAATGAACATCTTGCATACTTTTGCAGCAGAGAAAGGAAGTAATGTTTTTTAGTATGTTTTGCTTATTTTATCTGTGGCAGCTTTAACTTTAATTTTGCTTTTGCATATTCAAAGCTTCTGTGCTGCTGTATAGCATGATTTATAACTACAGCTTCATGCATTGCTGTTTGTACATATATTTATTTTTGTAATGTTTTATGCTGGCATGAAGAACTGCCGTATTTATTCGCACAATTTTTGCCTTAGCTATCATGCTTGTACTGTGAAAGAAAAGACAGGCAATAGAAGCACTGTGAAATGCATATACACCAGTCAGCATAAAATCTCACAGTAGCAGTTACTTTTTTAAAACTGATTTTTCATATCTTGTTTTCTATATGCAACTGCTGATTAATAACATCATCCGGGCTGTCAGCTGTATCAGTTCATAAAAAAAATGATATTTCAGGATTTAAATTATAGGAAAGCAACCTGTTGTGTGTTATAGAATTAATGGTACTTTGTATTGTAATCGACAGTGAAAAGTACTATTAATATTTCAGGATTTGATGACATCATATCCTGATGATGGGGATGTAACTGGTCCCTGGAATGTCAGTTTTTAACAAATTGATTCAGCTGATAGCCCAGGAAGATTTTATTAATGTTAGTTTCTGTGAAAGCTTCAGATCAAACTGTTGCTGATTATTACTTTATAATAAATAATTTCAGAACCAGAATCTAATTTGTGTTTAAAGTCATAACAAAACAAAACTATGATTATTTACTTTTTAACCATTTCATTTTGGGTTGGCTGAAATTTCAATATTTTTATGAAAATTGTCATTACTTCAACACTTTCTGAAGGTAAAATATGTAATATGCTGTATGTAAGTCAGAATTTCCAAATAGTGTTTTGAACAGGATGGTGGCTGGGTATCAGTATTGGAGACCTAAGCATAGATTGGGGATAATATTAAAATTGATGAGGTGAACAGAATGTACAGATGTGGATTAGGTTTGACTGACTTCAGATATGGTCCAGTGACAGGCATTTGTGAATGCTGTAATGAGTCTTTTGGTTCCACAAAAACAAGGATTTTTTTTATCAGTTTAATAACTATCAGTTTTTCTATAAAGACCCTATGACAGTGACTTAGATGACAGTGGATATTTTTAGTACATTGACCAATTATAGTCATTCCTTAAGAAATGAAGATATGACAGAGAGAAAGAGTATTTACCATAATGAGCCAGCTGAGTAAATTCTTCCTGTACCGAGCAGCTTGAAAGCATAGTATTTTGTGTGACTTAAATTCAGGGGATTTGTATCTCAGATGGCATTGATTGAATGGGCTGAAATTATTTATTGATTTTACTTAGTTGCTCCAGGCAAACTTTTTACTTATTATTTGAAGTTAGCCTTGGTCCTTTTCAGTTCATCATGTATAATCGTAATAATATCTTTTGATGCTAAATAATGTTAGCATTCTTAAATATCCTATGGACCAGAATTGTATAATTTGCTTCATTATTCAACATTGAATGAATTCAGGTAATGAAGTCAAATAGTTTTGGTGTTATGAAATAGCACATAGCCACATTGGAACATATTGAAAACTGCCATGATAAATGCATGGATTGTGTAAGTAAGTACAATAGTGTATGAATACAGAATATGGTTTTGTTTTGCATTAGACCATCTGATATTACATGAAGTAGTTTGATATTTGCACCTCTCACTACATGTAGACTGGCTGTGGACTTGCTATCCCATGAGCACAGTGTCGAAGTGGCAAAGTTGCGTGATCTCATAGCAAATGTGAAATGTGGCAGCATTTCTGGCCTCACAGAATTGCGTCAGGAAATGGAGGCTAAACATGCCAAGGAAATGGAAGAACTACGTCAGTACTTTGAACAGAAATGTGCCGATGTTGAGAAACAGTAAGTTCGTGCCTGTTATTTTTATGTCTGATTGTCAGACATGGTAGTTTGTATTGTTGGTGCATTTTGAAGTATGTGTAAAATTATGCATTTTTGTTGCATTTTTATGTGTGTTCTTAGGAATGAATATTTTGATTTTTAAATGTATTGATAAGACCTAGCTCTAATGTACCTATTTAAATTTCCTGTTTTCTCTTTTGTTCAGTATGTGCAAGTTAAGTACATAAAAAACTATTATGATTCCCTTTTTTGATTAATAATCATTGTATATTCCCATTGTTATATTTTGTTTGTGAAATAGGAGAACTAATTTTCTTGTTCTTCCATAAAATCCATTTGTCCTCAATTTTATTGTAGCATATGAAACACCCTCTTCTACACAAAATACTCACATGTTAGGCACATTGGTAATGTTTTATATTGAATACTCTAATAAAAGCATTCCTTTTCTGTGTAATTTGACTTCATCAATATTACAGTCTGCATTTGCATTATTATTTATTAGAATCAAGTACACACAAAGAAATGGAAAGTTGAAATTTGATAGAGAATTATACTTGCTAGGATTTGAGGTTATCATGGTGGTGAGTATGAAGATGGCTGTCTTCTGGGTTATAGTGTTGTGTAGTCTGGTAGAAGTTTACCAGCATTTCAGAGATCCTTGCTGCCTCCATTATCAGGGAAATCTTGTACAAAGCAATGTGGCACTACAACCCAGAAGACAGCCATATTTGAGAACCACTTGTCTAGGAGGTTCTGTAAAGGAATGTTACTTTGTAACTAACCAGTCAGCTAATTGAATGAAGTACCTAACTAACTGATGGAAAAGGGAAAACTTTGGATATCAGTAGATATTCAAGTGATTAAGACATTCCTTATTACAGAACTTGCAAGGTTTGTCCCTTTCAACATAACAGTCCACAGCTGCACCTTATCCTGAAAGCCATTTCAGTCTATTTACTACCTTGTGACCCATGTCCCTAAGGTCCATTTTTATGTTGATTTAACTGCACTTGTGTCTCCCAAGTGGTCTTATTTACATGAAAGTTGCTAAACAACATGCTTTTTGAATTTTATGAATTAAAAATGAACTAATATTATCATCATCTGTGGCTGAGATTGTCTTTTCTCACTTTCCCCATTTAATTGAATCATAATAAAGTACTGCATTCAGCTATACACTTAACACATGCAATTTTCAACTGGTGATTATTTTTATATATTTCTGCTTCTTCATTATAAATATACACTATTGAATAGAATTTTATTAACAGGCATTTGTGCTCTGTTGTACTAATCTTTGTGGTAGGCTTTAATGATGACTATAATTTGATTGCATTTTATTTATTTATGTTTCCAGACAGACTATTTAACCTAACTTTTTAATACCATCATTGTCATTATGCATTGATATTTTAGTTAGGTTAGGTTGTCTTATGATAAACTTCCCAACATTCTTCTCTCTCCTTCTGTGAGCATTCTTTTTGTATCTGTGTTCACTCTTTCCTTATCCCCAGATTTCTCAATTTCATCCTTGGTCTTCCCAGTGGTCATGTATTTAGCTGTCAAAGGAATCTGTCATCCATGTGTAGCATACATGCTGGTGGCAACAAACTTTATTTGTTTTAATCTTAACAAACTTCTTATGCTACTTATAGTTTTTCTGCTCTTTTTTTGATAACATTTATTTTGTATCATCTTCCTGGATTAGCCTTTACTCTGTTATTGTTTCAGCTATAATTTTAAGATTTTAACCTAAAATATTTAAAGTATGATGTTGATGTTTATGAAATGTGTTTGGAATACATGAATCTTCCATTCTTTCTAGTTGTTCCCGCGAAGTCCTGTAATAGTTTCTAAAATTGTACTGCAATTGATTAATTATATCCTAGTTTGCTGCCAGCAGAAACCTTAGAATAGTTTAAAAACCCTGCCCGGCACGTGTTTTTGTTTCCAGATGTCTGTTTCGTCATACCACAAGATATGCTAACACTGATTTGTGTTGCAGTTATTCGGAGGAAGTGTTCAGTCAGCATAGCCGGAAACTTTCTGGGAGTAGCTCAGGCTTGGAAAATGAAGAACTTGTGTCTGACATGTACTATACTGGGGGAGATCACGGTCAGCGTCTGACAGCTCTCACACACATCTGTGACTCTTACAGTGTGGAGCCAAGTTTCAAGTAAGACTTCATTTATTTATTTGTGCAGCATAATGATTACGTATCAGTAGGGGAGTTCTTGGCCAGCTGAATAACAGTGAACTGTTAGAGGAAGTCCATGTGTCATGGTATTTTAGACATTTATAGCAGTTTTCTCAAAATGACTCATTGTGTCAAACAAGTGTATATGAATTAAAATTTCTTTCTCACTGAATCTGAATCACTGATTTTGTAATTATTTCAAAAAGTTTTAGAAATTATTTCTGGCCATTAAGTGAAGTGGTAGATGTGATCAGGTTAAAGTATCCTACTTGATTTCAAATGTGGATCATTGTAAGTGGCAGTTAACATTTCCTGAGATTTAAAATTTTTATCTGTAAAGTTTAATACTCTCAGCCAGAATTGAATGTTTTCACATGTACAGGTTAGCTTTGACATTAGATGTTATTTCTCATACTTTTTATTTAAATTGTATCAGTCACCACTACACTGACATAGTTAGCAAAGTTTTCAATTTTTGAACTGTCTGCACATCCCTAATAATGCTGAAATCAAAGGTCATAGGAAATTACTGACATTTTTGAATTTGTGGCATTTTGTTACCGAACATCATGGTCATGTCGTTAGCACTCCTACTTCATATTCAAGATGTTCCAGGTTCAAATCTCAGCTTGGACATCACTTATACTGATTGAGGTTTTTTGTGGTTTTCCTCAGTCCCTCCAGGCAAATTCTGGTACAGTGCCTTTAATTAGGTCATGACCACTTCCTTCAATGCCCTTTCCAATTCATTATTCAATATTCATTTAATGCTGTATAGTCTGAGATACTGAAAGTGTCATTAATAAACTAGAAGTAAATAAAGTAGACATGTAGACATTTTGTTTTAAAGTGTAGCTACAAGTACAGGATAGAAAATATGGAATCTTCTGCCCAGGTAGGCAGGTGTTATGAATAATTATCAGATTTTCAATTTATATAATTTATTATTTTAAATATTTCTAGGGATTTGGAAGAACATTATCGAATAGACTTTGAAAAACGTCTTGTTGAATATCGAGATCAGTTGGAGTCAGTCAAGCTGGAAATGGAAGATAAGTACCAGAATGAGATGCAAGTGTTGAGGGAGGAGTATGAGTCAAAGGTAGAAGACCTAGTAAGGGATTTATCTAATACTCATAAAACAGAAATCCAGAATATAGAATTAAAACATACAAAAGAGATCCAGAATCTGAAAGAAAAGTTACAGTTGGAGTCTGCCAAGGAGTTGAGTAATGTCCATCTAGAATGCACAAATGAAATACAAAAAGTTCAGAAAGAAATGGCAGATGAGCACAGAAAGGAACTGGGAAGAATGAAGGACATGTTTGAAAAAGAGTTAAAAAGGCAGATAGAAAGTCTCACATACAACATGAAACAAGAGGAAGAAGACCATGTTGCAGCCATGCAGTCTGAACTTTTGAATAAACATGTTAAACATATTCAGAAACTTGAGGATTCAATTGCTGATCATGTTGATAAAATCGGAAGAACAAATACTGATGTGATTCTTCAAAAGGTGAGGTTAAGTTATGATAACACACATGATTGTGCTCCTGCGGTTGTAGTTAACTTCGTTATAAAGCTTCAAAGTAGGATATTTGATGAACAAAAGAGAATACACGTAGCCACCAGCAGTGAGTTTACTATGGTGTGTGTGTGTGTGTGTGCATGCGCATATGAAAGTATGAAATGCCCTATTTTGCTGGCTGAGTTACCAAGATTGCACATTTACTTTTACTTATCAAAGGTCCTTATGTGATTCTTATAGTTCTGTGGTAATAAGAAATTAAATGAGGAATTACTACAGTAACATTTTTTAATTCCAAATTAAATTAACAGCATTTTATTTGTATTCAACTGATAACAAAAGTTTTGTCTATTGTTTTAAAAATTGCCCTTCATTAAAAGAATATGTAATAATAAAAATGTATAAATTGGGGATCTGTTGTCTGCCCTTTTCTTCGTCTTCTTATTTCTTTACTGTTTTGTGTGTTTTATTCTTATGAGATTGTTGATGGCTTCTTATTTAGGTTAATGTGGTACAGAAAGTTCAAATGGATGTAAAACAACAATGTGAGGAAGAGTACAAGAATAAGTTAACTGAATTGAGAAGTCATATGCAAGAGAAGTATGCCAAAGAACTGGAGGCAACTATTGAAGCTGAAAGAAAATTAATGACAGAACAATTTGATGAACTTACAGCTATATTGAAGAAAAGTGCAGAAGAAGAACAGGTTTGTTTAACCTTCACTCCTGTGCAAAACAAAATTTTCCCATACATCAGATGTAAATTCTATATGATAGATGTTTTTTAATTTACTTCATTTCAGACTGGGTTGAAGCTTTATAACAGAATGATCCCACTTTGTTGCAATAATTTATAGCATTCATACATTATAATTCCATTGGACTGTTCAAACCATAGAGAAGACTGTAGTGATTGTTTGAAAGATAGCTAAAAACTGTTGGAAAGTTTGAGAGAGTGTTTTAAACCTGGATACTGTCTGTTGTTCTGGTAAAAGGAAGAGATGCTTTCTCTGCAGGGCTCATTTGATAAACTGATAAAGCTAGTTCTTATCATAAGGCTCTATAGCTTTATCCAGTGGAACTTTTCTTGGCTCTTATCTTTCTACCTGAAGTTTGAGAAAAACCCAGCCTTCAAAACATTATGTCTTTGTTATTTGGAGAGTTGAAAAGGTTAAAAGAAAATACAAACCTTTAGAACCATATAACCATGCAGTTGCTTCAGCATAATTAAATAACACACAAACCATTTATTTTTGATAGGACCGATACATGTTAATGAAAGAAATGTTATAATTTTCAGGATAAATTTATGACAAATCAGAAGGAAATGATGTCAGATTTTATAAGGCAACATCAACAGGATGTGCAAGCATTGAAAATACAACATGAAGCATCTATTCAAGCAGTACAGGAAGAATGTCAAAGATTATGGGAAGTTCAAATTCAGCAGCTGAAAGATAAACATAAACAAGAGATTGGAGCTTTACAAGAGGAAATTGCAAGGTTCATACAAGAGAAGAATACATGTCGTGTTCAAGTGATGAATGTAGCAACATCAGCAGTGTCTGCAGACTTAGACTCCGCAGCTGCCAGAGAAATGACAACACTGCACACTATTCAGCACTTACAATATAAAATCAAAGATAAGGTACAGCTTATGAATCTTTATTAAAAATAGTTTGTACTTCAAATCAGGTTTCTGTGGCCAGTGAAGATGATATAACTGAGGACAATCTGGAATGTGACGACAGGGTATTGAGTTTAGTTGTTGCTGTCGCTGTCATAAAGTAATATAAAAGAATTAGAATAAATATTAGATTATGTAATGTGAGCTTTTCTTTGTGCCAGAAAAATTTTAAATTCCTACCCATTTTAAATTTGTAGAATGTGTAGTTACAAATGTTTTAGAGAATGCTGGAAGATAAATAGCAATGTCAACCCAGTTGTTGCAAATAATTATTGAATTTTTAAATATATAAGATTGAGAACAGCATGGTTTCAAGTGCCACATTCAGACGTTTTATGGAACATACTTTTGTCACATACATTTGTAGTGATTAAAAAAGTGAATATCTTGCACTCTGTATACAACTCACTTAGTCCTCTGTCTTTCACTCATGCCTTTCATGTGTTGCCTGTGTATAACATTTTGTTCACTGTACCTAGTGTTTTGTGTTATAGTGATTGCTAATTTGTTTATATATGTTCTTGATGAATAACTAATCTAATAACTTACTTTTAAATTACATGTTTTACAGCTAGTTGTGCTTAGAAATAGTGAATTGTGAATTAAAACGTTTCTGTTCAAATTTTAATTCATTATAAAATTGAGTTGAAAGCTACACAACCGGGATTGTTGATAATTTCTTGTGATATCACAGGGAGACAAAATTCTGAGTTAGTTAAATTGACAGAACATGTATTCCTTTTGTGCTGGATTGCAGTAACACGGTGGCATTTTGACTGTAGTTCATGTTTCAGTGCCTTCAATAATTTGATTATCCGTCAAGCATTCCTTCATGTGTTTTGTCATTTTTCACTAATGTGCTTATATTATGTCGATTATGTTACACAATTCTGTTTATAAAATAAGAGCTCCAGTTGTAATCATAAGTCATAGGTCATAGTCTTAAGCCCATACCTATATTGGTAATCACATACAAAGTGAAAGCCCAAGAAATTTTAATAGTCTGTGTGGTACTGCATAATATAAAAATCCTGTTTGCAAGTAAAATGTGTACATAATTAAACTAGGTAAATATTTGGTTTAAATTTTCATGTTTGAAATCGATGTAATTATTATTTGATATTCATTGGAATACTGAACAGCAGTAAATCAGTTTATGTTTATATGAATGAAGAGCCTTTGGACAGAACTGAAATTTGATAGGTATGCATGTGTGGTGGGACTTAGGTTGATGTGTTATGTGTGTCACTAGAGTGATTAACTGTTTGACCATATGTGTGCCACTGTAGGATGCTAAGTTTGCTAGCGCCATTGCAGAAATGAAGGAAATGCATGAAAGTGAATTGGACCAGGTGAGAGCCCTCTGTGAGAGACGACTGCATGATGAAGTTGAACAAGCAAAGCATGACATTTCTAGATCTCTGGAAGAGCAAATACAGGTACTTCCTGTTGTCTCTCTCTTTTGGTGTTGGTCATGGTGCAATTACATAGCTGATTTCAGGTGTGGACAGCTCTTAACCCTCCCAGTGCCAGCATTCTGAGACCCTACAGGCTAAAAAAATAATTATATGAATTTATTAAAATGCAAGTTTAAATGTAATATGCTTCCTTTGATTGCAGTAAAATATTCATATATTTATTTGTTTGCATACAAGTGACATAAGATGCAAATCTGATGAAAAGTTAGGATTATGCTTCTGCCTCTGATGGTTGAATGGACCTTTGTTATGCTACGTTTATATTGCATAACATCATTCAAATTTCTCCATGCAGGTGCACAATATTTGTGTTTATGTAAATAGAAATAAAGAGTGGAAATTATTATGTGACTTTTTCCTGTTATGTTTTCTTTAAAAGTTTTAATTTGTTCATATATTTATTTAAAAATACTCTCTTTCCTTGAAATACAGAGTATTAATTAAATAGTCCTGGTTTACCATGGCCCTAAATTTTATGGCAAATTTTCTTCTGACACCACAAGTTTGATAGTTACACTTCTTCTCACTACACATTTACAACTTTGTCTTTAACTTTATGAGTCTCATGACACATTGAAGTGAGTAATGGTATTGGAGATTATTTGTATCAACAACTGATAGCACCCCTTAGATAGTTTCAAGTGAACTTTGATCTGAAACACTTAGCATCAGCCCTGTGTTTAATTATGGTGTACATTATACCTTCAGTAAATGTATTCTTTTCTTTCATCTTTATAATTCAATATAGCACAAAAATACTTAGAGACTATTCATTTTATATAATTTGATATTTTGTGACTCACTTGTTTCAATAATTGCAGTTCTAACAGCTGAAGGGTCAGGAATCTGGGTGTTATTCCATCCATCAGTGAATTCTTCAGATTTACATCTTATTGAAGTTTTAAGTATCTTTTTCATACTGTGTAATTTTTATTGGATAAGTGGAAAACATTGCATTTATCAACAACTGGACAAATTTTGCCAATTTTTTGCATGCATGTTCCTTGTCTCTTTGGATAATAATCCATAGTAGTCAGTACACTGCTACTGCTTTAACAGTTAAAATCAGATTTCAGTTAACATACTTTAGATACCAAGTAAATGATGAAAAATGTTTTTAATGTCTGTGCAGAATTAACATCTCTTGGATAATTTTGGTGTGTAATTACTTTAGAACTTGTTCGTCAATTTTTTCTCACATTGCTTTATTAGTATTCAACATTTATTGCAGAATTTTTTATTGTTTTTAATATTAAAACACTGATCATTGGAACTTTTGGTCAGTATTTTATGTAGCTTGGCAATTATATATGTATTGACCCTTTCCATAATGAGTTTGCTTTGGAAATTAATATCTTTGATTGTGTATTTACATCTGTGAAAATATAGAACAGTTTGAAGTAGCATGAAATTGCATCATTGATATAAGCAAACAATTAAGATATTCAGAGCAGAAGTAGCTGGTGCTTCTGAGCAATAAATCTCTTTTGTAGTGTGGAAAAGGTTAAAGTATGCTTTTAATGAACATGTTTTTGCTTGTCCTGTTGCTGTATTTGTGCTTGCTTGGTTTGATAATTTGCGCAACCAATAGCAGAAAGAAATTAAAATTGACATATTAATACTGTGTATCATGTTCCTATTTAGGCCCTTCTGTCAAATGACTGTAAGGATACTCCTCGCCCAAAAGAATTAATTGAGCTTGAGGAGAAATTTGCAATTCATTATAAACAAGAGATTGTTATCCTGAAAGAACAGCATGCTAAAGAAGTGGCACAATTAAAGGCTGATTATGAAACAGAGTTGCAGTCTCTGACAAAGAAGTTCAGTGAGGACATTGCAGTGCTGGAGGGACAGATGGCTGCTGAAACAACAAAGCATGAGGTACAGGTGAGATTCCAGTGTTTGCAGCATGTTGTTATACTTACATGTGGCAGAGCTTGTACTGAATTATTATGTTCCAGAATTCTTACTGTGGTGCATTTATCTCTTAAAAACTTGTTCACACTGACCTTTCCATACATTTTTTCATAAAGATTGTTTCATTGTTTGCACATGTACTTATTTACTGCTTGTATTTTTTTACATGTATTTTTATATTTTTTGTCAATATAAAGCTGTGGTGAAGATGCTACATCTATCACAGTTATAGCAATTTTTTCATTGTTGTATTCTTATATGTACTTTTCCTTAACCTGTTAATGAAATGTGAACTTATTTTTAACAACAGTCTTACATGCAATTGTGCATCCACTGTTATTTTAGCTTGGTGCACTATAACTGTTATGTAACATGAATTTTTAAAACAGGAGATGGCACTACTAACACAGAAGGTTGAATTCGACTTTACTAACAAAACCACTTTCATAGACAGTATGGTACAGGAATTGCAGTCGTTGAAGTTTCAGATCATTCAGGTGTGTTTTCTGATAATTTTGTCTGTGATTCTCCTGTATTACTTCCATTGAATCAACTCTTTCTTGTACTTTGTGTTGACTTTTAGCCTGTGACATAGCTCTAGCAGTAAAGTGAATGGCTGCAGACTGAACAGCCAGGGTTTGATTCCTGACAGGGCAGGCACTCTCTCTTTGCCATCATGTTCTGATTGGTTCTTATTGGCTGTGTTGCCTTCTTAGCCTCATATTAAATTTGTCCCCCATACTTTACATACAGAGCTAAAGTAACTGGAATGTGAGGCTGACTTCTTACCTCTATCTCTTCAGAAGTTTAGAATGCATGGAGATTCCCCCCCCCCCTTTTGGTCCTTCATCTTTATTGAGTGCTGCTTGTATAAATAAACAGTTTTTACTTAGTATTTAACATAATACTGAACTACTTTATGTAAGATTTGAAGCTGTTATGGCGACAGTGTGATGAAGCTGTCTTGGGTGATCAGTCATGTGAAGGTGGCGTTGTAATCGGACATTTCAGGGACTGTCTCTACCACCATAATCAGAGTTGATGTGGTTAGTGGTATGACTGCATGTGTATTTATACCTACAGCTGGCTATCAGAGCTCCTCGTTTGTAAATGGGTCAGTGTCAGAGTCAGGCAGTCAGTCATCCCTGCCCTAACCAAGTTCATGTACAGTTGGTCATCCCATTACTCCATTCTCACATGGCTGATTGTCCAAGAAGAATCCATTGTCATATTACCTGAATTACATTTTATTAACTTTCCACTGCTGTGTAGGACAGCAGTTTCCTACCGAGAACTTACAAGTTCTCTTATGTGAACAATGCCACTGCAGAAGGATCCCTCCAGACCTTTTCCTGGTATGATTGAATCCTGTTGACATATTCCACTTCTTATTTCCTTGTGATCCATTTCAATGTTATTTTCCGTTCTATGTCTTGTTTCCCAACTAGAGATTTAAATATTAAGGTGAATACCATTAATAAATTAGAGACTATACATTTCTAAATTTATCTTTTAATCATGTGCTATATTTCAGTTGGAGAAGTGTAAGATTGCAATGCAAATTAAGCTGGAAGGTAGCTCAGATCAGGGAACTGAGAATGTTATCTCGATCCTCCATGCAGATCTGGAGCAGTTGATCAAGGAAAGGTATATTTGGTCGAAGTTATTTGTTGTCATATCTTCATAAGATAGTGTTTATTGCTGATAATGTGGTATTACTGATTTATTTACAAACATATTTTTATAATATGAAGGAAAACATATTGGGTTAAATTAACAGTTAGATGCATGTAACTTGTAATGCTAAATTAAGTTAGGAAGATAGGTTAGTCTATTTTGAGGTAGTTTATGTAATGCTTTTTATTAGTCTTATTATGCATTGAACTGAGAGTTGTCACAATTGTGTGGTATGGTGCGTTGTAATCCATACTTTTCTTAACATTTTAAGGTTACCTAATATTTTCTTTCCTAAAATGTTAGTAGCTTGTGGGACATGTATTCCCAGTAATAAACAATTTTTCTTTAATTGTCTAGCATGGTAAGATTTTTTTGAATTTAACGGTTCTGAACCCAGAAGATGGAAGGGTCCAAGAAAATTAATATTTGTACTTATGACTACATACCATTGTTAGAAATATTAAGTTAATGTGAAATTTTCTGCATAAATTTAAAAGTACAATGTATGTACTGGCACATATAAACTTCAACACATTTTTGGAAACCTGTATTATTGTACTTGATTGTAAAAATGTGTCATAGTATTTCATATACTTCTCACCAGTTTACAGGTTGCTACTATCATTATTTTTTTAAATTATAAACTAAATTTGTACTTTGTTGATAATTCATACTGCAATGTATAATTTATTCACAGAGATAATCTAAAGAAAATGACTGTCACTTTGAGGTGCTTGTTGGGGGAACTGGTTGCATATTTTACTGTTTGTGAAGATGAGCTGAATAGTACTCTTATTGGAGAATTGCTGAGGTTTGAGTCAGAAGAATTTAAAAATAGCATGGAATTGAGAAAGAACATATCTGAAGTGAATGGTCATGCATTTTCATCTGTTACTGAAAGTATGTACAATGAATGTGGTAATAACACAGAAGCAAACCGTAGCAGTAATAGCGTTAAGAATTTAGAGACCTTCTCATTAGAATCCACTGTAACAAGCCCACAAGAGAATGACATATCAGTGGTACAAGATCAAGTCACTTGTGATGAGGTCTCAATAGCATCACACCATCTTGATCAGTCTCTTGTACCTATCAGACAAAGTAGCAGTTCAGCCCATGTAACTCATAGGGTTCATTTTGCTCCTGATGCTTCAAGTATCAACAGCCTTATTGATGAAGACAACTTGTTAGATTGCATAGAGGGAAACAAAGATCTGTCCATGGATTTCCGATCAGAACTTGACAGCTGCTTGAAAAGATTGAAAGCTGAAGCAATTGCTGTCCTTGGGCTCTCAGGCACTTTGCCTAAAACTGTTCAAATTACACGAGATGCAGTAATGTTGTTGGAGGAGAAGGTGAACATTCTGACCAACCAACTGGCTATGGAGGTAAAAGAAAAGGATGAGCTTATGATGCAGCTGGAAAATTCTCAGAGAAAGGAAAGAGAGCGTGCTGTCCTACAGGATTATCTGAAAAGCCTGGAAACTATGCAGGAAGTCCTGGAGTCAGATTTGAAAGCAGCAAGGACGCGGGTCACAGAATTGGAATCTGAACTTGGAAAGATGGAGGATGTTACAGAAGGATTTGGTGAAAGCATTCAACCTAGTCTTACACGAAGGCTTCACAACATGGCTGAGTTGCAAGATAAAGGTGGGTGACATCTTGCTTTTATCTTTAGCTACAATACCCGAGAGGATCAATTTGGCACAAAAAGCATTCACGTTAATTCAGAGTTGTGAATAGAAGCATTGCTTCCAATTAATTATTCATTACCTGTCCTGTCATTCAGTGCTGTGTTGTCTGAACTACTAAATGTATCATGAAATAAACTGCAAAAGAAGACAGGCATTCTTTCAAGTTTAAAAGTTTAAAATATTTTTCTTTGAATTAAATTACTATTTTTTGATTTTCTCTTATGTGTGATGTTATTTATAACTTAAGTGAATCTGTAAGTGACTGTACTCAAGCATTGTAATTAAAAACCATATCATAATTAGTTAAACATGTATATCAGCACAAGAAGGATATTATCATATTTCTTCAATTTTAAGATGCCATTGATTGTAAGATTTAGTAATTGGTTCCTTAGACACCGTCAAATGCAAGACGTGTTCTGATTTCATATATTTTAAAATTGTGAATTGGCTTTTGAAATGCTGTATGTACTGTCAGTCCAGACAGTGGACAGCAATCCAAAGACAATTCTCCAATTACTATACTGTGTTGTGTATCAACAAGTTGTTACAAACCTTTATAGAATGAAAAAAAAATTATGTTTGTAGCTCGATCTGTCCTAAGTAAGAGGGCAGCTGGTGATCACAAGTCCCCACATCTCCAGCTGATCGAAGAATTGTGCCAGGAAGGTGACCGTCTGTCAGAAGAAGCTCGTAAGGAACATGATGATTTAAAGCAACAGGCAAGTACTTTTTTAACTTTTCCAATAAGAACTGTTGCTGTGAATAATGTTAGTCAGTAGATGTGATCTGTCTAATGACAGAAGCATTTTTTGTGAATATATGTGAAATGCCATTGTGGTTTATCTTTTAAGAGATTATACCTTCCTACCAACCCCAGATTTTATTTTAGTCAGCGCAATTTGACAAATTGTTTAGAGAAAGGATAACAGAATATTGGGAAGTATCATTAGTAATTTGAGTACATTTTGGTATCTTTCTTTCTCTGCCAGGTCTCATTAGACACTCCTCCCTAGATTCACAAGGTTTTTTGTCAAGAGGTAAATAATTTTGGAGAGAATATTGACACATCTTCACTTTGTGAGGTGGCGTGTTGTGTTTTGCTATTTGGATTTACAGCTGTTGTGTGTGGCTGCTTAGCTGAGAATATGTCGGTGTTGGTCTGGCATGAAAGAAATAATCTTTTGTCAGACATATCACTGAATATTAATAACATAAGGTTCTGAAGGGAGGCAAAAGTAAAATGCATTTATGTTTCTTTTAGCTTTGATATTATGCAGCACTACCCGCATCATCATGGGTTACAACACTGGCTTACATGCTAGTTATGGGCCTCTGATATTAAAGGCAGTTTTTTCCTCTGAAATGTTGGTATCTTCATACAAGTCCACGTGGCATTACAACCCAGAAGACTGCCATCAGTATATTCACTATGCTGTTATTTTAGTTGACATTGGGAGGGATTGTCAACATTTTGCCCACATCTGCCACAAATCTGTCCAACATTTCTGTACGTGTTGTGTTTGTGCAGGTTGAGGCTGCAGATAAGCAGCTGCGAGCCACGCGCCTCTTCCTGGAGGAGCAGGCAGCTGAACGAGAACAGGAGAGAGATGACTTCTTGCGGGAAATTGCCAAGCTGCAGGAGCAGATTCATGAACGAGATCATGACCATAGTGAACGTGAGCGCCTGACTAAAGAGGTTGGTTTTTCATTTTTTAGTTTGCTTTGAGTGGTTATGACTAAGATTAAAAGGAATACAGCCTGAAAAATTAACTAGTTAAAGACTCTAATACGGAATTACATGTAATAATTTGTTGGCAAATGAACAAAAATAGCAGAACAACAGTTATAGAAGTTGTCTTATCTTTTAAGTACACCAGAAATGCATCTAAAAAGTGTAACAAATGTAGAGCTGTTTGCACAATATTGCTGTTTAGATTGCGAATTTAGTGTTAGAAATATCTCCAGTACATTGCTGGTTTGATATTTTTGTGTATGCACAGAGTAATCCTGTAACTTGATTAAGAATAAATTATAGGTATCATAACTTAATTTACTTGAAAGAAACTGCTTATTAGAGTCACCATACCTGTTTGTCCTGCATTCTATAGATATCAGAGATATTTTTTACATGTAGGACCAGCATTATTGCTTGTTGACCTATGTGAAATGGAAATTATGCTAGAAGTAATGCCTTTTAAAGTGAACTCTTTGGTCAGTTGCAGAATAATTTGTCTTAATTGTGGGACTTGGAACTACATAGGCAAATTTTATAAGATGTTAAATGTCTTGCTGCAAGTGTTTGTCTTTCAATTGTAAGTGCCTTGGGGACTTCAGAGAAAGAACTTGAATATTTATGTCCACTTTAGCATGAAGACTTATTTGCCCCTTTATTTCATTACTGTCCTTTTCCTAACTCTGCATTTTATCAGCATACCATATATTTCTTTCTGTTTTGGTTGAATGTTCAATTAATATGTACAGTACTGATATATTTCCTTGTCTATGAAGATAGTTTGATTTAACATTAATATGGGAACAGTGCCCTATTTATATTGAAATGATTGCTTGCTGGGTGGTTATGCTTTGTAGTTTGAATACATTTAAAATAAGAAGCCTTTGCACTCTGTTGTATTTGCTCATGTAATGAACATATAAATATTGGTAACTGAAAGTTCTGGAACACTACTCTTTATGTAATTTATACCTGAAGTGAAAACATCTTGAGAGTTTATTGTTTTCATTTATTTAGAATGTAACTGTCACATATATAAGAATATCCATTTTCAACTTCCTGCAATTATATATCTGCCTGATGATTTCTTTCACTGCCAAATTTAATCATAATAAAAATTGTCTACCATTGTCCCCCCCACCTCCAACACTCTTAGCCGTGACTGCAAATCTTATTTATATTCTAGATATATTAATGCTTGAATCATTTTGTATTTTGAAAAGTTTGTCCACATTTCCTGTCACTTTTAAATTGCATCAGATTCAATAAAATGTAGGTTTACATCTTTTTCTGTTATTATGCATGTTACAAAAAATAAAATAATCCTATTTGTCTATTTAAAAAATGTGATGGCAAACCATTGATGGCTATTACCTGAGGAAATATAAAATTGTATTTGTAGATTATCATGATTTAAAATGCTACTCCTGTTCCAGTATGTTTTGCATCATGGAACACTAGCATTTACATACTAATTTGAACATTGTCTGATTTGGTGATGGAGTAATTGTTGTTTATCTTTTGTTTTCTTGACCATGCACCCCACCTCCACCCCACCCTTCTCTCTGTCTCTTCTTGAACTGTTTGCTCATGCACAAAGGATGCACTAGAGGGCAGTGAGCAACTCGTCAGAATTCAGACAGTGAGTTTCTCATCATGTTCTTATAACTAACACCGCTATAACAAGTGTTTGAATCTACTCTGTGCTATCTTTGCTGTTTAGGGGTGGCCAGTGTTTGGTTTGATAAGATGTTTGTGAATCTGTTTTGCGGTTTGTGGTAACAGCATGTGCTGAGATTATTGAGAGTTTCAGAAAGTTGAATGGGAATCAGAATAATATATGTATGCTTTACATAAGTTGCTTGAACAGGAACTTTGATGATATTGTATATTATAATTTTGAAAATAGATGTTACTGAAGGTGACTGTCTTCTGGGATGTTACACCATGCAGTATGGTAGAAATTGACTAATGTTTCAGATGCAATAAGAGGCTCTGAAACATTTGTCAGTTTCATGGGACAACATCCCAGAAGACAGTCATCTTCATACTTGCTGCCTTGAGAATCTGAAATTTCACCTAGATATTACTGGTTGAGAACATTGTATTATTGTTTGTATAAGAAACAGAAGAAAACACTGTGTAATGAATGAAAGAAAAGAGAATTAACTACCACACTTTAGTAGTCTGAAACTGTATCATTTTGAATCTGTGTTACTAGCACAAACTTGCACAGTGTATGTAAATGATTTGGCAATTTCACACTTCACACATAAAATTACTTGTCATTTTTATGTGCAGACAGTTTACCAGAACTACCTTCTCTTGGCAATTTTGTATGAGCTGAAATAACATTTAATACTTAAATATAACTAGATTTTGGTGGGAAAACTAGTTGGAAAACACTCACTTGTAAGATCAAAAAATAAGATGGGAGGATAACATTAAGATGAATATACAGAGAAATGAGAATTAATTATTATAATATATATTTGTTTTAAATGTACTGGTACTTTATATTTAGTGTTTTACATAGGCAAAGTACCAAACTTGAAATACTGAAATTGTTTGTAGATCTATTAGTACAGATGTGGCATCTCTGTTTCTCCACTTAGTTGTTTTCCCACAGAAAATATCCATAGGATTCCCTGTGTTTATTTTAATTCATTTTCTTCTTTTTGGAACTGTCTAAATATGAATATTTAGATGATCTTAGTAAAGTAAAAGGAAAATAAATTTCTTGGTAATCGAGTAAATTAGTTGATAGTTTATATACAGGAAGTCCAAAATCTTGTTAATATTTTGTGTGGCATACATTTTAAATAACCATTGATTTTATGTGTATTCCCTCATAATATTTTGTTGGCCATCCTGTAACAAGCTACAGAGTGTAAGAAAACACTTGCTGCATGAGTATGTCAGAAAAACACAGGTTATTGGCCATGTTGAAGCTTTTTGTTAGTTGTTACTGTTCAACGCAAGCCAGTAACTTGTATTATAGTTTTGCATGATGCGAATAACATGCATGTAATGCTTTTAGAATTATAAACACTTTATTTTTATGGGAGTACTATATTGATGTTGTTATGTTTGAACATTTAGACACACTGGGTATTTTCGTCAGGTACTGAATAGAGTAGTTGAAAATTATACATGTCATTTCATCTCAAGCCCTAGAGAACGGGCATAGTTTATACTGTCACATATAACAGTTATGGCCCCATAATTGAATAAAAGTGTGCTGTAAAATGTATTTATTACTGTTTATAGAACAGCTTCAGAATGGCTTGTTTTGTTAAAGATGTAAAATTGTATGTATTGATGAAATCAGAATTCTTTTAAATTACACACAAACAAATGAAAACTCTTCATAACTTTGAGTGATAAGAAGTATGCTGCTTTGACGACTTTAAGTAAATTGTCATATAAAAGAATTATGACTCCTTGTCAGGGGTTTGTCTTATCTTGTCATCTGTTGCCAGTAAGGACACCTGTTTTGTTAAACCTTACCAACAGAAATCTTTGCACAACTATGATACCACCATCTGACAATTTCTTGTTCTTCAGAGTTCAGGATGAGTATACACTGTTTTTCACTATGTATATATACTCTTCAGAAAAATTTAATATTCACTGTAGTCAGTTTTAACTTGATTCTGACTAGTCTATTTCTGATTATATGTTTTATTGCTGGATGAAAAGGTAAATTTAAAATAAGTATGAAAAAGTTGACAGTGGAACCACGGTTCCGGAGAATCTGACATAAATACGTCTCTATAATGTAATGTAATGTAATAATTCTTATACAAGCAATTCACAGCTCAGCTCTTTTCGTAGTAACGAAAGCTAATTGTTGACAGCAGTAATGTAACACAACAATGCCGAGTAAACAGATGACACAACAATTAGTTTCTTAGGTAACATAACAATGCACGCAGGAGTTCATATAAAAGATTACCATTGTTGTCGGTACATATTTATACATTGTTGATATGGATCTCACACAACTTCGTTACACATCTTTGTTACGCTTTTTTGCCGAATGACCCTTCCGCATAGACGTATTTATGTCAAAAATGTTTTCTAGATTGAAGAATTTTGACAAACTTGCACACTTTATTGTCAGGAAGTTTTGATTATGCAGTTGGGGGATAGAAGCAGGAATTATATATATAATTGAAGAGAATTATATATATAATTGAAGAGTCATAAGCAGTATTGTAGTTGCACTGTAATGATGGAAATTAATTTCATTAATAAACAGAATTTTTTCATAATGCATTAACATACCTTGCTATCTTCGTGCAACAGCAAAGTGTTTATTATTAAAAGTAATTCTGTATTGAAACTATCAATTTTGGTGATATTTATAAGTGATAATTTCTGCAACTCAAGCACTCATTCAATCTCGGGATCTTGTATTGCAATGAATGAATTTGTTAATGTGTGTCTCATGTGCGTTATGATGTAATGTTTTGACAGGTGGAGTCACTAGAATTGCAAGTAAAAGAGGCAGCAGCTCTTCAGAAAGACTTTGATGTCAAGAGAGAAGAATTAGAAACAGAATTGAAAGCTGCTGTTGACAAGGTACTGGCATAAGGGAACACCAATGGGCATGAATATTTCTCTGTTTTATGCAGGCCTCTCTTTAATTCAGAATCTGAGACTTTCTTTCATTCTTTAATCATTCTGCACATATTTTGTCAGAAATCATGTTTAATTCTTTCCAGTTTGTGACAGGAATGTTTTCATGGATAAAACCTAGGAAGCAGAATTTGGAAAAAAATGACAGAGGTATGCTGTGTGATGTGAAATTGGTTGTGTGACTAATCAGACCTTGGTAGGTTTTGAGGTTTTAATTGCACTACAACCCAGAAGGCAGCCATCTTCCAATTAGACCTTATTTCCATGATGCCATCAAGGCATTGGTGGATCATCGGAAAATATATTGAGAAAAACAATGCGACTGTTGAGAAGTAATGTGAATCAGTTTTACTGTAAAACAGTACACTCATTTTATAGTAAGACAATTGTTTTAATTTGAATTACCCTTGTATATAGTTAATGCAGTGCCAGACTGAGTGGCATTGAACTTGGCAGGGGCATCATAACAACTCAAAAATATAAATCTCGCTTTTACATTAGGTAATTGAATATTTTATGCTTGTTATTAAATTGTGTATTTCTGTATTATTTATATGAAGTATACTTTCTTTAATATGAACACATACAGATAAATTCTATTTTGACTTTCCTAATCAGCATTCCCCTCGATATATTTAAGTTTACTGAATGTGTTTATGACATTTCCAGGCACCTTGCATCCTGCATTTGCAGGGATTTACTGTACTTTTGATTGCAGTGTGATTAGGATAGTGATGAAACACTTAAAGTTTTAAAGAAAAATTGTTTTTTTTTATTGTGGCTGTTATTGAGGTGTGAGAGAGTTTATGTAATGTGTCTTTCAGTAATTATTGTAAATTAACTAGTGATGTTATTATAGGTTCTGAAGTCATATGAAACACCATAAAAGATAATTGTATACATTTTTATAGCTTTGTCTATGAGTACATTCTGTGCTGAGATTGAAGCTCCTGTTCTTACAGATCTGGGTGTTGCGAGATATAATTGGTGAACTGGAGAGTCAGGTTGAGACAAAGACGCAACATGAGGCTGCTGTAGAACAGCAGTTGTGTGAGCTGCATGCTATACTGGAACAGCAGAGTAGGACTCATCAGGAACTGGCAGAGGAAGTGAGTGACAACTTTTATGCATTTGTCCATCTGTATATCATCTCCAAAACCACTCAACAAATATTAATGAAATGTGGTGTTTAATTTTTACAGTTAAAGTTGCCCACATAAATTTTAATTTGATTTATATCAATCAAGTATAATTTCTACTCTACATGAAGCTTGGGTTAAATTTGTAATATTTTTGTTCAAAGTGGTTTATCATATGAAAGAGATTATGACATAGCATAAAATATGGTCTCATTAGGATCTACAATTTTTATTTAAATATGTTTTATATTAGTATTGAATGTAAAGAGAATAGTTTACATTTCTATGTAATGTTGGCTTCACCAACATCAGAATTTATGAATCTTTATAGTGTGATATCTGTAATGTTAATTAGCTTTGCAAGAATGAATTTATGTTACCCTATGAAGTGCCACCTATTATTTCAGTTCTGTGATACTGGAAACATATGCATGTACATATTTGCAGAAAAAAATACTGAAAATGGAATTAAATTAACTGAACCTAATCATATGTTTTTCACTGATGTCAATTAGTAGGGTTGCTACCTCCCTATGTGCCCCCCCCTTCAAATCCATGTGTAGACATGTAGACATACTGGTAGTCTATGATGTAAAAGTCTACCTGGTAACATTCTACCAAGGTTGGCTTGTTGAATACTCCTCAAAAGGGCACATTTATTTTGATCTGCATGGAAAGAAGAGTTCTGTCTCAGCAGAATATTTGTATCTTGCTGAGAGCATGGCCAGACAGTTAAAAGGCAGGGGAAGAAGTTAAAACTTTGGGACTATGGATGGTACACTGGTTAAGAGAAGATCATGAACTAGCTGCCTGTTTTATGATTTAACCAAAAATTCAGATATAATGTAATGACCTTGAGGATTAGGGCCTGTGTTACTGTGGATTACTTCCCTAGACAATGTTTCCAGTTTTATAGGGTGCTTTTTTTTGCTTATGTACAGTTGAACTCATTGCGATTGGATTCTGGCAAGTCAGAATTGACAGAGCACATCAGCCATCTTGAAGAACAATTGCAGAAACATCGGTTGCATGTCGAGCAGTTTCATTCAAACTCTACAGCCTTGCGGCAGATGAAGACGCAGGTGTGTGACATATTTTATAAAGGAATGTGATGGTCTGAATTTCATTTGTTTCCCATTAAATTTGTGGCTGATATAGTATATGAGAATTCATGTTGTGGAAGTGCTTGTTGAGTGACCACTGACTGACGTGACTGCTTCATGCGTAATTTTGTTTCAGCTGAGGGACTTGGAGGCAGCAGTAGATAAGAAGACCAAGGACCTTGAATCATATCATGCTACTGTGTCCAGTGCCAGCTGCAGTTCTCCTTCTGAAGATGTTTCAATAAGGTGTGGTTCATTTTCTTGATTATTTGTGCATTTCAGGAAGTGTTACTAAATTATGGATAAATCATAGACATTGTTGCCATTGGATAAGAAGGGTCTGAAATTTTTATACCTGTTAATGAAATATTTCTGATTGAATTGAAGCCACTGTGTAACAAAACAAAATTATTGTCACAGTTAAATTTCTGTACTTTTCTGAGGACTTAATAAGCAAGATTCAGTTGTTATGGGATTTTTTTTCCCATAAGAGGTAAAGCATGTGGATGGCCTATGTTTAATACGGTGTACCCTGTATGATTATTTCGGAAAGCATTAATTAATTGACATCCTAATGTGCTTCAAATTATTTGAAGGTTTTTAATAAAATAAATATTTAACAAATGCCATATGGTAAGGTTTTATTTGAGCATAAAAATATGTGAAGATTGTATTCAGATTCCAAATTCTACTCTTAATTTACACAAAACCATTTTGAATTTACTGGTTATAATGATTGTTTTTTGGGCAATTTTATGTTGTTTAAATTATGTAGCATCAAGTGAGATATTGTAGGATGGTTGTGAATAGTGACTTGAGAGGTATGTGGAAGGATGTGGTCATGGACTATTGTAAGGTACTGTCCTGGTATTTGACTGGATGGACTAAGGAAAACCGCGTTAAACCAGTTGGAATAGTCAGTCTTTTGTCTCCGAGATGTGTTGCCACTGACATATCAGACTCATTCTATAGTAATTATAAATTAATGGTGATGAGAAGATGATTATAATGATAATTTACAAGAATCACTATACCATTATGTTGAGGTTATTTTGTGGATTTCTGTTTATAAGCTGTAATTTGTAGAAAGTACATCATCTGTATATGTGCTAATAATTTGTAATTTTTTTAAAATGATACTCAGTTTAAATTTTGATCATTTCACATAGGGAACAACTGGATGCCTTTCGATGTGATACTCCTGAAGAAGCACGCAACACTCAATCTCCTGTTTGTTTGCCACTGGATGAATTACATCGACTGCAAGACAAGCTTCAGCGGCACTCTAGAGCAGAGGAAGTGGCTCTCAAGCGAATACGAGACCTAGAGATGCAGCTTAAGGGAGTCAAGAAGAATGAAGAAGTAATGTGTTCTTGATGCTTTCATTTTTGGGAATAGAGTTGTATTAGTAATTTCCTCTTTATAACTTGTAGACTTGTGGTAGATACAAAATCCCACTGGTGTTATTTGTTCATGAATCAGTAAAGGTAGAGAATGACCTCATAACATGGAAACCTGGTGGAAACATTGATGGATGATTATTAGTTTCATTTTTGAGTTACTGTTACAGGATGTGGTTGCAGAAAGAGATGCCTTACAGGAATACATGGAAAAACAGCTTCTCAAGATTTCAGCTCTACAGTCACGATTGGATGAACAGCGTCAAAAGACAGACAGCCAGAAGAAAGAAGCAAACTCAGAACTGCAGACAAAAGTCTGTGATCAGGAGAAGGAACTTAGCAGACTCCGTGAGACAATAGAGACCAGGGACCAGGAGGCATGTAATGAAGTAGTCTTATGTATTCAATTAAGAACGTTTCAGATGTAACCAAACATTGAAGACAAGTGATTAGCACTTTTGCAGATAAAACAGTCAGTTGCAGATCTTACATCTTTTAACTTCTTCCTTTGTGCATCCTGTATATACTCTATTAGAACAATGTTTTCAGAAAATTTGTTCTGCCATTTCTCAGAGTTTATTATATTTTATACTAAAAATATGCAAACCATGTTATAAGTGTTATACTTGGTAGAGTCAGTTACTCTGAGGAATTACTTCCAGTGATGACTGATAGTCTGTATTTATCATTAGACCAGTTTCAGCACATGTGTGCATATGTACAGTCACTGTCAGTTTTAAATAAAATATATTGTGTCCCTGATATCTTTTTCTAGGTAAAGGAGTTGAAAACAACTCTTCAGGAAACCAGAAGAATTATGATGGCACAAGAAAAGGAATGGCATACAAAGGCAAATGAAGAATTAGAAACAATTGAGAAGCTCACAGAGACCTGCAAGAAGCTGAAGGCAGAAAAACGTGTGTTAGAGGTAAAGGGTGCTCTCTTTCTCTGTTATTTAAATAGAACTGGTGGAAGTCATATACATGAAGATGGCTGTCTTCTGGATTGTAGTCTGGTAGAAGTTTACTGATGATTTAGAGGTCCTTGCTGCCTCCATCATCAGAGCAATATGTTCATAATTGAAGATTTACGTCTTCTGGGTTGTTGTGCTGTGTAGTCTGGTCGATATTAACCAACGTTTCAGAGGTCATACTGCCTCCGTCATCAGGGTGATATTCAGACGGAAATCTTCATACTCACCGCTGTGAGAACCTCAAGTCTTACATGTTCATAATTGTTGCCATGAGAACCTCAAAAGTCATTTACATGTTTGTCTTTCAGTTTCTAAGGAATTAAATAAGAAGGATGAAAAGTGTTACAGAAGAATTTTCATTTCATGCTTCTTGATTTAACTCCTTAAATACTAAAAACTCTGTTAATGTTAGTCCCACTGGTTGCAACAGTGAGACTGCACTGCTCTTACATCTGAGTTACAGTGTTAGCTGTCATTTTGTAAAAGAAAACGCAAAGTGGAAGGATGACATTCCATGTAAGTATTGGTACTGTTCTGAACACAGCTATTATTTCAACTGATGTTATTATATTTGTATGTCATAATTTTAATCTCTTCAGAATTAACTGGATAAACAGATGCAGTTCAGTTACATCATAGACATTACTGCAATAGTCAGCAATTGTTTATTCTTTCTTTAGTACTATTGTGAGATGTAATTTCACCATCTGAAGAACAGTAACAAATTCTTAGTGAGCTAAGCGCAATGAGACATATAACTTTGGACAAAAAAATATTTGACAAAATGTTTGAGGACAAACAAGTGACTTATCCTAAGACAAAATGGGCATATGATTGTGGATGTAGAAGAGTAGACTAATTGTTATAGACAAAAACATTTTGATGAAATGTCTTGGAAACATAAGAATTTGGATACCGTGATTTTGGAGCCTATAATCCTGCTGCCATGCTTTAAATAAAGTGTTACTCTGTTAGTCATTTATATAGTGTTCTTATTCTGCAATTTCTCATTCTCAAAACAATATGAAAGTGGGAGAAACAGGAGTTTTGATTGTGGTAGACTTAAATTTCTGGACATTTTCAGAGGAGCAGTCAGATGGAGCGTATGTTTGGTCCACGAGATGAGATGAGGTTCCACAAATCAAACATTACTGAAGGATTTCTGAGTCTCGATAGAGATGATGTGGTGAGTGCGGTTGTTATTGAGTGTCTTCTTTCTGTCATGCAGTTATAGTCTGTTGATTTATGTCTGTGCTTTAAAAGAACAGTGATTATACAGAAAGTTCATTATTTCAATACTGGATAATTAAAATTGTGTATAAATCAAAGTTATGAGCAAACCACAAGTCAATTATTTGAGCAGTAGAGTGAAAACTCTATTAACTTAAGAAAAATATATGGTCCAGAAGGTAAAATCTTAAGTGAAGTATAAGGCATAGCAATTCACAAAGTTGAAATGAATATTTCAACAACTCCTTCCATCAAAATTCCTTTTTACTTCTCATTCATGATTACCCTTGCACACATCTCACTTGCCACAACTTATTCTCTGCAGTTGATACAGCACAACGACATACCTATACATCCATCATCATTTCTAAAACCTGACACCAGAAGAGTGTGAATTCTTTCTTTCATGCCACCCATTTCACATGTGTAATACCAGGGTACCACAAAGTTAGTAAACCCATATGCACACTGAGATTCTGTTTTGTCAACCATATTGAGTCAACTTATTAATGAGGGGACAAATTGACATGAACCATTACTGTAACAGTGAACTTAATATAACATTTTAACTTCATTGTTTACTAGTCAACTGTTATTGAACCTTGGGATTGGTACATACAGATTTCAGCATGATTGGAGCAGTAATATTTTTGTTGGTAATAGAGTTTATGTTTTGTTCCAGCTTTATACTAGCCCACGTGAAGTTTTTTCAGGATCAGAAGTAGATCATGATAACAGTTACTTCAAAACAATATTGAACAAGAAGGATTCCGAAATAATGTCACTGAAGAACCAATTGGCCGTAAGCACCTCTGTTATTACAACATTCTCCTTGCACTGACTTCATGTGACTCTTCTTCAGATTGAACTTTTTATTTGTTTTTACAGCTTTGATATTTATGTCATTGACACAGTCCCATGATTTTTTAAAAATAATTCAATCTTAATTTTGAGACATTTTACAGCATTTCAAAATATAGGTTACAGGAATATCTTTATCTTTTATGGATATTAAAATCTGAACAAGGAGGACTTGGTGATTAAGTAGAAAAACCTTGTGTTAGGCTTTTTTTTTAAAGAAAGATGATGCTGGTATGCCTGACTACTTTGGAAGATCCTATATCATCTTTTTGGTACATATCAGGGTAAGCTGGAGTTGGAGCAGAAGCTGGAGTTAGAGCAGGAGCAAGGTACCAAATTGGAGTTGGAGTTACAAAGAGTTCAGCAGAAAACAGAAGAGCTTGAATCTTCAGTGGAGAAGGAGAAGCAATTGGCACAGCAGAAGATAGAAATAGAGAAGGGAATAATCCAACAACTAAAGAGAGAGTTGCTTACTGTAGAGGGACAACAGGACAGTCTCAGCGCACAGGTAGCATGAATTGTGTCATGTGTCACTTTAATAACACATCTTTGTCACAAATCTTTAGACTAGAAATTGTATACTTTATGTTTCATATTTCCAGCTGATTCATGTGCAGGAGCAGCTGAGTCTCAGGAATGTTGAGATGGAGGCCATGGAGAGGAGGGTTTGTGTGCTGCAGGAAGCAGAAGTTCAGAGACAGAAAGAGAGACTGTTGGATCAGGAGGAAATAGATAAAAACAGGCGGGAACTTCAGAAAGCCCAGTCGTTACATGTTGGTATTTGTTTAAGCATGACACTGTTTAGCCACACTCAATGAGGTGTTCACTGATGTGTTACATGTAGAAAATCAAAGATTTCTTTATGTAGTGTTGGCAGAATCAAACATTCTGATAGACAAAATAAGTTTTCATGTTAAATTTTATATAGATGAGGTGAGGAATTGTGGATGCTATAGTATCACTTTTCTCACTATATATTTCCAGGGATGCTCATTGAAATAGGAGCGATTAAACTCAGTCTTTCAATAATGTGATTGCATGATTGTTAGGTTATTTTATTTTGCTATGTCAAATGCAGAAGTCACACAGCACTGAATGAGATGAATTTGTAATGTATTATTAGGTAAGGATTAGGAATGAGGCAGTTGTAGCTTGTTTAAGTATGTTCCATAAGTTACCTAGACACTGAACAATATCCTTTGGTTGTGTGAATAATTGTCATTTATTTTTAAGGCATGGGATACTGTGTTTTACTGCATTTATTTTATTTATTTTACTGTTATTTTGACAGTTACATAGTGTTGTCTGTGTTTGAAAGTAAATTTATTTATTTCTGTCTCTAACATCATAGTACGAAATATTACTATAGTTTCACTGATGTCATCCTTCACTGTATCTTGTACTTTTTCATATCTCTACAGTTTGCACTGGAAAATATTTTGAAAATAACTGTAGGATCTAGGCAGAAAAATATTGCACATGCTTGTCTTTAATATGAGAATAAATATAATTCAAATAGTAACTCCTAATTAAGAATGTTACGATATTTTAAATTAGGGGATTGTAATACTATTAATTTATTCATCTCTTATAGGATATTATGGTACAGTAGTACCTATGCAATAAACTTTAAGTGTTTGATGTTGAAAACAAACCTTATAAAGAACAACATTTCCAGCAGACAGGTTTTTGTGTGGTGATGGAGCTATTTAATATCGTGTGTGATGCTAGTGCACTTTGTCCTTTCTTTCAAGACTGTGTGTGTATATACATGTTACATTTTAGGTTAAGTTAGAGTTGGAGCAGGAGCGATGTGGAAGACTGGAATTGGAGTTACAAAGGGAACAACAGAAAGCAGAAGAACTTGAATCTTCAGTGGAGAAGGAGAAGCAATTGGCACAGCAGAAGATAGACATAGAGAAGGGAATAATCCAACAGCTAAAGAGAGAGTTGCTTACTGTAGAGGGACAGCGGGACAGTCTCAGCGCACAGGTAGCATGAATTGTGTCATGTGTCACTTTAATAACACATCTTTGTCACAAATCTTTAGACTAAACATTTTGTACTTTACGTTAAATATTTCCAGCTGATTCATGTGCAGGAGCAGCTGAGTCTCAGGAATGTTGAGATGGAGGCCATGGAGAGGAGGGTTTGTGTGCTGCAGGAAGCAGAAGTTCAGAGACAGAAAGAGAGACTGTTGGATCAGGAGGAAATAGATAAAAACAGGCGGGAACTTCAGAAAGCCCAGTCTTTACAGGTTGGTATTTGTTTAAACATGACACTGTTTGTTTAGCCACACCTAGTGTGATGTCCTCACTGTCATGATATATATAGCAACCCAAAGTATTTTTTTTTACATTATCATGGCAAAATAAATTTTTGAGATAGATAAAGTGGGTTTTGTCATTGAATTCTGTATAGGTGAAGTGAGGTGAGGAATTGTAGACCACTATACTAGCACTTTACTAATTTTTTGTTTTCAGGGATACTCAAAGTGAAATATCAACAGGTTAAACTTAATTGAAACATCTAGAAACAAAAATATTTCACAAGTTCAACTTTAATATGAGAATAAGTCATTAAGATAGTGATACCAAATTTAGGATGATACTATTTTTTTTAATTAGGGTAATGTAATACTATTAATTTATTGATCTGTGCTAGAAAGTTATGGTACAATTGTTTCTATGCAACAAGCCTCAAAAACATTTCCAGACAATAAACTTTGTGTCGTGATGGATCTTCTTATTGTCTTGTATGATGTTGGTGTGGTGTCTTCTTTCAAGACTGAATAAATATCTACGTGTTAAATTTTAGGTTAAGTCGGTATTAGAGAAAGAGCGATGTGGAAAACTCGAGTTGGAGTTGCGAAGGGTACAACAGAAAGCAGAGGAGCTGGAATCTTCAGTGGAGAAGGAGAAGCAACTGGGACAGCAGAAGATAGAAATAGAGAAAGGAATAATCCAACAGCTAAAGAGAGAGTTGCTAACTGTAGAAGGACAGCGGGACAGTCTCAGCGCACAGGTAACATGAATTGTGTCATGTATCACTTTAATAACACATCTTTGTCACAAATCTTTAGACTAAAAATTTTATACTTTACGTTTTATAATATAGCATTAAAAAGATAACTTAAATACACACACCTTTTACTCTGTTGATGAATTCCTACAGTTATAATCTTCTTACAGTTTATTGTTTCTTTACATTGTAAACCACCATCATCATTAACACATCTGCTGTATAGCGGTAGATTTAGTGTAACATTTTCATATTTTTACTAACCTCTGTTGTTTGTGAAACCTATTTAATATTTCGGATTGTACTTATCTGTAAGTTTTGTACTTTGTGACTGACTTTTGAATTCATGGTGTGTATATATATATATATATATATATATATATATATATATATATATATGTACAGGTGTCCAACTAAACAACTCTGTACTTACATTTTATAATATTTCCAGCTGGTTCATGTGCAGGAGCAAGTGAGTCTTAGGAATGTTGAAATGGAAGCCATGGCGAGGAAGGTTCGTGTGCTGAAGGAAACAGATGTTCGAAGACAGAGAAAAAAACAGTTGGATCAGGAGGAAATTGATAAAAATAGGCGGGAACTTCAGAAAGCCCAGTTATTACAGGTTAGTATTTATTTAAGCAGGTTACTTTGTGCTGAAAATGTGGTCCTCACTATTATGTTAGCTATAGCAATCCAAATCCTTGATGTACATGGTGATAGCAACATCAAACCTTGTCATAGATAAAGTAAATTCTCGTGTTAAATTTTGCAAAGATGAGGTGTGAGGAATTGTAGACCTCTTTAACAGTACTTTTCTCACAGTTTGTTTACAGGTATATTGAAGGTTAAACTTTATATTTCAGAAATTTTGTTGCATCATTCTTAGACTCTTTAATGATCTTATTTCAAATGCAGAATTTATACATCTTTGAATGAGATGATGAAAGTGATAATAAATGATTAGGTGACACTGAAGAAATCCATGACAAAGCTTAATCAGCTTAGGAAAACAAAACTGTCTTTGTCATCATGATCATCATCAACTTCAAGGATTAGTCTTCTTAGCTACAAATTATAATAGAGAGGATTTCTTTGCAAATTTCTGTGTGAGGTTACTGTTATGTTAGTTTGACCTGGAGCAAAAGATAGTGAGCTTGGAGCAGGAAGTGTCCAAGCTTACACAGCAACTTCTGGAAAGCAACGAGCAGGTGGTAGGTGCAGGATTGGATCGGGAAACAACTGAACTGAGGCAGGAAGTGCAGAAACTAAAGCAGGATCTAGAAAACAGCAGAGTTAGGGAACAGAGAATATCCAGGGAGTTATCTTCTTCACCTGATGTTCCATCTCCTGTTCTGGAGAAGCTAAAGGTAAGCATCAGGCAGTGTCTAAAATTACTTCCTGTAATAGAACATTAACTGTGTTTCTGCCTGTTGGTCCGAGTTTTTGATCATTGGATTAAAGATAGTGCTTTATGTGCATTTGCATCCTTGTAGAGCACATATTAAAAATGTCTTTATCTGTCAATTTTTCCATCTTTCTGTCTGTTGTATGGCAACATAAAAATTGCTGAACAAATTTCCACAGACTTTGATATTGGGGAACTTTTCTAAAATGAGTCACTAAATTCCAATTTTTGTTAAAATCAGACAACAGTAATGGTCACATTCATGGATGCATTTCTGCAAGCAGAATTGTGGAATCCCCACCTAGGAAATTACTTTATTAGGAATCCCCATGTAGGGAATTTCTCAGCCTTTCACAAATGTAAAATTCTGATTAACTTGCCAGAATTGTTACACTATGCATACATTTCCTCACATGTTTTCTCAAAAAACATAACATGCTAATACTCAGATATGTTATGGGAGCAATAATTTTGATCTTTTGTCACAAAAAATAAACTAGTGCACCAGTGTATACCAGTTTAGTCTTCTGAGTTGTAGGGTCGTATATTATTGGAGGAAGCGTCCAACATTTCATTTATACCCTGAAATGGGGTGGTCATTTCTTCTGAAATGTCTGAACCTTCTTCCAGTAATGCATAGTGTTCTAAACTTTTATTTTAAAAATGTTATGATGAAAGTGTGGCATGATATAACTATACCCGTGATTCAGAATGTGAATGTGATGCTGGAGCAACATGTGACCGAAAATGCAGAAGTAGCCCTTACACTCTCTCGGCTAACAGGGGAGCGCCAACGCCTTCAGGCCCGAATTAAGGAACTGGAAGAGCAGCTCAAGACTGCACGTAGGTCACAGGTAAGGACAGGTGGCTTTACTTTGCTCTAATCCTTAATAGCATTTTACATTAGTTATTCTTTAATGACATTAAAATATTGGATTCTGAACAAATTTATATATAAGGGGAATTTCTGAAGTTTCTGTTATGTGATTAGTAACTACCCGCTTTAGACATAAGAATTTATAGAAACATTGTGTCAAAACTTGAGATTTGAAGTTCTCACAGCAGTGAATATGTTGGTGTTTTTCTTCTGGGTTGTGATGCTGTATGGATGCATAGCTGGATACTAGAGTTTCAGAGATAGATAGATGGAAAGAGAGAGAGAGAGAACACATACACGTGTGCACACACTATTTTGTTGCAAATATAATCATTTTTTGTGTAAACTGGGTTGACCTGGAACTAGTATGTGTCCACTGGCATGTGTAGTGAACTTAAATATGTACCTTTGAACCATATCCTGAACAATTTCAGTCCTGTTTGTAACTTCGCAACCTATTGCTCCAAGATATGTTATATTATACTCCTGTTGATGCACAAATTTTCCATGTGTATGTATACATTTTGAACTACTATGAATTTTTATTCCATACACATAAAACTTACAATATCATTAAATAACCTTTGCTTATTTTATTTTATGACACACTTAATGATGCTGTCAGATGCTCATGCTGTATAGCATCTTATAGATGTGTTTTATCTCATTTGAGGTACCCGCTGAAATGGATTCAGTACACATGGAATTTGCTGCAGAGAGAGCTTTATGGGCACAGGAGAAAGCTGCACTCAAATTGGCATTGGCTCAAGCTGAAGCTGATGCCATTCATGGTTCTAGAATAGGTGAAGGTGCTGACACCACTGATAGAGTGAGTTGTTCCATGTTCTTACTTTTAAGAGGTTAATGTGTTTTGGCACATGTTTCAAGGTGATGGTTTTTACTGGAAGTATCATTCATTTTTAAATGAAATGCAATTTACCATACATTATGAAGTTATAGTGTAAACACTGTTAAATAAATTCTATAGAATATCTTTTACAAAGTAAAGTAAAGCTGTTCCACTGTACGCCATGTAGGTGCTTGAGGGGAGTTTTGGACAGTTATGTTATGTTGCATTTTGGATCAAAGAAAGCTTAATTAATATAAGACATGCCTCTGCAGGTGAAACACTTGTTTGGAAAGTATCAACGGTCAGAGAGCTATCGTAAGGCTCTAGTGTGGCAGAAGAGGTATCTTCTAGTTGTTCTTGGTGGGTATCAAGAGTCAGAAGCAATCACTGTAAGACGCCTGGCTCACCTGTCTGGTGTACAAGAAGCCATGCTTCACCAGCAGCATTCTGTGTCTCAGAAAAAACCAAGGACAAGGTTTAAGTAAGTTTTTTAATTTTTAAGTTAATACTGTCAGTTATTCATCAGACTGATATTATGTCAACTTCTTCCTGAGGCGTTTACATTTTATATGGATTGTCTAACAACCAAGCCTCTCCATCTGTCTCTGCCTTGATACTCTTCGTCCCATGTTTTTCTATCCTGTCTGACATCTTTCCTAATTTGTTCCCAGCTTGATCTCAGCCTCCCTCTTCAGTGTTTTACTTTCATATTCAAGGCCTTCTTTGGGATTCTCTCTTCATTCATTTTTAAAACATGCCCATACTGTAATATGTTAATTTACCTTCCAAAGTTTTTATTTTTAAATGCTTTCTAATTATTTCAATCCTTATTCTTCCTTAGTCTTTTCCATCTGTGCTTGTTAAAAATTTAAGAAGTCATTGCATGGTTGTCATGTTTCAGGACGGCAGCAATAGTCATGATTGCGCTGTCCCGTATGCGTTATTTGGTGCAGCGGTGGCGACTCGGACGTCGGGTAGGAAGCAGTGCTGTGCTGAGTAGAGGTTGTAGTGAGAGTACACTGTCCAGTGCGCAGTCCTCGTATCATGGTGAGTAAACAGCATCTTATTGCGGACTTCGTTTGCTGTAAAAAGCGTTTCAACATTCCTTGTATTATAACTCCCTAACATGTTTATGATGTGTAGTAGGCTGTTTCCTATGTCTGTGGCTATGACACTAGTCAGCAGTGGTGCAGGAAAGTGATTAGTTAGATGTGAGTACCTGATGACTGTAGACATCTGACATGTTAGGCATCATGACAAACAAGTTAGGAAATATAAACATAGTGGAACATTCCTTGCACATTTGCTAATGGTCCTGTTGATGTCAGAGTTGTTGGGGGGGGGGGGGGGGGCAGTGACATACCACCATTACCACTATGATAGCAGAATCCAAATATTTAAGTCTCTTAATAACAAAGACCATTCTGAACTGGTTCCATCTACCGCCCTTCCTTACAACTTTTCTTCTTAAGATCTGTCCAATTGATGTCTTTTCATTACTATCTTGTTCTTCTGTAAGATGCTCTTTATGATGTTACGCTGAAGTACGGTCAATCTGATTCGAAAGGTTGAGGGTATCAAGTATATGTTTTGTGTAGTTTCATACATTGAATATACCCATTTCTCAACTTACATATTTTGTTATCATGCTGCTCGGTTTCCTACACAAGTCTTTTGTTGTTTCAGGTCCAAGAAGACATGGGTCATCAACATCTGTGAGCAGTTTAGGAATTTGCAGAGCCCCAGCACAAGAGTACGATGTTCTCATGTCTCCACCCAGTAGAGACCGACCCATGTTGCAGAGGTGGGAGACTGATTTTGTACAGCACCATGTGAGGTAAATGTGTGGAAATGTTTGTTTATTACCTCTTCTCTTATTATTTTCTTCCTTTTTGTTATACTCTTACTGGCCATATATAGATCGGGCAACTGGTGGTAATAATAAAGGGCCAATACATCTGTACCTCAACTGAGTAGTAGTAACATGCAGTAGACAGCTGGATGTACCTATACCTTTATTGTAAATAATAATTGAGACAAACTGTTTGTATTTTAAACTTCTAATTTAATTGAGAGGGCTTACCTGTTTCTATTGATAATTAGATCTCATCTAAGAGTCTAATTTGGAGTTACCACTGTTTACTTTTAAGGTTGGCATAAATACCATTTTCTCTGCACAAAATTTGTGTGTTAACACAGCAGCAGCACTTACTGGCTTTTTTGTTTCATTTGTCAGGGACAAGTAGGTCAGTGTGCTTGTTGAGCCCTTGTAATAGCATGTAATGTTTGAGACATAAAGAAACTCATGTCTCTGGATTTGCAGGACATGAATTGAAGAGGATTTTATGGTAGGAGTGGTTTCGATCAGTAAGTTGACAGGAGAAAGATTAGGGTTTTAAAATGTTATAATTGAAGCTCAAAGAGACTTTAATGGTTCTTGCATTTATCTTGAATTAGAAGGGCAACAGGTTTATATGGTATTTTGGTCTGCAATCTCTGAAGTTCAGGATAAAAAATGTAATTTATGTTGGGCATATACTATGATGTTGAAAACTAAATTAAACAGACTCAAGACTGGGTCAGTGGTGGGCTTTTATGTTCACAGCGTTTCAGCTTTGGGTCTTAGTACCAACTGATACTCTTAAAATACTTAATGCAAACTACTCCATTTAAAGTTGATTGCCTATTTTTGGCTGAGGGTTGGAGGTGTTACATACAAGTATTTCATATTAATTTTCCATTTTCTGTTTATAGGAGTACAGAAGGCATTCCTGTTTCACCACTGAGACCATACCATGTGGCTGAATATGTTGATAGATTTGACCAACTCCAGAGAAATCTTGGTTTGAGTTTAACAAAATCCCCACCTTGAACCCAAATAAACTTGCCAGTTTACTAGATGTATGTTCAGAATTTATTTGGCCTGTATCTTTCTGATGATGTTGGTGATTTAATTTGGTCAGAGATCCGAAATAACATTGCATAGATAAAATCTGTTTAGTAAAACTTGTTAATATCAAAGTTGTAGCAGTGAGTGATTAAAATTAGAATATCCGTTATCATTTGTTAAGTGGTGCACATCATATTTTTGTAGTAAGGGTTGTTGCTGATTGAAAACAGGATGGCACTGATTAATAATATGAACTGTAACATATTTTCTTAAATCTGAATGCATGTTTTACTATATGTATTTTAATTTTATGTAATTTATTTTTATATATGTATATAACACTATTATCTTCATAGATTAACTTTATTTTATAATGTAGCAAGTGCCATCTTTATAAATAGAGGAACATATATTAATTTGCCCCTTTTAAATTTCTTCACAAAACATTTTTGTTATAATTTGTGAGCACTGTCTGCACATAGATTTTCAGTTCTGAGAACATTCAGTATGAGTATGTGAGATTATATCACATTGTATGTCACCATTTCATTTGCCATAATGCACTCTTGACATACAAGGGAAGTTCAAATCTGACCCAGAATTTGAATTGTTTCTCATGAATAATACTGTAGATTAATACAATTGTTGAACATTAATTCCATGAGATGGGACAAGTGTGTATTTTAGAAAGACTGCATGATTTGAAACTTTGAACAAAATTCTGGATAAAATTCGAACCTCCTAAATATTTGTTTTCAGGACCATAAGTTTATCAACAAACAGTCATTTCAGTAATAAACCACAATTAAAAAATTCATTTTAACATTTAAAAGAGAATTTTTACTGTACATTTTCATAGGTGACACTCCATGTTAGGCTTGAAATTAAACACAAAACCTTATATTCTCATGTATAGTTTTATCAAGAGAGGTGCCTTTGTAACCTTAAGTGCATGTTTTGCATTTCATGAAGATTGCTACCGAACTCGTAGTGATATATGTTTGTGAACACTTTAACAGATGTAGGCATTAGCAAGTCACCGTGGATTAAATTGTCTTTGTACATTAGCCAAGAGAGCATTTGGAAGATGCATTATACACATTCACACACAAATGTAAGTAGATATTCCAAAAAGAGTGAATGCTATGAATTAGTGGTTCGCAAATGGTGTCAGAACACTTTTAAATATGAACTCGGTAAACTTGAGTGGAGAATTAAGTGGAGTATTCACTCTTCTGTGCTCACATATTAACGAAAATGTTACATTATAGCTTTGTTTCTTCTTGGAGAGTACCGGGAGTTGTGCAGCCCTGTTACTGGCAAGTACTTGGTCATACCTTTTCCATTGTTGTCATTTGAAATCACTATACTGATGGACTAATCATGTGTTGCATGATATGTTTTAAGAAATGGAGTATTCTGTAGAACTGAGCCATGGTCATTAACTTCCTGTTTGGAATAAATTAAGTTTTCATTTATAATTTAATATTAAAGTTAATTTGTCCATGGTGCTTAAGTAAGCCGCACACCATGCAGACAATTGGGTGAATGGAGATATAGCTCCAAATGTTCTTAATCTTGGCACTTGATGGAAGTGAATGGTTAACTAAACACATCAGTGTTTTTCACTTGAGGAGAGAATAGAGTGCTCCAGCGTCATTAGGATAGGAGGTTAGATGGGCCCCAGAATTGGTCTGGATGCAGTGGCAAAGAGAAAAATCTGTGCCTCTGCCAGAAATTGAACCCCAAACATCCAACCCATACCCTAGTAGCTATAGTAACTGAGCTGTCCCAGTTCCCTGAGGTCTGAGATAAACTTATTAATCCATGATTATAAAATTTTTAATGACAGGAATCAACAAGAGTGAAGTATTCTTGGATGATATCGTATTCTGTGATTTTAGGACATTTTATAATCCTGTTATAACTTTAGAGACTCATTAAATAAATCAAACTGGAACTTTAAGAAAATTCAAATAAATTTTGATAGTGACATGCCCTCCACATCATGTGTTGCACACGCAGAATAATGGGCACAACTCAAAACATGTAACATTTTGTAGTGAAGCAATTTTAAATTTTATAATCTGTATATAAAGAGCTATAAGGGTGTAACTGATATGCAGCTGAATGGATAGAAACTACAGCTGTGGCCTTATTATACTGTTAAAAGCAACTTCAGCTTTCAAATAGTACCTTTTTTAATTATGGTCCTGTTATTCTGTGTGTATGAATTGTGATAATTGTACCATCATGTCTTAGTTGTCTGACCTGTCTTTGTAAGAATTTGGTTCATGGTATGAAGGTGAGGTTGAAATTAAAGTAGGAATGGCTTGCAGAGATGTGTGTGTGTGTGTGTCTCCTCTCTCTCTCTCTCTCTCTCTCTCTCTCTCTCTCCCCCTCCCCTCCCCCCATAAAGGAAAAAGTTTTCATAAAATTACAACTACCAATGAGACAGTAGCCATATTATTACTTTTATGTGAAAATATGAAAAGGGTGTTTAAAATATGTTTAATTATTTATTGTATCATATATTTATAAAGTATTCATAACACTTGCAAAAAAACAACTTATTTTGAGTTTGATAAATTTTTGCATTCTGTACAGATATTTTTAAATCTCATAACATACTTGTGTTTAGACACTGCCTGCCCAAAAGGCATACAAAATTGTCTAATTCATTAACCTCTCCCATTAATTTCCACATCAATAAGAATACCAAGATATATATGTAAGTATACAGTTGTGTAGAATTTTGTTTGAATAGAATGGACTATTTTTTTCTGTCTCCCTTATCACAAAATTAATTTTAAAAAATTACAGTTAACGAAACAGGATTGTTGTTTAGATTGATAATTTTACATAATATGTAAGTACTTTGGAACCATGTATAATTTCATTGTACTTTATTTTTATTGTGTAGTGCTAGAAATGTTCTCTGTCTGTTACTGCAGTATGTACGCATTGTGTCATTCCAGTGTGTTTCATATTGATCAGGAAGAACTTTCTAGTCATGAGACCTGATTAGGATAAGAATACCAGTAATCTGAAATTCAGGGTACAATGACTTTTGAACAACATTTTATGTCACTCATTGTGGGCTAACGGCAACAGTCCTCCACGTTAAAACACGCCATGTGAAACAGAGGTTCTTGCCAAATATGAAGTTACTGGTAGATTGGTAAGTTTGTAGTCAATTTACGTGCAGCAACGTCAAGTGATAGAAATCTGAGCTTAGAACTTATGTGACCTAATTTTTTATAATGTTATTTTCTCAACTCTAGAAATAATGGTTGTATCTCCGTGGCTTTTGCCACATGTTGTGATAAGTTTCACCACCTGAAGTTAAGGTTGGCAATGATGTGGGAGAGGCTTAATGAACAGCATACCCTGACAATGGAGAACTCTGTCATCTGTAGGCAGTATTAAAATCATTAGTTATGTTCATCTCTCTCTTGCAAATTAGGTGTATTAACGCCTGTCTGTTCCTTGACCCTCTAAAGAATAAAACTTATTTGAATGATACAAAAAATATTCCTTTGTCCAAGAAAACACACTACAACACCATTACACCTTAAATATTTTAATGGTGATTAGAGAAATGTTTTGCTCTTTGTTTCTTGTGTGTGGTCCGATTTGTTTTAAATATCTAGTCTCTAAATATGAAAGAGTGTATATTCTAATAGATGATATGGTAAAAATAAAATATACCCCTGTTTGAGATAGTTCCTCATTGTTTTTTGAGGTCACTGTTACCAAAATGAAAAGAACGTTAATATTAAGATTAAATGAGAAAAATTCTCTGTATATATTGTATATGTAATGTGTTGTATTTTTAAGGTTTCAGTATTGAAAGTTAGTGCTGTACGACTAAATTTGAGTGTTATATTTCAGCCTCAAGATGCTATTCCGTTTTTTATTGCTTGTTCAACTTGTAAATCGTAAGTTTTAAAAGGGCATGTTATTCTCAAAAGTTTTGCTGATCTAGTTTTGCTATAATATTGTTAGGTCTGGTTAATTCGGTGATGAACCTTCGGGTTCCGTAAGCCATCTAGTTAGTTAGTTGTTATTAGATCTGATTTTACATTAGTGATTCCTACATTTCTTTATTCACTTACAACCAAAATATCCTTTGTGATGTATGTAAGATGTATATATATGAATGAAAAATGTACAAATGTGATATTAACAGATTTGAGTGCTTCATTTTGGAATTTCTTCACTCATAGTCCCTCCTTCGGTATACAAGGTCCCCAACATCAAGGCTCTTCAGGTTGTGGGCCAAACAGTATCTTGGATTTCATCATAGGTTCAGCCTTCTTAGTGATTGTAAGGCCATACCTTTTCTTATAATCCTGAAAAGTATCAACATTACCTTACACAGTATGTCTGATTTGGTGATAGACATGTTACCCACTGATGCACTATTTTCTTCCTCAGCATTTAGATTGATAGCTTACCTGTACGGTATTCAGTATTGGATACAGGTAACACCCTTTCTTTGTAGAATCCTCTATAATTTCATCAATATACTTGAGGAATGCCTTGTCTTCATCATACATATTGAGTGTCGCTCTGAGAGCTTTCCCTTCTTCTTCTTCAGAGTCTTTCTGTTTTGCTTCTTGTCTTTCTTTCTATAACATCAGAACAATGTGTTCATTATACACAGAATGAGCATTACTGTCATTCAAAATGTAACATAAAGTGATAATTAAATTCACATTTATCTCTAAAGTAATGCTTGTCTGCAAATTATGGAACAACAGAACTGTAAAATTTTTTGTGATTTCCTCATTTCCATTCCTTGTACATGTCTCTCCACTGTTCATTCAGATTCGTTATTGTAACGTAATGGAAGACCCAGGCAAAATGGGAGGTATTAAAATAGATCTTAAAGAAGTAGAATATGAGGGCCTAGGGTAGATTCAGCTAACTAAAGATAGGATCCAGTGGTAGACTTTTGTATGCAGAAATTAATCTGCAGGTGCAATAGTCAGTGTTGGACAGAGATGCATATGCCTGGACCAGCCAGAGAATTCCGCTGTGGCAGAGCATTAATTTGAAACAGCATACATCAATTTCAGTAGTACCACCATCCTTGATAAGGCAATATATGTGGATGTATATATGTATAACATGATAAAGGAGGCCCTCAAGATCAGGCTTTGTCCCAGAAACATTAACAGGGATAGAGGCTTTACTCTCAGTCAGTCCTTGTACTCGGTGAGTAACATGCTGAAGAGATACATATAAAAACACAAACTTACAATCTGTTTTCCATAACTCTTTCGGGTTTCTTCAATGTCTTTAATATTCTTCTCATGTCTCTGTTTGTTGAATTCATGGTTGGCTTCATTCTCCTTCAATCTTTGTATTATTTCCCATTTCTTTAATTCTTGCATGTCTTTCTTAGACTGTTCCTCCCTTGCCAAGAATTCTTTATAAGCCTTTATCCTCTTCTGTTTTAGACATTGCTCATATGCTGATTTCTTCAATTTATTCTTCTCTGCTCTTATTTTCAAAATAAAGTATGTTAGTGATATCAGAAATATTATTTGTTATATTATGATATTTGCAAATAAATATCTGCAACAATTTTTAAGTAACAATGGAACCAGTAAAATAAATCACAGTTTTTGTACATATACATGAAAAGGAAAGTTATAGATTGTATTTTCCAATTATTTTAACTTTGAATAGGTCACATACAATCGAAATGTATTTCATTTTCTCAAATTGACTGAACTGATTTCAATATAGGAAGGACATGTCAGTTGAGATTATGCTACTGTGTACAGTTTTAACTGATATTTATATTTTGTAGCTTTTAATTAACATGGTGTCTTACATAGCCTCCTTTTCTGCAGTTGCTTTTTTTCTTAATGCATTTTCTTCATCTCCCTTTCTTTGTTTAAGCTGTGCCAAGTAATCTCTGATTTTTTCTTTCTTGTTTAATGACTCATTTAATATCTGCAGAAAAGATGTAACAGCAGTTGCAGTGATTATAAGGAAAGATGTAAATGACCAATATTCCAAAAATAAGCTTCCAATATTTAAGTAAATACATGAAGAACTACTGTTACATTTAAAATTGTTTACTTCCTGTTCTTTCTCCTTCCGCATTTGTTCAACCTTTTGTTTTGATCTTCTGTATATTTCGGTAAGCTTTTTCTCTATCTCTTCTGTGTGTTTCTCAGCTTCTTTGAATTCTTTCTGTTTTTCCAAAAAATCCTCGATCTCTTGCCTGAAAATTTCCTTTTTCTTAGCAATCTGAAAGCATAAAATGTGTTTAAACAAAACATTTCACATATTTTTAAAGGTTTTAAATTAGGATATTGTATGTAATTAATCTAACTGTACTTCTATTCCTTAGATTCTAATACATTTCTAAAGAGGCTGACTATTGTTTAATGTTCTGCATTTGGCTTCACCCAATTAAATTTCAGTTGAATGCTGTAATTTACTACTTTGATTTAAATATAATTGCATATTTTTCTCACCTTATTTTCCTTACATTTTTCTTCCATTTCAATTTCTTTTCTTATATTTATCAAATCTTCACTTTCCCGTTGTTTTTCCTTCTCTTCAGAGAGCATCTTATCGGCTTTTTCTTTAATTCTACAGAAAAGACATTACCAAATCATTATTTGTCTTTCTACTTATTGTGACAATTTAAGATGATGAATGGTTAGATAAACCAAGAAACAGCCTATTGATGAATTTGTAAGCAGTACTCTGGACGTGCAACTTAACTTTAGATCAAAACTGTGTATTTTATGAGCCTTGTTTCTGTCTTACTGTGCTAGCAAGTCTTCTTTGTTCTTATTCATCTTTTCAGTCCTCCTCTTCTTTTCTAGTTGTGTCTCTTTCTTATAATCTTCTGCATTTTTTCTACACTTATCTGCATATTCTTGTTCTTTCTTTTCTTCTAGTGCCTTCAGTTTCTTATCAAATTTAATCTGTGCATCTCGTGTTCTCAAGACCTGGAATTCATTATTTTTGTATTCATTATGTGCAAGGGTGATTATATCAAACAAACATTGGAGTGATTAATAAGTTGTTTTCTCTAAACTTTAAAAATTAAGAATTTTTCAGACAATTTCACTATCTACTAAAATCATGTGGCAAACCTACTACACTCTTGTCTTCTTGTACATTAAGTATATACCTCAGAGAATCTTAAACTGTGGTTCAGCATCTTAAAGTTGTCCTTGTTGTAATTCAGGGCTTGTTGACACTTCTGAAGATACTTCCTTTTCTCCGTTTCTTGCTCCTTTCTGAATGTTTTCTGGACATCACTTCCTTTATTCTTAATAGCCTCAAGTCTTGCTTTATTAGCAGCAATCCTTTGTTCTTTCTTTTTCTGAAGAAGGAATTGTTTACATATTTACATTTTACTCCCTGTCTTTACCACAATAACCAGGTGATTCAAAAGCAAAGTGACATAATAGTTTCTTTTCTCAAAGAACATCAGTGATTGAAATTATGGCATAATTAAATGACTCATCATGTAGCATAACTGAGAAATCTACTTTATGAAGTTGAGGCTGTATGATCTTTAATTGTATTTTTAAAAAAAGATATTTTTGAGTTTCACGTTCCCAACATCCAACTGACAGTTTGATATGATTTGCATATGCTGCATTAGCTTAGACATAGTACTCTTTCTTATTGGAAACTAACCACCTATAAAAGATAAGAAAATAAATAACTTCTGTAAAAAATTGGAGTTAGCACTTTATAAGGAGTAGTTATTATGATCTTATGTCCTCTCCTTATGGAAGTTATAATGCCACTCTTCAATGTACCCTTATTGAACCATGTGTTTTCTTACCTGTAATGTATTTTCCCAGTCTTTTATCATAAATCTTGAATATTTTTTTAAATTTTCATGCAGTCTGTGCTGTTGTTCTGCATACTCTGCTTCCTTGTTGAGAAAGTGTTTGTGTCCTCTAATCCTGTACCATTCTGATTTCTCTAACACAAGGGCTTCCTTCTGTTCCCATTCTCCAGTGCTGTAATCTTTTGCTGGGATGTTAATAGATATATAATACATTGTTCTAACACGTTAAGAATTGCAGAATTAAATTTGTATCTGTATCTCTACTTTTCCATTAATTGCTTTGTAATTTCATTACAGAAATCATTGGATGTAAGTAAACAAATGGTGATCAAGGTTACTGTTGCCTGGCAACAAGGTAACACCAACTCAGATAAATAAGAAATCTTATGTCACTGTCAAAGAAAGTGGATTATCGTTAATGTAAATCATTTTAAGATTTGTGCCCGAAATAGCCTGATCTCCTTTTCTGTCAGCAGTCTTCTGTCTCACTTTTGGTTGCTGTATGCAATGTGATATTCAAATCTTGCATACTAAGTATATATTGAATCACATCAACTTTAATCATCGTTTCAATAAAGTTTACCTCAGTTATAAAAATAAATTACTATTGAAAAACCTAACCTGCTCTCTGTTGAGCCGAATGAGACGTATTCTTTTGTATGATGAGTAATTTCTGAGAAAATAAAAAAAATTCTATTTAAGCTTTATGTGATGTAGATGCCTGATATGAAGAAAAAAATAAAAATGTGTTTGTTCATCACAACTTCTTATGTAAGTTCTCACTGTCATTGAAAATGAAACAGTAGTTTTGGTCATGAAACATGGGATGAACAGATGAACATGATTTTCTCATTATGTGTACATGTTAGGTAAAACACACCATTGCTGATTGCATGTTTTTATCAGTGACTTTTGTAGGTGAGATTTCATGTTTTGGCCATGATGAATATGAATAACTTGTCTTCAGGGACAATGTACTGTGTAATTTGGTAGAAATTGACTGACAATCACAGGTACTTACAGTCTCCATCACCATCGCCCTGATGATGGAGGCAGCAATCACCTCAGAAACATCGGGAAATTTTATGTGTACCTCGTACTAATAGTAGTTACAGTATTAGTCAGCAGATGGCAGAGTAAGTACGTCTACTAATGCAATCTCCTGGCAGATTTAGCAGTACAACACTTTATAAATGGCGATATCAACTATGTTAAATAGTTAACATTGCGAGGGGGGGGGGATTCGAGTAAGACAGGCCTTATTGCACTACAGCCAATAGCTGCTGCCAGTACTTTGATTAAGAAGACCAATATCGAAAATAAGTCTCGACCGGCTTAATTCATGACATCTCGTAGAGGGTTCAGAAGAACAATCGATAAGATAAAATTCAGGTTACGAAACGTGATAAAATGTCAAATACAATTTTTTCTTTTAATAGCTGACTGCCTCGAAGAGACATTTCGAACGTCTGCGCCAGCTGCACAGAGATGGGTTAATGTACACTCATGGCACTTGGCACAAATTCGAGTCCTGTCTGTATTTATATGGCGCCAAGAAGTGCATGCATCTCTTCAGGAGTGTCTAGAAAAAAGAGACATTTTCGTTGTCAGGTGCCAAACTTACATAGAGACGTAGTGCCAACGATCCTCGTTGAAAAGTTAATGAGATATCTGCTGCTGGACAGTTTTAAACAATTAAATTCGTGGGTTGAATCTGATTGTTTCGAGAGTGATACAAATGATACTAATTTTGTTTGTGAGTCGTTATTTAATAATTGTAATAACCTGTGTCTGCCAAAATCTGTTAGTATTATCGGTTCGCCACCCCCGAATTAAAGACTTTCTCAGTCGATTCCCACATGTCATCTAATGCTACGCTTTATATGCGACATTGGCATCATCTCAAGCAACCGGGGGAGGATGAAGGGCGGCGGATGTGGTTCTCCAGCACTTGTAATAACATCCGGAGATATAAATTCATGTGGCGAGGGAAATAAATGCATTAGTGGATTGATCTGTTAGAGTGGTCGTAGGTCTGTTAAAAGTTGTTAACGTTCTATTGGTTCTTTTTGCTTGTGTCTATTTCGGTTTGTTACGATAGATGTAGTAGTCTACATTAATGAAAAGCGCGTATGTATTTCTCCATGTCAAACCGTCTGTACTACACACTCTAATGCTATCCTGCAAATTGCAGAAATTAAGAGACTGCTTTAAGGCTGGGAATCTAAATCAAACAGCAAAGAGGCTTTCAGACAAAGCACCGCGAAGAGCGTATCTGTAAGGCTGAAGAAGGCAAATATGTAGTAGTGTCTTATGTAACTTAATTCAAATATTTCCAAAGTCGTCATGTTAGTAATTAGTAAATATGTTCCATAAGTTGATATAATTGCGTCATATTGTGAATTAAAATTTAATTATTCGTGGGTTTTTTTCCGTCTAATCACAATTGTATATAAATAAAATTATACATAAGATATTAAAATATCATTTACATATTTGGTACAACTTTTTACTATATGTTTCGGTTACATTGAACCATCTTCAGGTGTAAAGTTAAAAGTTAAAATTATAATCTTATAAACTAAAACTTAATTACTGTTGTTGTGTAACTTCTGATGATGTTTACTTCCAAATTCATTGGATTCCAATGGATTATAATTTTAACTTTTAACTTTACACCTGAAGATGGTTCAATGTAACCGAAAGATGTAGTAAAAAGTTGTACCAAATATGTAAATGATATTTTAATATCTTATGTATAATTTTATTTATATACAATTGTGATTAGACGGGAAAAAACACGAATAATTAAATATGTTCCAGTCGTCCATTTTTCAAAATTTTAGGCTATTTGTCTATTAAAGCGGGGCATCATTAATTGTGCAGACATAAAATAAACTATTCTTGCCACCTTCGTGCCTTTACTTATAAAAGAAAACTGTGTGCATATGGCACACAGTTTATGGAATTTATTCTTCCTCCAAATTTTACGTTGGTTATGTCATTAACGTTTTTAAACATTATATGTTCACTGACAGATAAAAAAAACGACTGAACTAGGAATAACCAACAACGGTGTGATTTATTAAAGAGCAGACGCGTTAGAATAATAGGTTTTTCATAAAAACGTATTTTATTTTTAGGTCCCTTATATGATGTATTGAGTTGTAACTATTTAGCTTTGGCATTCATGCGGTCACCGCTTTGGTATGGTTGTGGATATGGTTTGATAAACTATGGCGTGGAGAACCTCCAGTGGTTGGCCTTCCTACATATTTTCATTACAAGCGGGAATATCATTAAAAATTATTTGATAGGACATAGCCCACAAGAGGTCTTTTCAAACTAGAGCGCTGAAAGCTATTCCTGAACTTCAGCATCACATCCTGAAGGTTATTCAGCAGTGGATTTGTTTTGAAAATTTATAAGCGATTCTTAGAACATTTATTGCAATAAATAAACTGTTAGCGGTATTAATACAGGTTTAGTTCTTTTCTTTTTTTAAAGTTGCCATTTTCGTGTTACGCTGTTTGTTTCTAGTACATAATTGTCACGATAGATGGCGTTCGTAACAACATGGCGCGAATACATCCATCTGTGTTATTAGTACAAAAAACATGAATAAAACAGAAACAACAGGAAGCTCGTTTCTTCATTATATGCATGTCAGAAGAACCATTAAGTACTAATCTGCTGGTAAGTATTGATGTGAAAAGATATGTGACATTAATTTTACACGTGAGATAGTCCCGGTGTAAAGTTGGTTACGTGCAGGCCGGCAAAGAAAGGGGAGGTCGCAATTCCGAATACAGGTTAATACCAGTAAACATCTCATTGGGTGCATCAACATCAGTGATTAAAGTATCGGTCTGTGCCGGTTAAAAACTCCATCTTTGTGTGGCTCGATCTCTTATTACTTCTTACGTCATGTGTCAAAGTCGTACTCACGAGAGCTGTGATGCGTCACGTATGACCTATGGCTAATTTTACACAGCAACTTGCATCAGAAAGGATGTGTTCAAGCTTATGGGTGTGTCAAAGATCAAAGTCAAGATGCATTAATTCAACGTCATTCGTTTATTTTGGGTGTAGTTGTTAAATTTTAATGCAAATCGGATTGTAATGATGTAAGTGATGGCTTGCAGCTGGGAAGTCATGTGGACATGATATGATTCGTAGATGAGGCAGGTTTCTGTTCAGAGGATTGTCTGTTGTAATCAGCGGTGACTGTTCAAGAGCGTGACACCCATAAATTTCATACGTATGAGTAGCTTCTCAGCATATATATTATTTTATAAACACGGCTTTCCTGGACCAGAGTAGGGTGGTCCTATCACATCCCTAACCCGATGGCAGTTTGGCATTTCGTTACAATAGTTCAGCGACGAAGGTCAGTAGTTCTAAACTCGTCTGTGAACAGTACAGGACAGGGCTATTAAGCAGACCAGTCTTTGCATAACCTAAAAGAAATTGCTGTGTGTTTATTCCAAGCTCGGGTTCACTGCCTACTCTCCTGGATAGTGTCGTCTTGGTGGCCAAAATAAAGAGATTGTCGTCTGAGAAAGCTGGCGTGGGCATTGTCCTATTTATCACGACCCTTCTTCACGCTGTGTGTAATTTGTCAAGATCGCAGTTGGTGTCTATGTCCGAGAGACGGCGCAGGTGGGGGTCCGTCATACTTCTCGGCGAATCCACTGGCTTTCTCCAGGCCTTTGTAACACGCGTACCTCACCTGAGCATCACTTCTGAACGGTTTTCCGTACGTTAAATAAACCTATGCATTAAATTATTCATTTCGGAAATGTTTTTGTGCCGCGAGATTTCTGAATCACAAAGTATTAAGAAACATAACATAAGTCATTCTTTCTGCTGACTGCGGTTTTTCGTGGTTTCTCTCAGTCCCTCCAGACAAATTCTGGGATATAACCTTAAATTAGGCCACGACCGCTTCCTTCCACATCCTTTCAAGTTCATTTTTCTCTATATTCCCCTCGAAGCTATATAGTCTGAGCTACTGAAAAAGCGTTAATAGGCTACAAATAAATAAATGAATAAATAAATAAATAAACTTACATGCTGATTGGTGGAATAGTTTCTAGATATGAGGGAATATCACGCATTTGAAAGCAAAGTCCTAAGTAAACTGTTGGAACCTAAGACAAATGAACAAACGACTACATTTTAAAACGTAGTACTCGGTTTTTTGTGTAGCAGTAAACGATTTTGAGATCCTTCAGGTCGGAGAAGTGCAAATTTAAGAAGAAAGAAATACTTTTGCCTATTTAAATTTTTCGTAGTGTACAAAACGTGAAAATCAACTCTCTTTCCATACCGATGGACGAGTACTTATTGTTAAAATAAAAGTACGGTAGAACTTTTTCTTGGATAGGTCACGTGGGGGAGGGGGGCGATCCGAGGGCTAACGCATCGATAAATATGCAACGGCCTCATTTCTCATGAACCGTCTAGCGTTGAGGATAGTAAAATAGTGCATTAATTATTTGACTTCCAATTCCTGACCACTTCACGCGGAAATGAGATCTCTACTAATACGTGTCAATTACATTTTGTTTTAAAAGCTACTTTCGTCGCTAGACATCATCATAACACTGTTGCCAACAAAGTAACCGAAAAGTCACTAGGCAGTAAAACGTGGGTTTTTTCGTAAAGAAAATAAAGAGAAGCGTGCTTTTGATCTGTTAACAGTTGGCTCGTCATACCATGTGTGACAATATCTAAAATTAAAAGAGGGAATTTAATTAATTTTACTTTTGAATTCATTCCAAATTATTTTATATTTAATCACTTTATTTATTTCGGGTATCATTTGGTCCTTTATTTTTATTATTATATTATTTATTACTTCTTGTTATTTGTATCGTTTAACCAAGGAAATGCAGCTTGATAAAAAAAAAGGACTCGCTGACTTTCTGTGGAAAACAGACAGCTGGATTTACCTTTGCCAAGATCGCAGTGACATAAATAGCATCTTAAACGGACGTTGAACTCAAATTCAAAAAAAGACGCGTGAAAGGAATGACAAACGTGGAATTCAGTTGAAAATTATTTGGAAATGGTTGGTTTTTAGTATCGCACTTAGGGCCCTGATGTTATTTAACACGTGATTCAAGCAGATGCAAGGGTACGCAGAAATTTGGAGTGGAATTTAGTTTTGCGTGGACTGAAATAAGAAGACGATCGCGTGAACACGCGGCGTGTACATTTGTGCATTGTGCCGTCTGACAGAGCTTCGTATGCTAAGAGAATTCATCCCTGAAGGAACAAGTACCATCTTTCAAGCATCTCAGCATCCTCCTTCTGGAACACACAGTGGCTTCAAGCGAGGGAAGTTTTTCAAAAGTGAAAATGATTAAGAACTACTTACAACTGTGTCTTGAGAGATGTCCTCTGTTCGTTGAGAAAGAAGTGGCGTCAATCTCGGATTGCAGCAAGGAAGACGTCGAGGAATCAAGTCGCCGATGGGTAAGTGTTATTTTAAATTATTTTAACTGAACAGTGATACGTATCTACTGCGTCGAGACCACTATTTGCACTGTTTTTTTTTAAATTTCTACATTTTAATTTGTTACTTTTTGGAAAAAAAATGCTTTGAAACAAAAGACTGGTCGCTGATCTAGGGCCTACTATATTGTGTAGGCCATTTGTTGTTCTGTGCAATTAAGCCAAACAATCATTAAGGAAAACTAAGTGAAGATTTTAATTTTTATATGCTGGTTAGTTGGCCTTTGAGTACAATTTCGTTTTTTGACGTAAATACGTCTATAAGGAAGGGTCATTCGGCAAAAAAGTGTTACGAAAAAGTGTAACTGCATTGTTATGTTACTTGGGAAACGTCATCTGTTTACTCGGCATTGTTGTTACCTATAAAACTTTTCATTACATTACATTACAATTCAGCTACCACAAACCCATCTTAATCGTAACTAATTCAAGTTAAATAAGCAAAGTCTTAATCAAACTTTACTCAATTTTAAAGCATGTATGAAGGAAATATTTAGAATAAAGCCAATATATAAACTTCCTTTCCGTATAGACGTATTTACGTCAAATTCTCCGGAACCGTGGTTCCACTGACAACTTTTCTGTACTACTTTAGATTTCCCCCTCGTTCTTGACGGTCATTTGTCTAGTCCGCATCACGAGTATAATTGCTAGGCGCATTTACTCCGGAATCTGCACCCGTCCAGCGACGGTAATGCCCAGGCAAAGACATTTTAATTTTATTAATAAAAATATTATTCCCATTCTCATGTCGTCTGGAAACATGTGGTGTTGGATGGCCGAGGTTAGTTGGTGTTTCTGTGCAGAATATTTTGTTGGGATGTGCAGTGAGTGTACCGGGAGACGCTTACGACAAGCTAGCTCTCCACGGGCGGAGATGGCCACCCCGCTGGGTCATCTCTTGCATTCCGTTCGCGAGATATTAATAGCTGTGGCAATGTGACACCCGTCCCTCATTTCCATACAACTGAGAGACCAAATGTAAGATTATTGCTCTCGGTGTGTCGATATTGCAGCGCTCTGTAGTGTCTCATTTACAAGCCAAAGCGTCTTCTAGTTTAGCCGTGTCTGCCCGTCTGCAAGGAACCGTCAATAATATCCCGGCACAAAATGTTGATTTTATATAAAAGGGACTTTGGCATGTGTTCTCAGCCTTTTTAAACCTTTTGCCGTATTCAGCTCATTCTTATCAACTCGCGGGTCGCCCGGCCATACATGACGGTAGTTTATTGGAACTTCAGGGTAATTTATTACAAGCGATACTAATTTACAGCTATAAATGGGTTCACATATCGAATAATTCCGTGTTTATAATTTTTTTGAGTTGTTATTCTTATTTTTTATTTACTTGACATCAAATAGGCTTATTTAATTCATTCGGTAACTTAACTTTATTTAAGAAAATGTACGCGAGCCACACACACGCACACATCAGCGAACTGCGGGTTGAGAACCCTTGGCTTCAATCACAAAATATTTCTTTTAAGACTAAGTTTTAATTATTCGTGTTTTTCCCGTCTAATCACAATTGTATATAAATAAAATTTATACATAAGATATTAAAATATCATTTACATATTTGGTACATGATATTTTAATATCTTATGTATAAATTTTATTTATATACAGTTGTGATTAGACGGGAAAAACACGAATAATTAAATTTTAATTCACAATATGACGCAATTATATCAACTTAAGACTAAGTTTTGTCAAAAATACTCTTATTTATATGTAGTCTCAGGCATTTCAGCTTTGGTTTCGAAATCAATCCGCCACGCGGCAATAACTGGTCGGACTAGCTCATCCTCAGTCGACTCTGTCAACAAGGAAAACGACGTTTCGTCAGTGGGTTTCGAACACGTGTTTCCTGTAAGTCGGTGTCGTAACTGTTCTCGTCTTTTTCTCCGGGCTTGCGTAAGAGTCCAGTGTCTAAAATTCGACTTTTGTGTCATCTTGAATTCATATCGTAATCAATATCGACTCACTAACTTCGGCTATTGCCATCGTTAGATCCACGGAGAAGGGGCTGCTACTTTAAAGGAAATAAATGAACATCGTGACCGCCAACCATCTTAACAGCGGGACTACAATCGAACGTAGGTCTTAAGAGAATCAAGAAATGGATTTCAGTGTGTACATTACACATGCCTTGTGGTTGTTTTGGGGTTAGCAATTTAGATGTTACGATGCTGTGGTCATTGTGCTGTGGCAGTCAGCTGCGTCATGTTATAAATCATCATCATCCATCTTTATACAAACGGAGTGCAACATAAGGGATAACTGCTATACAGTCTGTCCTTACAGCAACTGAACCACGTAAGTTAGCGAAGTTGTTTCTAATTATGGCGCTGGCCTTGTAATCCTGGGGTCTCGGGTTCGATTCCCGGCGGTGCCCGAATTTATAATTTGTGTTGGACAAGGCCGTGGTCTAGGCAACACGGAGTTTTCCTCCGTGGCATCCCAACAATTACTCCATTCACACACAGAAGAAGGCAATGGCAAACCACTTCTGGATCATCTGCCAAGAACGTATATGAACAGGTCCCAGTCCGAGAAAAGGATGGAAGGGTCCTGTTCATATGGACCTGTCGGCAGACAGAACACTAAATAAATAATAGCAGAAAAGCATCGTATGGGACTCTGAGGTTTTCACAGAGGCGAAAATTTAGACTGCAGTCTATTAGTCTTCTACGTGGTTACCAATATTTTGGGGACACCAGAAGACCATAATCTAAAATGAAAATAAGATAACAACATGTTTTTGCAGTTAATTTTAATGATTAAATTCTAGCTCCATCTTTAGGGCCGAAGTTCCACTGAAACGCTGGTGTACAACTCAAAAGATCAACTTCGAAATCCCAAATATGAAATGTCACGCAATTCCATTTAGTAGTTCTCGAGTTATTACAAGCAGGCGGGCAGGCATGGCGAGGTTGATAAACGCATTTATGGAACTTTGAGTTTTCAACGCACCGATAAAATCTATTTTACGTTAGTAGTTTTACAAATCGTAATATTTAATTACACCCGCATGAGTAGAAGGGGTTTTAAGACCACATTCTGCCTCCTATATATTATTATTATTATTATTTAGTGTTCTGTCTGACGACAGGTCCATATGAACAGGATCCTTCCATCCTTTTCTCGGACTGGGACCTGTTCATATACGTTCTTGGCAGATGATCCAGAAGTGGTTTGCCATTGCCTTCTTCTGTGTGTGAATGGAGTAATTGTTGGGATGCCACGGAGAAACCGGGGAAGAAGCCCCCGGACGAAAACTCCGTGTTGCCTAGACCACGGCCTTGCCCAACACAAGTTATAAATTCGGGCACCGCCGGGAATCGAACCCGAGACCCCAGGATTACAAGGCCAGCGTTCTAACCGCTAGACCACCGTGGCGTCTCTCCTATATATACGTCGCATTATCTAGTCCAAGGCGAAGTAAAATTTAATAGGAACACAAACCATAATCATTAGTTTCATTATTCATAAATTTTTAAACCGAATTGTAGCAGTTGCTACGGTTACGTAATTTCAGCTGCAGAAAGCAATCCAGAACGTGGATCTGAGAGGAGGGTGTTTAGCTGAGGATAGAATGAGGAGGATTCCCCACCCCTTTGGTCTTTCCAGTCCCTGGCTCTGTTCACTAATACGCCATCGTACCAGTAATAGGATATTGGTGCTGGATGTGACAGGAATTTTGTGGCTCATAGTCCACTTCTGACTTGTCAGAAAAGTGAAGTGTTTATTAGATAACGCACCGTTTGGAGTTCTGCTTATGTTGTCCTGAAATTGACAGGACCAAGTGCGGGCTCTGCGATATTTTCAGCGAGTCTGACAGGAAAAATTCAAGTGGAGGCTACAAAAGATTATGACAATATTGTCTGTGTTCCACCGCTGGATATTCTATAAAAATACGAGCAATAAAATTGGAAGTGAAGAGTGTCTGGTGATGACACTGAGGGGAGCCATGAGAGTTAATCTCGTTTCATTATACCTGGGAACCAAAATCCGGCAGTCTTGATTCTGAAGTGTTAATTACTCGGATATAATCAAGCAAACTTTTTTTAAAAAGCACTTCTTCCGAACGGTGAATTTGAAATGGTGGAAATCGTCGTCAATTTAAACTTTAAATTTTAAAGGCAGGTGTATTTTCTCGGAATTCACAAAAATGGCTCATGACGATCAGAAGCATCTGTCAGGATCACCAGTGCCTCGGTCGAGATTAAAAATTGTAGTTTGCCGCGTTACCACTCCGTGCAAAGTGTTTCAATTGGCTCATATTAAGTCAGTAACATTCCAGATTCCGTGCATTTGCGAAGAAGAGAAAGATTTGAGGTTTCACAGCGGTGAGTATGAAGATTTCAGTCTTCTGGGTTGTTGCGCTGTGTAGTCTGGTCGATGTTAACCAACGTTTCAGAGGTCATGCTGCCTCCGTCATCAGGGCGATTCTTAGTATGAAGATTTCTGTCTTCTGGGTTGTTGCGCTGTGTAGTCTGGTCGATGTTTACCAACGTTTCAGAGGTCATACTGCCTCCGTCATCAGAGTATGAAGATTTCTGTCTTCTGGGTTGTTGCGCTGTGTAGTCTGGTCGATGTTTACCTACATTTCAGAGGTCATACTGCCTCCGTCATCAGAGTATGAAGGTTTCTGTCTTCTGGGTTGTTGCGCCGTGTAGTCTGGTCGATGTTAACCAACGTTTCAGAGGTCATACTGCCTCCATCATCAGGGCGATGAGTATGAAGATTTCTGTCTTCGGGGTTGTTGCGCTGTGTAGTCTGGTCGATGTTAACCAACGTTTCAGAGGTCATACTGCCTCCGTCTTCAGAGTATGAAGATTTGTCTTCTGGGTTGTTGCGCTGTGTAGTCTGGTCGATGTTAACCAACGTTTCAGAGGTCATACTGCCCCCGTCATCAGGGCGACTCAACCCAGAAGTCAGAAATATTCAAGAGAAAGACCCTTGAGAATTATATTATACGAGTCACTTGCGACAGATTTTGCATTAGTTGCAATCGGAATGTAGCTGTGTCCTGTCTCGGCAAGTTGACCTTTATGTTCACTCAGGATTTTCAACAGTCACGTATATTTTGTAATCGTATATCTACAAAGAACGCTTAATTTGGAGGTCAGATGTATAAGTGTGCATGTTTTATATGCGAAACTAATCGACGAATTTCGACTAAATTTGGTATTGGATGTCTGCTGTGGAAGTTGTCGAGGGAATCTGATGTTGGTTCACACCAGTACAGTGTGGTTCCTGCTTTACTAATACTGAAATGTAACATTTATTTAAACGAGTTAGGTTTTATTCTCTTAACGTAACACTTTCAGCGTTCACCGGAAATTTACCTTTGTGAATGACAGGGGAATTTTCGATGCGTAAACTGTATAAAATTATTGTTCACCGACGTTTAGCGGCTGTATTCTATAACAAAGATTTGTGCAGCAGTTAGCAGACAGATTAGAAGTAAATGCCAGTTCTGACTATCACATTTAGGAACAACAAACACGGTAATGTCGCCTGACAAACTTCTGTCAGTGCGCTATGATTTTGAGATATCCAGTAATAAAGACTTCATCAAAATCGGCAGCTGGCAAAAGGAAACACAAAAAAACACCGTCGGTCGGAGGTACACAAAAGTGTCTAGGGGGCCCGAATATTGCACCCTTGTGTAAATACAGCATGTGGGTGACAAAGCGTAACTGAGTGCATTAAGAGCACAATGGGACGCAATTTTTCAGGGCCCAGCCGCGTTACAAGGATCAGTGAGACAAAAAACTCCTATTTGTCAGGGGCCTGCATCACGAATTCTTTTCTATTTTGAAATAAACCACCCCCTCCCCTAGCTAAGGAGGCCACTAAGCTGGAAACGAGAATTTCCGAGAGGGTACATACAGATTCTGTTCACAATTGATTGAGAACCTCTGACAAAATTTTCAGACCCAAAAGTAGTGGGTTGACAGATACAGTCACATTCCTAGGCGCTGTGACGTGTTTTAGGGCACCGTACCGAAACGTCAGGCATTGTAGATGCTAAAGAAATGTATATTTTTCCTATGTGTCCCGTAAAATATCTGTTTCGGGTAGGCTTGTGATTTGTAAGGGCTCGTCGTTCTGTTGATGGAGGCAGCAAACGCCTCCGAAACGTTGATCAACGTACCAGGCAACGCGGAGCGACATCCCAATAACAGGCTTGTTTCAAAACTCTGGTACAATTTAATTTTTTGCGAAGACATTATAACCTGATTTGAGCGATAAATTTAACTTCTGTGTTTGGGTAGTGCGCACAGTAACTTTTGGAAATTCCTGTTATAGCTCAGCTCATATGTCCCCCGTATTTAAAATCGGTCAACGCTTTTTATTTACTTTACACAGCTAAGCCTTTACGCAGTTTCCTCTGTCTCTTCAGGTCTAAAACAAAAGGAAGCAAGGATTTACAGGAATTTAAATTTTCAAGTGGAATAGATTACAAAGAAACAGCCATTGTCTTAGACAATCATATTTGTTGATCCTGTGTCATTACTCAGCCATTACACAGCTTACGTCGTTTTACTTCATTATGTAACTAAACACAATTATTTATTTTAATCCGTCTTATCACAATATTTAAAATATTTAAAATTTCTTATAATTAAGATAATAAAATATCATTGATGTTCCATATCGATTGATCGATTTACATTTCGGAACATTTACACAACATGTTTCGGTTTTTATAAAACCATCATCAGGTGTAAAATATATCTAAGAACTTAAAACTCAATTATGATTTCTGTAGTATTTTGGTGATGTTTCATTACGTTTGTTTTTCCATTTTTTGGGCGAAGGTGTTGTTTTTCTTAAATATTATTAGATCTTCGAAGACACTAGTACTTCTGGACATATCGGGACAATCACTCCTACATCTTTGGCCGATATGTACATCTAATAATATTTAAGAAAAACAACACCTTCGCCCAAAAAATGGAAAAACAAACGTAATGAAACATCACCAAAATACTACAGAAATCATAATTGAGTTTTAAGTTCTTAGATATATTTTACACCTGATGATGGTTTTATAAAAACCGAAACATGTTGTGTAAATGTTCCGAAATGTAAATCGATCAATCGATATGGAACATCAATGATATTTTATTATCTTAATTATAAGAAATTTTAAATATTTTAAATATTGTGATAAGACGGATTAAAATAAATAATTGTTATAATATTCACAATATGACGCAATTACACTATCTTAACTAAACACAGTTTAAACACCCCTCTTCAACAAACTGTCAACATTTTAGTGAAAGGACAATTATATTTTTGTTAGCAACTTATGCCTTTAGTCTTTATTAACGAGGTATTAAGATGTTGAATAACAAAGAGAACGAATGAGGACAACGAACGTTTTGTTTGAGAAATACAACGTAAGTTGGTTCAAGGTACTTCTAATTCACTAATGCCTGAGGAAGAAAAAGTCGTTACACTTAAAGATTCTTTATTGTGTCTTAAGTGTTACTTATTTTACGACTCAATCCTACGTTAAAAAACCAAAGTACGTCAATCTTCTTGAAGAATGTCCCAACATAAGAACGTTGTTTGTATTCAGCCAGATGCCAGACGCCGTTCCAGTCGTTCTGAGTTGCCTTCTTATATTCTCATTTTCAAAGGAGCTGCAGCTCAACTGTTTCTCTTAACGTCAATCAAACGCGTTTCGAAGTGCGTTTCTGTTTTCTTATGTTCTGAAGAGCGAAGTAGACCACTGGTTTGACAAGAGATTAACGAAATTGATAAGAACGTTAATAAATCTAATTTTTGTACGTTATTTTTATTAATCGCGTTCTATCCTAAAATGACGAATAACGATAATTTATAATTACTCCCGGCAACAGAAACGATTAAAGCTTGTATTGTATTTACTGAAGTTTCATGAAGTCTGTCTGCATGTTTTTTTTTTTTAGTTTCTTAATTATTTCAGCAGCTAAGAGGAATGTTGGAATTGTTTGTAACAACTGTTTTCTTAAGATGGCTGTTTCCTGGGTGAAATTTACGAACGTTTCGGAGGTCCTTGCTACCTCCATCATCAGGGCGATTGATGAAGGCATCAAGGACTTATGAAACTTTTTTTAAACTTCTACCAGACTGCACGTCACTACAACCCAGAAGACAGCCATCTTCGAACTCACCGCCGTGTAAACATCAAATCAGAACGTTTTTCTTCAAGCACTGCAGTAGCAAATGCTTGTTTACACCACTGCACCTGAGTTTGGAATCGGTGTGCATATTTGACCTATTTTCGCATGGAACTTGATGAATAAAACATTAATGTAAATAAATTGGAATAATTACTGTGTGAGACAAACGGGTGTTGCCTGAACTGTCTACGAGACATGTACAGCCAAGCCACCCGTTCGGCACGACGTGCCCATCTGGTGTCGTGCTGCTCGGGCGTCACACACGAATACTTCGTAATTCCACATCCATCTGTGGATATCTAATCTCTCCACGAATTACTAACTTGCTATATAATTGGTTTAAACATTTGAATAACTTCTTTGTTTCTTAATTCTTTCGTGAATGTCTTAACAAGTTGAGATTCTGGTTGTCAGGGTGACGCGTATAAAGACAGCTATCTTCTTGATAAGTTATTTTCCATTGCTGAAGTTTCTCAAATGATTTTGTAGCTTCTGTTTTACGACATTCCTTCACAGTTGCTAGATAGTTAATTTATTAGCCAGTTGGTTATTGCTGTTTTCGTAAAGGTGAAATTCTCCTTGTACTTAATTGAACATCGCGCAATGAATACGTATTGGGAGTGGAGGTATAGCTCCACTCAGTCTTATCCTCAGATACACTCTTGAGTCTACGGTGATTTTGTTGCGTAAACAATGAGGAGGAGGATATGTACCGCTTATCTTGATAATAATTTAGAAAACCTGTACAATGGAGAAAGCCAGGAATCTAATCGGACCAAGAAGATGACGGCAACTCATTTACATTATACCACTCCCGAGTCATGTCTTGAATCAAATGACTTTCCACGACAGTAGATCAAGACGCTCATTATTCAAAGACCTGTGAAATCGAGTCGATCAGAACCACAGTGAGTTACTGTATCTGAAATGAAGTACATGGAGTCGTGACATGAGTTTACATGTCAAAGTCAGGATACGGAATCGTTCATGTCCTTGCACTCTTTCATGAAGTACGTGTGTCTCGATTTATTTATTGATAGATCTCTTATCTTCATACGTGTGAAATGTTGAGCGAAGAATCCATTGAAAGTATTTTTTTTATGTAACGTAACAGTTAGTACGCCACAAGCAGAAACGTACGTTGAAGTCCGAAGAAAAAAATTCTTCAAGAAGTTAATTTAAGAATTACGTTAGAAAAGAAAATGCTTAATGTGCATTGGTTTGAGAGGTTACTTTGGGGATGATCTGGTTTGGAAAATTTTCAACCCAAGAGAGTTATAAAGTTCCGTTAACTGTATTAAATAACAAAGAAACAAACAGAAATATGTTTTATATGCGTGTGTGTCTTTACCTTTCACTCTCAGGGAAGGACTTTGATCGAGAGTGACTGAGAACAGGATGATGGGAAGAATATTTGGACCTAAGAAAGATGAGGTGACAGGACAACGGAGAAAATTACAGACCTATGAGCTTCGTTACTTGTTTTATTCACAAACTGTAATGTACCTTAGGGTTCTACAGGTGTGGGCAGTGAGTGATTAGTAACTTCTAAAGAAAGGGTGTGTTCGGTGTTGTTGAAATTATTTATTTGCAAATTTTATAGCGTTATTTTAAATGTTATGTCGATAATTTGAGAAGTTCCTATGGATGTATTTGGAGTAGAAAGTGTTAGCCTATATCGAGACTTTGCCAGTTTATCGACGCTTTATAACGTATGCTACTGACAAAGCGTTTTAAAATAAATCGATCAATCAATTACACACTCATTATGTTCATTAGGACACCGAACACTACGGCCGAGTGTTTGACACTCCTCCCTAATATTAGGAAGGTCCCGAGTTCGAATCTTGTTTCGCAGACCGGCTTTCCTGACTGAGGAAATTTGTGTATCGGACCTGCGTTGAGAGAGGAACTTAAAATATGCCTATATCAGTTAAACATGCGTTCCACTTCATTCATAGCTGTCTCGCCATTTGATGTTATTCAGCACACGTAAGATATTTAAAAATGCATAATTATGTAAACTGTAAATCTCTGTGAGACTGCGAGAAAAAGAAGACTTGAATAAAGTGAAATCTACAGTAGTTCATGTAATGTAATGAAATTAATGGAGATGCGCGTGTCTGTTATAATTTAAAAAGCGGTTACCTAGTGATACTTGTTGAGAGCAGTCAAAGTCTTAATTTGGTAAGTGGGCGGGACTTGGAGGTGGTTCCTTTGGGTTACCACTAGCTCCCTTTTTACATCATAATACTAACTTGCTGCCCTCTAATCCTTACGGCACAAGTGAATCTTTTTACCACTGCCAACATGGAGTCAGCCAACCGCAAAGAGCCACAGGCAAGGACCGGATAATTGAAACAGGAGAAAATCGTGGGGCGTGAAGCTGCCGTTACTGCTGACCTCTGACACCCACACCGCCAGCTTCTTTACATTTCAATGTGTTTTATTCCCTGTCTAGGTATCATTTAAGATAAAGAGCCTGTCGTGGGGGAATTAATCAGTTTTCGTGCCAGAATATTCAATAGAATGAATCAGACGGAGTCCGACGTTCTTAAAGGAGGAATGATCGATGGAATCCAGAAGGCTAAAGGATCTATTCAAGAAAGAACATTTTTGAACAGTCAAATTCTTACCGATTACTTAAGGAATATCCTGAGCGAAAACCAATTAAATTTCATCGTCCATAACAACTTGAGGGAATTCATCAATGTGTGTGTTCCTACTCTATGAGCGATCATGTGGAAATGGTCTTCCTCTTACTCGTTTTTCATTCCGAGAGTACGTATAGATTTTTTTCCAATCGATTTTCGTTCATCCGTTCCACTCCAGAATTAATTAGTTCACTAATTTATTGTGTTTCAGTACAATTATAGAATGCAATATGTTCTCTGTAGAATAGGCGTACACATAATGGAAAGTGACAGATGTCTGTTCTGGTGTATGGAAATGGGCATAGCCTCTGTCAATGCATACTAAGTAGGAAACACGTTACAAGAGAAGGGTTTGTGTGTAATAACTTCATGAAACACTAGTTTGGCTTGTACTGGTAATCCACTATTCCTGTTCACAGGAAATTTGTATAAGCAAAAGACGAACAAACCCACATCCCAAATATGCATTTATTTTATACATCTTGTGAAAGCAACGCATATAAATATAATAGATTATATAAAATATCTGTAGTTTTATTCCAAGAGCAAATGGACCGTTGAAGTGACAGGAATGCCAATTTTTACACTTAAATTTTACTCATTTTGTGATGGTTGTAAGGTATTATGTGCAGGCCCTTAATTTTAAAAGCTTTTAATTTGGTTTAAAAGATTAAATTTGAAGTTAGATCATATTAAATAGTCGAACACTTAAAGATGATTGAAACGACAAAATAAGCAATGCTCTGTTGAGAGAGGAAGGAACATGTTTATTCCACGCTGTTGTTGTCTGACCGCACAAGAGTGAATTTCGTCTTCTTCCAGAAGCACTCTGCCGGTGGTAGGTTGCACAGGGACGGAATATAGATAAGATTTAACTTCCCCCAGTGCGCATTAATAATGCAACAGTCTCCCCGCAACACAAATGACTGCAGACGACCCTTCCCGATCATAGGGCGTGTGGCTTATGGTTTCCAAATACACACTGCATGAACTAGTTTCTAGGGTGTTGCAATCCCTTGTAAATGTAACCCAAGATAAATACATTTAACCCTGCTTCAGAGTTTGTCAACTGGACATCGCGGTTTCGAAAGTGACTAGTTACATCAATAAAATCTTCTCGGGCAATCAACCGCGTTAGCTGGTTACCTTAGTGAACCGACGTTTCGGGAACAAACTCTGTCCCCATCTTCAGGGTTCTGATGTGACTGGATCCTCGGAACCCTGAAGATGGGGACAGAGTTTGTTCCCGAAACGTCGGTTTACTAAGGTAACCGGCTAACGCGGTTGATTGTCCGAGAAGATTTTATTGATTGTACTCGAAGCCAAAGTCTCAAATCCTATATGACTAGTTACATGTTGGACGTCTGGAGATTGATACTCGGAACGGATTTCTGTCCTTGTCACCAAGTTTAGAGAAACTTTCCCGGGGTTTAAACTTTTCGGGGAGTAAAGTTGACCTTTCAACTTCGTCGACTGCCGAGTTCTGGAATGTGTGGCGCTCTACCTCCACATCCCATATATGCTTTCAGAGCCTGGTCCTGAGGCACACGGAGGCACTTTTTATGTTATAATAATAATAATTATTGTTATTATTATTAGTTTATTATGACAAGTGATGTTTAAGATTCTCACAGTGGCGAGTATGAAGATGGATGTCTTCTGGGTTGTTGCGCCGAATAGTCTGGCAGAGGTTTTCCGACGCTTCGTATGTGTTTGCTGCCTCCATTATCAGAGCGATGAGTTTCAAATCACGGTGATCTTAGTGTATGATGAGGGTAGCAAGAATTTATGAAAATTCGACAAACGTCTACAGAACTACATGGCGCAACAGCCCACAAACCAGCCATCTTCTTATCATGACAAGTTTTTTTCGTAGTAATATGTCTATTGTGTGGAAGCTGTGTATTATGGAAATAATGATTGAAATATTGGGGGACACGTTGGACATCTTTGATGCAGAAAATTTACTGTAGAGCCGAATCCCGGTTATACTGCCCCTAATTCGTCCACTTTACCGACTGCACAGCGACCCGGGTCTATCTCGTATTGCACGAAATCCGAGTTTCCACGCTCCTCTTTTTATAATGTTACTCTCTTAACTTACTTGTTTTAGCTACTTTAACGCCTATCGTCTTTACCCGTTCCGAACGGCGTTCTCCAGACAGCCTATTGATTTTTATGTTAGACTATGAACAGAAAGTGACAGCTGTTCGAAGGTTAGGCATTGGGATACATCTTGTAATTTTGTCACAATCTTATCATGTATGAAGCGGTTTGTATCGGAGTAGCGTATTGAAAATTCTTGGCGCCTGCACCTCTGATATGCATGGACAAACAGGCAAACACGAGAAGCATCCAAACTGTTTACTTATAAAACATCCTCAGCAGCGAAGGTGAATAAAGAATGTGCGAAGTCCATACTAAGCAGTTGTGCTTGTACAAGGAATACATCGAGATGGTATGGTAACCATTCTTCTTTTGTTGAACATGGCTGCCTTCTATGTTTGCTGGGCCGTGTAGTCTGGTAAAGTGTACAGACGTTTCAGAGGTTTCTGCTGCCTTCATTATCAGGGCGATCGCCCTGATGATGGAGGCAGCAAGTACGTATGAAACGTCTGTAAACTTCTACCAGGCTATACGGCGCAACAAACCCAGAAGGCAGACGTCTTCGGACTCACCGCCGCGAAAACCTCAAATCGTACATTTTTCTTTTATTAGTGTACAGGCTCAGTAATTGCCTTCAGTATTCACAGGTTCTTTATATAGAAACTTCAATTGCCTTTCGTTAATTTTAAACGTCATTTTAATAAATTGTCTTGTTTTCATACACTTATATGATATGTGCTGAATTCTTTGACATCGTTCCCCACTTTTTATGGAACTCGAATGTTCATTATTATTTTCACAAGGGCCTTCGACCTAATCATGTTCTGAGCCAGATGAATCCAGTGTACATCCTACTCACCGTTTCGTAAAACAAATGTTAATATTATCCTCCCATCTACGCCTATGTCTTCCAAGTGGTCTTTTCACTTAAGTTTTTTCTCGATATTTTATTTCTAAACTCGTGCGTGCTATGTGTTTTGCCCACCAAATGTCCCACTAACTGTTCGCCTTGATAATGTCTGATATAGAGCACAAATTTTGAATTGCCTCATTACAAAATTTTCCTTCGCTTTTATCCATATCTTTGTTTTTCATGCCCTATGTGAGGAAATCTGTGGTTGCACGTGATCTAAATTTGACAAAGAGAAGATCGGAATTTTCTCCAAAATCTTCCGTTTGTGACTGAGCTGTCAAGCAATGTTGTTCAGCTAATATAGTCTTCCCAGGGAACAACCTGCTGTCCAGGTAGAACCGGAGAGATAATCTTGGTTGACAGGAACAGTGCCACACAAGAGCGGACGTCACAGTAAAACGAATGAACACGACTGTGGCGCCACATTCCCGCTGGAAGAAGACCACTCATCTGTCATTCATCAGCTGTGATAGCTGGCCGACAAGCCACTGCAGCTGAGTGCTAGAATACACACCCGACGTAGGATCTAGATTCTTCCACCTATCAACCTGTTGCATTCAACAGTAAATTAGAGAAAGCGTCTCAGTTGAAACTATCACAGGGGCTGTCAACCCGCGGGTGTCGTTTGTGTTTTGTTCGCTTCGCGTACATTTATTTTGTAATTTTGTGTCTTCTATGATGATTATCTGACACAGAAACCACTTCTTAACGTCGACAATATTTTTCAGTAGCTGTGAACAACTGTAAAGCTTTATGAATAATGTCAGGTAAAGAAAAGAAATGTACAATTTGCTTTCTGGACGCCACGCCATCTATTTTTGGGTGAAGTACAAGTCTAAGTCAATCAGCCAGATAGGAGTAGCCAATTTTTAGAAAGTTCTCCCTACAAAATTGGAACTTTGACATCAGAATTGCGTTGTGCGTCTTTGTGGATGGCAGTTAATTGTTCTGCATTGGAATCTGGTTCTCCTCTTATCAGTGAATGGCAGACTCCGCCCTAAATCTCTTCCTTTGAAATATGCTTGTACTCGATCGCCCACAGACATTGCTGAGGCCTGAAGCTGATTTCCGTGAAATGATCAAAGGACAGTACGCACCTTGTCCTCCGTGCACAACCGCTGGAGACGCTTTCTGCCTTGGCATCAAAGTCTTCGTGAGGTGAGGAATTGCTGGATGACCCCGACAGTCTCTTAAACTTTCCATTTGAACCTGTAAATTGTTTGGGGGCAGGATCTCATCTAATGGATACAGCGATTTCTTTCTCTGTGGATAAAACGGGTGGAGCTTTGAGCTCACCACTCTCCGAGTACCTGGAGCTTTCGAATTTCTTTGCTAGTTTAATTTCTCAACAAGGAATTCTCCATTGAACTATATCAACCCTTCGAAGCCAAAGCTTCCCAGTTCATTTACAGCAGACGAAACGTCGACTGCTCAGAGTAAAGGTTGTGTAGGGTTGGTCAGTTTAGTGAAGTGATTAGTTCTGTACATTACAACAGTGTTACGATATGTTCACGCATTGTCCATGTAATCTCGACACATGACTTGGAGGGGATTAAGTCTAATAGGTAGTTTATGCAAGTAACATATAGGGTTGAAGGCTCAAAGATGAGTATTCATAAAATATGCATACGTACATTTAGAATGCAGTTATACAGAACTTTCAATAGGGAACGTTAATGAACGGGACCTGTGCAAATTCCGCTTCGTCCTGTCCTGAGCATTTGTGTGTTCGTGCCTCAGTGTGGGTCCGCCTTGTGCACATCGTACGTAATATTCCTAAAATTGAATCTGGGCCGAAGTTCCGGTTATCCCGTCTGAAAATGTTCGCGATATTCCTCATTACTTCCAGAAGAATGTTGGTATTGTTCCTCAAATTAGACCACAACCGTCTAGATTGTGGTATTCTGTAGTCGTTTATAACCAATGTAGGAATCAAACATGTGAGTCAACTGTTCGGGCGGGTATACGTCAGCTTTACTGAAGACAGAGCATGTTTATGATTGATGACCTCGAACTGATAATCGTGGAATTCATGTGGACTGATCAAGAGCAGTTTTATTCTTAAGCAGAGTGTACGCATGTCACTACCTTCTTCCAGTTGGCGGAATCGAGCAGTCCAAATGTCCGAATTAGAGGAAAGAGGTCGACACGGATTATTGGTTTTTCTAGTGACAGCTTTCACGATTATGATGTTTGATATTCCGAAATGCTTTTACGATTTTGAGAGAGCAAGATGTAAAATTTATCATAGTCTTCACTGCCCTTTTTCATATATTTTATTACGAATTTTTTTACAAGCAAGTTTTTTGTACTAATGCCGGACCACACTAGTAGTGGCCTCAGCAAAACAAGCTACTGATGAAGCGGTCTGTTGCTATGTGAATGACGAAGGATGACCCTTGGTATCACGAACATAACCTCCGGAGACTTGCGACATGATGAATGGTTTCCTAGAACTTGTCCGTACTGTGTACGAGCTCCATTGTGCTGTGTGAACTACGAGAATATCAGTATCCAGTCTCTTTATTACGCAGAAGTTATTAAAGCGATTGAAGGACGCAAGATGACATTTGCATATTGACAGATCACGTATTTAAACTGCTTGCTATTTCGATCGATTGCAATTACTCTCAATCATAAACCAAGACCTTGTGATGACAAGCAAGGAGCTGAACTTGTCATGTCTTTAAATATACAGCACAGAACAACAAAACAATGAAGTTCAAGGAAAAAAAATAATAAATGCTTGTCGTTGTTCATTTGAGTCAACTTATAGCCTCCTGTGTTTTACAAATCAAAAATAGGCCTATGTATAAGTTACGGGACTTAACGAAAGAAACAGGCAAGAGCTTGATTACCGGGCTTCGATTACAGGCTGAAGCATTATCTGGCCGGTCCTTAAGTCTACCCAGTCTGGTTCCGGGGTACATAATGCATTTGATCAATATCTACGTTATCTGTAGTATCTACCCATCGTTTTGTATGGTTGTGAAAGTGAGTAATCTACGAGAACCTAAGATTTAATCTTCCAAATATTAACTACAAGGGGGTGAAAACAATTGATTTCCGAATATATCCAGCGAATTTAAAATTGTAAGTTCCGAAAGAAAACTTAAGTATAGTAGACAGGAAATAGGCTTAAGGCAAGTTAGTCTCCTTGTAATGGCATAACTCCGTGACGTGACAGTCTAATGTCATGATGAATTATGCTGTAATAAAGCGAAAGGGACGATGGACAGAGTCCAAGGGACGTCTGTTACAAGAGATGAGTTGTGACTATTAGTGTGATTGTACAATACAATGGAATGCTACGGGTTATGTAACGCAAACTGATTATAACTGAAAGTTCAAAAAATCAAAATTACTTTAAGAAAAAGAAGTTCATTGACCGGATGACTGGAAGATTTCACTGTAGGCCTGTCAGTACCACGTGAACTATTTAAGCATCTCCGACGAACATAGGGAAATTGTATTTTATTACGACACTAATAATCACGAGGAACATTTCTTTCAGTATTACAGCTGCCATTATATTGTATACGTAGTGTACTGATACGCGATTGTTATCATTTCCACGAAGAAGACGAGCGCCAGCCAGTGAATCGGTGAACAGTATTGTCGATGCAAAACAAATTCAAGCTAAAATACAATTCATTACTGTGTGAAGCCAATGACCAGTAATATCAAAATATAAAAAAAAGGGTTTTGAACAGATACACTTGATATAAACCAGCGCAAAAATGAATAGTCACTCGTAAGCACACTCCTGTTAAACGTAAATATTGGTACAAAGCACAAAGTTGAATCGAATTAGAACGTTTGCTACAATATATTGTTTTCAGTTTAAAAAAAAACAGTCTTTTTCACATCATGTTGCAGGCGTGTACACATTTGTATGTGATAGCGTCGTGTTATCGTAATAGTGTGATTGCTATTTAAATACGCTGTATCATTTGCCGATGTTATTTAACGTTCAGTAACTATGATTGTACCTATCCTTATGTGCGATGAATCGGGAAGGAAAACGTTTAATCATGCATGGTCTATTTCGTGATAGGCCTATTGTTTGGAAGAAATAACAAAAGCTGCCCAACGGAGATTCTAAAAAACTTTCCTACAGAAATTTAGATTTTACAGCGTTTAGTTATCTTACTCAGTGACTGCAGAGATTAATTACACGTACAAAGTGTCAAAAGATGATCGTGAATAGCAAGAGAGGATTTCGAAGGATATGACCGTCGTAATTGTGATAAGTTGATGAGACCCTGACGATGGAGGCAGTAAGCTTCTCTGTAACATCGGTCAGTATCTGCCAGATTACCCGGTGCAACTTTCCAGGAGACAGCCATGTTCAGGTCGCCGTGAGAACCTGAAAGTTGACTGATGTATTTTCATGAGGTTACATTTGAGCGTTTGTTTGAAGAGGCTGAGGAAAACCATTGGGTATCTTAACAGAATGAGTCCGTGTCCATGATTTGAACCCGAACGTCCCAAAGACGCTTTACCGATGTAACTCGTTCGTGGGCCCCACCAAACGCCGCGTGGAGACGATGTTGGCTAATCTCTTCCTGTGGACGACCTACATACGGACTGCCACTAGACACTTGTTAGAAAAACAGTAACTGACGTTCAGTTAAGTTTAAATAACACTAGAAAGTTACAAAGTGAAAGTAAGTTGACGTAGAGGGACAGTGATTTTTATTTTGGTTTCGTGTGTATTTTCCTAATAGAAACAGCTCATCGTTATTTGTCCAGAAGCATCTTCTTTAAATAGGATTTAGTAGAGTAGTATAATATTCTCAGTCACAGAAAATGACTTAATGCCCATGCATTATCCTTCCTCATGTGCGCGACCTACGTATTATAATTTGCATAATAATAAGCAGCCAGTTTCTGTATTTGATTTCTCCGTACAAAGAGTTCAGGTGTTTCTTGGGCGATACTGCCACATGCAATTGCGTGCGATTCTTGGCACTGGCTGTTATACATTTTTTTCCAACTAATTGTGGTCTGATTGTGTACTGTAGATCAGTGGTATTCAACCTTTTTTGTTCGCGTACCCCCAGATATAATTTCTCTTCAACTTTGTACCCCCAAAGTTGTTGGTGTATAATTCAAGTTATACATAGTATATAATCTACATCTAAAATAAATTACATTACTGATTATTCAGTGTTTATCATAAAATAATATATTTTTTTAAAATTTCACATTCCCACTAAGATGTCTTTGCGTACCCCCGGGGGTACGCGTACCCCAGGTTGGAAATCACTGCTGTAGACGTGTTATGGTGAGATCAGGCTGCCTCACCAGTTGATACAGCGTTGTTAAGACGCCTAGAAATTTTGCATTTTGCAGCATTTATAGAATGCCAACTACGGACAGATTACAGTGAGTTTAAACTAGAGGGGCTGGTTGGTTGATAACTGATGACACGTGATCACATGCGGTGAGATTACTTCCTTTTTTCCTCTGAATCATCTGATTGTGGTGTCCAGAGAGGAACCCGGAGATCCCTTCTGCTATGAAAAGCTGAAATACAAAACCATCTTGAAAACTGGGAAGTAGTCCAGTGGGAGTGAAGTTCATACACCCAGAGCCGTGTCACGGACATCGGCTATCCTGAGGGTATTCATGGTTTACCTAAGCCCTTCCAGCCAAATACTGGGATAGTACCTTGAATTAGCCCTTTATTTGTTAATCATCGACGCTTACTTTCACACCTACTGACAGCGTCGTCAGATAAGGAATAAACTGATGAAGAATAGTTTATCCTGTTTGAGTGAAAGAGGGAAACAGGTTGGAGGCTGCGTGGACCCCAGAGCGTTCTAGACCAATTGGCGAAAAGTAAATCCGTTCCCAACCGAGAATCGAAACGCGGTCTTTCGATCCATATCTCTTTAAACTTTCAAATGGACTATCACGGCACCGTATAAATTAACAGGTTATAACGAATTGCCGTGGAACGAAGTGAAAGACCAAAACAACTATACAAATAAGATCGTGAGGATTCTGTTATGATTTGTAGATGATTGGTTGGCAGGAAGGTTCCGATCCAAGAGTAGATTATAAGGCGGGAAAATATTAAGTGATTGAAACCTCATTTACTGCGGGTGGTGCTAGATCCTGGCGAAAGCCTGCAGATAGGGGTCACGCGCAGCCCCCCCCCCCCCCCCCCCCCGAAGAAGAAGTGAGACGGAACATGTGCACGACGAAGACGGGAAGTTCTTGGCAAACTAACCGGCCCAAGCGAGTTCTACGAGTTGCTGCTTATGTTCAGTCATCTGCTAGAGCTCAGCATGTGAACACGTGTGAAGTCACCTCTCGCTGCAATGACGTTTTTAGGCGCATCTCTGAATTTCCAGCATTACGTTCTACTGTTTCTGGTGCTGATATGCCTCTGCGTGGCGCCCGGACGTTTTGCCCAAGGTACGTCGAAACATTTTCGTTGTGTGTCAAAAGCAACCAACTGTTGATTGCTGTAAAGAGGTTGGTCTGTGTAAGGTGTTGTCATTTTTGACAGATGTCAATAACATCTGAACGCAGTTTGAGTTTATTGTAATCTTAATATAAAGTCTTTCGTAATGTCATGACAATGACTTGATTAGGAAGGAGTGTACGTGATAGTGAATAGATCTGCCATTTGTTTACGAAAACCACGTGATATTGTTCTGATTGACCGAAGGAAATGTCAGTATGAAAAATATAACATTGACCATAAAAATAGACGTTTTTCAAGAATAGTCGGTGGCTGTCGTAAACCATTCCTCCAGGTACGTCTGCGGAGAAGTAATAGAAATGCCTTTAATAGATTCTGGACTTGTCTAATATTGTGTAACAACAACAGAGAATGGCGTATTCTGTGACGAACAGTTCCAGACAAGAATTTTAGTGATACTGTTCTTTTGGAAATGATGTCACTGGCTGCTGATAGTAGCATGATGTTGGACTGTCGTTTGCTGTGGTCTGGCGCATGTGCTTGTTCGATGGGTGACGACATTTGTGTCATTTGGTATTCCAAACACAGACATCCTGAAAGCGATTCAGATTTGTTCTGTCATGTACATAAAATAAACGAAGTTTTGTTTTATCGGACCAATGAAGTGGTAACAGGCTAGGAGGATGGGGAATTGGTTGCTTGATGGAGATGAATCTCGCGTCTCGGACCTCAGATCCGTTCTGAATGAGATGGACAAAACTGATTTACTTCCGGGAATCGAATTTCTGCCCTGCATCCGATAGAAAGCCACTTTACCGACTGCTAATCCCGGATTCCTAAGTGCTTGATCAACAAGAAAACAGTCATCCATCTGACGTCCGATTTAGACAAATGTTCCAATTTTCTGTAATAAAAATCAATTTTAATTGTATTTTGTTAACGTAGGTTTTTAATAAATTAACATCTCAAGTTGATGTATGTGTTGATTCACTATTTTATTATCAGAACTAGACTATATTTTCAAGTTTTTAAAGAAATCTTGACATTTCAGAAGGGGTGTGAACACGCATATTTCTCTTTTGAATACTTCTTCGTAATATGTCATTTTTTGTGTAATTGCGCATCGTAAGTTTTATTTGTCGTATTAGGCGTTTCAAAACTTTCGTTTAAACATAAAAGAGACGGATATTTGAGGTTCTTATAGCGGTAAAGATGTTGATGGTGGTCTTCTGGGATGGGAACTTTGAGGTAGATGGCAGTGTTCTAGAGGAACACACTTCCTACATCTTCAGGGCTAAATATGGAGGTAGAATATTTTCCGAAGCGGTAATATTTGGCCGTAAGTCCACACGGCGTCATAATATTTAATATGACAGCTACTGTGGATGGAGCCACATCATAACCACCTGACACAGAATCTCAGAATAGTGTGTGGGAGTAGAAATATTAATATCTTTCATAATAGTGTTAAACTAACAAACTCTGGTTGGAGAGTTCTACGGTTAAATACCACCAATAACCAAGTTAGCCATTAAATTCGGCACGATCAGCAGGCATAAACTTACAGTTGGTGTGAAAATCTTGCTAGGTGTTCTCGGACTATCGGCCGCACAGATACGGTTCCTTTTACGCTGCCTAAGAAAGAACTCATCGCGTTTCCTACTCGCTGTGAAAACTGGAAATTTTTAAAGCGATTATGAAAGTGTGACGACTCCTTCCATATTCCTCGTTTAGTTCCAACTCACACTTGAGTGGTAGCTTTGTCTGCTTTGCATTTGTGGCAATTAATGTTTCGAATTCCATACAGTGACGTCACAGTTGTCTCTGATAAGTGCAATGCGTGACCCCGTGTGTCAGCTGAAGAATAGAGCGCACAAGAGCGTCGACTTCATTCGGGATTTCTTCTTCCTTAAGATTACTCTAAGGCCATTAACACGAATCTTAATTATGGCGTTCTTAACACCGCGACTGACGCTGAAGAGTCATCGTGTCTTCCGCGATGTCGTAGCCTATTTCGTTGCACAGATGTCCGGTGAAGTTGCCCTAACCTTATAGCAAGGTCGGGTGTTGAGGAAAAGGAAAACGCATAGACATATATCAGTGAAAATAGATCAGTGGGTGATGGAGGTTGCTTTCCTCGCCGTACCAGAGTGGAAAACCATGTTCAGGGACAAGTGAGTCTGACAGCATCTGAGATACTTGGTACAGCACAGCACAGCAGTGTCCATGGTTGCCATTAGTGCCATTAGTGTGACTTCGTACTGATTTTAGTGTGAGATATGCCGTAGCTTCGGCACAATCTGTTATAGAAGTGAAATGCCTCTGAACACAGACGAGGCAGTCGGTGCGAAAAGTGGAAAACCGGGTTCACAATGAGTCGACAATTGTAAGCAAAGATGGAGCGAAATTAAGAACGCCACTTATGGTCCAGACACCTAACCACCAGTCGCTGTGCTAATGGCAACAAGTGGCAATGGCGCACCTACTCTATTGCTTTCTTGGTTTTTAGAGTGTCTTCTGTATGAAGAAACAGGCTCTCTGTGCGAATTGTGCTCACGGCTGCTTCGCGAACTGACGGATGAAGAACACAATCCTTTTAGGACTTCTTGGTCACGAGCACTCCGCAGTCGTCTTGAACCAAATCCGAACCGTTTAGCCATATTTGATATGGAGCGCTTAGAGTGTGATTTGGAATGACCCAACAGAAGAAACTTCAGATGTGGAGGTCAACCGATCGCTAAGAACTATAAAATAGCCAAAACGAAGCGTGCTTGACCCCTGAATTAAGTATTTGAGCACTGTAACGTTTTTTTGACGTAAATACGTCTATATTTTCGGGTCAGTGTCATTCGGCAAAAAGTGAAACGAAAAAGTGTAACTGCGTTGTTATGTTACCTTGGAAACGTCAATTGTTTACTCGGTGGTGCCCGAATTTATAACTTGTGTTGGGCAAGGCCGTGGTCTAGACAACACGGAGTTTTCCTCCGGGGGCTTCCCCGGTTTCTCCGTGGCATCCCATTCACACACAGAAGAAGGCAATGGCAAACCACTTCTGGATCATCTGCCAAGAACGTATATGAACAGGTCCCAGTCCGAGAAAAGGATGGAAGGATCCTGTTCATATGGACCTGTCGTCAGACAGAACACTAAATAATAATACATTACCTTACATTACCTTACATTACATTCAGCTACCACAGACCCATCTTAAGCGTAACTAATTCAAGTTAAATAAGCAAAGTCTTAATCAAACTTTACTCAATTGTAAAGCGGGTATAAAGGAAATATTTAGAATAAAGCCAATATATAAACTTCCTTTCCGTATAGACGTATTTACGTCTAATTCTACGGAACCGTGTTTCCCCTATCACTTTTAATCCGAAAAAGGTGGAATTGAATTACCAAGTGGATGTTCCTATTGTGGAACAGCTTGAGGGCTTAAAACTAGTTTTATTGAAAATTGTGTATTTTTTGTTAGGACTTTGCTAGGTCGATCACAGTAGCCCCGCTGTTTAACCTAACCTAAAATACAATAGCAACTAATTCTTACACACGACTATCGGAATAAACAGCAAATATTTCATTGAACGGCTTTAAGCAGTTGATCTGTGTAGTGGAGACGAGGAATGGACTTCATGATATTATTTAGAGTTTAGATGAACGTGCTTCAAAGGGTTATGGAGCATAAAACTTAGTTTCTAATTACATTCGGATTATAAAGTTATGTCCGCATTTTTGTGCCCTGCCCTCTCTGAGCGAATATCTTCCCGTGTTCTGATTTTCGTCGCTAGGAGACCTATCGGATCTAACATATTTAATAAAAGAAAATATTTTATAAGATAGTATAATTGCGTCATATTGTGAATCAAATATTAAATTAATTATTCGGTTTTGTCCGTCTAATCACAATTATATTTAAAATTTAAAATTTACAAATAAGATAATTAAATTATCATTTTATGTTCCACATGTAAATCGATTATTCGATGTGGAACATAAAATGATAATTTAATTATCTTATTTGTAAATTTTAAATATAATTGTGATTAGACGGACAAAACCGAATAATTAATTTAAAATATTTTAACTGTCGATTAAAACGGTAGCAAAAAAACGATTAAGAAATAATAAATGTGATGGCCAGGTGTGTAAAATGCAGTCGATATATAGGTGTGATTCTGGTGTATTATCTTAAAATCGGACACGGCCGCTTCCTGTACATATTTTCCAATTCATCGTGTACATATTTCTTGCAGTTGGATGTGGGACAATTCACGGGCTTGTGGATGAATGACGGAGTCTGTGCTTTCATTGCACTTGGCATTGGTGCGTCGTACGATAACTCTCCTGCAGGCTAGTGAATCAGAGGCCGTGTGTATCTGTACCCAGTAAAGGGACCTAGAATTGAAGAGAGCACGCACGTGTCTTCGTGGCCAAACAGGCGCGCGTGTTAAAATCCCCGATGTGTATTTAATCTCCACCGGCAAATGTTAGCAATTCCGAGCGTGTTTAAATGTTGCGTTCTAATTAATGGCGATAATTTACGTTGTTTGTTCTGCTAATCGCAGTCCATGAGCCCTGCAGGTCCATTACAGCATTCCAGTTGACTCCGTATTCACGGATTCCGATACGGTAGATTATATTTGTCTTCGACATTTTCCAGACTGCGGGCCGTGGGACCGACTCCAATCCGATCTCTCCCCGGTCCGTAACAGGCTATGAGTCCAGGAATAGAGTAATTTATGTGATAGTCAATAAGTTGTGATTATTTGAATTAGGCGGAAGGAAATTTCATAAACAGTTCCCTGACTGTTCAACTTCATGTTTATCACCAGCGACAACACAAGAGTAGGGCCAACTCCTGAAAAGTCATTTTTATCCAGTACTAGGTTTTAAGTACCTCAGACAATGGGCAGTGTCCAACATATTTACTGTGGTATCATTTAGCCTTCTAGAATGACGTAAGATGTGAGATTCTTACGGCGGTGTGCATTAAGATTAATGATTTCTGGGTTGTAGCACCGTGTGGTAACATTTATCGCCCTGATGATGGAGGCAGCAAGGGCCTTCGAAACGTCGGTAAACTTCTTCCAGACCACACCGCTCAACAACCCAGAAGCCGTCTTCAAACTTCTACCCAGGCATCGATCACTTCCCCACACATTCGTCATCCCAAAAAAAAAAAAAAAAAAAAGATTCTGCGTCTCCTCTCCTGGTTTATCTGCCATCCACTTAGTGATACTGTGCGTGAGTAAAAAGTGTGTTGGGTTGTCTCAGGTCAGGCAAGGTACCCAACTAACTGAAGGTCGTACTGACAGCAACGACCATCGAGCGCTACAAGTGGATGGCAGATAATACGAAAGGTCTCATTTGCCGCTATACGACTAATAAGGTATCGTTAAATAAACAAAACTAGAAAAACATTCTTGTTGCGACATTCACGGCGTATAAGAGCAGGTTAGCTGTCAAGTAATAATAGGCGAACAGCATGTTTGAGCATAGCAGTCACTTGTCAATTACAGAACCTTCAGCATTTACAGTATTGAACATGGCCATCACTTACACGGTCGAAAATAAATAACATGAACATAGCCGAAGGCTGCACGAAGACAAGATGAACATATTAACATTTCAAATCAAATAATGTTCAAGTCGTTAATTCGCTAATCGACATTTATCAGCAGAGACAGGCGGTTTAAAGCGGAAGGCATAACTGCACAAGACAATTCAACAAAGCGAACCTAATGCCCATTGTAATATTGACATCAAGAAACAGTTCTGTTGCCACCTACAGGCGGGGCCTGCCCAAGTGGCCGAGTAGCTCCTGCCAGCCTCTGTTGTTTGGGAGCTTAATTTAGGTGCTTTGTTAATGGATTGTCAGCTAGTCTTTGCTTCCGGTGAACGAGCTGTTTTCAAGAAGCCACAATGTGTTCCAAATAACTTACTGTCTTACGTTTGTTGGGCAAGGCCGTGATCTAGGCAACACGGAGTTTTCCTCCGGGGACTTCCCCGGTTTCTCCGTGGCATCCCAACTATTACTCCATTCACACACAGAAGAAGGCAATGGCAAACCACTTCTGGATCATCTGCCAAGAACGTATATGAACAGGTCCCAGTCCGAGAAAAGGATGGAAGGATCCTGTTCATATGAACCTGTCGTCAGACAGAACACTAAATAATAATAAGATGAGATGGTGTAGCGATTAGAACGCTGGCCTTGTAATCCTGGGGTCTCGGGTTCGATTCCCGGCGGTGCGCGAATTTATAACTTGTGTTGGGCAAGGACGTGGTCTAGGCAACACGGAGTTTTCCTCCGTGGCATCCCAACAATTACTCCATTCACACACAGAAGAAGGCAATGGCAAACCACTTCTGGATCATCTGCCAAGAACGTATATGAACAGGTCCCAGTCCGAGAAAAGGATGGAAGGATCCTGTTCATACGGACCTGTCGTCAGACAGAACACTAAATAAAATAAGTTGTTTAAGCGTAAGGAGAGGTAAAGTGGTATTGGCGTAGTGAGGGCGTGGAGGACTGTGCTGCAGACTTGTTATGTCTGAAGAAGGCACTGAGAGGAGACTGATTTAAAAATCTCATTGGAAAGTTATTAGGATGGACATAATGATACCTTAATGCTGGTATTTCGTTGCAAGGAAAATAGGCTCAGAATGTGTTTCTATTCAAACACTTTCAATACCTGACGAAGCAGAGTGTAGATTTCCAGAGCTGGAATGAGGTGTTTATGAGATAAGCAACACGCAGCACAATATGCATACGTAATTGAAAGTCCGAAGATTCTGCGCAATAAATAACGAGACACACACGTCAAGACTCTCGTGGAAAAAAAACTGGTAAGAAGTGAAAAAGAATGGAAACATGCCTCCACGTTGACAAGAGATAGAATCAATATATTTGCCGCGGATGTGATGTGACTTGTGATCGCTCGCTAGCGAAGGAGTGGTGCTCACACCAGGCACCTTCTCGGAACGGCCTCCGAACGTTCCGTGATTTGTACTCTGCAAAGTGCGAGCCAACTAACTTGTCTTATTCCATGAGGAATTCTACAGGAACGCTAACCACGTCGTGTGCTTGTTCGAGTCTCACATACTCGCATAACTTTTGAGCAATCTATTGGGTTTCATAAAAATTTATATGATTATCATGCCATTGGACGACAGTCCATCTTTCATTTTTCAATTCCTTCCGACGTTTACACAACGATGGGATCCAACACGTTTTCAAGTCGCCACAATGGGGACAGGCAGTTCTTAAAAGGAATTATTGCAACAGTTTGTACCGAGGTCATTGTAGGTTCACAACTGTGACCTCTGGTCACATCGCAGCAATGACCTTTCCTGTTGGTTGTGAAACGATGATTCCTTTCAGTTAGGAGTTAGTTTCTTTGAGCCGTGGTTATCATCTTGTTGACGTCACCGCTGGTGTTGCATCGTTAAGAACACCAACGGAATCTTTCCAGTCGTGTTTTCTCGGAACGTTTGATGATGCTGTAGCATCTGCACAGGTTATATAGATTTGAATGATGAATGAATTCTCTTGAATTGATCTTTGGAATGCAAATGGCTGGGATAGTCTCGTAGGGACTGTGGAATAAGTTGTAACTTAAAATATCAGTCGGGATAGTCGGTCTCGCGTGACGTTCTGACGACGAAGCCTGACTGTTAACTATTGTGTCGCGACTTTCTGTTCAGTTATGATCCTGAGATTCCATCAGAGATTTTCAGAATCTGAATCAACCATGTGTTCGGCTTTGAATTTGTACGTTCTGTAGGAAAGGAGTCCAGAAGATGAAGACTGGGCCTAATATGTCCAGAAACAAATGAGTCGGCGTCTCCCTTCTGTGTGTCGTTGGCAGACAAACGCGCTCAAGACGCTGAAAGGCATGAACCACGATATATCAGTTCCTCTGCAGCGTTTAGTCTAGTGACAGTCGTGCTGCTCAGATGTCACCCGGGTTGCTGGCGTCCGCGGAGACAAATCGCCGTCCATCCAGCTGACTTGCCCAATACATCAGATCCGTCAAGTTAACCTTCTGTTTTAATGCATTGCCACGGATGTCCAAACCGCTCAGAGTTTCTGAAATTTTCATGAAAGAAACTTCGCTGAGATTTCGTGAAATAAATTATTGTGCTGTGTAACGCGATGAATTAAAATGTTGTTTCTGTCTGTACATAAAACTTTGTTATGTCCCAGTTATGAATTAATATATGGCCACATCATGTTTCGGTCTCACAAGACCACAATTAAGTGGCACACAGTCATGGTAACAGTTTGCAAATTGAATTGATATATACGGCTCAACAGGTACTTGACCTAAGATATCTCCCGTTGGTGTTGATGTCTGGTAGCAGCGAAGCACACCCATCTTCCCCCCCTGCACACCCATCTTTCCCCCCCCCTGCACACCCATCTTCCCTTCCCTATTACTGTGACGTAGCCCAGTCTTGGAGATATTTTGCGTCCACTGTACATTACTGTAGTTGCAAACTTGGATACCCCTCCTCGCTAACTACAAGTTCTGTTTTCTCGTCGTACTGGTTTCAGACTCAATACCATATGAAGGCGTATTTGGTATGCACAAGCTGCGGTGTATGTAGGTAATCCAATTGAATTATTGATGGATGGCACGTTGCCTAACACTACTGGGTTATTAGGAAGACACATTTAATTAAGCTCCTTTCACAGACGTGACCAAAACTTACACGTGTAAACAACTCCATGCTACCACGTCTTCCTTGAACTTTTGCTGATATTAATCTGGTCCAGAAATTCCGTACTTTTATCCAACTGGAAAGTTCATTAACATGTTCAAAGAAGCACGACATTGGGCTCTGTCTGCTGCCTGCGTTAGTTCAGTCCTGCATTTTAATATTATCATTTTAACTACGCTTGTGTCCCTTGGAATTGTTCGTTTTTTATCTCCATGTATGTTTCACCCTTTCCATCTTAACAGTACTGATTCAATCACGCCTGACAGCATTAAGTGTACCCTGCTCAATTTATGTGATTTGTAATTAAGAATCACACAGGGCGAGATTTGAACTCTAAGATAGAAGTTTGGTCGTGGCCGATGTGGAATTTTGGCAGATTTAACACTTGTAATAGTTTCGCGAGAGGGCAACAGATTAAATAAATTGTTGAGCAGGGAGAGCGGATTGGACTTCTTCTCTGTTCCAGAAGTTATTGAACTTTCGCATTGAACTTCTTTGTGTGTGCAATCCGTATCGTCCAAATTGCGAACACAACAGATTAGTTATTTGTAAGGCGATTATGCCTACCCGTTCCCAGCAGTAAACCTCTTACAGGGACAAGAGAATTAGACTGCTTCTGTGATTGTATTAACTAGGCCGGCCGGAGATAATATCAATAAAGCGACTGTCTAGAATGGAACGAGATCTCGAACCGACACTCTTTCTGAAAACCACTTTCACAGCTGACCAAACGCTTCGGCGAAGTGCGTAAGGGGAGTGTCTCAACTGGGGACAGTTATCGCGGTGGGTGCACTGCCGTCTTATTCTTCTTCTTCTTCTGAAGCTTGTCTGATGCATGAGTCAGCCGTGCCCTGATTTAAGTTAACTCTTATTTGGAAAAGGTCGCAGTATATTGTAAGAATAGTTAAATAAAGGAGATTGTGATTATTTGAAGTATACCGAGACATTTTAGTCGCGTCTTATATGCATATATTTATTTGTAGTATTCTGTCTAACTACAGGTCCATATATCATGAACAGGATCCTTCCATCCTCTTCAGGTTGTCAGGGACCTGCTCATATACATTCTTGGCAGAGATGATCAGAAGTGGTTTGCCATTGCCTTCTTCTGTATGTGTGAGTGGAGTAATTGTTGGGATGTCACGGAGAAACCGGGGAAGCCCACGGAGGGAAACTCCGTGATGCCTATACCACGGCCTTGCCCAACACAAGTTATAAATCTGAGCACCACCGGGAATTGAACCCGGGACCCCAGGATTACAAGGCTAGTGTTCTGACCGCTAGACCACCGTGACGGCTGAATATGCATATAAAAAATGTTAAAACGACCATAATAAAGAGATTGTTACTTAAAGCGCATTGTTTCCAATATAATCATTACAAACAACAATAAATAAGTCTGAAGATGGCTGTCTCCTGGGATGTTGCGCCGTCACGTCTCGTAGAAATTGAACGACGTTTCGGAGGTGTATACTGTCTCCATCAACAGGACGATGAGCCGTATGAGACTGCACGGCGCAGCGTCTTCCTACTCGCCGCACTGAGGACATGAAATTCGATATAAACAAAACCTTCTACACACATAGGCCTATAGTATATGCTTATGTCGCCTAATCACGTGTTAATAGCCAATGTATTAATCAATGATCGAAACGAAAATTGCAGCTTTTAACAATACGGTTAATTCATTGTTACGTCAGTTCGTTTTCGAGGCGTTGACCATCGTTTACTGAAGTGGACTCCGCAACTACGTAGTTCTTTCTATAGGACTCGGTGTATTCGTGAGACACCAAACACTTTGTTCACCGTGTTAGAAGTTTCAGGCGTTAACGCATACAAAGGAGTGACTATGGACATTTAAATAGCAATAACAAGTATCTGCCTGAATTCTGACAAACTTTAAAACTTGTTATTAAGTGAGTTAACGTCATTCCAGTCAAATCACCGAAACTTCTTTCAGTATCAGTGTCACTTGGCATTTAATCCTTTTTCATTCGCCATTGATCCCCCCCCCCACCTTGGATATTTTTATGTATTTATATTTAACGACAATTTCAGTGTGTGGACGTTGTGTCACAGCTACCATCATCAGGCGCCCTGATGATGAAGTCAGCAAGGACCTCCGAAACGTCGGTAAACTTCTACCAGACTACACGGCTACAACCCAGAAGACAGCCATCTTAAATTTGTGTTTGTACTGACTTGCGATATTTGTTAGGGGACACGCAGTGTAATTAGTGTCTGTATATGCATTTGGTAGAAGAGACTTCTGTACAACTGCATGGGGCTGTTTGTTCACGGTATCATTTGTTTTGTCAAATGTCTGATGCCAGGCCATCAACTACACACCTAGTGGGAGGCCGATATGGTCTTGCCTGCAAGCTGCTGTCCGAATGATAAAGGACAAGGTGGCAGTAAGGTCGTCTGTTGTTTGTCATTAGCATAAAAATATTTACAGGTTCTTTCTAATGTTCCTTGTCTAGTCGTTAGATTTAACGACTTCAACCCCTGCTGTAGAAATCCAAGAGCCTGTGTTTCTGATTTCTGAAATTTCGTACCTGCTTCGTCAGAAAACGTTAGCGAAATATAATACGGTATATAATGTAGGATTTGAGGTCCTCAAAAGAAACACTGCATTGAACATAATTATGACCAATTAAATTCAAGAAAATAATATAAATAAAAAGTGCATGAAAAATGAAAAGGTGGAAACAAAACTGAGCTATTAACATATAAAAAATATTTTGATATCGAAAAGTTGAATCCAAGGGAGACAATGTTTTGGCTATTGTTATTATTATAAAGAATTGAATTATTATTATTTTTATTATTATTAGTGGCATATAGTGGGACAGCTTTTTTTTTTTAGTAATAGTTGTATCCTGTATCAGCAGCCAGAAAGCCAATTACAGATAACAGTGATCATAGTAATAATAATTTTAAGGATACGCAACAATTATTTCGTCATATGTTCCAACGCTGTTGCCGTAAGGATGGTAGTTAGTTCGTAACGTTGGTCCTGTCTTCTTTAGGAAACGGAACAGACTGTCTGCTATATATCCTGTGTGTTTTAAGTTCCGTTTATGTCTTGGCCTAGATGGGCTGATGGTAGTTGACGCTGTCACGTGATCGAGGAAAGGTTTTTTAACTTCTGTGCCGTAGCTTTTATCAGTTTTCACGCAGCGATAAACACTGATTGAGGAAGACGCCGTGGTAACGCGGTGAAGTCGAGCTGAATGTTGGGTAATCACTTAATGGTTATAGTTTAACGTATTCTGTTCAGGTACGAAAGCAATTTTATTCCCGAAGTCATGATTTGCACAAATCATTTATTCTTAAAGAATCGCTGATATAATAACAAGACAACCTATTTTGTACGCGCCGTAGAAATTGCTATTAAACGCCCTGCCATCGTATTCCTGTGTTGGTTCACAAAGCATTGCATATGGGATTAAGTATGTCACAGGCGGATGTCATACGTAAACAAAATACCCCTTATAAAGCCGCCCTGGTGGTGCATTGACCTATTATTCTGCATAGGCTTGTGTCAAAGCTCCATTTCTTACGAATTTTCTGTTTATGTTAATGCATGGGTGATATTTATTTTACACATCTGTTCACATTTTTTAAACGCTCATTGCACTAGCATTGTCGTTTAAGTATGGAAGTTATCTTCATGTAAATAAACAATGCATAAAGTTTGCAGGCATCTGTCATTTTCATTTGCCCGGTTGAAGCCAGAACTGACATGCAGCTTTAATAACCTGTGTTAACGCCTGACTTACCTTTTTGTCATTATCGCAGCAGCAGAGAGCTCGTAATTAGGTTTCGTGTCTTCTGTTTCCAGAAGCGACGTGCTGTTCCAGAGCCACGGGATCCTGTCGAAGCGCCTGCGAACAGGTAGGAGGCAAATTGAATTCCCTGACGTACGAATTACATTACTTCGTACGTCTGGCAAGTTTTGAAGGACACATGCGTACGGCGTGTATGTAACCAAGAACTATTTGATAACTATCTGACAATCTGTAATGCAATTAGCGTTGTATTAGCAATAAGTGAAAATTAAGATATGTAAAATCGCAAGGAATCGTTTGGAAAATGTGTGACCGAAAATGTAGTACGCTTTTCTGCCGACAAGCGATGATCTTCGCTGATCTGTTCGGATTTTCGGGTGTAGGCCTGTACTTGTCCGTAATTCTGATGTGTGCCTTGTCACTTGTCTAGCATGGAGGCCAACGTGTAAATTGGCGGTGTGTTTGTGTGCACACAGAATGAGTGTTGGGTGTGTGTACAGTTTTTTAACTGGTAGTAAAATATTTGTGTTACTGTGTGCGCATGTGTCAGTGATGTGTTGTATTCCTCCTCCCGGGGCGCTGTCATGGCGAAGCACACTGACGAAAACACTGTAGATGATGATGGTGATGATGAACTGTGTAGTTATAATCATCTTAGTATCTTCACAATACAACAAATAGAAACTGCGTTAATGAAACGAATTGATAATTGAATGTGGGAAATGCTTGCTGTCCTCTGACTTATCTACGTTTCTTAAAAATCTTCATTATGTATCCTCTTAAGAGAGGGAGTTACGTTTACATAAGAAAAACTATAAAATTCGTAACTTACGGAATGTTCGTTTCGTTTATGTGGCCGAAGCTCGCTGAAGTGTCTCACTTGTAATTGATCGTTACATTTATTTGAATAAAAATCTTCTTGGATATTATCCATCGTCTAGTCAATAAAATATAAAACGTAAAACGACGTTTCGGAGATGGGGCTCTATCTCCGGACCGGAGATAGGGAATAGCTCTATCTAGTGGGCCCAACTGAGTAGGAACCTGAAGACGGAGATAGAGCCCCATCTCCGAAACGTCGTTTTACGTTTAATATTGTATTTACTAGACGATAGATAATATCCAAGAAGATTTTTATTCAAATGACTCTTCACCATCGTCAATAATTTTTAGATTTGACGTTACATTTAAGTTGTGTATCTGATCCGAGAGAGCTGTGATCCTGATTCATTGACATTCGCTACACAACACACACCCTGAGGATAGCCGTGTAGTCTGGCAGAAGTATACCGACGTTTCAGATGTGCCTGCTGTCGCTATCATCAGGGCGATCCCTGATAATGGAGGCAGCCATCTTCGAACTAACAGCCGTGAAAAGCTCAAATCGTAATACACGCCCTGTTAATAAAGAGGCCTCCTTCACATTCAGGTTGTCACAAAAAGATGTGTGCACATTATAATAAAGAAAAAATCTTGTTGGATGTACAGCTTTTTGCGACGCTCTGTGTTTGTGTTAGAGCATATTGCAGTAATAGCTTTATTGCTGTGTTCGGCGTTCGTGGAATAAAGTGCATTGGCCTGTGCCAAATGTCTGAAGGTTATTATTAACACATCAGTCCCTCTTAGTGGCTTGCCATTATCGTTCACGCTGTGGCCACATTTCAAAAACACAAAGCGGAAAATAATTTATGCGCCTAAATACTGACTTCTGGGTCCTTTGTGCGAGTCTGTATCAAATATTCGCATTGTTCTTGATCGAATACATGTTTCGTGGCTTATTTTACGATGCTTTTTCAGCTGCTTAGGTTGAGCAGAGTCGATGGCAATGAATTGAAAATCAGTGGGGCTTCTAACACGTTTCATTTGAATGTTATCCTACCGGAAGCGATGTCACAAAGAAGTTGTACGTTAATTTGTTTTGGATTCTTGTTTTGGTGTCTTATGCACGACCATCATCAATAAGACACGTCATTTTATACGTGGGACTATATTTTACTGCGCTCGCTTACAGACGTGACCGGAAGTTTTTATTGTCTATATAGTATTCATACATGCTTGGGCCGGACGTACGTAATCTTAGTAAGATTGAAATTCGGCACTTGAAGAGTCCTTGCTGGCTGTTGTTCAATGCTGCAATCTTCGCTTGATCTTGATTTTGAAATTACTGTCTCTAGAGGTAGATCTGGGAAATTCTATTACGAAGGATGAACCCCCTCACCCATCAACGATACGTGGTAACTATTAATGGGCCTGAACGTTATGAGGTGCCTACATTTAACTAGGCTCATGTGTAAGCCTACTCATTGCTATGACCGGTTTAAGTCGGGTTTATTGTCATTTTTTTTTCAGTTGACCCTAAGCCTACTCATTGTTATGACTGGTTTAAGTCGGGTTTGTTGTCATTGAAATGATTATTTTTCATTTGATCAAGGATCTCTTCTGTCAAGGTTGACAGCGCGTTTTGAATTCTTAATTTGGTGACAGACATGAGCATCGTCGGTGTCCAGACAATTACAGTGCACCGTTTTCTTCCCCGTTTGATAATAGTAATAATTATGGCTTTCTGGTAGCAAAACACCTGAGTCACACTTTGTGTCGTTCATGTATGCCAACAGTAACTTCAGGTTTGAAATAATGCATTTGTATGAACGTGTCACACGAGAGCAGAACATTTTTAAACACTTTTCTGCAATTTACGTTTTTCTTCAATTTGTATATGATGGTGTTTTGTTATGAAATGTAAGGTTTGTTACCATTTGGCGCAGATGGAGGTGCCTCAGGATCGTGGCCGATTGCCGAGTTTGGTCTTGTCGGTGTTGAACCTGTGGGTTCTGCTACCAGGGATTTTTTTTTTTTTGGTTAGAATTTGAACTATCTGAATAGAGTCACTGTTGACCTTCTTTGAATATGTATAATCACGTGGTCTTTGCAGATACACTACTTTCTCATTGCTCATGGACGTCACGTATCTGGCAAAAGCAAATGTGTCTAGGCAGCGAAACTGCAACCCACCCACACATTCATGATCTGAATCGGTATCTGTGCAGCACATGACAGTCGAACTCCCTAGAATCTTGGCCACCAAGAACGATACATTATCCGATTGAGATGGCGACCTTGCAAATGTTATTCACCTCGCCTCGTAAATGTCATTTAGTTCCTAGTAATTTAGAAGGGTTTAAAACTATTCATGGCTTAATGCATGTGGCAGCAGGGTTGTTATTTCAACACTAATAATGTTTTAGTGTTGTATGCAGACTGAAAATGATGCAGCTTAACTTTCATCCTGTCCTTGTTACTCGTCATTAAATTTCCGTAGCACATTTATGGCTTGCTAGATAAAAAGAACATTCTAGATCACTGTCTTCTGATACACTTGAGGATGCAGAAGAAGTGTGTACTCCAATCTGGAATACAGTTGTTGGTAGGTCTGCACATAAGAGTTTCTCAAATACGTTCTTCGTGATTTTGTGGGTGTCATTTATTTCGATGTTTTTTGTTTGAAGATTCTAATCGGTTGTTGAAAAAATAAATGTAAAAGACATGACGTCACGTAAGGGGCACATTTTTTCTTGGCATATCGTCAAATACACATCATATAGAGACACTTTTGAATGGAAGTTATAAATCTTAACACGGATCATATTTAGAGTAACGTAATTTTATAATGTTTGTACTGTACGATCAGCAGTTTTAAGAAATTTGAAGTTGGATTCAAATTTTATGCAGGGTTTATGGGGGAGTGATATGAACCGAAATTAAATTCTTTTTGCCAACTTTCAGTGCCAAACACCCCCGTCTCTATCCGCCGAAACACAAATTATAGTCGCACTGTAAGCTACAGTGTTCAGTTACGCAAAGAACACTAAAAAAATCAACCTTTTGGCTTGTAGAACATTGTTCTGAATTTCAAGCAGTAGATTGCTATTGTATTTAATTGTCAGAAGTGGATATTTGCTCGCCATATACGTGTCACATCCTTACACCATTCCCATTTTCAGTTGTCTGTGGTGAAGTGTGGACATTCGTCTTTTGGAGCCTGTGTGTATACGAACATGTTCTTATTGTAATAACAATGATAATGCATTATGTATATTGCGTTAGTCACATGGAGAACCACGCCTAAAATTTACGCCACGAACGAACATGTGACAACCTCCCTAGGAGATCATATCCTTCTTGAGTGACTCACGAATACGGGTATTGACTTTACAAATCTTCTTATCATAATTCTTATAGAACTGCAGCCCATTGTAGTCTTGAAAGCCAGTTGTGACAAGTAGTTTGTGTCCGTCTTTGTAAGGAACTACAGAGTGTTCAAAAGAATTCTTTACAGAAGTGAAGTGGAGACGGTTAGAGACATATTTAAGAGAATTCATCTTCTTCCAGAAAACATGGTGAAACGCGCACTTCTTGTGGAGTTGGTATTATTACATTGCTTGAAAGTCAGGAACTAATCTCAGCTCCATAGTCCATGAATTAGTCTGTCTTACTGACGTGTAACGCCATTCGGTTTGCACTGCATGTAGCTATTTTGAATGTTATTAATTCCGTAACATGCATGTACTTTCGTCTGTGAATTAATTTATTAATAAACGCTTCGTTACGGTCGGTCGCGTAATAATAACGCAAACAAGAACTATAGATTTATATTACGTGATCGATACATAGGGTTTTACTAAGTCAAGAACATTGCTTGAATCGTAACTTTTGCTTATTTTGTGATCTTCGATTTATTTGATTAGATTTCAGCTACACGCGGCGATGAGTGTGAGGAATGTTGCGCCGTGTAGTCTGGTAGAAGTTTACCCACGTTTCAGAGGTCTTTGCTGCCTCCGTCATCAGGGCGATGAGTCGCGCAACAACCCAGAAGACAGCCATCTTCAGACTCATCGCCGTGAGAACCTCAAATCCTACCGTGTCTGGCCTGATAGACGTTTACAGACTTCTAAACCGTCTGTGGGTGATCTTACTACACGGCGTAGCATTCCAGAAGACAGCCAACTTCATATTTTTTGCTTAAAATAATGTATACATCAGCCTGCAAGTCATTACTGTGAAACGCAAATACTCGAATACCAAAAGGCCATGCTTATTGACCGAATATTCAGTGCCAGAATGATGGCCTAATTGATTATGCAAACATTAGTTGGTCTACGCAGTGCGATTATGTTATCGAAGGTGACTAGCAATTTTTATGTTTTAACCACTCCTAGCCGTTTCAGAAATAGTATGCTTGGTACCGGGATCGTATCCTTAAATAGGTCACATGTTTCGATATCTTAACGTTCATCTGGCCGTGTGATAGATGCACTGACAGAGTTCTAACATGTCGCCAATTATTATAAAACAAAATAAATGTTTGTACAGTTCCTCGTCGTGTGCAGACGGTCAGTGTTCTATCTTCATTGCTAAAATAACTTTTTCAAACGTGGATCGCTGTTTCTTCCTACACGTCTATTTCTCTTTTGACATTATATACCTCTGAAGTTTATGCAGCGTCCGTAATTGACAACAAACAATTCCCTTTGTGGAGACCTTTCATCGCGTAGTGCTCGCTGAATTCTGCAGAAACTATGACAGTGTAATGTCTGGAAAAAACAACAACATTATTTTGATGGGTTTGCCGTGGAGACGCCACTATAATTCTGAAAGTCTTTGAAGAGAACAGTGTTTTTTTTTAAACCTGGTCTGACATAAAGCATGTGAAATTCACCGGTTCTTACCACCTGTTTATAGTGGGGTCTGAGAACATCAAAGTTGCGGTCTACAGCAGCCACGGAATGGCTTAGAGCGCGTTCAAAAATAACCGGCGCTGTTTTTTTTTTTTTTTTATAATCACACTGTACCACTGCCAGCAACTCGAGTCAAAGTCCGTGAAGATTTCAGGCTCCGTTCCAGATATTAAAAATTTAATGTTGTTGTCCAGCGGAAAGTAAGGTGTTCGTCATTGACCACGGCGTAGCTCAGGCGGTTAGTCGCGTCGGAGGCCCCGGTTCGCGCACAAATCAGGCAGACAGCTAGCTGGTTGGACTGTAAGTAGAAGTTGCTGAGCTGCAGCTGACCGCGGACCACGGGTTTTCGAACATTGGCCTAAGAGATGTGACGACGGTGGTCATTATTTACATAATCATGATAAAATGCAGTGCATTGCCGTCGAGCGTGACCGCGACTCACACGAAGCAGCCAGCGAAAGAAAACGCCCATTTGTATGAATTGATATTTTAATTAATCATAACCATCACGCCCCCCAAACCTCCCAAGTTTCCTTTCTCCATGATCATACCCTATAATTATCATCGTATATCATATAATTGCTCCCTGTGAAGACTAATGGTGATCGTGATTTATGCACACCGTTGTATTCTTTTAAGCATTAACCATTTATGTAAATTTAAGCTATTAACCATTTCCAGTGACTTTGATTACAGCGATTGGCATTGATTGCTCTGATCTTGGATTTTAAATTTTAATTCTGACAAGTGAAATTTGAGGTTAAGCGTTCTAATAGAGGCTGTGTTCGGAAGTTTCTGGTTGTTTTTGTTTACGGTACCTAAAAAAGTCAGAATTAAAATTACAGTTCTTTGGCTCTTTAGATGATAAACCTGCGTTGTATGATGCTTTCCGGCAGGAAATCTTACGGGAAGAGACCACTTACGAGACACAGATATGAACTCAGGTTAATATTAAGGTTTCGGGTGTCGATCGTGGTCTTCAGGGTTGTGACGTCATGTGGTCTTGTAGGTGACAGTTCTGAATTGGCGAAAGAATGCATTAAGCGTGAGCAGACATTTTAAAAGTTGTTTCGTGTAAGCTTCGAACGTTATATTTGTATTATAAGAATAATGCATATTTACAAGTATTTCAAAATAGTCTTCTGGAAAACACGTATGCCAAAACGGTGAAGGAATTTCTCTTTTACGCAACAAGGAACTCCATGATTTGTATGCGTCACTCAGTACTGTTAGGCTAGGTTTTCCAACGAAGGTCGTGCAATTTGTAAAATACACACAAAAGTTTGGCGATGAAATCAAGACTCTTGGGAAGTGGCCCTTGGAAGACCGATGTTATGGAATGCAAAAATGATTCGTAGAGAGTAAAGTGTGGACATTGGATGTAGATGGAGTTGGTTAATGTTTGTGTTCAAATCACTGTGGGTATTTTTACGTTTTACGTCCAAGTTATTCAGACAAAAGTCTGGAACTTAGTAGGCTAAAAATGGGGACGTCCACATTATTTACATGTCATTCAAAACTGAACCTGGTCAAAGCAGCCTTTGCTTGAGTACCGCATGGTAAGCAGCCCAGCATTCATTACTCCATCAGCCAGTATCAACGTAACTCCCTCGATCTCGACAGGTTTGCTAGCAGAAGTGTAGATGGTGAAAGTTCTTTACAGTCAAGTTTTCCATTGTGACACTCTCCTGTCGTATTAGGGAGGCAAAAAGGGGCAATCCAGTGGCTGCCAAATGTTATCGCGTTATGAATTAATTTCTTGAAAGATAAGTTTCCGCTAAACCCCATCTAACACGACAGGCCTGTTTCTTCTGTAGGATTCGAGGTTCTCACGGTGGTGAGTACGAAATCGCTGTCTCCTTCCAACCCTACCAATTCCCTTGTAACTGAAATCTTTTACCTTCTGAAAGCAATTGAAGCTGCTGTAACTATACATATCAACTGTACAGTTCAAAAAGATAGTATTAGCACACGCATAAATCTGCTATTACACATGATTTCTCTGCGAAAGCTAAATCACTTTCGCGTAAGCATCCCCAAGGGTTTACAAAATACAAATTAGGAACTGTTGTTGCAAGTTTATTTTGCTTAGTAGGCTTGTTTGATAGTTCCCCTCGTCATCCCAAAGAGAATTACTAGATGAAACCTACCTATAACATGCCATTAAATAATGAGAAGTTTGTGTTTAACTTTGCTCTGTTTCTGTTCCAGCAGTTCTAATGTCTATAATTACTTTTTTTTTTCATTTTTAAGGCATTCAAATAGCTAGCGTGCTTTTTTTAATAGCTATCAATGTGTGTGTGCACGCTTCCGCTAAAATTAATTGGCCGATTACGGTAGTGGAAATGACGCTGTATTTTTCTAAATTATTTCCTCTGACTCTGAATACGACGGATCCTGGAATTCAAGTCCAAGGCCTCGTGTACCATAACATGGAGGTTCTTAATGTCTGCTTGGTCAATATATTCCTCAGCTTCTCTCCATGTTTGAGGCCTTGTTCATCTACAACCCGAGGACCGCTTACTGTTGTGACAAGGGCGCACTTAGAGGATGAGATGGACGGATGGACGGGGCACGTAGCATGCATGAAAGGATGATAACTGTGAAGGTGGCACAGGATAATTATCTTTCAGTTTTGTGACGTAAATGAAGAACTGAGTTTTTATTTGGGACGTGGCGCGTATGGGCTTGTGGATGGAATAAGAGGGCCTGCAAGTATTTTGGGAAGTCCCAAATGTACTGAATAAACAGTCGCTGACAGCCGTCAACGTGTGCTTCTTCGCCCTGATGTCTTGCGTGGGGCTAACAGCCACTCGCCGTAAAAATATTTCGTAATGGCTTTTCTCCCCGTGCGCCGAGCACTGCCAGTCGACCATTTTGTGTGATAATTGGGTGACACTGGGGGTTCACGGCTTTACATTCATTTGAGAAATAATTAGAGTAATGTATGTTGATCTGGAGATAACCACATATAGTTTCCTCGCCTGGACATTGACAACCATGTTCAGCCACTACCACAGAGAAAGCTGTTTAATGTGCAATGGGGACATGAAATTATAGGAATTAATTAATTTTTTCTGGTTTTCTCGGGAGGTTGGAAATTAGAAGTCGATGATTCATATACAAATTCGTCACTTGTGGAACTGAATGCACCTTTCTTGTTTGTTCAGTGATGTCTGTTATCACTGCTTGAGTTTTGTGTTTCCTGGTAAGTGTCGAAGTCACTTCTGCGGATTACAGACGAAGACGAGTTTGATGTGAAGTCAGTAACTGACTGCGGAAAATGGAATGCTTTCTTCTTGCCAGTTCTCGAACTGTCGTGTTTCTGGTTGCTTCTGATGATACTTGATTTTGGCTGCGAGCATCCCAAGGGATTCCAGAAACAGCAGACGAACAACATCGCGCCGGGGAATGTTAAGTTCCTCTTTGAGAATGATACGCTCACCGCTACGAGATATTACTTATGTCATCATATGGCGTGTCCAAAGCTGGGAATAGACTCTTCTTAAATGTCTGTGGGCAGATAATTGGAAGAACGCCCAAGTCGAGATTAATTAAATTGTGTAAAAAAATAAAAGAACAATTAATGAACTATTATATAAATATTACTGAAGCAGGCATGTTACCAAGGGACAGTCGAAGTATACGACGTTCGAAATTGGTTGATATGACGCTTTCTGTTGGTTCTATGATCGACGGCCGTCTTCGAAAATCAATCTTATTAAAAGCGTAGCATCCGCTTCGAATTGTGAGACAAAGTGATCTTCTCAGAAAGTGGTTACGTGGTTTCATTACTTATTCCTGTTCAGCTCGACTTTTGAAATAAATTATTTTTTTCGGGATAGGCGTCCAACTTGCACCAGCCTCGGATGAAATGAGAACTATAGATCATTTCGGTTAATACTCGAGATAAGAGAATCATTTGTGAGACAAGCTTAGACCACAGAATGTTTTCATGTGGAAATTTTTGGGAAGTATTTGAAGGTTCTAAATATATTTAACTATATCATGATACAATTCAATGGCAACTCTTTTCTTAACACGGTTATGTACCTTCTGGTTCCACAAGTGCAGCTGAGTATACGTCTTCTATGGAAAAAGTGTGGCGTTAGTCATTGCGTAGATTCGCAAATTAACTGTTACCATCTAATCCCTTTTAAGGTCGTGTGCCACTTCAAGTTTGCACCCAAAGCCCGTTCTGCAGATGTCAACGTTCAATTAGTTGTGGGTCAAGGAAATATTTAACGACGTAACAAAAGGTCTCCATTGTGGCACAGGGCTGGCCATAAGTTTGACGTTTGATTGACAACATTTTACACTGGAAACTGACATTCTATTGCTGACTTTCTATTCACATACAGAAATCGTGTGAGCGTTAACCTTCTGCTATTCCTTTCATGGTCTTTTAGTTTTGTGCTAAACTGTGTTCATATTTCCGTCTTTTCAGCCTCAGTTAAGGGAGGGATTTGCAGTGTGAAAGCTCCCATTATCCATCCGTCTTTGGAATTCGTATAGCCCTGACATCCATTCTTCAGCTGGCAACTTGAAGCGTAAAATTTTAACCTTCTTATTCCGCCCTGTCTGAGCCTTAAGTAAACACAATGCGTGTGTTCTTCCAGTGGCGGCTACTGCCCTAACTTCCAGCAGCGTTGGACATTTTCATACAGAAGCGATTGAACGAACTCTATTTTTGGTTTTACTTTTAGGTTAGGTTGTGCTCCACGTTTACATATGCGTTCTCATTGACTTTCAAATAAATTTACGACAGAAAAAACTACTGAATCTCTATTAAATTCCAAATTTTTTGTGTTAATGTGTCGTTACTAGACTGCAAATCAAAACCGTAATATCGGGTTTAAATCGAGCTAACAAATCGTTGATATGTTTCGAAACCACAGTAACAAATCAAAATTTCCTCGACTAGGTAATTAAGAACAGACTAAATTCGCGGGGAGTTTGCTAGCATGTGGTTCAGAATATTTTGTTTTCCCATTTGATGTGTTAAAAATATATACAAAACTATAATTTTGAATGGACGTAAAACTTTGTCTCTTACATCTCGGGAAGGAAAGAAGTTGAGTGTGTGTTTTGCAAAGGGTGCCGAGGAGGATATTTGATCTTAGACTTGTAGAAATTTTAATTAAAAAAGGCTGAAGAAAAGTGCGTATTATGAAGCGTTATAATTTGTACTCCTCACCATTTGCTATCAGAATGATAGAAATCAAGGAGACTGAGATGTGGCTCGCTTCGGATGGATGATAAATGCATGCAAAATGTTATTTGAAACACTAACAGGAAGAGCTAGGCGTGATGGAAGGATAATATTAAAATGAATCTCACGGAAATTAGGGATATTTTGAATTGTTACCTCATTTATCTTGGCACTTGGACCCTTGTACAGCCAGGAGCGCTCACAGTGCCGAGACAGAATGCGCTGCAATTTCCAGTCTTGGTGTTCTCTTCAGTTGGTGCTGTTCGGGTAACCTGGAGCCGCTGCTGAATTCCGTCGTGCACCGAATAGAGATGTTGGATCTTGTTACTCGAGGGACTAATTTATTCTTTTCTGTTTTGTTGTCTTCCCCCTCCTCCTGTGTGATGTCTTTAGACTGAGCCCCGAGCCCCGGGGCTGTGAGACGGAATAAATGGGAACTGCCGTGGTCGAAATGAACCCCCGAGCAAGAAGTAGCTTTGGATAGGCACCTGTCTCCAGGAGCGAGTTGTGATTAACGTAGACCATCAGAACTCTAGTGTATCTACGGTCTAATGGGGGGTATTTAAATTCGGTAGGAATATACATGTTACTAGTTTTAGACAAATGTCAGCTGCTTGTTGACATAAAAATTGATTTCTCTATGACAGGATCTTTCTAATTAAATCTTGCCCAGAAAAGTCACCTACCAGTTAATTTGACTGGCTCTTCGAATGGCTGATTCTTTTTGTCCGGTCGATCATCTATATTGGAGGTTGGTTTCAGCTCCATCGCATAATTAATAATCTCTGCACACACGCACACAGACCATCAATCAGTTCCTGAATGTCCACCTGTCTTGTCCCTGCCCTGAATCTTACTCAGCCGACTGGTTACGGATTCGCCGGTTTGTATCTGATCTGCGGAATAGATATTTGCATGCTTTTTAAATCACCAAAGTCCTCATATTTTGCACCAGGATCGAGTATTCTGCCATAAGGAATAAATGCACATATTTTTAACTTCATCCCGTTTTCTTTCCTTTCTCGTTTTATCCCTACTTTCTCTCTCCTTTGGGATAAGGAATTGAGCAGCTCCGGAAAATCTTCCAAGGAGTGAGAAAGGAGAAGAAATTAATGTCCATGTGATTCAGTAATCTTAAAGTACGTCACTAGACACTTGCTATGGTAGTGAAGTGTGTGTCTGAAATGAGCCAGACACCCGATGTGAGGGTGGCCCAGTTTTACATCGAAGAAGTTTCCGGCTTGTTTTTCTTAACTGCTAGTAATACACAGTGACATCAGACGGTGGTCGGTTGTAATCGCTTTGCAGTTCGTCCGTCTCGTGTGGGAAGGACACCTTCTGGATTATTAGATGAACGGAGAGGACTTCGACAGTGATGGATGCGCTGCTAGGTCCATGTTGTTCACGATTTTGACCAGGGTTTATCAGCTTGTGGCCTGTGGGTCATACGCGCCACGGTGATGTTTTGATTCTTCTTTGAAGTCGTGTTACGTACAGATGTTTTTTGTGCAGCACACTTGAAATACGAAAGCAGTCTTTGGAATATCACTACCTGTAACGTGAATCCCGAATTTTCCTTGGGTTCCAGCCGTAATAAACTTCTGAATAAGTCAAAAATGTTTAATTAACCCGGTGCCTAAGCGCCACGCCATGGAGAGGTATAAGGGACGTGGAGGTACGTGCGCAAAACTAGAGCCGCGATTTTATCCTTCGAATCATCGCTCAGATGTCTACCGCTAAAATGCGTTGGCAGAGAGTCTCGTGTTTGCCAGACTCATTGCTCAGTTTTGCCAGTGAATCACCTGACGATTATTTCCGCCTGAGCTGGGGCACGCAGACAAGGCCATGAGTCATTAGGTCGCTGAGCTACTTAAGATATAGGTGACTTTTCAGGTTCAGTCATCCGGTCTATTTACTTCCGGGTAAGGAGTCTCCGGAGCGAAGGGCTTATTGGAAAGAAATGTGAGTCAGCCGAGAGCCTTCCCTGTCTCTGCTGGGGTGAGACTCACTGTGCTGTTTTCGCCCTTACAGCGGCTGTGCTCTACCACTGAGCGTCTGCGATGGTTTGGTAGCTGCTCTGTCTCTCTCTGTGTCTCTCCCCCCCCCCCCCCCCCATCCTGAGAGATCTTATGTCATTCTTATTGTCGCCTCTTTACGGGTTCCGGGAACTGCCACATTGTGTTATCCTTTTCTGTTGCTGTTCTAAAAGATGTCAGGATATTGAAGGAAGCCTGCTGGTTCATGTTGCGCCTTCCGTTACAAATCTCTTGGACGCAGAATGTAAGGCAATTTGTGTTCCCTGTTGGACCGTCTACCATTTTATGAGCAGTTAGAAATTTTGTGGTCCATCAAGCTCTAGGATAAGCTGAGGAGGAAGTCGAAAGGAAATGAGTCATGATACACTTTACAGTGGATGAACAGCGGAATTATCCGAAGTTAACCGAATTCCAGTACCTCGTATTGCACGGATCTTCACTTATTACGTGCAATAATATTGCCACTAATTTTCTCGTTAAAACAAGGCGCTGGTTCTCGTTTCTAATATCTGATTCTCATGGCTGCTAGTTTCAAACACGTTTTTTTTTGCAATGTATTTGAAGGATTCAATGAATGCATAATGGGGAGGTCGTGCCTATCTGATTCTGCAAGGTTTGCCGGATGATAGGCTATATATTTTGAAGACAAGGTTGTATTTTATAGGCATGAACGTTAAGCAATTGTAGGCGACTGTACCAACGTACTATTTAATTTTCTGCAATCGGTAGTGGCGACAAGGATGAACGCAGGAATTTATGATGCACGCCACGTAACATAGGTTTTTGAAATTATGGTAAGAGGCCTTCGAAAAATATGTGGACCTAACTTTTTATTTTTAATTTGTTGTAATTGTTTTTTTTGTTTTTTTGTGGAATGTAAGATCATCGTGAACGTGATTGACAACATTAATGGGAAAGTCAAAATACCCGATATTTCAGCCATTCTCCGTCCCATTAGCGCCCGAGGAACATTCTTCTGCTTGGAATGCGTTTTCCAGTTTATTTCTGACGTAATGAAAACTCCTTAATGTAGAGTAAATCTTTTATAAGTGTTTCTTTTGACATTTCTGCAAGGCACAACGCGGCCGTAAATATTGTCTGTAATGCGAGTAACAGAGCCAGTGTATGTGTGTGTGTGCAGTAATCATTTAAACCGATCATTAGGCCTCGGGTGTATTTCATAAAGATTACAGTAGACAGACTCGTTATGCCAGGACAAAGGAAGGGGCTTGTAAGGAACAAGGAAGCTTCTTTCATCCAGTGTTTAATGAATACAAAATTTGTAATTAACATCATTTGCTATTGGCGGTTTCTGTGGGAGCCTTCAGCGCCGTGCATAGGATTTGTACCTAATTTGGTATGCGATTTACGTATCGGTTTCAGGAAAAGGAGGGAATTGTGGAGAGCTTTGAACGATAATTGGATTTACCATTATCTAGAAAATTTTAAGTTTTTATACTGCTTTATTGTGATTGGTATTTCCGATAATTTAATTTTGCTTAATTGGATTTGATACCTAATTGCTTGTAAATGTCCCGGTCTGAGAATATGAAGTAAGTGAGAAACTGAGAAAAGTACGTAACCCAACATTGCATTATTTTGAACTGTCATGACTGAGATGGGTAATGCACGTAGATCGGATGGCAAGCTGCTGTACTCCAGAGTCGTTGTGGATCTCAGTTTACATATTCGAAACCTTTCTTAAGTTCAGTTTTAGTATTATCCCTCTGCCTACGTTTAGGTCTCTCAGGAGGTTTCTGTTATGTTAGAGGTTTCCTAACAAAAATTTTGTGAACATGTTTGTTTCTACAGTCGTGCTGAATGTCCGTCCCAGCTCACGTTGCTTGTTTTAACCGTTATAGGTTTGGGCCTGCTAAGACCCTGGGCATTATTTGGGTTTTTGACCGCGGAAACTGTTCGTGCTTGTACGTAACAGACATGTGAGACGTGTTTGATTTATAAACCACGTGGTATCAGCAAACAATACACAAAAGCTGCTGGCTCGAGAAACCAGTTAATCTGATTGGAGGAGAGGCGTCATTATTGTAAGCACAAGCAGACTGATAACGAGCGTCCCATTTGTATGCAAATTCAGGGAGCCCGCTCTGCGCTGTGCTGAGGAAGCAGGATTCCTTTCTTAAAAGCTTATTGAATTCTTGTTCGTTATTATTTCTAAAGTTCTGTGACGTATTGCTCGATTGTTATTCGTACGGATCTGAACAATATTCACTCCTACATCCGTAAATGAGTTTCAGGAAGCTCACTTCTGCGCAGACTCTTTCGTTTACTTGCATTTAAGAGCTGCCTTTCTTGGCTCCTTCAAAGATTCTGACTGTCATTTCTTTTGAACATCTTTTTAGCATTTTATCTCCTCACCTCTCTTTCTTTTTATCTTTCGATCTTTCTACGTTCTGTCGTTTATTCTTTCTACATTTTCCTCTATTTTCTTCCTCTTTGAAGCCATCATTGGCGTCCGTTTCAGTTTTGTTTGAATCCGAAAGACACATTTGTTTAAACGAAGCCATATTTGACAATTTTTTCCGTGCACGAAGTAAATATTATTTAAGCAATTCTTAAGAAGGCTGTGATACAAGCGTTGGACTTTTAGCGCTAGACTGTGAAATGTTTTCTTCTACTTAATGATGTCCTGTTTATCCGTTAGTCGTTTCACGGTCGTGTTTTTTCGATTTAGTAACTGTAAACAATTCATACGTTGCGCTACAGACAGGAAAATGACGCGGGAACTACCAAATTTCGCCGCCGAGTTGTTAACATTCCTTCGTATTCGGGAGGTCGCTGGTTCAGAGCTTGCTCGAAGACCGGTCGCCCTGACGGATGTTACGTGGTTTTATTCTGTCCATCCAGACAGATGCCGGGATAGTGCCTTAAATGAGGTCACAGCCACAGCTTTCAATATTTTTTACAATATTTTATTCATCATCGACAAAACCAGAAGAGCACGTGGTTGAGGAACGTAACGGCTTTACTCAAAATTAAGTTCTTCTGTTCCAAACATTATTTTAATTTATTGGACGGAGACATTCAGATAATAAATTTCTCGTCTTTTGAACTGTGTAGCCGCTTTAGTTTCTTTGTAGAGTCGGATGTTATTTGTTCGTACGGAAATAGTAAGTTTACGATAACGCGCGCAGTTGTTACTGTTCAGTCAGGATTTCCTGAACCAAAGAGAAACACGAACATAATTGTCAGTCAAAGGCTTTTTTAGTTTCTCCCATTTGTATATTTTATTTTGTGATTTCATCAAACAGTCTGAAGAAATAAACAAAGTTGTGGATTGTCTGAGGAAGCAAACAAGGTTGCAGAGTGATTTTAAAATATTTAGAAACTTCGGGAGGTTTCTCAGTTTTACCAAAATTTGGCATCAGATGGGAACGATGGTTTTCTTTGCCGGAATAATAAGTACTTTTTTTTACAGCAATTGCACATTATGTGAAGAGAACAATTTGTTTGTTGGACGATGTTTGTGGTTTAACAAACCAATATTGTGTAGATCAAATAGTGTGCATCAGTATCCGATCTGTGTCCTCGTTTTATGACGGAATAAATCGAAGAGATTTACACTTAGAAAATTAAAGCAAACCTTCATTGAAGACCATTATTACCTTATTTAGTCGTTTGCATCGTGTTTGAACTCATTAACAAGAATGACAAATTGCATAAAATACGGAGTTTCAAGGGAGACGCCCAGGTACTCTGTAAAAAAAAAAAAAGGCTGATATTCATTGTAGATGTGTCGTAGGAATTCTGCTCTGGCTTTGTGTCATGACAGTTAAGATGTGTTGGCGGATACAAGTCTCCGTCAGTAAGGAAAATAAAGGCTCCAGCTGCTCATGGAAGTGATCGCTGTTTAATCTGTCCCTCCCTCCACGTTTATCTCTTGTGTACTATTTACAACAGTCGGATGATACGGACCAGTGCCTCTTCTTGTAGTGCGGGTTACCAGATCATCATTTCCAAGTCCAATGAGGGTCGATAGCAACATTGTGTATGTATGGAATAATTCTTCAGTGAATAAAAATATCTCCTCTCCCACAAAACTTTCCCTACGTCTGCAATTCTATTCTAGCTTGTACAGAACCAGAGTCCTCGCACTCTCTGTTTTCCGCTGAGCGTTCATTCTTGTGGTTTTTATTACTTTTCCTTTCACTTAAAGAACTGCGTGGTTCCAGAAGTTAGGCTTTATCTATTCAGAATACAAGAGTCCTTTATCCTCTGACTTACAGCAATTGTGTTCGGAACTTAAGGGAATTTCATGGTCTGTGAAAGAGAATTAAGTTGCCCTTCGGACCACAACTGATTTTCTTACCACGAGGTAGGTAACAAGACCTGTTCACAGGAAGCCCCTTGAGTAGTCTGGTAGAATTTTTCCGACGTTTTCGAGGTCCTTGTTGCCTTCATCAACTTCTGCAAGTCTGGCAAACTTCTACAATGCTACAACCCAGAAGACAACCATCTTAGCATGTAAATCGATCATAAACGGACCTAAAAATTTGTAATGAAATGTTCTTGGATCTATATAATTACATATGTTGCAACTGTGTGATACGTTTAGGTTATGTCTGAGAATTTTGGGAAACGATGACAGAGTTATAGTCTTTACTAGCTTCGAGGGAAAGACGCTGTCAGATTCCCTTCTCCCCCTAAATATTTTCTTTCTTAATGACTATAATATTTGATATTTGAAGAGATTTTCGAAGAGCCATCGAGTCCCGCGGCTGAAAAATAATGCTGCAAGTCTTTTATGCGCCTCTCCGTTGAATAATTGGTACTGGAATTTTGAATTTTTGTTCAGTCGTTCAGAAAAAAACGATACAGTCTAAAGTTTATGCCGTTTTATATGCGAGTGTATGATTATCGTTATTATCACCCGTTACTTAATCTTTCTTACGGCCTCTTGATGGTGTTGAGAATGATGGAATAACAGATTTATTCTAAGTACTTTGAAAAGAGGGGGGGGGGGCTACGTGATCTCGCAAGGCTTCCTGCGGTGTGCCGTGTTCCATCCTCCGCGGTTGCAACAGCTCGTGTCCACGGGGTGAAGGAAGATGGCATTTAACTGGCCTGTAATTGCCACCGCAGGCAGCGCAGACGCCGTGTCACTTGGCGTTCAGATGAAATGGCTACCGATTTGTAAGCACGACCGTGTGTTAATTACACCTTTACACAACTTGACATTCATAAATTAATTTGCACTCCGTGCGCTGTGTAATTGTATGAACTAGCAAAGTGAATATGTTTTTCTACTTCTGGTGCTGTACAATTATACAGACAAGTCATTCTGAGTGCGACAGTAGATGGCTCATTTACATTGGTTATTTTACATTCCTTCCTTCAACATAATTGACAGTTTATTGAAGAAGTAATGAGAAAGGAAACGAAAACTGCACTCGTAAGCTTCCATTAATGTTGAAGCAAATTTTTACAGAGTTCCGTGGAAGTAATTTTAGTACGAAAACAAGAATGTACAAGGCTACTTGGGGGACCTAAGCGTTAATGAGAGGGTATTATAAAAATGTATCTTAAATATATGAAGTTGTCGACTGGATTAATTTTGCTCTTGATGGGAACCGCATATTCATTCTTGGTTGCGCCGTGCAGTGTGGCATGGAATCGCCTTGATGATGGAGGCAGCATGTATCTGAAACGTCGGTAAAATACCACAACATGGTGTAACAACCCAGAAGACAGCCATCTTGTGTCATAGAGTGTTTTCGTCATTCTACATACATGTACTTATTGATTTCTGTCTGTCTGTGTCTTGCGATCGTTTACCCGGTCCGAGGTTTGTATCCAGGAACCTGAAAGCTGTGTCGTATTCATCGGGGTCATTGTTCGACATTTGAGTTGAGCCCCACGGCCCGTGATGTGGATCGGCAGCTTATTCATATAAGGAAAACTAGGCTATACGAGAGTGGCTACAGAATGGCGAATGAATTTATGTAAAGTGCGACCACCTCGTTGCTTAGTAACACCGAAGGAATGAAACTCTGTCACAATTACGCGTCGTACAAGTGGGTTTACCGTGAATCAGACGTGGCGTTTGTTGAACGAACATCTTCAGCCCACTAACGCCATGTAGGCGCATTGGGGGAGTGGAGGTATAGCTCCTACTCTTTCGTGACCTCGGCAGCCTATGCTGTGTCTGCAAGTTGTAAGAACTGCTGATAAATCCTTTGTAAATGTAGCAATGGACAGAATGTTTCAAAACGATGCATACACGTTATAATAAGGTGACCGCTTGCCAGTCAGTTGATAGATGTGGTTGGCCCTGTGTCATCGGGCGCCATTAGTTCTGATTAACTCTTTCGTTTGTTCTTAGAGCTAAAGATGGCGAAACTGCTCTGTTGGGCGTTTAGTCAGTTTTCAGTGCGTGGATCTGGCTGGGCTGCTCTCAATTGTAATTTCTTTTCAAAATTTCCTGACGCGACAGAAATCTTGTTGCTCGAAGCAAGTAGGAAGCGTCAATCAGTTACGCAGGCTGTAGCCTACGGTCGTCCTACTGGCTCTGGTGCAGTCTTCAAACCAGCACAAACTGGTAATTAAGGAATGTAATAAGTTCAAATACCGATCAATGACATGTGCTCCGTGCAGTTGGCCTTGTGATTATGGCCATTGGCCGTCCACCAAGCGTACCGTTGGGATTAGTTTTGTGTTGAAGACGATGACCTACCTGGCACGATTGACTAATGCAACTTCTTTCAACTTACGAAACAGGACTCGAAGCCTTGATAGACGTGTCGAAGTTCGTCTTTGAAAATTAAAGTTGAACTGTCATTGGTGTATGGGAGGTTGTTATGAGACGTTTTATCAACTGTCTTGGTTATGTAGCTTCGAGTAGGAAGTGTGTCAGTAATGAAGATGTGCGAAATGAAGTGGTCGTGGTCTATTTTAAGCTACTGTCCTGGCATTTTGTGGAAGGACTGAGAAAAATCTCTAAACTCCTCAAGACGGTCTCTCGGTCTATATTCGAGCTTGGTACCTCACGTTTTGCGTTTATAGCTTTGGTTTACACAAATTTAGCCTTTGGGAAATCGCTTTTGTTTAAATGTTTAATATTCTTACTTCGGTATTATAATGGTCTGTGGCGTATAAAGTAAGTACAAAGGCTTTATCTTGTTCTTTACTGTACCACGTTTTATTTCTGAATCAAAAGAACTGGGCTGCGTAATGATCCACGGCGCGATTTATTTCTTTGAGACTTCGCCTTCTTTTGTCTCTTGAGAACTCATTAGATCCACCTCCTTCCACGCGATTTTCTTCTCGTTAATTGGCAGCTCGTTATTGTGGCCACCCATTCAACAGCACCAACCACTAACATAAAACGTAACACAAACCCCGCAGGGATGTGGGATGTTTTGTTGTTGGCGCAAGATGTGTCATTCTCAATTTGACAGCATCGTAATAATTTCAGACATGAAAACTGTGCACAAGGCTTGATGCTAGTTGGCTCTTTCTTATTCTTGCTAATATAAATGTTTACGTGTACTTGTTGAACATAAGAAATGTGCCGAAAATGAACAATTTTGTTTGTTGCACAACGAATAAATTCTTGTTGTATACAAGTCACATAGTAGTCTGTTGTTAGAATAGAGAAATAGACCGAGGGGAGATTGCAATGGATGACATGCCCCTCGCCTGAAAGAACAAGAAATGTGTACAGAATTTCGTATGGAATACACTGTGAAGACGGAAGAGGCAATGGGGGGGGGGGGGTGACATTTAGATGGATCTTAGCAGGGAGAGAGTGTAAGGTGGATGGAAGTGGCTCAGGATCCTTCTGAGTAGCGTGCGTTGTTAGTAGCTGCATCGACCTTTTTAGGGTTTTGGGTATGGTTAGTGTTCAAACAAGCGTCGACTGCAGACCACTCCCTAGACTTCTTTACGAAAACCAGTCTAAAAACGCGTGGCGTTTCGTCCTGCGACAGCAGTGAATTTTGCCTGGATTCCCTTTCGTATTTGCAACACCTCGCTGCGTCTCTTCACCGCAGCTCGGGTTCATATTCTTCCCGTTTGATTCAATCAGCCTCCTAGCACGAGGGGATCAGGAGGAAAGTCGATACCATGGGCGGTGTCTTTACGTTGTAGACCAATGTTATCTGGTCCGACGAAGGCGAGATCTGGGCTGAAGATGGATTCGGGAGTTGCAGGCCTGCGCAGACTCGTATTTAAGTCGGAAACTAACAAATGACGGCTATAGTAATGTGTAAGAAGTTTGGGTAGGAACTCTCACAGACTTCTCTAACACATTTAAGTTCTCATCAGAATGAGCCTAAGTGCTAATTCACTATGAAGTGGTTTTTAATGTCATTACAACTGATTTTCTAGAGATGCAAATTAATTTGACGAATCTATTAATTTATGTTAATTCAATAATTAGCCCTTTATTTTAGGTACTGTTAATATTGACGAATGTGAATTAACAATGAAGTAGCTCCACAGTTTTTCGTAAAATTCTACATTATAAAATTTAATCAGGATCGTTGTAAAGCTGGAGTTGTTTTTTGTGTGCTGACAGACAGACGGACGGAAGGAGCGATTTTAATAGACGCCCCGCTACATTATGTAGTACATTATCAATCTTTATTACATTACCTGATTTTTCTCGTAGCCTCCATATCGATACTGGCGCTGGGGCCCACGTAGACAGCTCTCCTATAGATGCCAAGGGCTTTTTCAGCCTCCGGTAAAGCCTGCTTTAGCGTGAAGCTATGACATCGCCTTCATTCCGTACCGTGAAATAGTACGCGTGGAGATTTACTTCCATGCCCCCCATACATCCTTCTCTCGTGGTATTCAGGGGCTCAACTTTATAGTTTGTTCATCTTCACTGACTGGCTCAGGTTTCTTTCCATTGGTGGGTTGTGGTATCGTCTGTATTGAAATAAATGGTTGTGTATTTCACAAAGTGCGATACTTTCTTTTAAACTGAAGTATTCTGACTGAACCATGTTATACGGCGTAGTCTCACAAGGATATATTCCTCCGAAGTTATTGCCCAGGTAGGTTTTTTATTTATTTTCTGGTTGTGATGTAGACCCATGTGAGAGTGATTCAGAACACGCTCCGCCTATCTGCATTCGGTCTTATGGAAGTTTTATAATATTGGGCCCTTTTCATATCGGATGTAATTCTTCTTCTTACCGCATTCATGAGACGAAACCTCTTCCTCCACTTCGCCGTCGTCTTTTGTTAGTCGCGTGAGATAAGCCATCCATATAGGCCCATATTACGGTCGAACATTCCAACCCCGTCCGTAATGCTGTCTGAATACAAACATCTGTTCTGCACTGGGGACAATTTTGATATTCTGGTCGCGCAGTTTAAGAAGACCTTCATATCGACGACAACTATCGACCGAGCTTATGTATTATGAACAACGAGCCTGTCGTTGCTAGGAAGTAACTGTTTGGAACATTTTACAGTTCCTGTTCTTTTCCGTCTTGTACGGAATGTGTGAAGCATCACACAATTATATTCGGCGCTGCAAGTAATGCAAATGAAGTCACATCATTCGTCTTTTTGTGTTCATATTCTATCAATCAAGGATGGATATAAATATTTCAATTTTTTTAACGAGAGGTTTGGAAAAATGAAGGGTAGCCGTATCGTCACAAATGTGTCCAAACGAGTAAACACAATTATATGATTCGGTATTTCCTGAAATAATGAACTATAGTTTAGTATGCATCCATTTTTGAAATGTTGAGAGGTAGTGGTCTAGATCAGTGGTATTCAACCTGGGGTACGCGTACCCCCGGGGGTACGCGAAGACATCTTAGGGGGTACGTGAAATTTAAAAAAATATATTATTTTATGAAAAACACTGAATAATTAGTAATGTAATTTATTTAGTTTATTTTAGATGTAGATTATATACTATGTATAACAACTTTGGGGGTACAGAGTTGAAGAGAAATTATATCTGGGGGTACACGAACAAAAAAGTTTGAATACCACTGGTCTAGAGCATCACACAATGTAATAACAGAATACAGCAGACGTGTGAACGCTTCGCCTTTAATGAATTTTATTTGATTTTTGAGTCCGCGGCTTAAATAAGTTAGTTGTCGGAATACGAACGCACATGTAGGTCTGTGCACCTCCCCCGTGGTTTGTACTGAAATTGATTGCCAACTGGTATCTGCGGGGTTCCCGACGTGTTGCAGATCAGGGCTCAACGCGTCACACACACTTCCAGCGGTTTGGTCTTAGAGCTACTCACGGAATGTTGCGCCCTGTAGTCTCGTGGAAATTGACCGACGTTTCAGGATGAGGGCAAACACTGCCTGGGATAAGACAATAGTGTTTGATCTTAAAACTAGAATGAATAAATCATCAGAGAAGGTGTTAATGTATCGCAAAATGTTTTATTAATTGTCACCTTCAGTAGCTCAAATTATGATGATCAATTAACAGTGGATTGCAGTCTGAATAGTAAAGACTTTTGTTTAACTGAAAAGTTCACGGTTTCTGTATTCACTTTTTGCCTTCGTTCCGTTGTTATTTTTCCTTGAATTTAAGCCCAAGTTTCACAAACTCTGTTCACGTAATGTGTCGTCATGGGAGCCATTAGTGCTGGAAACAAAACAAAAGACAGTCGCCCGCAGGCTTTACGAATTTATTGTTCCATACACGTTTATGACAAAGTGAGTCTGATGTTTTTATGCTGGATGTTGTAATTGCTTCTCGCCCCGAAGTAATTGTATTTATGAGTGGGGAGGCTCGCCCCTATCCGTAGGATAAATTAATTTACAGCTCAGAGCTGTAGTGTAGCAGCAATGTACCGCCAGAGTTTTGTTGAATTGCGTCGAGCTTAATGAAAACAGACGGCGAAAGTCCGAACGGCTACAAGCTCCGCTCGTAACGCTCTTTTTTGCGTATCCCAGGCGCACAGTTCCTGGATACTGTTCTCTCAATGGACCTGAAAGGAACGAGCTAAAATCGCCCTAATAACCAAGACTTGATTTTTATCAGCAACATGTCGTTGAGTCTTTGTTGTTTGTCGATGTTGGACTTCTGTGTAGGAATGTCGCGTGGGCTTGTAAGTAGACAGCAGCGTTTTGGAGGAACTGCTGCCTCCATCTTCAGCTCTGAATATCTAGTCTGGTTTGTAATGTTTGAGTCTGTTTCAGAGATGCTGGCAAAGCCCATGGCCTGTATGTATTTTATTATTTGAATTATTCGAAGTTTCTCTCAAGGGGAGTCCTTTACATCGGCAAACTCCAGATGGGTGTTGTTTGAAGCAATTTATAAAGGATTAGACTTCTTACGAACTCTGTTCAAGTTTCTCGTTCGGCTTCGCAGTACATCTGGGACCTTCTCAATATTTCAGAATCCCTTAAGCTCCCTGGTTCAGTTGTGTGTAATTTTGCAAAAACACATTTTCGAGTTTGTTGAATATCGACGTCATTTTTAATTAAACGCCTTTGTAGTGAAAGATGCAGTCTTCTTAGAAATCGTTCCGTCTCTTTGCTTTACCTCAGTGGTATCACGGCTGAATGTATTCGACAGATATTAGAATGTTCTGCACTGACTGATATTTCAGGTGTTTTCTTTCTAAAACTTCTTGACGATGGTGAAGAGTCAATTGAATAAAAATTTTCTTGGATATTATCCATCGTCTAGTAAATATAAAACGTAAAACGACGTTTCGGAGATGGGACTCTATCTCCGTCTTCAGGTTCCTACACAATTGGCTCTATCTAGTGGGCCCAACTGTGTAGGAACCTGAAGACGGAGATAGAGTCCCATCTCCGAAACGTCGTTTTACGTTTTATATTTACTAGACGATGGATAATATCGAAGAAAATTTTTATTTAATTGACGTTTCGGAGATAGAGTCCCATCTCCGAAACGTCGTTTTTACGTTTTATATTTACTAGACGATGGATAATATCCAAGAAAATTTTCATTCTGCTTCGCCTGTCCCAGAGGAATGAAACACAACAGCTTCCTTTTTACACCCCTTCCTGATACAATTCATGATCATTCTCACACCTCATTCGACATTAAAAAGTACTTTCACGTGAAAGGGATCAATGTGTGTCCACTTTCTTTTCGGTTTAATTGGGTGGAAGGATAACAATTTGTTTCTTCAATTTCATTGTCATCTCTGAGCAGCAAATTAAATTATCAGGCTGTTAAAATGCATTATACAGCGTTTCATGAAGTGCCCGATATGCTCGTTAATTTTATTGGAAAAAGGGTTAGGAATCAATGCAGCAGTATTAATAATAGAATAAATTCGGTGAATGCTTGCTACATGCACAATCTTTTGTCTCCCCACATGCAGTCTCAAAATGTAAAGATTAAAATATGCAATACTATAATTTTTCCTGTTGTTTTGTATGGGCGTGAAACCTGCTTTCACATTAAGGGAAGAATGCAGATTTAAGTAACTATCACAGAACAGCTGGGCGAGTGTGAAAAGGCCTGGTTTTCGTTTTAAACTGCGTATCCATTGTGCGTACTTCAAGCGAGTTATGTATGACTCGGGGGATTTCGAATCAGTGAACAGAGAGACGGGAAAAGTGAGATAGGAAATGCGTGTTATGGCAAAGCGTTAAAAACTAAAATTTAGTACGAGCTGAATGACGGGAACCAGAACCTTTGGGATGTTCAGTATCTGAAGTGACAGATAGGCTTGTTATTACACAAGAAAAACACACACATCAATCTCACCAATCTGTCAGGGTCTCCTATATTACTGTCGGCTCATAATTCTTTCTCTCTTGCTTGCGTTATTTCACGATTGTTCGCCAACATAAGTCAGGTCTTTGTCATAATATTATTTAGATATTTAAACGTTTATGCTTTTTTGAGGGGGGGGGGGTGTCGCTAAGGAAAATTCTTGTACCTAAGTAGAATGAGTTAGTGAGCAGTTTAGGATGTTTGGCTGTACACACCTGTCGAGGAACTTCGTGATTTTGTAAAGTTTCCTGTTGTTGGGACAGTGGAATAAAGGAATTTACGATGGGTTGAACATATAGCTGGGAGGAGAGGCAAGGAATGAATACAGAATTCTGGTGAGAAAGCGCCTTGTAAAACTTACATTTGGAAGACCAAGAAAGAGGTGGATAAATGACTTGCAGACAGATTTTATAAGGTTCGAAGGTGGACGAAAATGGCTTAAGATTGTGTCCATTGGTGGGATTTGGTATTAGCGGTGTTAAATATACAACAGAGGATCCTCGCGCTTGGCATTACGTCGTGTTCGCTCCCCGAAGAAACCGTCTGTATCAATCGTGGGGATCTGCGTGGGTGCCTTAGATTTTTCGGACGTGTTGACAAAGAACATCCGACCGTCCCTACTGGGAAGCGAACCTCGGATCTCCAATGCGTAGCCCGTCTCAAGTTGAGCTATGAATTCGCATTTTTGACAAATGTCAAGATTCCCCCCACCCTGAAAATAATTTGCTTGTGTTACAGAAACGTTTAAAAATAACTCAGATTATTCCGCCGTCGCTGTCTGTCTTGGCACCGGTTGGCACTGTGCAGATATCGTCTTTGGAGAGGGCTTTTTCCGGCCTTGTCACTTCTCCACTGCTGTGCATGGCCGACTCACATTACCCTTGACACTTTCTAACCCACGGTTCTTCGTCTTAATTTTAGTCTGGTGATTTATGACGCAGCGGCTCTTGACTTCTCATAATCGTCGACATCCGTTCCGCGCGATGTTTCCAGAGTTCAGCCATGTCCTGTAGATCCTTGGGAAAATGTCAACCCACGTTCCAAGTCATTGGCTTGTCGTGCTGGAACGAATTCCAGTCTCAGATACGTTGACGACTGAAGATAATTGCGTACGAATTTACGTGCGTTATAACACAGAATACCAACATCGACATCTTCACCGCCGTGAGGACCTCAAATATGGAACCGAATGTGTTCATTATTATCTAATTGCTCTTTAAGAACGTGATTGTTAAGCACTGTTAGCATTTTCCTGGGGAGACTGAGGAAGATCACCCAGTCAAGATAGCCTGCAACCCAATCGATATTTGAACCGGGTACATGTCGTATACAAGTCTAGGGCGTTACCGTTAGGAACGCCGAAATGTTCGATGTGAATTTATCATTTAGAGCAGCGTTTATAAACCTATGGTACGAATACCACTGGTGGTACGCGAGCCAATGTTGAGTGATACGCGAACTAAGCAAGAAAATCAAAAGATAATATTAACATAAATGAGTTTCCCCCCGAAGACATTTGGCTAGTGGTACATTTAATGTGTTAAATTAGAATTAGTGGTTCGCCAGCGAAAAAGGTTGTGAACCCCTGATTTAGAGGAAGGGAGCTGCAGTTTACTTTCTCATTAACAGACGCCTTTTTCGGAACAAGTGAATGCTGCATTTAGTGGGTGCAACTTCCTGCGTGCAAGGACTGTCCCAGCCGCCCTGGCTCGTGATTGATGGTGGCGTCAGTTGCAAAACTGGCCGAAGTACGATAATCTCTGCGTGTACCTTCCCCATCTCACACGATCCATCACAGCACCCGCGCGCGAGCTGCAAGTGACAAGCGAAGTGGCGAGCCATTAAGCTCTTTTTAATAATTTTGAGGCATTTGCGTCGAATACCTGACTTAGTCAGTACCGTTACTTGGCGTCAGTCATGATTTTATTGGGTCTTTCCACAATAGTGTTTGAGCAACTGTTAGGTCCCCTATATTCATCCGTTAGCCGTCTGCCCGTAATTTAACATACCGCGCCTCAAAACTCACGATTACATTAGGTAAAAATCATTTTGATATCCCACAATATCTCAGGAGTTTAAGTACGCGAGTCGCTTAGTTTTTGAGGACTTCTGAATTCTGGAGTGATTTTACGACGTTAGCCTTTGTGAACGAGAGGAATAACTTCGAAATTTAATAGTAATTTTGCTTTGAAATTGGTCTTATGTGTTTAATCATCTCTCGAACGACTTGTTGTAAGTTAAAAGATTTTATAAGCGAAGGATTTTGAACAGGATGAAGACACCTTTGAACATTTTGTGTGTACGTACTAAGATTCGAATTCATATACAAAATCTACGTACAGCATTCAGTAAGCAGAAACTTACGGGCTACTGAACCTCACTTCTCGATCAAGTATCGAGGTCGATTTTACTACTAACATCATTAGTTTCTCTCCCGATGATGGTGGCAGCAAAAACCTCTGAAACGTCGGTAAGCTTCTACAACCCACACAATAGCCTTCTTCAAATCTAAATTCATCTGCAAATTACAAACTTTGTAGGTGGTGAATAAATACGTGAAGCGAGAAACAAATGGTCCGCCTTTAAACGGAGGAAGAACTCTGTTGTCAGCTGTTAAACGCGAACGTGGTTTTCCACCACGAGGTAATAAAAGAAACTCCAGGGATTGTTTTTAATCGGTTGCTTGTGGTGGCAGCGATCACATCATAAAGTCGAGGATCGTAAAGCAGTGAATTAACTAACCTTCCTCAAGCGCAGAGACGAGTTGGCCTTGTATGAGTCAATGCAACGATACAAGCTCTTTGAACTCTCACCAGACTTTTCAGCAGGTCTTGGAAAGTTTTCATGAAATGTTAGCACAGGCCTGTATTGCCGGTGAATGGGGAAGTGGCACGTGGTGAAGGGGTATGTTTTATAAATCATTGACGGTCATCAGAAAGTCAATTTTCTGCCTGTGCGTAGTCCTGTATTATACGTAGGTAACATTTTTCCAGATGAATTTTTGTGATAATCTCCGATAGTTAGAAAAAGATGTTCTGTGAAGAAAAAATTATGACTAAATCCATTTCGAATCTAATTTAAATGTTTGTGTTCTATTTTGTACATTCTACATACAACATATACATACATTCACACATACGTGGAGATATATCCAGAATTTAGTCATTTTAATTATTTGCGTTTTATGAAATTAATTACGTTTGTTTGCTGAATGTTTTCGCTGGTTTTGGTACCTACAGTGTACGCCATTGTCACCGCATTGTTATTCTTCAGCAAGAACAAAACCACTTCGTGGAAAATTTGTGGACGCAGTTCTCTTCTCTCTCTCTCTCTCTCTCTCTCTCTCTTTTGGCAATGTTACATATAATTTACTACCTTCGGTGTTGTCTTTTACCGTTACAAAGTGTGTTTTCATTTCCAGTTTAGATTATAAACAAACTTGACGGAAGCTGCATTACCTTCAGAGATGAAGTACGAATGAAGTCAAACTTATTCCAGCAGTTTCGGGGATAAAACATGTAGACCGGTGAACACGTGTAGTTTTCTGTGAAGCGCACACAGTCCTAACTAATCACATAAAAAATTATTTGTTACTGAACAGCTCGGTCTGGTTTGTCTTACGTCTCCCAAAATTTATTTAATGTTTTATAAGCGATTTTAAGCGGATGTGTTTTTCCAGTTGTCTTATAGGAAATCTATTTCGTTGGGAAATGTGCAGAGTGCCCTCAAAAGATACATACCCATTATAATACGGAATGTTAATCTTGAGACTTATCTCCGTGTGTTGTATTTACGAGAGGAACGTAGTATGGTCCACACTTGATAAATTACATCGCAGTATGTCCCTGATTGATGCACTCAAAATGGATGGATGAGGGTCGATTGGTTTTCATTGAATGTGGGTGTACTTATTTTTGGGACACTCTGTATATGCGATTTTGTCGCGTGCCCTTCTTCTATTATGCATTGATGAAGGAGCCCTAATGTCTCTGCGCAGAGACGGAGACCCTTCCACACGCGAGGCATAAGCTTCCTACAGGATTTTATTACGTTTTAATGTTTGTACGTAAACTTCCTCATTTGTAACTTTCTTAGGTTTAATGAAGTCCTCACGAGCAATCAGCAGCGTCAGGTGGCCGTCTGAAACCGACGTTTCTAGAGTCGTTTCGGTCCTACTCATTTGGGATCTTCTTTTTTCTTTATTTCTAATAACATCAGGCGAATGGATATTGTCTGTCGCTGTCTCCCAGATTTATTTATTTTTATATGAATTTTACAACTCTGTTAGACATTAAATTATTTTGGGTAATACTTTCTCCCGCCTCCCTAAGTTCTTAATAAGGCCAGTTCATTAGGCTGTATAGGCCTGCCCTTCATCTCTCAAGTTTGGTTTCATATTGTACGCCTAATTGCACTACGAACTTTCTCATTTCCTATTATTTTGTGTTTTCTTCTGTAACTCTTCAAACCCCATTGGTAGCTGTACCTATCACTTCCTTTAAGAAACAGTAACTTTGCATTATGTGCTTTTGGGTTTCATATGATTCGTATTGTAAACATGGATTTGTTCATCAAATCTAAAACTTCTTGACGATGGGTCCGGAGATAGGGATTAGCTCTATCTAGTGGGCCCAACTGTGTAGGAACCTGAAGACGGAGATAGAGTCCCATCTCCGAAACGTCGTTTTATATTTACTAGACGATGGATAATATCCAAGTAAATTTTTATTCAATGGATTTGTTCCTTAAACAGCGTAATCCGGTTGGTCGTTGCAATGGAGAACTTTCTTTTTTCTTTGAGGTACGGACGGAAAGTCTATTATTTCCATAAACTTCATATTTAAATGGATAATCTCAAACAGGGTCACTTGTTATTGGTTTATTATTAATCTATTTTATTTGTTACGTCCATAAGCTTGGCAGCAAACGTTTCAAACGTAATGTTATGTAATTGGACTCAAACGAAAGAAACAAAGAGAATACAAACTTTAAATAGGTTTTACTGTGGTTTTTAAGCGATGATTTATGTTCAGGTCGTTAAGTTGTGGACTGATTATTGATTCAGTCCCTTTTGGTCCTACTCGGATTTCCTACTTTGATTGCCCCTTGAGCCTGGCTTCAAAACAGCGCGTAGGGACATTACTGCAACCGAACAAAAAAAATCGATGGTCATTTACTACAACCGTGAAGCAGGAGGATTATTTTTTCATAATACAAACAGCGCTCCCCCCCTCCCCCCTGCAGTGCTTCAGGGAATTGTTATTAATTCATCTTCGTTGTAAAGTTGCGAATACCGCGTTTCACATGATGCCACGTGTTGTGTGTCACACAATAGTAGGTTTGACGGACTGCATGCAACTTTTGGTGACTTAAATAAAGTAGTGTTCGTTTGTTTTTCAGTGTAAAAAAGAAATGTCACCGTTTTGCACGCAAATGTTTGTTTCTCTAATATCGCCGTACTGTACACAACTGGAGACTCCGTGTTGGACGTTATTTGTACGACGGACAGGCTTGTCCCTTGGAAAGGATGGACCGAGTATATTTCTGTAGGAATAACCTCTCAAAACACCGCAGAACTTTGGCGGAATGTGCCTTTCCTCTCGGAAGCGAACCTGGAACCTGGATGAGGTTTCACGTTCTGACGACAGCGAGTACGAAGATGGCTGTCTTCTGGGTTGTTGCTTCATGTAGTATGGTAGAAATTTGCCGACGTTTCAGAAGTGTTTCTGCCTCTATCATCAGGGCGATTCTGTGTCCCAGGTTGGAATTCAACACCCCTCTTCAAGTTATTCTCAGCATCGCTGGATGAAACTTGCGTTTTCCTTCCAGGGATTAAATTGCCATGTCAGTGTATCCCTTAAAACTCACCCATTTCCCTCCTGTAATGGTTCGTTTGACGCAAGTAGAGCGTTGGCAGATCCGGTTTCAGGAAGGGAGACACTTGACTGCTAGGCTCTTTTTTATACTCAGCGGGGTGATGTGTTTCGGGGCATGGTTATTGAAATGTTTTAAGATCGACCTCGGATGTTGAAGCACATGCCTGCTATTCATTTCGCGAAAACAAATTCTAGTCTACTGAAAATTCCGATGATTTTTCATTGTACCAATCCCGTTTCTGGACATCAAATAGCGTCTTTAAATAGTTTATCAATCACAGATTTGAGGTTCTCACGGCGGTGAAGATGTCGACGTTGGTTGGTCCTGTGGGCTGTGATACGGTGCTGACTTCGAGATTCCAGTTTCGGATGAGCATACAACCTGTATTAAGTCTTGAGCATTCAACGCTCCGCGGAAGACCTTGGGTCGTGTCGGCTAGCGGTAAGTGTTGTGCTGCAAATGGGAGGCGTCTTAGTTTCGTTTGGCCCTCGGACCGACAACTGGACGGGTTTTAACAAGAATCATCGTTAGTGCGGTTACTAAGCAGCAGAGAGACTGTCTTATTTGTTGTAACACTGTGTAGTCTCTCAGAAGTTTACAAACGTTTCAGAAGTCCTTTCTGCCTCTGTTACTTTATCGCCCTGATGATGGAGGAAGCAAGGACTTTAGAAATGTTAGCAGACGTCTTCCGAACTACACGGCGCTACAACCCAGAAGAATCACTGAGTCCGCCGTTCGTTTCAGTTCGCTCTAGAAAGACTTGGTGATCTCCCAGGTGGTCTGTCGTAGATGTTTCTGTATAGACGTATTTGTGTTGAGGGGAAGGTTTATTCTTTTCAAAATAAACATATGGCAGCCGACATTCCGTACAGCTCTGCATCAGTCTTCAAACAAAAAAGCATTTGGTCACCATTTCCCTTCCTTACTTAAGAGCTACACCCTTATTAAACACACGGTCGCGCAGGTCCCATGTCCATCCACTGCAGACGCTCTTATTTTTATTGAATGCCCACAGCGCAGGGCTGGCATCTGTCATTCAACCTCTCACTCCACTGGAGTCTGGAGTGTTGAGATCACGACCTACCAGGAAATGGTTCGTGTCGGTCCACATAACCACTCATGATCTGACAGGGTCGAGGGGCAAAAAAAGCAACCCCTCTGTCGAGGTTGAAACCTAAAAACACTCGAGTAACAGCCAGGAAGACATTACCCTCTGCCTGGGGGTCAAACAGAAACAGAGCACAGCTTTGCTGAACTCTGGGATTCGGCCGAGGAAGCCTTAGGTCTCTCACTCAGACAAGTGCCAAGAAAGAGAACAGATGAAGATAAAGGAATGAAAAGAAACACGAAAAGAAATGAAGTTTACGACTGATAAGATATTGTTGAAATTGCTGTTAGAGTATTTTTGTGGAAGGTCTGAGAAAAGCTAGGACAGAAAGTCAGAATAAACTGTCACTGGTTCAAAATGTGGACCTAGGATCTCCCGAATACTACGTTGGGATGCTGCTCACTACTCTTCGAGTGCCTGAAGGTAAATATCGCTACATCAAAGCATTTGGGGTGGTCATCTCCACATGTCCATTCCACACACACCCCACCCACCCGTGGAAAGAGCCTCGGCACGCATTAGGCAGAAGGCTGTGGGGAGATTCGCTGAGGCTGTCCGTGTTTCTAAGGCTCGATGCACACGAGCGAGTTATTTTCGCGAGCTCGCCGCGTCATTTTCTCGCGCGTTTTAGCAGTACATGTGAAGCAATGGAGCAATGCACACTATGGCAGTGACGCCGCGAGGACGCGGCGAGTAATTTGCGCTCGCCGACCACTGCTGCTTCGCAGCGAGTTCGCAGCGAGTTCGCCGGTCGCCGCGAAGCAGCAGACTGTGTGAAAGCATTGGGCAGTGCACACGTGCTTCGCAACCCTCGCAACTGCTCAGAGTCACAACCAGCATTTCTAGAGGTATTGCAAGCCTCATCGCAGAATCTTTACTTTTGTTGGATGCATCCAGTTTTGCTGCTTTGACTTTATACTCATACGACAATAATTATGAAATTTACTTTCATCTTCTCTTAAATCTATAAACATTGTCACGAACGCCCCTTTTAACAGCCGTGAACTAACCAACGGGTGTGTCCAATACTTCCTATTCCTTAAAATATATAATAAAATTCAGGTCAATACACAAAACTTTATTTGGATGTTAAAATTTAAAATTTAAATGTTAAAATTTAAAATTTTAAATTTGCGCCATTCATCACTATAAGGATGTTACATTAGAGCACTTTCATTCATTTCACAACATGTTTCGATGTAATACATCATCTTCAGGTGTTGTTTTTTAAAACTATTTTATATTATAATGCATGCCTTTCAATATATTCAATTCAATATATATATTGAAAGGCATGCATTATAATATAAAATAGTTTTAAAAAACAACACCTGAAGATGATGTATTACATCGAAACATGTTGTGAAATGAATGAAAGTGCTCTAATGTAACATCCTTATAGTGATGAATGGCGCAAATTTAAAATTTTAAATTTTAACATTTAAATTTTAAATTTTAACATCCAAATAAAGTTTTGTGTATTGACCTGAATTGTATTATATATTTTAATCAAAAACACAAACATGACGCATGTAAACCTTAAACTTCCTATTCCGTTTTTTAAGGATGTATTCATAAACGAAATAGGCAAAACTACACGTTTTCTTCTGTACACATCCATTTAGGTTGCCATCCAATCTAGTACGGGTGGGAGTTTTTCGGCGAACTCGCAGCGATGACGCTACGTGTGCACTGTCACGGGTTTCCTCGCTGCGAGTTCGCTGCGAGCTCGCGCGACATTTTCTCGCTCGTGTGCATCGAGCCTAAGAGGAACGAGCATCCATTAATTAACCCCAGCCATTCGCCCCGTATCTAGGCACTTTTCTGACTCAGCCGTTTTTGTCTTCCAACTTCGTTAAGTAAACACGTATTTCACTTATGTAACAAGGTCCTCAGACGCAGCAGGTGTGAGGAAAAACCATCTGGCACCCCGTACCACACTGCGTGACCTACCGACTGGTGTCATGCAACTGGTTTTGGGCACGGACTTATTTTATATATCTGAGGCAGAAAATTCGCAAGATACTCGCTCCATTTTCCTCTCGGCATATTCAAAGGTTTGAAGGGATTCTGACTTCAGATATTCACTTCTCCAATAGTTCAAAGGCCACGCCGAAACAAGGTGTTTCAAATGTGTTTCGCCATTAACACCAGCAGTCTTTTCCTCTTGGAACTATATGTGCTATTCTTAAGTGTTGTTTTCGTGATGTGTGAATGAAAATAATCTCTAAGGGAGTTGCATAAGTAGACTTGTTTCATTTCCAAAAACTGCTGAATACTTCTTGATGAAATTTATTGTTTTATATATCAAGTTGCCGCCACGGTGGTCTAGCGGTTAGAACGCTGGCCTTGTAATCCTGGGGTCTCGGGTTCGATTCTCGGCGGTGCCCGAATTTATAACTTGTGTTGGGCAAGGCCGTGATCTAGGCAACACGGAGTTTTCCTCCGGGGGCTTCCCCGGTTTCTCCGTGGCATCCCATTCACACACAGAAGAAGGCAATGGCAAACCACTTCTGGATCATCTGCCAAGAACGTATATGAACAGGTCCCAGTCCGAGAGAAGGATGGAAGGATCCTGTTCATATGGACCTGTCGTCAGACAGAACACTACAAATAAAATATCAAGTTACGGCCCAGCGATCATCGACGTATTTTATTTCAGTACCATACTAATCACAACATAGAGTACTCAGTCTTCTTCGGTGTTACATGAATTCCTGTGCCATGAAACCCTCGTCTTTTACAGTTTCACTCCCTTAATATAATCACGCAATGTTAGTTTCTCATTATCATGATCACCATTATCTTCATTCTTTCTTCTGTCCCTCCTCTACTACAAACTTCCAGTACACAGCCCATAATCAGGTCTGAACATTCAAAAATTGCATTAGAATTGGGTGGTAGCGAGTAAACTCTGAGGAAGGGTCATTGCAGGGTCACGTGCCGACACTGTGTTGGAGGTTTATGCTCCAGAAATAGCACCTCGGCGCCATTCGAAGTGACAGGCCATCGTTCAGCCAGCCTGAACACGGAATGTGACAGAACTCTATAAATCTCACGCGCTCTCGTTTCTCTAAATATTTGCTGTGATTCTTGTTTCTTGGCTTATGTCCATAATTTGTAATGAATCTGAGACACCTGCTGTTATCGAAAAACTTCCGGTCCATTTGACCACGTGTATGAGTTCTTCAAGCAGAAATATCGGATCATGTAATTCAGTTGTTTATTCAAACACTCTACGTGAATGCTTGCTATATTTCGCGACTGTTATCTATCTCTACAGCCATATTTTGTTAAGAATTGATTGTATTATTCAGTATTTGTTTTAAGTCTGTTTACAAGAATGTTGAAATGAAGTAGAGGAAAACTGAATTCTGAGAACATTTTCGAAATTCATTTGATGGATCCATAGGATTAATTTTTCTTTATATCGGTTTTCCTTGTCAGACTTGTCTGTTGAGAAAGTAAGGCACTAAATTTCAGGAACTGGACTATGTGTTTCTGTACTGGTTACTTGTTAATGCTTCGGGTAACATATTTAATCTGTGAATTCTATAATATTCGACGGATTAAAGGTGAAGTTTCGGAAACTGTTTCCGTTCTCAGAGCTATAGGCCACGTGGCTTCTGAACCCAAGTCTGCTAGTTTGATGAATTTGATGTCTCATTGTCAGTGAAGTGTGCTAATACTGACATCTTTCAAAGAATGAAGTACAAAGTTCTTATTTTGATATAAAATGGCCGCGTAGATAGGCTTTCCCACGTAAGAATAAATTAGAATGTTTAGTTACTTTTATTTATGTGTTTGTTTCCATTTTCTATGTCTAGCTTTGGCTCTTCGTGAAGCATATTTTTGTTATAATATGAAATGAGTTGGCTGCCAACACACCAATCCCTCTGATGCCAGACCTAGATACACCGTAGGCGTAAAGACGCCACCGAAATATTACAGAGACGACGTTCATGTGTCAACAGTTTGTATGGCCCACGTTACTTGGAATCCAAGCTCACACGTTGAAACAACAAACACATTGATGTGTTGTGTTGAACATCCATTGTCTGCGTTTAGTTTAACCTTTCGCCGCGCTATGGCGACCACTCTCACCTAGAGTCGAAATGTGCTTCAATGTACCTCCACGCGTCATATTCGGCTACCTTATAACCATTTTCTGTTTTTCACCAGTAGCCAGCCATTAACCAACTTTTGATCGTGATTAAGCCCAGTACAGTACAAGATACGGTGATCAAGGGACAGAGGCAGGACCACGCGGTCTCTGAGGCTCGTCACGCAGGGGCCACCGTGAAGTCACGATGCCGGATACGAGGGACAGTCGGACAGTAAATCAATCAGCGGTGACATTCCATCAATGCAAACAGCAACTTTACGACTTGAGATGTTAAATCTCTCTCTCTAGGATTATTGAATGGGACAAACAGGTTTTCATTCTTCTTAGGGATTTAATTTATTTATTATGAATGAACAAGCAAGCTACTTGGCGTGATATTAATTTACATAAATCTGAATTTAATAATATTTTATAATTTTCCAGCTTGTTTGCTCTGAAAATGACAAAAATCTGTGAACAACGCCTTTTGGTTTAAACTATTGGGCGGTTTTAATTAACGGCGATGTCTTTAGTTAAGCGAATAGTTTTTCTAATCGTCAATTATTTTACTGTAATATTTACAGTTCTATTTCATTACTTTCTAAATCAAATTTTTGTAATTGAGATTTTAGTTAAAGAACCGAGACTTGGCCGTAGTTTGTTTGAATGCGAATTTAGGCTACAACTGATCCCGATACTGTGACTGCAAAAGTGAGGAATATTAGGACTAATATACTCCTCGAAGTAATTTATGGACCTATGTCACGATGCAAACAGGACTGTACGTTATGATTGTGCATTTTTGTTCTCTGAAGTAAATTGGTGTTGTGCCCTGTTGTCCCATTTCGACAGTCATAACGATGGAACCGTAACAACTTGCTGGTAATTGCCATCGTGGCTTGCATAGTAGCGCTGCTGTCCGAGAATAATAAAACTACAAGACCAATGGAAGATAAACATTTTACTATAAAATGTGTCAAGTAACATTAAGGTCCTTCTAGGACTTGAACACGTTTTTCATAATCATACATTTGATGCCAGAAAAGAAATTTGTTTTGTGTCCAGGGCTTTTTAACATTTCAGTGAAAGAAACGTGTCATTGAGTTGGTATGTGATGGCTTAATGTGATTTTCGTGCTCTCTGGTGCCGCTGGAGATGTTCGCACAGTGGCTTTACTAGGGAAGGGACTTCATACTTTTTGTCATTATGGGGTGCCATTGGTGACCCTCGCCCTAAACTGATGAAAGAAATTCAGAACCCTTCCTGTAAAACCGCGTCACGCATCGTTGTCTCACAAACGCGATCCACCTACATTTTCTGCCCTCAGCTGTGGCGTTAGAAATAGTCCGGGAACTCTTGAGTCTCCAATAAGCGGCTGAGTTCTGTGGCCCACTAGTGCCTCTCGCGGTACAGAAATCTGTTTTCAATTGACTCATCGGGTGACCCACATGGGATCCAATTCATTAATTTCTTTCCGATCTGAACTGTAGCCGTGGTATACAATCAAGCAGCTCGAGGTGCGCGTAGTGGACATCTCCGAGAACTGACCCCTTAGCTGCTGTTGCTTATCGCTTTCGCCAGACCTCGGAATGACCTCGGAGCGCTGCTCCCGTCTTCGAGACGTGCATTCCTACTGTGAGGGCGTGTTCCAAAGTTCGCAGTTTCCGTATTTTAAATTAAAACATATTTCGTGCTGCAGGGATAAAAACGAGTTAACAGAGGGGTAGAGAAAGACTACATTTGATACGCTTTGGGGAGGAATGTTTCGAGCAGTGCCCTCTGTTCCTTCTGGAAAGGAGTGAAAGCATTTGAAAGTGGTCTGTTTTGTGGTTATACAGCAGACAAAAAGAACTGACGACTAGACAGCGGCGGGAATGTGCGACGTCTTCACGCTGTAGTGTGGCCGCTGGATTTTTGCCATATTGCAGTCAAATCTCACGACACAGTTATGCCTTTGAAGATAATGGACCTCGCTCTTTCTACTCTTATTGTGATGAATTTTTCATATTCTGGCTCAGCAGGACGTTATATGATACCACAAAGCGCCTGTATGTATACCGAGTTTTGACTCCGCAATACACATCTGGCGGAGAGGTTGCATGCGCATGACGGGATTCACTCAACATCGAAAAAATGTAGATTTATAGATTTTATGTACAATCCATGCCAATCTTGCCACATCGTTATACAGAGACGAAAGTTTTCCAGATCTAATGAGATACACTTCGTATTTGTGATGTACATGCATGTAGGAAATAATATTACAAGTCGGTTTATTATTATTATTATTATTATGGTTGTTTATTTACAGCGTAATCACCCTTTGGATTGTTTAACGATGTGTGTTAATTGGTTTGGTTACATGGCGTGGTATGGTAGTATGTCTGCCAATGACGAATAAAAGGGTTGTGGAAGACAGAGGTCGTGACTGAATTTAAAGTCCTCTACTGTGTTTATGTAAATTGGGTGGGCGTCGAAACGTCCCTTGCATTACGACCCTTAGCTGGTCTTTTGTGCCTCCAAGTTCTAATCCGCTAGTAGCCCCGTGCCCACAGCAAAGCACAGAAGTTTCTTACTCATGATAATCGCTTGGTTTCAGAAAATGCCTGCGCTAATGACGAAATCGCAATTCAGCCACAAAGGTTAGCCACGCGCGTGGCTGTCTGTTTCTTGGTCTTCTGCAAATGGGGTCATTTACGTACCTCAGTTTCAAGAGGAAAGTTCTGTCTTAGAAACTGCATTCAGAGCCGGAAGAAAATTGCAAAAATTCTATCAGGGTAGTCGGCGTCCCTTCAGATATATATTTATAACGTACGTTTCGAGCTCCCGATGAAAGAAAATGTTCTTCTTTGAAAAGCACCTGCAGCTGCCAGAGTATGGCTAACCAGTTTATAATTGAATCATGTCACATTATTAATTCTTGCTTTTGGCGTCCTACCGCCTGATGGGTAATGTGAGATCATGGCTTGCGATTGTGATAAATGTATTCAAAGTATATCGCAGTAATACGACCCGCTCGAGTGTGTGCGTTTGTTTCCGATAGAAATGTGGTCGGCTTCTCAGGCCGGATATCAGTTCAGCAATCTTTGCCTGAAGTCACCAGCCTGCTGTTATAAATTTGAATGCTAAAATGTTTATCACATGGAAATTGTTTCAGATTAATATTATATAATTTAATAGGAAAATGTTTCTTTTTTTAAACAATGAAAAAACGAAGTTCTGTTCTGATGCAACGTATCCGAAGGTTGCAGGCTGGACCGGCTATAAAGACTATTGCTTATCGTGAATATCCACAGTTAGTCCAAGCGGACGTCGAGATTACATTGTGGTATAGCCTCATTTTCTGTTCGTTCAAATTCTGGGTAACGTTTCGGGTTCTCATGGCGGCGAATATAAATGTCTCCTGGGATGTAGAAATTGGCAGACGTTACAGGGCTTCTTATTGACGCCACATTTTACCCTAATTTCAACACCAAAAAATTAATGAGAATTTAACATGAATTTTATTGGGATTTAAATTTTATTTCTGGAAATTCGAACTGATAAATATTGTAATTGCTGGTGTATCCGATCAGGTGAATGTAGACAAAAGACGATAGGCAGAAATTCGTCCCAGTTTTGAGGAACAGACACAGGGGATACATAAAAGAGAAAACTGATGGTTGGTCTCTCTTTCCCTTTGGGAGAAATTACGATCGAAGATATTTGAAAGCTAAGTCCATAAACAACAGGATGAAATGTCGTGGTTCACTGTGTAAACCTGTCGAGTTCAAAAAGTTTTTTAATCAGTTTCTTAATGATTTGAATAAGAAGACTTATTTGTTTTTGTGATGTTTTGATCGAATAGCTTACATAACAAGTTACCTTACCAAACATTAAATCCTTTAGCAGGAAGGGATAATACTCACTCCAAGTCTGAAGCTGCAGACGCCAAGGCAATCTATTTTATGACCGAGATAGTATGAGCTCTCATCGTTTACATGACCCTAAGCGACCCTTGGAAAAACTGACAGTTAACGGGAGATTATTGGAATTAGTGTCGTCTTAACGCTTTATCCAGAATGACGAGGGAAGCAAAGACGTTTCCAAACTTTCAAGGCTCGACAGTTACCACAGATAAGTCATCTTTATTGTATTCAAAGTTGACGCAAGGAAACTACCAGAATATTTTAAACGTTATAGCAGAATTTTGGGCATTCTTATTATATTAAGGCAGTTAGAATGAATACCGAGGAAAACAAAACAAAAAGTTATTTATTACAGACATACAGATTTGTGAAGGTGGGTAATGACTTATTTGAAGGTTTTATCCTGGCTTATGCTGCTCCAGATATTGAAACGTTCCGATAGCTCGTTTTAAATGTTACTTCTCATCGTCTCAGAAATGGCCGATCATTTCAAAATATGCACTGAATTACATAATATGTACCAATTGAAACGCTACCCAAGAACAACGACGTATTTAATACAAAAATTAATTCAGAAACAAGTCCAGCAGCGTGTGAACCTCCCACCTGATACAGAATAAAGGTCGCCCTGTTGCTGGGCCGCGTGCCCTGACAAATAAGTGCCGAATAACACAACTGGTAATAGCATTTAGGACGTATGTTTGTCTTCGAGTAGATGGTAGACATTTTCAGCATCTGCTGTAGAGCTGTTCTTCATATATTACCGTTTGCAGTACTTGGCGTTGCAGATTTGGAAATACTGCTGTATTGAAGTATAAACATCGTCTCTTGAAGACGACTGGCTGCCACGTAGGATGACAGAAACCAGCAAGAAATCGCCTGGAACCTCATGTTCTTCTCAGGTACGGTATACGCAAACCAGGAGTACGCGCTGTATTGTCGGGAACTGGTGATCGATTGATCTATTAGCAATCTGACATGGCCTGCTGCAGTCATTGTTATCGACTTTTTACGGGTAAAACCTGTTCATCCATCTTGAAACAAGTGACAGAACTGTAGCGTGCGTCTTGTCTCTTCGACAGCAATGCTATCTGGAAGGGGATCAGATCACCGTGGAGACAAATTGAAAATGGCGACGGAATTTATGTCACCGTGGTTAAGACAGCTGATGGATTGTTTTACTAGAAGACCGAATTTAAAAGAAGAATGAATGTTTCTTTGGATCTTCCTACCACGTTTCGTTTAAGTATTTCAAGCAGAATCATGAAAATTGAATTGACATTCTGTGCGAACTACGTCATTCAGAAATTACTTCCTGATAGAGCAGCAGGTTTAGATTTATGTAGCTTCGTTTTGTTCCTGTTTAACGTTGCACTGTTTCTCTGAAAGCCAGTGACGCAAATTCGGAGGCCGATTGCCCGTTGCCTTTCCTATTTAGCAGATATCAGAATTACGAAAAAAAGAACAGGTATTGAAAATATTTGCTTGCCTCTTCGCGTGGCGCATTTCAGAGTTCCGCGAATGTTAAATCTGGTTAATTTTAATATTACTAGTACTCGAGATTTGATTTTACAGTATCCTGTACCGTACAGATGTGCTGGTATGCTGACCACACGACGAACTGGTCCAGTCTAAATTCCTGCATTTTCTCAGATGATTTGATTTCCTCCTCCTGTACCTTTCGGCGAACCCTTCCTTTAACATTATCCTGCCACTTCTTATTCTGTGTCATCTAACATTCAGAAATGAGAAACAGTCAGGCGTTCGGGGCACGTTCTGACTTTTGTTACGTATGAAGGGTTGGTGTGATGATACAAAGGGATGTAAATGCGTCATGTATCGCCTCTTTACTTCCATCACGAGAATCTCTGCGAGCCTTAGGAATTCTGCTAGAGATGTAAGCAGGATCTGTGCTGTAATGATACTGTGGAAATACTTGCTTTGTCCCTGCAAGTTCAAGGGCGCGTGGCAGAGGAGAGAAATGCGTACAAAAGTGTATTCGGAAAATCTGGAAGGCCTAGGTATAGATGGGAGGATAATATTCAAACGGATCTTAAGCATGATGGAAGAGTGCGGGTTGGATTCATGTGACTCAGGGTAGCAGCCCGTTTAGACTCCTTGAAAGGTGGGGAATTTCTTGACCAGTTTAACGACTTCTCAGTGAGGATTCTGGTCTTTGGAGTCCGCAAATGTCGGTTGTGAGGTAACGGCAGATGCGAGACCTGCGTTTTCCTCCGCTCGCTACCGCTAACCATAAGCCCGTACGTAGCTTGGGAAGATGCCGGCCAGCCAGCCAGCACCTCTTGTACATGCAAGAGAACAAGACCACATATCACCCGTACGACGGCCTGCCTTTGCGGTTCCTTATACGGGGAAAAGCCTGGGTTGTCTCAGCGTCAAGTCCAAGGCTACGGTAGCGTCTACAGCAATGGTCCCCAACCTTTTGTGCCTACGGGCACGTTTGAGAGTTTATGAGATCGTGGCGGGCACCAACCAATTAACAAAGCCAAATTTTATTTTCTCTGGACAAATAAGATATGGACACCAAATAATAGGCAAAATAACACGAAGTTTAATGATACAAGAAATCACGCAATCAAAAATACGTAGTTTTTTAAGTACAATTATTATTACTCAAGTGGGAGGTTAGTGTGATGTTTGGCACTGCATTTCATCGGCCAGTTTTTTCAAATTTGGGAGTGTAGGATGTTGCTGCTCGCAAACGATCGTCAAAATGGGCGTCTGTAAGTCGAGATATGCGCTCTGATTTTATAATTTCATGGTTGAACGGCCTTCATTATTCAGTATAACCTCTTTCGGTATCAACGCGGGCACCCAAAAAAAAAAAGCCATGGCGCCCGCGGGCACCGCGTTGGGGACCACTGGTCTAGAGTACCGTAACCTCCCGGTTGCCACGGCGGCAGGGGATACATCAGGTAATTCACTCACTTTTCGCTTGCCGTGAACTTCATGGAAACTATTTCTTGTTGTTATGAGATTTGAGGCGAACAGAGCGATCGACCTGATGATGGAAGCAGAAAGTACCTCTGAAACTTCGGTAAGTTTCTTTACTACATGACATAACAGACCAGAAGACAAGTCATATTCGGTTGTTGTTTTTTTATTTGCGTTTGTTTTCTGACGTATCAATGGTATGAAGAGGAAAGTGGAATTACTTTGTATCCTTCGTCCGTCTTTCGGTTCTGCAAGAAAGTCCTTAGCCCGTCTTTTAACATGTGCGAACACAGAGCCACCACCTCTCATTCTGAAGGAACCTCGTGTGGTATGCTGGATCGTGACAAATAGCACCATGCAGCAGCTATTCCACATTCCGAACTAAAGCCGAGAAGTAAATTAACACGTCATCTTAGAAAATTTGACGTAATTTCCTGACACTGAAAAATGTTAGCGTAATGCAGACCTGATTGCAGTGAGGGAGTATGTTGAATGTTTCCCTTTACACGTTTTTGTTATATAAAAGATGCCACAGGCTCTTAAGTACTTCGCGTAATGAGACTTGATTGAACAAGTAGATTTCAGTCTAGTCGCGGAATTCTTCCAGTGCAGGTAGATGCAGCAGCAACTAACCGTTTGCTGCTGTCAGCTCGAGCGAGAAATTTGCAGTAGATGTTGATCGCTCGGTCATTTGCGAGCCCCGTCCCGTCTTGTTTTAAAGAAGGGAATGCTGATAAAGAGGGACAGATAAGAATAAGGGGAGAAAGGAGCGAAACGATGGAATAGGAAGATATGACGAACACAATACATACAAAGGGATATTCATATGGTAAAATAAACAGAAACAAAAGATAGAGAAATAACTAGAAATAAGAGTGAGAAACGAGCAGAAAGGAAAATAATTAATGGACCAGTTACGAAAATACAAGAATTAGCAGATGGAAAAATTATTACTCGTTTTCAAACGTAAGTAAATAATTAATTATATACACACACAAAGACACTGAGGAGGAGAATGCTGAACTGTTTAGAAATAATAATAGGAATTTTGAGAAAATTGATTAAGTTTAATTTACGTTGTAGCGATATTTAACAAACTTGGACCCACGTGATGACTCTGTAGACCGCAACCCCAAACACTAAATATGATAGAAATTCGTAGGGTAGCTCTTTGATGGATCATTATGTATATCTGAACATATCGTACACAGATTTAAAATACACGGAAAATAAAACACCGAGGGTTTTCCTTCGTAATAAAATACCATTTTGGAATATTTTTGATCAAATCCAGACTCTGTTTATTTTTCTGCTCCAAGGCGATGCTGGTATTTGGCACAGATGTCATCTGCACGAATCATCCTCCATGTAATACAACTCTTGTGTTCGTCTATGATTCTCGTAGCGAAAGTGTGAGACGCACAAAGGACCAACGAAGGAATCTGCAGCGTAATACAGTCTCTTTGCGCCGAGAGACACGACAAGCGTGCAGTTGCCGCCAATGTTCAGAGTTCGATCATATCTGGCAGATCGCAGTAAAATTCGTTTTCTCGCGAGTTGTTCTCGGTTCATTATAACAGCAGCAAAATGAACCTCGCCCATCCTGTCCGGTTAATTTATACCATTCCCGTGTACTACTGTATACACTTAATTGTAATTAACATCTATAATTCATTGATTTAAACCTGTTCTCTGATTTTGCCGTTGATACCGAATTTGAGGAGAAACCTGTTCGGCCTCTTGCTGGTGGCGTCTCTCTTCCTTCGTTGCTCGGGGCTCGGTGCGTCGTACGAATGAGGTGCAGGCGGGATCACCAGGTGTCGCGCTGCAGTGCCCCCGGGACAGACAGCAAGGCTGTTCTCAAACACTTCTTCGCCGTTGCTGTACAAGGTTCCAAGGACATTATTTGCACGAAAGTGAGAAAATAACGCAACGAGGAACTTCACTGTTTGATTCGCCATATAAATTAAACAAGAAAATTACGATGGCCAAAATGGTAGATGGTAGCATTTACGAAGAAATAAGTAATGTATACAAAGTCTTCTTTTTTGGAAAACCTAGTAAAACACTCTATCGCAGACTTGGACGTAGATTGGAGATATAAAAAATTGATCGAAAGAAATTCGGTGACATGGAGAATTTTTGTGATGACTAAAAGAACCTGTCGGTTTCAACACAATAATTTTTTTGAGCTGTTAAATACTTTTCTCGCTAAAGATATAAATGAAACAAGATAAATATCCAATAGAAGAGGAGGAATAGAGACACATATGTATACATACATACAAAGACTCGCATTAAAATTGGGGCAGTTGGCCGATAGTATGGGGCCTACTTCCCTGTCCTAGACTGCTGTATGGCATGGCAACGTACGTGGTATTAAACTGTGATTCCGACTTTCGAAGCTGACAGCCAAACCTTTCTCTGCTGTCTCTCACAAGTGTGTGTGTGGTTTTGAGACTGAATGCTAACTTTTCTTTAGAACGTGATGTGCATTCATGTGACCATTCATCAGCTGACATGTAGACCCTTGTCATTGTCTTAACGAGCTCCGGCCCATTGGGACGGATACAATGAAGTAGTGTAGAAGGTGTCAGATTTCGCCCCCTTAGTTTGTTTTGAGTAAAAACTGGTTCACATGGTGACTAGCTCCTCGGTGAAGTATACGGCTTGAATTTGGGACGATCTTGGGTTAAGTCGTTGAACATCCTGTCCTGGTGAATGTCTTACGTTTCAATTCTTGAAGGCATAAAGTGGACAGATGCCTCTGTTTCCGCCATAATTCACAACTAGATTGAAGTCGTAGAGTCTAAATATTGCTGGATGCGTGTGGGACTCTGAAACGTCGATTTTTGCTCCCGTGATAATCTGTGACATTATAAACGTTGTCGATTAGCCGGTGAACGACACTTATGTTTTGCTAACAGTCCTGTGTATTCCCCCAGCTGTAAGAAACTCAGTCTGCAAGCGAGTTAAATTGAGTTCAACTGTTAAATGCTATGGTGTCTTGTAATTATACATGTTGACCCTTGGACAGAGTCCAAAGGAGCTCGATGTCGACTATCAAAGAAACGAGTTCCAACGACTTCTAAGCTACTTGACATTTTTATTACTCAATTTCCAACAACTCCGAAATGTCAGATAGTACCTCGCCAGTCTATGTTGTCAAAAATTAATTAACGAAATATTGGAAGGTGTAAAACGGGCTTCGGGTGTTGGGTACAGTCACGTAAATTGTAGCTTCTTGTCAGAGGAACTTCATACGAGATCGTGCCGATAAATGATGCAGTTAGCCCTGCACAGTTAATACAGGTCTGCAGCCCGTATTAACACCGTCGCTTATGAACGTGTCTTCAGGATCGGTTTATTAAGATTTATATAGAAAGACAGATCTACCGAAAAAGTAGGGTGCTATTCATTTGTTGCGATCGTATCTAAATATTGACCGGGAGAGGAGCCTAGCTCAGTCAGGATGTAGGGCGAACATGGCTTCATATTAAAGAACAGATTGCTGACACAGAGAGGAGACAGATTTGTTTGATCTGGCTACCCAACTCGTGATCGTGTCGGGACAATCTCCATGGAAATGAAGGCTGGAGGATGCAGAGGTGTGATCAAAAGGGCCTGTCGGACACTGTCACGTGTTAGAAGCGATGTCGTGTGAACGCGCATCTAATAAAGTCTAACAATCCTGTAGACCTGCGATTAGCTTTCCACGTCACAGCCCCTACTTGAAGACTGCATCTATGTCTTGTCTTACCAAAGTAGGAAATGTCTAACAAGCAGACACTTCTGTATCATATTTCGCTTTTAATTTTTTGGTCTTACAATCCTTTACCCTTGCACCGACGTATACTCGCTGTTTCAGTCTGTTATTGTGTGGAATAGAAAATTGCTTTCGGCGGTTCTGACTGACGAACAGCACGACCTCAAAAAATGACCGAGCAGTTGACCGCGGGACCGATACGAACCCGGTGCTTCATATCCACAATGTAATATTTTATAAGGGTTTGAATAAAATCCGGATGCACTGTTGGCATAAATGTTGGTCACAAGTTTACCTTTTCAAAGCAGTTTTTTTTTTTATAAAATGACGCTTTCGTGTCCCAGGTATTTCAGGGATAAATCTGCGAATCAGTTCTGTAAATACGACGCTGATTCGTCTACAATACACATAAAATTTAAAACCGCGGCAGACAATTTGTGATTCTATAAGGTTTCTCTAAAACCGAGAAACCACTGCGCTCCATACATCTTTAATGGAAAATACGGGAAGTTCTACACACGAATAAAAAATGGAAGTCGCTGACGTATTTATCTTCTTTCACTTGCCATCTGCGTTCAAAGAGAGCGATGTGGATAAAGAAAGAGACCCAGAGGAGTAAGAATTAATGTGCTTTCCAGAAGAGAGTGTATATCGGGTAGGATTTATGACGAGAGATTCCAAGATAGGGGCGCATTGCCTCCAACTGGAATCATTTACTGCTTCACGCTTAGATTCCGTTCGCACTAAACTTCGTGAACCTTCTTCATTTTATTGGAAGGCGTCTGGAAGGCCTGCGACTGAACTACGAAGATGCATTCAGAGGAGACGTTGATTGAGGATGTAACTACATTCATAAGCGTGTATTTTAAAATGCAGAAGACTGTACATTGTCAGACAAAGGGCATTGGTGTATTCGTAAGGTCCCGCGTTTGATAACCGGCAGTTCTATTTGAGGTTTTCGTTATTTTCCTTAGTCTGTCCCGGAGAATTTCAGGTTAATACCTTGAAATGGGCAGTGGTCTCCTTTATCCAAACCATTACTTACAATTTATTATCTTCCAGTCTTACGCAATTAATACTACGTAGCCTTCGAAGTTTAAACAGCGCCGTTAAGGGCCATATTCCCCGGGCACTTTGTAGTCTCAGCTGGTCAAGGACCTCCGGTGTTTTATAACCCGAAGGTTCGGAGAGCTTAAAAAGGCCAAAAGCTTGTGCATCGCCACGAGTGCTGCATGGCTCAGTCATTCATCCTCAGTTTAGTCGTGTGAACAATCTTAAGAAATTGTTTGGAAATGTTTTTATCCCCATGGCACTAAAGGATGAATGATTTGGAACTTAAATGTTTGTTTCAACTGTGTATGCAGTATGTGTGAAGTATACCTTCATGTATTCATATATTCAAACTTGTCATTTGCACCTCAGAAGTAGGCAGTCTTAGTATATAGCAATTATTATACCAGAATTATTTATTTTTGTAACGCAAGGTTCAGAAAGTGTGTCTCTTCTTTCGTTTGGAATTAAGATGCAGAATGACGTCTTAATTTGTTTAACATATTCTTACATCATGTGATTTGCTACCTTATGAGGTGTACTACATAAAATCTTAACTGCATCTTTGCTTTTCTTTGTTCACAGATGTCACTAGTTGCTATTGCTGCAGATAACAGCGTCCGCGAGAAGAGACTTCAGAATGTTCAAAATTTTTGCTCGTCTCAGTTGGTAAGTTGCTTATACTTGTTATCAGTGTATCTGGAATGTGAGCACTAATATTCCTGGATTTGGTCATCTTAATATTGTATGAGGGGCTACAGTAAGTTGTTTCTTACCCAGTACAAGTCATGCATTGGCGTTGGTATTTTCGCCGTTATGTCTATGTAAATTCCAGCTGTCCGGCAGTTGCAGAAGAGGCCATCAGAGTCAGTGTCCTCATACCGGAGTTCAGTGTCTCTTTTGGACCATTTGGACGTTGTCCAGCAGTTGCGACAGCCACATCAGCACTGCCACGGAGCAAGGTCTTCTGTGAGCGAGTGTCCGTTTGTACGTGACGCTGAGCGTTATGGCTTCTGTAACTCTAACCCTTTATGCCAGAGATCGAGGGCCCGCAGACCGCCTAACCTTATAGCTGACGGCTCTGCAGGTGTCACATGGAGGCATGTTTCCTTCCAGTGGACCACTGTGTACACAGTGATTTCCAAACTGTGTTCTCCAGAACCCCAGGGGGTTCGGCGGGTTCTTATTTAGATTATTAACGTACAATATTTTTTTTCTTGAGACAAAATCATAACCCCAAACATGTTTCTGCTCTGACAACATAATATATTGTCCGTATTAAGTCTGTCCACCGCTGCTGCCCAGACTTTACCTGTTTAAAACCTTAAATTTTTATTTGATATAGACTTGCGATCCGACACGCATTTTACACACCAAAGCAAAGGGCGCCCAGACAGCGTTAGATCTGAATTTGGAAATTGTTATAGGTCTGTCTATGTGGGATACGAAATACGAAGATACGATTGTGCTTCTACAGAGTTGTGTTTTCTTTGCGGTACGGAGTGAATATTTAAATATTTAGACGAGTTTCGGCTTCAAGGGTTAAATGGTAGCCCTTTGTTGTAATGTTGAAGAACCTCTGACGGCCGTAGTGCCAGGGAGTTACATGTATTCTGTCATGCCAGCATCTCCCAATCCCACGTTCCAGCAAACCGAGCCGTTGTCTGCTCAAATTAGATTACAGCGGAGCTCGTAACTTGTTTGCCGGCTGTGACAAAGTTGATGGATCTGAGGTCACTACCAATGTAACGTTATAATCAGTTTTGTAGTCAAATGCGCCGTGCGTGCGATAGATACTCATGACAGCGTCTGTAAAGTAGCGAGACCTGTAATGCAACAGAATGTTTGAAGCGAATCGTGACGGAGTGCATCTGGGATTTATCCTACGTCGAGAATATCAAATTCGTTAAGTGCCTCTCAATAACTTGGCAGTGTATATCGTGTTTCAAGCTCGTGAAGAAGTCGTTATTTTCCGACAGTCTGCCAAGGATAGGATGTACTTGTCTCCCGAATTCTCTTTTCTAGTTATTAATTTGTTATAAAGATAAGTACCATAAAGAGTGATCATATAAATTCTATTAGCAGATACGCAATGACCCAAAATGTACCTACTAAGTTTAATGCTTTGTTTTTCCTGAACGATTACGCATAAAAATCTAATTAAAATAAATTTAAATTAGCACCTCATGTAATTGATATTACAATGTGTTCAGTGAGAGTATTAGTTAGTTGCTGTTGACAACTGATCCTATATTGTGAAATTTTTCAGACGAACTTAGAAGTTATGTGCCTATCCGGTTCAACTTCGACGCCAGACTTTAGCTGAAATGCTTTTCTGATCCTTTCTGTGCTTCAATGTCGAATGTAATCTTCGGTCATGAATATCCGTTGCTCGGTACTGTAGGCCGCCATTTTTTGTTATCTACAAAATCGAATGAAAACAAATTGCTTGAGAACTACAGTGTGTCTCTTTAAATTGTAATCATCCGCGCGGAGAACATTGAGTTTTGAACTTCCTAGGTAGATATTAAGTATATATTAAATTTTGTCCGTATAATTACAATAATTCTTATTAAATATTAAAATATTACAATAATTAACATTTAAAATATTTAAAATATTAAATGATGTTCTTTATCGAAATATTCGATTTACATTAGACCATCATTTTTCATGTTTCACGACATGTTTCAGTTCCTAAAAGAACCATCCTCAGGTGTATATAATTATATAAAGCTTCAAAACGATAAATAATTCAAATACAATTTTCATACATTATGCTAGCGTACATTTTTATCAGATTTTAGGTAGATTTTGGGCCATCCTAAGGAAAGATGTTTGCCCATAAATAAACATATAAAATTTCGTACAGTGTATTATATGTTAATATCCGGTCACCAAAATATACATCAGAATGTAAGTAAATACAAGACTAGAATCATAGGCGTGATGCATAAATGACGAGGTTCTCGTTATGTCAAATCCGCTAATCTTCTAGACATTTTCACTCAGTCGACATAATAAAAAAGCTATTTTATAGCGCTGTGAGCAGGTATTTAATAATCTAGGAACAGCAATGTGACTGTTTGTTAGCTCTATAATCCAGAATGGAAAAAGGGCCGCCAGATACAGTCTATTAAAGGCAGTTTCGCTGTACATTTTAAGGGTGTAAAATGCGACTCGCTGCAACTAACAAGATTACATTTAAATTTTATGGTCCATGTAATAACTGGTGCTCCCACTGATGATCTTAACTTCACACAGTCGAAACCAGCTGTCGTTATTTTTCCCAGTCAGTGTTCTCTTGTGCGTTTGTTGTTTTTTCCCCGCTGTGACAGGGGACGAAGCATCTGGCGACGTATAGTTTTCGAGGTCCTTGTGATGAAGCATTGAGGGATTCTTAACAGCCATTACCCTCAAGCCCCCTCCCCCCGACCTGGAAAGAGAACGTACCGTCTTTTCTTCTCATGAATCCACAGGAGACAATCGGCTATTCCTTCTTGTTCTTCAAATTGTGGCTAATTTTTCATGACGCATTCAACCTCTCTCCCCCCCCCCCCCCCCCCCACATGTCAGGCTCTAGAGAACAATCACCTCAACATCGTGGTCCATAGAATTGATTGTCACCCTCACTATTCTACTCCCGTCTCTCGACAAACGTTCTGGATATTCAAACGGGGGTCTTGGTTCTTTAGGAAGCATTTGTTTGCTTTCATGTACCGCCAGAAGGAAGTAAGACGCATGGTTTGTGTCGTGTCGTGGAAGAAGGAGGAACTGCAGATGTGATCTCACGAAAAGATGTGATGATACCAGCAGCGTGATGTTATAATATTTCTGTGTACTGTAAAGTGCGTGGGTTTTTTTTTTTGCTAAAGTACGTCGCATTAATTTTTAGATGGAGAAGCTGATGCAAATATTTAAAAATTCGATTTCTGAAAGAAAACATATTGTCTGTCTGTCGGTTTAAAAAATGATAATAGCTTTTTCCTCAGAGCATCAAACAGAAATGCTTAAGTTAAATACACATTAAGGGCTGAACACCTAGTCTCTTAACGTTAAATCGGGTAATGGAAACCAGTATTTTAAATAATTGATTACGATTCATCAGTGCCTGCAAAGGATTATGTTAGAATTTTAAACGCGCCAAGCACTGAAATGTTCTCATGTGTTTTCGGAAATACAGACACGTGGTTTGTAACGGTAAAGAATGAGAACTGAAGATGTCATTTTACTGTAGTACAAGACACCAATGACATTTTGATTTAAGGTTTAAGGTTTAAATGCGTCATGTTTGTGTTTTGATGTTTCGAATTTTTATCTGCATTCGAGCTGCGTCGTTCTTTTTCTTTCCCCCGAAGTAGCTTCATTCCGCCGTACTAAATCAAGTTAGACAGACCCGCCACACAAGGGTGCAGGAGAAGTTGCAGCCGTTGCCAGGCGTTTCGCACGTTGTTCTAACCTGGGGAATAGATTGTTAGCGATCGCCCACATTGGTTTCTGGGTTGAATTATGGTTTGATGCGTGTAGTGGGTATTAGAATTTTTTCCTCGGTTGTAGAGAAGCAGGATACTCGAGCGGAAATGGCCTTCGAAGACGTCATTTCTTTTCGTGATAAGGGAGCATAAAAGAGACACAATGTTCTGGTTCGTGATACAGACCGGAAGCCTCCCACAGAAATGTGTACTGGTACAACTAAGCATAATCGTTTGCTCTTATTTTATACGCGTTTCTTTAAGTAATGTTATGGGATTTTAGAGAAGTAAATGGAGAAAAATGCCCATAACTTTTACGACGCTAGGAGCGTTTGTTTGTCCTCAGTCTTTGGCAATGCACTGTCGTTAGATACCAATGAACATTACTTTGCAGCGAATTCAGAGCAATAGACGTCTTTCTGAAGTTTCTCGGGCCTCCAATTTCCCCTCCCACAAAGTCTTCGCTGTGTGGCTGCACGCACTCTCCATAAATATTTATAAAGCGCGCACTCACCGCGATGCTGTGCGTATGAAACGAAGTACGTTGTTACATAGCTTCCAGGGGGGGGGGGGGGGGGGTTCAATTTAAGCTTATTCTTTGGGTATTCATTTTTTGAGTAATTTACTGTTTATATATTAGTATGTAGGAAGAACGAATTTCAGTTCTTAAGATAAGGCGTCTATCACGCTGCATTGAAATATGAAGTTAAATAAACAAAATTATATCAGTCTTTGACGATGTATATACACGATATCTTGGGTTTAAAGTGTTTAATGAAATGCAGAGAAAGATAATACAGCCCTGTTTGTCCCTCCTGTTCCTGTTACATGGCGGGAAACGGAGTTACAGAAACATCGCGCTGAAGAAAATCAATAATTCATAATTACTAGGAGCACAAAGGTTTAAAGAACCACGCGGAAGTAATATTACATTGTAATCCCTGTTATAGAGTCATCAGAAAATTCATATATGCACATATATTGATATATATACGTACATACACGCGCGCGCGCGCGCGCGCGAACGTAGTCTTTTACAATCGCAAATAACAGTTCGGAACTTAGTTAACTCTAAAATAGAGTACAGCTTCACACACTTATTTTACTCTTTGTTTGTATGTATTTTCCTAAATAGGGGCTCGACATCAAAGCGTTACGGGACGACGCTTTTGCGTCGCTGACAGTTTTATAAACTGTGACGCGCATTTGTGGAACATTGGCTCAGCCTGGTGACGTCACGTCACCAACAAAAATAACAAGAGGACATGGAGAACTTCTTCAGGCCTCTGACATCCCAGAATATTCAGAGTTTCGGACGGGAGATACGTATGTTGAGGTCATAAGAAAGTCTGCAGCCGTTATAAATATATTGCCCTGTTTGTTTTAGTCGTGACCGCCGAATTGTGCCTTCTGGGTTGTAGCGCTTAAATGGCGGAGACAGCAAACACCTCTGAAACGTCTGTTAATTTCTACACGGCGCCATCTTCATTGTGCATCAAACCTGCCTCGTATTGCGTTTTCTGGTATGGTGATGATAAAATCTTTATAGCCGCAAATATTTCTATAACTCCTCGAAGTGATGGATGCAAGTGAAGGTTAGGTCTAAAACGTATTCAGGGCGCAGTTTTAATTTGAAAACCCGCACATTACGACAGACTCGCATTGACGATTTTTTTTTATTTGTAGTGTTCTGTCTGACGACAGGTCCATATGAACAGGATCCTTCCATCCTTTTCTCGGACTGGGACCTGTTCATATACGTTCTTGGCAGATGATCCAGAAGTGGTTTGCCATTGCCTTCTTCTGTGTGTGAATGGAGTAATTGTTGGGATGCCCGGAGGAAAACTCCGTGTTGCCTAGACCACGGCCTTGCCCAACACAAGTTATAAATTCGGGCACCGCCGGGAATCGAACCCGAGACCCCAGGATTACAAGGCCAGCGTTCTAACCGCTAGACCACCGTGGCTCTATTGACGAATATATAACTATAATTTCCACAGCAAACAAGTTTAATGTCCAACTGTGGCACCACTGCTACAGGAAGTCCTCTCTGTTGAAACGTTGATCAGCATTCTGTTAATATTATATCTTCTACCAACCTCCCATCCACTAGGTGGCAAGGGTTCATTCACTGGGGGATAAACCTGCCAGAGCGTGACGCTGTCCGCTCATCCCCGTCTAGTCTCACTATTAAGATTATGTGATGTTATACCTTGACTTCACGAATGTGTTCATTGCATGGTTCTGTAAGCACAGGGACATCTTGTCTTACGGTGGAAATCAAAGACAATTGTACTTGAACCATATTTAAAAGACATGGACTGTACTTCTGTTGGTAAAGTCGTTGCCTGCGGAGTGGAAGACCGGGATTTGATTCTTCGTAATGGCGTTTGGATTTCTCGCGTCTACACCAAACCAAATAATACTGCATTCGTTTCCTAAACCTGCTGTGCGCTTTGAGTTGTTACGCTGCGCTGTGCATTACTTTGCCTTGCTTTATGTTACGATAGTTGTATTGGAAAACGTTGTACTAATGGTCTGATTTTATTTCAGGTATCTTTCTGGCAGTGCATGAACGAGACACTGGAGGGTGAGTACACGACACTGTGTGGTGATCAGTTACACATGATCATCACGTCCTTAATGTACACTCTGATTGAACACAAAATTGACATCTGCACTTGAAAAGCGTTCTGGTACGAGCCGCGTTATGTTACGGCGATGCCAACAACGTGCCTGTGGATGTTGTGTTTTCGAGGCTTCAAGAAACAACCCGGCTCATACGAAAGCCAATTATAAGTACAAGGATTGGTATCAAATTATAAACATGTTATTCGAGCTGCCAGTTCAAGAATAAGGCAAGGGTGTCCCTTTGTTCGGCGTCGTATTTCTGACGCCTTGAAGACCGTGTCATTACAACGGTCACGTTATAGAATCGACGCCTGGCGTCGTGACGCTTAACGCCGTTACGCCTATCATTGCGAAGAGTTTGATGCGCCAGGTTTAATGCACGCAAGTCTGCCGATGACATGGTAACCTGACTGTTAAACCGACGCTGGGCGTCGCGACGCAATGCAAGGCCGCCAGACATGTGACTAAAGCCCTCGGGATGTAATTGGAAACGATGTAAGAGTGGCCGGGCGTCGATTTTGTGAAGTTTCTCTCATTGTTATCTCAAGGCCTCAGTCACATTCCTGTTAGCTTGTGATGTCGCGACGCTCGGCGTCGGTTTTCTAGTTTGGTTTTCAGTATCATCTTGAGACTTATCTGCCATAAATTTTACGTCATTTGAGGGCTTCCCGACGTCGGCGTCGAATCTATAACATCCTGCGCATTGTTACTGCTATGTCTTAAGTCATGTTTGTGGCGCGTTGAATTGGCGCCGGGAAGACCTTGTCATTACAATGTTCACTATTTTATGGAATTGACATATTGGGCAGGTTTGGACGTGTTTCTACTGTGTGACTGACTGGCTTTTACAATGCATTGGCTCTCCGTTCGGTTGACTGTCTTTGTTCGCGACCTTGTGTCACAGCAAGTCATGGCTTCGTGACTCTGGAGTGAGGTAGTGTTTAAGTAGCTGCTGCGAGATGCAAGATAGCCGTGAGTTATGCGGTGGGATGCTGTGTTTACGACACACGCGAAACGTAAAGCGACGGCTGCGTCATACGCCTCTGATGCAGTGTTACCGCAGAGGTACATCCATTATTTTCAAATATTCAGCACTCCCATCAGGCCTTTCAGGCTCCGTCATATGTGCGAGAGAAATTTATGTTACGGAATGGGTAGTATTAGTCTAAATGTTTCTAAAGATTTCAGTCTTTAAAACTTTGTTGTAATCCTAGTAGCTGTTTTGAGCAATGAATTTACATCTGTTGCTTTGTGTGTGAATCAGAGAACGAGTTTATTTATTTTATATCAGGAGCCCACGTATCTTTTAGGTAATTTTAGATTTGTAAGATTTGAGGTTTCACAGCGGTGAGTATGAAGATTCCCGTCTTCTGGGTTGTTGGGCTGTGTACTCTGGTAGATGTTAACCAACGTTTCAGAGGTCATACTACCTCGGGCATCAGGGCAGTATGACCTCTGAAACGTTGGCTAACATCAACCAGACTACACAGCGCAACAACCCAGAAGACAGGAATCTTCGATTTTAGATTTGTTTAAAAATTTTGTAAAATGTGGAAATGATTTGTACCAGAGTTGATTTGCTCTAAAATAACAGATATCTGAAGTCATAAAAATAACTAAATATATAAATAGGTGCACAAATTCTGACATTACTTAATAAAATTGTATTGAGGTGACACCAAACAATTTCTTAAATTTCACCGCTCTGTGAAGACTTTCTTGGGTCCATGTGCGTTGTAGGCAGACGAGTCTTGTGTGGCACTGCATGTCTGAAACCGATTCCATAATTGATTGCGGTGATGTTGGTAAGCCTGCCGAGAACTTCTTCAAGTTCTCGGCAGGTAGGCAAACATAAACGCAGGAGACTGCAGTGGTCATAATACGAGCTGTGGGGAGTCTGAGGGTAAAATGTTATCAGGCCACAAACATTGACCTGGCCCACTCACTGCTTCTACCTTTTCAGATCTTTGCCACTTTATCTCGTGTGGATGCTCTGTAAAAGTGGCACATTTTTCACCGGAAATCAGTCTCCAATCTGCCTTTTGCACCACAATGCCGCATGACACTCGAACGGATCTTCGTTTCTTTTGAATGTCGTGGAGAACTGACGTATAATTCCGTTAGTATTCATTGGGCGGTTGGATTTTACATCATTTAAGGACGTTATATTAACTGCAGAGTTAATCAATTGTCAAGTAACATACGGGGATTAAAATGTACGGTAAAAGAACTGAAGATAAATGATCGTGCTATTACGTTGGTTATCGACGCTTTCAGTAGCTTAGATCAGTGGTATTCAACCTGGGGTACGCGAAGACATCTTAGGGGGTACGTGAAATTTTTTTAAAAAATATATATCTTATGATAAACACTGAATAATCAGTAATGTAATTTATTTAATTTATTTTAGATGTGGATTATATACTATGTATAACTTGAATTATACACCAACAACTTTGGGGGTACAAAGTTAGAGAGAAATTACATCTGGGGGTACGCGAACAAAAAAGGTTGAATACCACTGGCTTAGATTATACTGCGTCGATGGTAGGATAGTCAGTGAACAATGAATTGGAAAGGATGTGAAAGGAAGCGTTCGTGGTATAATTTAAAGTGTAATACCATGCCTTAATTTACCTGGGGATCTGAGGAAAATAGCGTAAAGCCTTTTAAGATACCCGGTCTCCGGGTTGGTCGTGGCCCGTTTGAGTGCACTATCAAGACACTTAATAGTCCTGAAGAAAACCACATTAAAGCTGAGGTGTGTAGCAGTTGAGTCTGATGTTTTTACTTGGCATAGTAGCAAGAGACATTGGAGGATGAGGCGGTTGATTTTTCCTCTCGTCGTAGACAATGGACCATTCCTCTGCCTTCGTATTCCTCTGTCGTGTATAGGCAACCAGCTGTGCAATTTATTAAGCCCTTTTGATTGCGAGCAGCAGGGTTACCGCATGCTATGATTTTGTTGATAGTGGCTTCCGTGGGTGACATGTTGTGTCCGCTTACAGTACGTGGCCGCTGTGGGACACTTATCTTCAGATTTTATCCGGCTCGGACTGTAAATACGGATTCTCTTGTCCTGTCGTTTGTGAGCACACTGCTCTTCGATATTTGTTCTGTATGTACGGAATATTTACTGAATTTATTAATACAATGCAGAAGAGAATGAAACAGAGAGGAAACATTTTGTACAACAGAGCCACTTCTGACCCCTCCTACAAGGTTGAATTTGGTGTGAAAAAGCAAAATCCGCTTTAGGTGGAACACTAATTTATCGTAAAACTGGCGATTGGTCGTGGAGATTCCAATGTCAGGAATACGAATGCAAGTAATTTTTACTGGTCCTGCATTACACGTTCGGAATATACGCCTGCATCCAGACATGGACCTAATTATAGTGCTTTCATTTGGATGTTACTAGTCACTGAGAGGCAGAACTGGACACCAGAGTTTAGGAAATAGAGCGTCTTGTGGAAATTAGTGGCACACGAATGATGTGTGTTTTATTACAAAACATATCGTGCTGAAATTCCAGGTTTTCACGGCGGCGAGTATGAAAATTACCCTCTTCTGGGTGTCATCATAAGGATCGTCCTGATGATGGAGACAGCAGACACCTCTGAAACGACCGCAAACTTCTGTAGGACCACATGGTGCAATATCCCACAAGACAGTCATCTACAAATATATTAATTTCTGTTAATATTAGCCGACATCACACAACAAAGTAATAATACGTGGAATGCTGTAACTGTAACCACTTCATGTCGATACAGTACAGTTTAAACTCACTCTGCCGTGAACATCCGAAATTCTACATCGGAAACCTCTGCGGAGAGGAAACACACGAAGTTACAAATTGTTTTGTGATTGTTTGAGGAAATAACTTAAATCGCATGAATTGAAAATAAAGTATTCAGGAAAATGTTTTAACTAAAGTGAGAAATTTCGTATAATCTATAAATATAAGTTACGAACAATGTGGTTTATAGAGGTTATCGATAAGGATTTGGAAACGAGGGAGGTTATAATTGTCCGAACATTGAAAACGGACGGAGAGCCAAAATATGCAGACACAATTTTTTGAGAATGAAACTGTTTGAACTTACTACTTAGTAGACCGCGAATGAGATGGAGGAGAAACAGATTTTGAGAATAGGAAGTCGGTGGAGCTGGTTTAGAATTGTATTCAGTGGCTTGCATAGGGTTCTCCTATATGAGAGTCTGTTGATTTTAAAAGATTCTGCACGGTGCTGATCTGACACCAACAAAGGCTGCTGAGAACAGATGCCAAACAAGCGGTTCACGCGAACTGGTTCATTCACCTGCATCTGTAGATCTCTCAGCCCCATTACTATGAGACTTCTTGTTTCAGAGATCAGTAAAGGTGAGGGCTGGTCGGGGCGGGCATGTTGCCCTCTGCCCCAGTCCGAGAAATGTCAGCACGCATGCGTTACCGCGGCCAGGAGGCAAGATTTGGTTCAGAGTTGCCGTCAGAGCGACGAACTCGCGTTCTTCACTTGCCTCGACAGACAAGAGGTGAGTCATTCATCATGGCATCCATGTTGACACAGACGCAGCCTCAGTAATTTCCTCACACGTTGGTAACAGTGTTTCAGCAACATATTGTGTGAAACCCGAAATCTAAATGTAGATTTTGCCCCTGCTGCCATGTTTTTATTTTGCATTGAAAAGAAATATTACCGCAAAACATGCTTATATTTCGAAGATGTTAAGGCCCTACATGACGTTATTAGTGACTAACCAACTAACTACTATCACCGAGTGGAGTCCTTAACTAACAATATCTGCTCATCTGGTTAAGAAATTCCACTGATCCTACCCCGAGTGAGATGGATGCAGTCTGCAACTTCATATCTTATTTACGTAATATACTTCCATCTTAATATTATCCGTCCATCCACCTCTAGGTTTCATATACGCTTTACTCTCGACATTTTGTACAAATTTTTCATATTTTCCATATGCCCAACCCATCTCATTGCCCTTCTACAACCACCTCAATTTATTGATACTGCCATGCCTTGTGGCATGACATTCGTGTAAGAGGGAAGCATACAACTAGGCATAGTACAAGCTTATCTTTTTTTGTGAAATATGAAAGCTATCATAACACAGAGCAAAGTGGAAAATTCCTCTCACATTCCCCCACCTTCCCATTCACGAGAACTGGTATTGCCTAATGTGGTTGGCTGCTCCTTCGGCAAACCTGTTAAACAAGACAGTATAACTGACATGAATGGTATGCAGTAGTGTCACAAGCACTCTGAGGTGCCTGATGTGTGGTGTTGTATGATGCTACAAAAGATTCAGTCTGCGTGCAGCCAAATCTGAGTTCTTCAGTCTGTTACTAAACACCAATCACAAATTTGTGTTTAAACTTGTACTAATAAGATATAGGAATTACATGAAAAGTTTTGTATAGACTTGTGAGAAATAATGAATTATTTTTTATTACTGCAAGTAATATAATTTGTCTGTATTCTGTGATATTTCAGAAGTGATAACATTATTTTTAACACTGTCATGTGCTGTTAGGGGTTCCAGGCACTTAAACTGCATGCTGAGGTTGAAAGAAAATGATCCTAGTCACATATCTGTTGATTCTATTACCAGTGAATCCAAGGTGGAAAGAAAAGTAAAATCGACCTTTTATTTTTTATGTTGGTCGTTGTTCATAGGTTAGTGAATTCAGGCCAGTAGCTCAGTTGAAGCAAATGAGAAATGCATGCAGAGTTTAACAGACGTAAATTTCTTTGTTACTTCTTCTAGGTCGTATTTAATTTCATACTGTCCGATTCACAATTTCAGATTGGCGAAGAGTGTTGTGGGAATGCAAAGACAACTGAGTGCCACCAAGCCTGCAGAGCCATCTTCAGGTCTCAGCTGACACCAAGTCGAGAGGCCCGCAGTTCTGTGATCGAATCCTGTAGTGACCAGAGCCCCAAAGTTCTGCAGTGTGTCAAAAACTTCACTCGTGTCACTCCAACCACTAACCCACACAAGTGTAAGTATCACCTGACATCGAGAATTGGTTGTGTCGAGAAGGAATTTATCAATATATGACATTTTTACACAGTAGAGAACATCCATTGTTCATGACGACCATTGATCTTATGGCATTATTTACCGCAAGTTAAGCAAGTGGCCAGTACCCAACTATGTTTACGCATATATTTTTATAATCTCTTGTAACTTGTTCAATTCATCTCCTACAATATGGGGCTTAACATTGCAACCATGGAGAGCCTGAAAAAAGGAGTGTATTATTGTTTAAGCTTTTATCTGAATGAGAGAATTACGAATTTCTTTGGTTAGAGAAGAACCGCAGAGACAGAAATTTTGACATCATAAGAACTGTGCCATCGGAAGTAACAGTTCATAAGACCTGTAATCTGTTTCTAACACTGGATGGATTGTGGGGATGAGAACTGATCCATTAGTGAAATCTGTAGGTAGTGAGTGAATTTATTGATAAATTGACTTACCCTATTATGATATCTGACAACATACTGACAGATTGATTAATGAGTAGCATTAAGACCAGTCATGAAGGAAATTATCATTTTATTTCAGATCTACACTGCTGTGACAAGGCAGGCAAAAAACAGTGCAGGGACTCGTGTCGCCGGATCCTTCGCATCAAGACCACAGGACAGGAAATTGTTGACAGCTTGCAGGAAGGAGGTTGTGGCCCACCATTGCCTCATGTAAGTGTATGTCTTCCAAGTTTTCTTGCATTCAACAAGTATTTTAGAAACAGAGGGCTGATTACACATTCATTATAATTCTTAAGCTGCTACTTTAAAACCCTTTAATAGAGTTGCACTTTACCGACATTTCAGAGGTTCTTGCTGCCGTTATCATCAGAGCACTGATGATAAAGGCTGAGATTGCTGTCAGTAACCATGATGAATATGAGTTATACCAATGTAAATAATTTTCTTTCCTTTATTTAAATCCAAAATTCTTATGGGTTTTATCTATTATATAAATGTAGAGATTTCAACTCCATGCAATTTTGGACATCCTGAAACTACCACCGATTGCCCCAGGCTAAAAGAGTCATCACCATCATTGTAATTTGCAGGATGTATTGTGGCAGTGCTTTCTTCAGAGCTCAGAGTCAGCTGCAGGTCCAACAACAGTTGAAGTATCACGAATTGATCGCATGGGCATGGACTCTGCCAAACTGCACTGTTGCTCTAAGGCAGAGAGTCCCACCTGCAGGCGGCTGTGTCTGAAGACATTCTCTAATGAATGGACTAGATCATGGGACGAGTTTGATCGAGAGTGTTTGTCAGAGCTTTCTGAAGACAGTCTTTTTCACTGCATTGATGAAGGTAATGTGTGTACATTGAAACAGGTTGTGGGAAAAGATTTTTCTTAATTTTTAATGAGAGCCTTCATTCCTGTTTTACCAAAATTTTAGTTTTTTTCTTGATATGTCATCATAATTTTCATAGAAATATTGTAGATGAAATTCTGGAATCAGCTGGTGAGGCTGAAGTTTCTTCTATCACATTTATTTGTATGTTTGGACACATGCTTGTATAGTACCCTGAACCTTACTGAAAGATCTGCAAGGTGTTTTAACTTTAACAACCCATTTACTTGCAGAGATGATGAATACCATTTGCATACTTGTTTATTTTTCTTCTTGTTGCATAGACAATAAGGAAGCATCATCTTCTGTTCTGTAAGACAATACAATTAAAATGTATACCCTACCAACAACAACACTAACCAAAAGTACCTTTTTTCTTACTTACTTTTTCCATACACCCTTTAAACTGCATTTTGATGTTTATAAAAGTACCTCTTTTCAAAATATCGTAACTTTTCCACCTTTAGCCTGATGACAGCAATATCTGTGATTCATTGTATCAGGGATCTATTCTTTTTAAACATTTTAATGTGAAACAGACAGTTTTGTTTGTTCACTATCCAATTGTTATTTAGCAATGATAAAGTATTGGTTAAAAATGCATAAATTATTTGGTTAAATTTTCAGTTTACCTGTTCCTGCAGTGATTTGACAACTTTACTCAGAAAGTTCAATTTTGTGTTGTTCAGTTGAGGAACCATGTGAACTGGGTTGTGAAGGTCTGAGTTACTGCACCAATTTCAACAACCGACCCACAGACCTCTTCCGCAGCTGCACCCTTCAGGCTGATGATGCTGCCAGGTATGACGTTGCGCTGTGGCAGCAACAGGGGTACCTGGGGCTTCCTGGCCTGCAGTTGCCTGTTCGGAATATCTCGCGGTGCTCGCCCAACATGTGGAAGGCAGTTGCATGTGCCCTGCAGATCAAACCTTGCCATAGACACACTCATGCTAATAGAATCTGCAGGTAAATGTCATGTAGTAGTCTGATGTATGTAATTTTCTTTGATTTCCACTGCATGAGGCAGGATAATTATTTTCCTAAATGTACTGTACATTGGTATCACACAATTTTAAGACTGATTTTTTCTTTTTTACAAATTAATAGTTATATTTTTACGATCTGTTAACTTTTATGAGCTGTGCATCACAACATTTGTGCAGTCCATCTGGCTGTACATTGTGGCATTATACTGCTAAACCATTATGCAGCCATGCAGCTATTGCCAAGTGAGGTAGGTAGTCATATAATGGGTATGTCACATGCAGACCTCCTGGCAACCCTCCCTCTGCATTTATCATCATAAAGAGGATCTCCCATGTTTTAAGCTCCACAGGAAAGGAGTTTCCCATTATTCCTTCAAATCCTATTTATGAAATATATTCAGGCCACTCAACCATCTCTGATTTGATGTTATTTTTCTCTCAGAGGAAATACCTCTGCATGAAAATTATAGTATTTGTAAATTAGCAATAACTAATATCCATTTCTTGTGATAATATAACCTCACAGGTTTGTTGCCCTTTTGTCCGCATTCAGTTCTTTGATAGTCAGTACATTGGTCTGTAAAATGGAGAAAATTGATATTGTGGGTCTGTATCACTACTGTGCAGCTAAGAGTAAGAATTTGTTTTCAGAGAGGATTGCTATGAGTTGCTGAGCCAGTGTATGGACTGGTCACGTATGCCCACAGGCCACAATGCGGCATCTCTTTGTTCCCGGCTTTCTCCAGAGAATCCTGATACCCCATGCATCTCGCTTCGACCGTTTCTTGAGCCTAGTGACAACCCATATTTGCAACCACAAGATGAGGTCACATCACCCTGCAAGGGTGATCCTTGCAACAACAGCGAGGTGTGTTCTGTCAACAGGAATTGTGCTACTGGTCGACCTTGCCTGCCCTACCAGTGCTCACCAGGTGAGTAGACTAAATTGTTGGGAAGCAAGTGCATGTCTAATTTTAATTTTAGGAGGAAAAGTTTGTTCATTTTTATTCTGAAAGAATACCGAGGAGAGTTTATCTCTGGTTGCCTTCTTATAGTTTTGAAATATTTGGCTATCCTAGTTTTAGGTGCCAACCCATCTGACCGACTAATGTGTATTAGGACACTTTTCGTAGGGATGAAGGCAGTCTGCATGCAAATAAAGTTCATCCAGTCAGTTTCCTCCAGTGTGAAGGCCTTAGGAAATGTGGGTCATTATCAACTTTATTCAGACGAATCCATTTGAAAGAATATAGTAATCTGTAATCTTAGTTCTTCACAGTACTTCTCATCCCCCATTGAAATTATAGTGTCTTAATAACTTCCAGGCTGCAAGCTCGGTGAGGTGTCTCAGTATCTCGTCCCTCAGGGTTCCTATGTGCGCATCCCCCTTGCAGCAGGACAGAAGGGTTGCCTCAAGATATGCCAGTGTTCACCACAAGGAGTAGTTGAGCGCTGCCAGCTCATGCCTTGCTACCCTCTGGACTCTTGTTGGCTTGGCAATCGTAAAATTGGTAAGCAGCTGCGAAACATTATGGTTGAAGAGCAGCAGTGTGGGATGTAAATTACTTTGGCGAAAGAACAAATGCATAAAAAAAAGGTACAGAAAAAGCCTTTAAAAAGAGATCACTTGAAATATATATGGCATGCATAAAAGTTTAATATTAAGATCTGCATTACAAAAATGGATTATAAAGGTGTGAACTGTACTGAGCTGGCTTAGGGCAGGATATGTTGGTTTCATATGACAGGAAATTTGATATCAGGCAAATAATTATGAAGCGCTAAAGGAAGGCTCTGTACCATTGAATCAATACGGTATTTATTCATATCTGGTGATTTGTCACTTTTATCTGTACTATATGTTTTCACAGAACTACTTAAAAAATCACCAATCTGCACCTCATAATGTTGATTATATAACTCAATATAAACTAAGAGTTTTGACACCCAGCACACAAAAAAACATATTTTTTAATAAATTTTTTAATTAATAATGTTGATAAAATTAGGACTGTATATTGCCCAAACTTACTCTTGCTGGATCATGATACACACAACATCAAGTAGGGACTGTTCCAGTAATGAATGTAGTGCATCTGTTGCAGAGCACAGCATGTGGTTCTACATGGACTGCAACATATGCAGTTGTTATGCTGGTGAGATCACTTGCAGGAAGAAACAATGTGAAGTGACATCCCTTGGAGGACTGGACCCTGCATACACCAGCTTACCTTGCAATTGCCCCCCACACCATGTTCCAGTTTGTGGGCGCAATGGTGACACATATCCCAGCTCATGTCTGGCCCGGTAGGCGCTTGTCTTGTGTGTTTCTTGCTTGGTTTTATAATTTCTTCAGAAACGCTTATATGTTATGACATTCAAGATTTACATGGCAGTGTAAATGTGGATTGTGGTCTTTTGGATTATGGTACCATGTGACATGTTAAATATAATTCTTAACAGCAGTACACATCTAAATCTAAGTTGTTCATGTGACAGATGTGCTGGCCTGAAGGACGCAGATTTCGAGTTTGGAAGTTGCTCTGAGAAGGATCCTTGTGATCCTAACCCTTGCAGTGATGACAAGCAATGTATTCCTGCCAGGAAAGTGTGTCTGTCCTTGTTGCATAAGCCATGCCCACAGTTTCAGTGTGGTAAGTGCGCTTATTTCTCTCATTTTGTACCACTTAATTATCAGTTTGCCCAAACCTTTGTCCAGTTTCAGTCTTTAGTGTACAGTGAAGCAGAGCTGTGAAAATATTTCAGACCATGGGACAGCACAGAAGTCACTGGGGGTTGTGAACACTTCAGTCTTATAGTAAGATGCTGATATACTTTGTGGGAGTTCAGTTGATGAAATGGTGGATTTAAAATATATTTTTGCTTTGTGTCTTCGTTCCATCCGTACACATGAAACTCTAAGTACTGAACATTTTTAACTAGAAAAATAAAAAAATTGGTTCCCTTGGATTTTTATCATTTTAGCAAAATGTAAGATTGCAATGAGTCTCCCGTAACTCTTATCAATAAATATTCTGAATGTATTAACCACCATCATTTGGCAGTTGGAATTATATTTGGGCCTCCTAGCATTACACACCGTGTTGTTTGTTATGTATACAGATATCACTGCTTATTGTTCTAAATATCTATGTATATCTTACCACTGAACTATCTCTGCTTGACGTGCAAGATATGAGAAACCTCTGCACTGTGTCGTACCTGTTAGTTTTGTAGGGCCACTTCTGTAACCTATGACCTGCAGCTGTCTTTGTAGGATAATAATCTGCAGTAAATTGTTGTTTATGATGGTAAGAACTCGTCAAGAAAGAAAGAAAAAAGGGTGGATGCTTTGTTTTTTATTTTTATCATGGCTCTTTGCTGTGAAATTTGTTATTGTATGATCTGAATCTTTCAAATTGTGTAAAAAATATATCACAACTCTGATTGTGGTTTCAGTGGATGTTACTGCACCCTGCACAAACATGCCTCATGATCCTGTGTGTGATACTGATGGTCAGGAGCACCCCAACGTATGCTATTTGATTCGCTATCGGAAGGCGCTTGCTTATACAGGACCCTGTCTTGTAAGTTACTAGCTGTTCAGTTTATTCCATTATTTGATACACAAATTCTGCCCATTACTATAAACTTTCTACTAACCCATTATTATCTTGTGGTACAAGAATAATTGTTGTAATATTATTTCTTATATTTATTTTAATTTAATTATAGGTGAACTGTGAAAATGATGGGCCAGTATGTGGTATTGATGGTGAGACCTACCTCTCTGAGTGTGGTGCTCATGCCAATCTAGTGAGTGTTGATTATCGAGGTCCATGCATTGCTGTTGGTTTAATAGGAGATCAAGCAAAACTGCAGTGTAGTGACAGTACTGTGAAGTGCCTTCCTCTGGCCCGTCTGGGGTGTATGGGCATTACCCCGCCTGGGGCATGTTGTCCTGTATGTGGAGGTTCTTTGCGTTTACTCTACAGCCAGAAGCAGGTGGACCGTGCATTATATGCTCTGCGAGGGAATGCTGTAAGTGCTCTGACTGTAAAGGCAGTGCTGCAGTCCCTTGAGCGTCAAGTTCAGGTGGCAGAGTGTGCAGTTCGTGGTTACCTCACTGTCGAGATGGATCTATTTGTGTTGGTGCAGGCCGTAGGAAGGAATCCGCCCTCAGAACTGCAACTGGAGGCATGTGAACGTGAAGCAGAGAAGCTTGCAAACTTAGTGCAGGGTGCAAGTCCACGTGTCCTTAGCGAACTTAGTCTGAGTTCTCTGACAACAGCAACAATTGTGCACATTCCAGTACGCAGTTCTGTAGTAAATGTGTTACCATTACACTGGGTCTTTGGTGTGGTACTAGTCTGCCTCATATTTATCTTCTCATAGCCACTCACAAGTGTCTATTGGGACCTAAAAAGTAGGGAAACATTCCAGTGATGCTCAAGTGCACACCTGAGTAAGAGAGTTGAATGCTCAAATCTTAGTCTCACATTTCTAATTATATCACTGCTGAAACCAACAAATGTATTCCCAACTGATTTATATGTACAGTCAGTGCTTCTACATTAGGTTGCATACCATTGTAATATATTTCACTTTGTTCAAACTTAGCTATCAAATTACAATAATTACCTGTGTTATACTTAGTAAAACCCAACATGTTATAGGGCCTCTGATGATGACTTGAGAGTTATCTGTAGGGACCCTATAGGGGTTGAAACATGTCAGACTTTTAATGAGTGCAATACTAGTAAATGCTGTAATTTTATGGTTATGTTTGAACAAAGTACAGTCAGTGTTCCTTACACAGCATAACTTTTCATTGTAAGAGAATACATACAGTTGACTAATTTGTACAAAAACTGTGATGTGCGAGGGGGGAAAGAGCAGCAGAACATCAACACACATTGTGCCTGGGCCTTTACAAGTTTTCACTGCCTCAAATTTCAATCCACTTTTCTATATAAATCTGTAACAGGTTTTGCTGTATAAGGAATGGAAATAAACAGTGCCACTGTAAAAATTTCTAATTGTTACTGCGGAACAGTAGCAGAATTGCAGTTTTTGTTGTAAACATTTACATTTTATGGCCAGTAAATTGTTGAAAATTATAGTTGATAATAATGAGCTCCTAGATAATGAGAAGAAAGAAAGAAAGAACACAAGTTGAGTGTTCAGTGCACTGTGATATACTTCTGAGAGCAAGGAAGTGATAATGACATCAATACCAAAGATGTACATACATAAGTAATCAAGGACTGTATAAAGTGTATATTGACAATATGTCTGTGTGTGTGTGGGTGTATGCGCGCATGTTAGATGGGTATCCTGTACATTAATGATGCAGATCTTGAGATCTTGTGAGACTATGATGCATATAATGTTTTTATTTAATATTTGTCTTTGCTAGTCTTGTGCCAGGATTTGAATCATGTGTGCTTATGTTTCAACCTGGTATAGTCAACTGTTTAACACACATTACTAAGCGAGTTTGTTAGTAATACCAAAACCAGGGAGTTTACTCAAAACTAATGTTTTTTATGTTATTAAATACATTGCATATATGGAGGTAATTTAAGAGGTTGCATTAAGAACATATTGAAGTACCATCTTTATCTAAATGTCATACTTTTTTCCTGAAAATGTTGTATTAAAAATCCCTGTTTGCATTTATAGGGTCAGTTGTATCTGGAATGTTGACCTTTGCCAGGAAATCAAGGTGTTATGTCAGTGGAAGGTTTCACAACATTGCAAACTTCAATTTGTATGTAAAAGAATAGGAATAATTTTCTTACTGCAGGGATACTGTTGCCAAGATGCAACATCACTATATCTGAGTACACAGTGCATTATATACTTTTCTTCACTGCTCAATAAATTAACGTAACTGTTACATTCAGATGGTGGTATCACCTGAATTGTATGGCACACATCAAACCATGCTTTTATTCACAAAATCTTCATTATATTTCTGTTAATTTTTGTTTATACAGCACCATGGCACTTAAATTTGCAAGTGAATGGCATTTGCTGTATTTTTTAAAATAAGGGAACAGCATCTATAAAATGTTAAAATTTGAACATGTATGATGTTATGCACAAATTTAATATAGCCAGAGCAGATAACAGCTGGATCACAAGATTTAAACATCGGTCAACACCAGTGAGCAATTGAGTCTAATTGTTTCTTTTAAGAATGTGAATTGTCAGTACATTTAACATGTTTCACATTGAAGGTAAGACAGCATGGATATTTTAATAATATGCAGAATGTTTCATATTACTAATGATCAGCTCACATAAAAAACATCCAAGGATAGTGCATAAATATCTATTTGGTGATCAGTTCATAAATGATTCAGATATTTCTTTCTTAATTAGTAAAATACAGACATCCCTTATGCAAGTGCTAGTTGTTTGATAGTAAGATGGTAATCTGACCCCTTTAAAGTTCAGTGGTAGCACTTTAACTATCACTAACTCTGCATTTCATAATTATGCATTTTGTATGGTTCTTGCTCTAAACATCAGTTATTTCCATAAACAGTATTAACCAGTTGATCTTTGCAATGGTGAAGTGTTTGTTTTCTTTATGGTATGGACAGAATTCTTAAATATTAATGAAATATGCTTTGGGGTTATATCGTGGTGCTACATTTACAGTTCAAATCATGTAGGAAAACTGAAAGACTGACCATGTCAACCAGATACAACTGAAAATACAAACTTGCATGACTGTCTATAAGCTGTTGATGGAATGATGTCCATCACAAACTTAGTTACCAAGATGATATTAATTGGGCTGGATTCTGGACAGCTTTACATTATCTGTTTGACAATGAAAGCTTCTATGTTTTCTGCTTTTATGTCCTACACTTACAGTAATGAGCCCACCATTTGATTCAGTACACAAACTTTGACTGAATTTAATAAGAAATGTGTGTGTTACAATTTCTGATCCACAGTGGACTTCAGAATCCCTTTCTTTGTTAGATATTTGGATTGAACTATTGGTGTAACCTGCAGTGTAATAAACGTGAGCTCAGTATCACACCATGAAAATTAGAGGTTAATAAGTTTGTAACTGAGCAATATCACTATGATAACTTCTGTATTGCATTTTATAATCATATGAACAGTACAATATTTGTAAATATCACTTAAACACCTTGTACAATAGAAAAAAGTTTATTTTCTGTGAATCTTTGTGCCAATTTTTTTTATACCATCTTTGTTCTGTTAGATTGGATTCTTCTAAAATCAGGTTTAAAACTATGAACCTAACATATATGCACAGCTATAAGAATTTTACAATATGTTTTTTCTTTCAGTTAGTGTCTTCCACAGAAATGGACTGTTTACTAATGTTTTGTTGTATACTTGATTAAATTGGGAGATTCTACACTGAGTGTATTCAATAATCTGTGAGAAGAAATTACTGTGCCAAATGAGAAACTTTGGTATTCTCATACATTTAACAGTGTGTATGAATATTTGTATATGGTGCTTGTAATAAATGTTGACTTGTCTCAAGATCACAGTTTTCCAAAGAAGGTGATGTGTCTATAATTTTTAACATATTTTACATGCTGTCCTGCAGTATTTTATAGTAATAACTCAGTGATGAAATATCCAAGAAGTTTTGAACTTGCTGTTTCTCATGAAAATTAAATTATGTAAAAATTACACAAGGCTTCAAGACTAAATAAATTTGAAAATGTATGTAAGCAAGATGCATGTCATTATATCAAGTGGCCTTATGTACTTCTGTAGTTACATTTTAGTAAAACTTCAGTTTACGCAGAATAGCCTAAGAAGTGGTCATACTTCTACAATCAATATCTGCTGAGATTTGTGGTTCTCATGCCAGTGAAAATGTCAGTTGTGGTCTTTGAAATGTTGTTAGCCACTTGCAAGATTACGTGGCTTCCCAACCAAGAATACCACAATCGACAATAACTCAAGGCATGGCAATGTGAAAACTGGATTTTACCAGTTCCTTTGATAACTTGTTGCCCTACTGACCTCTAACCTTGGTCATTCTTATAAGTCATGGGCTAACTGGATAACTCCACTTAAGTTGTATAAGAAGTGTGCAGCCACTGTTCCACACTCTGATACCATGGGAAGCCTAATTATGTACAGGAACCCCACAAAATTATGAAACTCATTTACACTGATCTGTCCTAGAGTCCTATATCTGGTGCTTTTGGTAGGAAAACTTCAGTTTGCAGACTTTTATTTATATTATCTGACATTTTGAAAATAATGTCTTTGTTAGTCTGTGCATTAGAATTAGTTCTCTGCTTTAGTGGAACTCAAACTGTATGTGATGTCCTTTTTTTTAGTATTTTTGCAAACATTATTTCAAAAAGCTCTGAGCAGAATGTTTTTAAGTGTGCTGAATTTTGGTTTCAGTTACAGCTACCAGCTATGCTATATGAACACAGAAGGTAACGAAAAGTTTCTCATGTGGACAACAACAACATGCAACATTATTTCACAAAGAGTAATTCCTGATGATGTATACTGTTCCAGAGATTTAATTTGATTTGTGTAGTCCAGAATTTGACAATGAGAACTGAACCAAACTTGAACAGGAAGTTAGGGTCCATACAGTAACACACAAAAGTAGAAGTTACTAAATAAAGAGTGCTGAAATTTTATCTGTGAAGAAAAAAAAAGCCAAAGATATTTATAACTTCTGCTGATGACCCTACATACTAACTCTTTCTATCATGGACTGTTATGTGGTCTGCAAAATTACCTTGTGATTGGTCACAAAACCACAACGGAATTACCAGACACCAACCAACCAACCAACCAAGAGCTTAGCACCCTTGCTTCGTATTTGGGTGGTCCGAGGTTCAACTCTAGGGCAGGAAATTGGTCATCATGACTTTTTGTGGTCTTCCTCAGTCCCTATAAACTAAACCCATGATAGTATCTTAAATTTGGTGATAACCACTTCCTTAAAATCCCCTCCAGTTCATTGTTTAGTATCATTTGACAGTACAGTTTTTAGCTACTGATTGCATTGTTAAATAAACCACAAAATAAATAAGACGGTGGAACTGTAATTAAAGTTTTCTGTGTTTCTTACTGCATTAACATTCTGAAGGAAGTGTTACATCAGAATTTCTTGATGCTGATGCTTACTCAAGTGATCTGAGCTGATCCCAGAAAAGTGGAAACTGGAATATACCAGTTCTATTGAACAACATTGTGGTTTCAATGCAGATATTAAATTGAGCATGAAAAAAGCACCAGGACCCAGATGGTATGCTTGGTCCTTGATGTAGGGGACTTTTCTAGCAATATGCAATTATACTGTGACATACAAGCACCTTTTTTACATTAATGCACAAAAAATCTGAAACTAAAATTAGGGAATAATGTTATAATTTAAAACAGGCCTATCTACATTTCTATAACTTAAAAAATATCAGATATTTTTAATATTTCTCAGGGACTAAACAAGCCATTTTTCTGTATAAGGCAGTGTTTTAGAGTTTGAGATTTATGCACTCAGAGTTTGCAGGTGAAATTAAACTTGGATAAATGTGCTCAGCAGCTTTTTTGGGGTAGACCCACAGTTCAATAGTTTCAAGATGAAATTTGGATGACAGACAGGACCTAGTTACAGTTCAAATTTATGCATGTTATGCAAAGCTCTCCAACAAGGCACAAAAGTATATATTTGCTACTTTCCTTATTCAACTGTTTCACACCTGTGTTCATTCAGAAGGTCCATGAAATAAATCCTATGTCCAACCAGCTGTCAGAAATTTGAGATTTGCCACAAGCAGAGCAGCCATACACACTGGTGGAGTAATTTGTAGTTCTGTGCAGAAAACAGGATATATGTTAATTGTACGGCAATAGTATATTGAAGATAGCAGCTGGCTTCTGGGTTCATCAGCATTTTAGAGGTGCTTGCTGTCTGCATTATCAAGGTATATTTTTTATCTTAGGTTTGCATTACTGATGCAAAGCATGGATATCTTCGACCATTCGCATGCATCAACTCGAGGACGGATAAACCTATTTTAATAAAAATGGAGAACATAAACGAACAATTACGAGAAATCAATACCCTTTGCCAGCAATCTTCGAACGTTAACCTTGGCTTCGGCCTTAAGTAGGTTGATATCTATGGAGCATGGATATAAAACCAGAGTGATCATATCACTGAGACTTCGTCTGCTAGCTGACGGTTTTGTAGTATTGCGAAGGACGGTGTTAGAGTAGTGTGTTGGTGGGTTCGATAGAATCTTGTAATTGTTACATATTTTGTATTAGTACAGTATTAAATGCTACGATGAACACTGCAATTTATAAAAGTTTTTTAACAAAATCCGTTAAGGTGATTTCAACATTCAAGAATGCTACTTGTGTGAGGGGTGTGCACATATCTTCGGAAAGGTGAGGTTGTTCGTAAGATACTGATGTAGAATTTCGTAGCCTGTGCCGTATTCTTATAAAGCGGTCGGTTTTGTAGTTCCTACAAATTAGTTTTATGTCCGAGCTTAATGTTATATGCATCGGTTTTGTTTAGTAACACTATTGCCATTGAAACTAACGCCACTAACACCATTAATGCTCGAACGATCTTGACCACCAGGATTTACACGGAAGACGTTTGTGTATTTAATGATGATGGGCGCACTGCATGAGTTATATATTGTTGAATGAGAAATAACGTATATTATTATATCTGTGGCATACCCTGAGTATGACAACTGCAATGCTAGCCAAAATATTTGACATATTGTTGACCCAAGGGTAAAGTCAACAAAAATGTGATGTTCTATGATGATTGTTCTATGGTAATTTCTTCTCAGCCAGTAATAAGTACATCCTGCTTCAGTTAAACAAATTAGTATGGAAGAAGTATTTTTTATTTGACAGCAAAAGTGCTCTTCTGAAAAATTGAATTTTTGGTAGATATTTAACTTATCTTTGGGTCAGTGATTTGTATGTGTTTGTGTGTACATGAGCACTTTTATAATCCTTGTTTAATTTAATTTGTATTGGTTAATTTCATATCACATGCACAAATAACTTGTAGTCATTATAAACATTATATGCCTCTAGATGTTCTCTTCTTCAAAGCCATTGTGTCCTACTAAAGAAGGTTTGGATATATTTGCTTTTAAAAGTCCAATTCATATGAACAGATTTTAACCTGTTTTGTTTTGCTTGCATCCTGTGCCACAAGCTAAGAAAATGTTTGAAAGGTTATGACTTGTGATAACCTTTAACTGACTTAAACTAGTTTGGTTTGGTTGGAGGAAATAAACATAGACATCAAATGGACTTCTGCTTTTCATTTATCATTCTTCCTGTTTTATCTATACTGATTTGAACAATGTGTGCCAAAGTCTGTGATTTACTTGTTGCTCAATGTTTTGTCTGGTGCTGTATTGAAAATGACTTGATCTGGTTACTCAGTAAATATAGTACAAGTCTTGATATTACTGTCACACATGCCTGCTTGGTGTTATATGGTTTGATACTACAACTTTCTTAATTGATTCTCACATACATATAACTACAGCCTGAAAATTTTGTATTTTTAAACTGTACCATAAGGCTCCCTTCCCCCATCCCAAAGTAACCACAGTTTTTGTAAGTCTTGTATTAAATGTTTTGCTTGTGGGATTTTACAACTACAAGCTGTACCATTGTTTGAAGGTCAATGAGAAAACCTTGAAATTAATTTTCTTTGTCTGCCTTCCAACAAAACTTGTACATAGTAGAAGCAGTTGATCCAGACAAATTGATACTGGAAGGAAGGTTTATAAACAAAACTGAAAATTGTCTAGGCTTATCTCTATGTTATGATGCACAGAGGATCACATCCCAATGTATTGCATCACACTGGCAGAACAATGTATTATTCTTTCCAGTCATTTCACAAGGTTGGCAGTATATTTGCTAGCAACATTTATTTACTGTCTTCATTATTCTCTCACATATGTTGCTTGGCAGAACAAATTTCTGTTATGTAAATGGTTTTTGTCTCCTTGTTAAGAAATAATGTCATGCTTCAAGAACCACATGCACATGTGCACACACACACACACACACAGTTATACTGCTACACTCAGTGCATGGTTTTGTTTCAGATTGAAAGCGCAGATCATAGATGGTGTTAAGATTGCTAAAGATATTCGTCGTGAATTAAAAGTAGAGGTAGACGAGTGGATTGCACGGGGCAACAAGCGACCTCACTTGACAGCCTTGCTTGTGGGGGAGGATCCTGCCAGTGCTACTTATGTAAAGAACAAGATGCAGGCTGCTAGAGAAATTGGTGAGATTGATTTGTTCAGTCATGAATTCATTCATGTGTTCAATATTGCACTGTTGATAATGAATGAAGTTTTTTTCTTGGTTTATGTCATGCCACTTTGTTAACAACATAATTTGTGCAGATGTGAATGGCAGGTTGATTGTAAATGACGATTTGGAAAGGATGTGGAGCAGCTGTGCTTGGAGGGAAAGCTACAAAAAAATCAGGATACTTTGATTCTGTGCCAAGTTTCAAACCTGACACCTAATAAATACAAAGCAGCTAATAACTGCTACACCTCAATACCCAAGAAAAGTGTGAAGAAAATAATTTGATTTATGGTTGGCAGAGAACTTTGAATTCATAATATTTATTACAGGGATTGAGAGCAGAACACTCAAGGTGCCACCAAGTGTAACACAGAATGAGCTACTGGACCATATCCAGTTCTTGAATGGTGACTCTCATGTTGATGGAATCCTGGTGCAGGTATGAATCAGATTTAGTCCTGGGATAGAGACTTATGACATGGAATTTTTTTTAACATTTTAAAGAAATGTGACTACATAATGTAAAAAGAAAATCACAAAGTTTAGGTGTACATTGCATTTTTTATTAGAAGGCCCTATTGTAAAACATTTTATAAGCAAAGCAGAAATTGATTGGGTACTTGCATGATGGAAGGAAGAGAGGACATTCTTTCTGTTGAATGTGGCCTTGACTGAATGCGTGAATGTTTACACTTCTGTAGAACTCATCATTTGCAAGCTTTCTAAAAGTAGTCATTCTGCAAATGAATAATAAAACATCACATTTGAATAGGCTAAAGCTAAAATAAAATGATGTAGGTTTATACAAATAATGAGTTTAATTGTATTGTTATATCACAGTACCTGTGATTTACAGCTGCCCCTTCCAAAACACATAACAGAACGAGCTATATGCAATGCTATAGCTCCTCACAAGGACGTCGATGGTTTCAACATTGTTAATGTGGGACGATTCTGCCTGGACATGAATACACTAATTCCATGTACACCACTTGGAGTCCAGGAGCTCATCAAGAGAACGGGTATGTACAATGCAAAAAATAATTCACCAGAATATTACGAATGTAAAAGACTTTATAATTTTATGTGCATTTATGTGAGTTGTGTTTGTTTGCTAAAAGGAGGACCAGGCCATAGCGAGTGTTTGTCTGTGATGTGGACTGTTTGGTTTTATCATTTTGTCTGAAGGGGTGTTTATGTGTAGTATTTAGGGTTGTGTTTTAAATGGAACATCATGTGTGTATGATTATGGACAGTAATAGTATTTGGAAAATGTTCTTGTGGCTACCAAGCCTAGGACTGATGCTTTATAGTGCAACCTCCATGATTTCTACATACCGTAGTTAGTTGCCAGACATGTAGATACTTTTCCAAGTTCGGATTTGAGGTATGATATGTAGTTATAGTTTAAGAATAAAATTTAAATATATACAGTAAATTCAATTAATGACTGACAGTGTCGTATTTCATGTTAATTTATTCAGTTTCAAAACTAACTTATTTTCCCCTGTTAATCAGTAAGACATTATACTTCTCTTCAAGCTATGGACTGGAACTAATAAACACACAATATTAGTGAAGAACAGTTTTAAATTTAAACTTTGCATCTTAATGACATCGTCACAGCTTTTTCTGAACCAGTCTAACACTTCTGTTAGTGCATGTCCCTGATTATGATAGTGAAGGTGTAGAGAGAATTGTTTTAGAAAATGCACAACGTGGATAAATATTTTCTCTTCCCATTCAGTTTGATCTCTGTTCCCTCTTCCCAGTCGTATGAAATCCATTGATATCAGACAGTATGGTGTTGCTGCTTAGATTCTCATTTTTTGTTTTATTGCAAGCAGTTGATCTTTTCTTTCCATAGGTGTGAAAACATTTGGGAAGCATGCTGTAGTCTGTGGAAGATCAAAGAATGTTGGTATGCCAATTGCAATGTTGCTGCATGCTGATGGTTTGGGTAAGTAAAACAAGATTTTAAGTTCTCAGTCTGGCAGGTGTGAAGATGGCTGTCTTCTTGGCTGTTGTGTTGTCTAGTCTGGTAGATGTTTTCTAGCATTTCAGAGATTCCTGCTTCCATTATCAGAGTGATCACATTGGTCACCGAAGAAATGGCAAACTTCTACCAGACTAGACAACACAACAGCCAAGTAGACAGCCATCTTTATTTAAGTGCAAACAAATTTATTTGCTGCTTAAGATAAGTGTTGTCATGTTGTTTTATAAATACTGTTGTATGTGAAAATAAATTTAAGTTTTGGGATATAAGGCATGTATACAAACAAAACTTTTGTTTGTATACATGCTTTATATTCCAACTACACGGTATGCAAAGTTTTAAGATTTCTGATAATTTGACTAAAATTAAATTTACAGGTAGCTGTAGGACCTTGAGTAAAAATCCTTATTAGTTGTTGAAGTGATTTATAAATATGATTATCTGTGTTGCAGGTGAGACATCTGCCATGGATGCCACCACAACAATCTGCCATCGCTACACGCCCCCAGATCAGTTGGCATTGCTCACAAGGTCAGCTGATATCATTGTCACTGCAGCTGGTGAGTTAAGTTTAAATGAAGACAACCTTGAATCTACAACAATCCAGGATGCATTATATTAAAAGTAGAAAGATGAACTTGCCTTTCTCGTAGTTTTCAAGTTTTAAATTTCTTGTGCTAATCTTGTTTCAGGTGTACCGAACCTGATCCGAGCTGACATGGTGAAGCCTGGTGCTTGCATAATTGATGTTGGTATCACCAGGATCCACAACAAGAAGACAGGAAAGTCTAAACTTGTTGGAGATGTAGACTTTGAAGGTAAATTAATTTTTTTACTTTAATGTAGAAGTAGTTTTGGGTGGAGAATGTTGTTCGCTGAAAACAGGGATTGTGCTGCAGATTATTTAATGATGCTCTGTTAATTACAGAGGTTAATGTAGCTTCATATGAGAAATTTGAATGATGAGTTAGAAAGAATGAAAGGTGGAAGTTCTTCCTTAAGTGTGCACTATGATAACAATACCAATATTAAAATATGTATGGCTTATGTAAAAGTTCTTTCTTTGTACTCATCTGCAAGTACTGATAGAAAAATTCAGTAAAACTGATTTACACCCAGCTGGCTGCTTTCAGATGTGACATTTTTGGTTCTTACAGTAGTGAAGATGTCAGTGTTGGTCTTTTGGGTTGTGATGTGTGGACTTTTAGGTAGGTACCAAAATTTCAGAGGAATATACTGCAGACGACCAACATTGATTGCTACTTTCAGAGTTTGTAATTATTAAAAATCTTGTCCTTTCTTTCTCTCTTCACTTATTATAACTGGAATCACTGTGTGCACTCAGCTGTGAGTGAGGTTGCTGGCTACATCACTCCAGTGCCAGGCGGAGTGGGCCCTATGACAGTTGCCATGCTCATGAGGAATACGCTGATAGCTGCCAAGAAGTCGGTTGTTTATAATATTCTTGAGCCAGGAGCAGTTGTTCACAAGGAAGCTTCTCAGCTCAGGCCTTAAACTCATTCTTCATGGAGAGAATATTTGATGTTCTTACAGAATCTTTGTCTTGTGTACAGTGTCACACTTGCCAAATACAGGCTACAGTGAATGACCATGAAACCAATTGCAGCCAGTGTACATGCATGAATAGGGTTTGGGTTTCCCTTGTTTTGACACATTTTATATCAATATTCTAGTGGATTGAGTTCACATTTTGTGTCCATCATGATAACTAGGCCTACCCAGACTTTACTTAATAGCTCATACATTGTCATTTGATATTGCAGCCACACCCAGCATTAGATGTTATTTATGTTTTCTTTCATGTCTGTGATATGTTTTATTTATTTGTGGTAGTTGTGTTACCTTAAAACAGTAACCTTGGTGACTTGTTTTGCTCATGTGCTACAAAGTAGTAATGATGAGACAATTTGTTTAACCTTTTAGTATTTAAACATCTTTAGTAACAGCGTTTCTAATGAGAAGAATGTGTGTAAAACTCACAGTGAATATTACAAATTAATAGAGTGAGAACATTATATAGGAGCATCATGTTGTAAGAATTATCTAGAATGTTATTGTAATCCATCTATATATGACAGTTTAACTTTTGTATTGTATTCATTTCACTTGTGACAATATGTTTAAGGTTACAAACAGATCTTCAGGTCATCATTTCCTGTTAGTGAGGTACTACATAATAGGTGATGATGACCTGAAGATGGGTTTATAACCTGAAACATGTTATCACAAGTGAACTGAATATGAGACAAAGTGAAACTGTGGTACATGGACTGTTGTGTATAGACAGATTACAGTCATATTTTAATAGAATGAAATTTAAAGAAAGAGAAGTGCTGACAGAGTACTTATTGCTTTATATACTGGAATTATTTGATGCTGAAGCTATGAGTATGAATCCAATGTTTGTAACAGGATGAACAATTAATTTCTGTTGGCTGAGATAACCTTTATTATATTTTTATATACACAATATTACAAAATAAGTATATATATATATATATATATATATATTCATATATACACATATTAATTAATGTTTTATCTTTAATTTGTCACTACTGCTGTACATCTGTGACTTGTCTTGAAAATAGAAAAATGGCTCGTGTGTTCTCGGACACAGAAATTAGGAATAGGCAAGGTGTCAGGTTCATTGGAATCCCAGTGACCATAACAAGGATCAGGTTTTTCCATCTGGTCAGGAGCTATTTTCCTTAATGGACACGCGTGTCTGCATGAAGTCAACTGGAGTGAAATTGCACATTTTTACAATCCTGTTTCAAAAGATGGAAATAATCAGTGTATATGTAGTAAATGTGGTAATTAGAACAGTTAAAAATGAATTACACTTTGGCCCACAATATATTCATACAAACTTATCTTCCATGTCACAGTAAAGTTTCAGATTCCTGTGTAGTGTCAGGCAAATTCACGAACTTCAAATTTTATCCATACTCTCAACCCCTTTCACACGTCATGCACACTGCATCACTTGTACTTATTCCACGTGTTCATGCTGAGCCTCTGCTTCCGTCCAAGTATTCTGAACTGTTTCCACTATCCATCGCCAACACGTGGACTTGCTGAAGAAGTATATGCCACAAACAAGTATGAAAATCCATGACAGGGCAAGGCAGTAGTCATTCTCTTTGACCAGGACACTTGGCACTGGCCCACCAAAGTCTGCTGATGTCACAAACAGCTTACCTTGTGGCTCTATACCTGCACATATTTAAATCCATTGATGATCATTATCACAAAAATTGCTCATTAATAAATAACATAAAGTAGTAATCTCAACAAGAGGTATTCAAATTTTTTTAGAAAGAAATTTGAATATTTGATTTCTTTTTCAAAAATACATTGAATCCTTTCAATAAAAGGCAGCTATTACTGGTCAAAATGGCCCTAATTGGACACCTGCTCAACATGTATAAATCAAATTTTAATAAGTATTCCATGTCATATTTAAATATCTATGTGCTGACAAATGATCATGCACTGTTGCAAGACAGAAAAGGTTGTTGTTTTGAGTTTATTTCAGTTAGGATATTTAGTTTAATTATAACTTTTGCAATATATTAAAGGTATGAGCTACATTGATTCTAGATCATGACTGTAGACAGAAATGAGAGCTTCACATTCTGACCACTTTTTCCCTCGGGAAATAGTTGCCAATACTCCATTGTATAGAAAGCTGGGTGTAGTGGTGGTGAAGGTGAAGAAATTCCTAACCCTTCCAGGAACTGAACTCCAGTCATCCAAATCACAGCTAAGTCAATTTACTCTTTAGAAGTTAATAGTTTATTTGTTTATATAACGATTACAACATGGTAAGAGTGGAAGAAAGGTGAAAGCTGTATCTTCCACACTGGATAAAAGAGAGTCCAAGAAAAAAAATCTTTTATGTACTGACCAGGAATATAACCCTAGACATTCAATCTACAGCCAGTCATTTGTGAGTTACTCAGCTCACAGTGTTAATATAATGATAGAGATGAAGCTTTGTATACCGGTATATTTTGTTATAAATCTACTGAACATCTCCAAGGTGTACTCTGAATCATTGAACTTCGCAGCTGGTCGCCCATTATGAAACAGCATCATAGTTGGGACTCCAACAATTCCATACTGTGTGTTGAAGCTGAAAAAATACACAACTTAAATTGTAAATTACTATTTTTTATATTAACTTAACACTGATGCAAAAAGCACAGAGAAGCTTGACCTTGTAACTGCCATTCTCTGCAGGAAAAGAAAATTTGATATCCAGGCTTCCCAGTAAAACAGAAGCCCAAAGTTATGGTTTACCCATTATGCAAAAGAGTAAAACAATTTTAAAAGTATGTTATACATTAGGTGACAGTTTAAAGATCAAGGAGATGGGAAGATAATACTGAAATAAATATTTGAACCTTTGGGTTCCATTACTGGAGAATTATTCAGTTACATATATTAAGTTTTGTATAAATGCACAATGTAGAATATATAAACTAAATTATAAGTTGTACTTTTTGTTTATGTCAGTCAAACAGGATTTTAATTCCTAAGACTGTCCAGCAATTAACCTTAAGAAGTGTATTACCTGTGGTGTTTCATTGCATCAACAGCTGCCATTTTAATGTCTGGGAATGCACGTGAGAGAGCGTTGAAATGAGGTGCAGCCATACTGCTGAATGGGCAGTAACGAGCGTAGAATAACAGTGCAACACAGTCTGCTGTTGAACGGCGATTTGTCACATTCGGTTCAGTTACAAGAAGATTCAGCAACCTTGTAGAATTCACCAGCTGCAGATAACAACACTAGTACCATCATCATGTTAATACTCCCTAAACAACAGGAGAAACCTAAGTGTCTCTATATGAACAGCAGGTAGTCCAAACTTTAAACTACAGTAAAGTAATTTCTGTGTATGATTGTATAAGATACAGCCTACTATATGTGAGCTATAAGAACATCCTGATTTAGGGGATATGAAGGTGAGTAGTAGTGTATGCAATTAGCTGGCTCAAAACTTTGCCATGTCTGTGATTCTTTTTAATTGCAGTTATTTTCCTAATCTTTGATGCAGAAATTACATTACTTCTACTACACACGAAGTGTACAGAGTTATGCAGAAACCAATCTGTTTTAAGTTACAGGCTTACTGCATGTTTTCTTCCACTGAAGCTAAAACCAAAGGGTATTTATTACTATCACTTGTGGATAGCAGTTCTGGTCCTTTTAACATAAATGAGAAATTTAGTCAGGTAGTACTGTAAACTACCTAAGGCAGAAAATTAAAACAAGTAGAATAAGTTTCATCAGTGATGAAGTTCGCATATGTACTGATATTTCAAAATCCACTGTTATAGGAAAATTAATTGGGCTGGGCCATATTAATGCTTACAGATTATTGTTATGTAAGTGACTTAAGATAATTTCAATAATACATCCACAGAAAATGTGTTATGTGACAGTTAAGTTACAGTTGTAAGACAATGGTGCTCAAATACTGCACTTTAAAAAAACAGAATGCACAGTATCTACTATGACCTCATAATGTGGAGATATATTTTCAGCAGTATACATTTCTTCATCATTAATAAAATTACCAAAGGCATACCTCTACAGGCTGACCAACTGCCTCTCTCCCAACAGTACATGACACATCTGGTAAGTTTGTAGCATTGGTTGTGAGATTTCCACCTTCTTGCTGAAGACTGGTGACAGGAAATGGCTGTTGTTCACCATGTGCAGTTGTCTGCAACAGAACATCACCAAGAGTACCATCTTCACTAGTTGCTTCTAAACTTTCCTTAGCAATCTTAACTTGCTGTTCTTCCTCAAACTGCTTCTATAGGGAACAAATACAGAGAACATAATTAACATTCTCTATATATTAGGCATAAATGAAGCAGTGTAAATTAATATTAACCTATTTCCCAGTACTAGAAACTTTATGTTAATTATCATCTATATAGAAACATATCATATGACTTTCCCAAATTCAGTAACAAAGGGAAATAGAATTACCAAAATATATTGTAGTTCAGTGAGCACTTGAAATTTATAAAATACATCCTTAGGGTATGTATGTGTGGGTGAATTATCTCTCATATCCTTTCAGTGTCATGTCAATAAACAGGTGAAATGCAGATGTTGAAATGACCTGTGTCGTTTGCGGAAATTCTTTCCTTACAGATAACCTACATAGTTCTATAGAAAAGGCAGGAGGCTCAGAAGGAGAAAATGGATTATCATCCACTACTGAAACATTCCAGCTTTTAAAATGATTTATGTCACCAACATTTAAAAGCTGCTTACATGTAGTTCATCAATAAATTTGTTCACAGATACATCTTCCACATCAGCAGATGGCAAGTGAGAATCTACTTCATTTGAAGTCTCATCACTGGCAATTTCACCGTTTGGTGTGGCCATTCCTTCTTCATTGTAAGTAGTGCATTGAATTGCTGAAAAACATTTGCAAAAATTTAGTATAAATCACCAAGAAAATATACTAAAAGAAACAATTCTGTCTTTGGTAACCATCTACAAGACCACACGGCGTCACAGCCCAAAACCCCATTGTCAATATCTTCACCCTTGTGAAATCCTCAAAACTCAAAAACAAAATTACAATATTGATAAATACTTAACCTAAAATCCATGTACTTTGCATTTCTTACCCACTAATAAACACAAAATATTAAAACTTTTAGGCATCATCGTGGTCTTCAAAGGAACAAACAAGAGCAAGAAGAACAATTCTATTCTAGTTTTCTTAACATAAGGCCTTCAGTTAGCCCTCGCATCATCTACAAAACTTATTTTCACAATCTTGTATTCAATACTTCGTCTGCTAACGCGTGCTTCCTTTATTCAAACAGTGTCGCCAACTGGAAACTACATACCATCGCATAGAGTTACTTATCGAATAGTAAAACCTCCGTGAACTTTGCAAGGGAAATATTGGCCCGATTCGATCTTTGATGTACAATTCTTGTAGCTGTGGTGTGTGCAATTGCATTTGGGAATAGTTTACGTCAGTCAAGTTAATTCATTACAGCTTCGCGCAGTAGTTGTGTTGCAATGATTTCGTGCAGGCATGGACTAGTGTCACTTATCAGGTGATTTGAGTTAATAATTATACATACTTACGTACATTGTATATGCGATCATTCTAGCCATAAACTCACCTCATAACTGGTTACGTTTCAAGGGCATTTGTTGTGAAGTTCATTAAATGTACATATATATACTGTTTCTTAGTCCATCGTTTGCTTCGTGTTTAGGAGGCACCGAATCAAATATTGGCCAAGTGACTGGCTATCTTGATTGATACTTTTTTGTGATTTTCTTCAGGTCTATCATCTAAATGCGGTAGTAGTACGTTAGATTACGCTTATTACCATGCTGGAAAAATAATACTAGTAGAGTGTGTGTAACATTTACTCTCGGTTTTTCTAAGGTACATTTTTGAATACCAGTTGAACCTGCTGTCTTTTTTGAGGCTTTTTTCTTCTTCAGGCAAACAAGTTCTGTCAGATGGTATGAGTTTTCTCCTTACTACTCTGATCTCTTATTTTATAGGATATTATATGTGCACCCAGATTCATAGTCATTAAATAATTAAAAGACTGGTGTGTGTGTTTGGAAAACAGTAATCTTTTCTAACGTTAGTTGCTTCTGGAGTAAGAATTGTGGCAAATATTTTGTACGGTTTACTTGCTTTGTAGGTGTAATCATCCCAGAATTCTGTGTAGTGGAGGTCAGCGTCAGAAGCATACACTTCCAGATCTGCCATATGATTATAATGCTTTAGAACCCATTATTAGTGCTGAGATTATGAAGCTCCATCACTCAAAACATCATGCTGCTTATGTGAATAACCTCAATATTGCAGAGGAAAAACTGAAGGAAGCACAAGCAAAGAGTAAGAGGGGTTTATAATATACTTTGGCTTTTTTCTCATGTAAAAGGCTTTCATTTGTATATGTTCATATTTATGTATAAGAAATGCAAAGCTGAAATGTATGAATTAATCTGATTTCTGCTGGCCATGGAGGTATTTATTTACTAATTATGAGTTTGACACATACATACGTGCTCGCCCACACACAAGGTGTTTATTAGTGCATATATAAAATTATATTTTTGAAGGAAGGACAGATAATTAAGACAAATCATCATTCTGTCGCTCTGAGTAGGATTGTATTTCAAAGATTGGAGACCTTTTCAAAGTTCTGAATGACTGATATGATACAATTGTTGCAGATTGTGTTAGCACTATCATCAGCCTGGCTCCTGCTCTCAAGTTTAATGGTGGAGGCCACATTAACCACACAATCTTCTGGCAGAACCTGTCTCCTACTGGAGGAAGCCCAAGCAGTTGGTTTTCAAATGTTATGTTGTTTAGTTACTAAGGGAGTACCATGCATGTTATGAAGATTCTGAAAACATTTCTTTGTCCTTATGTAACTTTATCAGACACACTAAGATCTGCTCTTATTTGTTGCTAAATAACTTTTGAAATATATAACATCATTAAATAATCTACAGACGTATGTTAATAATTTCTTTCTTTCTTTTAAGAAAATATGAAAAGGGTGAAATTCTTGCTTGGGTATAATAAGATTTGTTCTCCTGCATTTTACTGTGGAATTCAAATTCATTGTGACAGAAATTTTAGTTACCAATATGTGTGCACCCAGATCCCATAAATTACATTTCACTTTTAGAATGCTATATAGCAGAAGGATGTGACACGGATACCTATATGTTTATAAATAATTCTTCACAGATGAGTTGGAAGAATCCATTAAGAAAGATTTTGGCTCGCTTGACAACTTGAAAGCACAACTGTCAGCAGTATCTGTTGGAGTTCAAGGTTCTGGTTGGGGCTGGCTGGGCTACAACAAACAGACGAAGAGACTTCAGTTAGCATCCTGTCCTAATCAAGACCCTTTGGAAGCAACAACAGGTTAGTTTCACTAAGAATCTGTGTAAATTACATACAAACATTCTTTATTCCTGAAAGCCCAAGTTACACATTCTTTATAGGCTTGATGGTTTAACACTTGATATAAGAAGTATGTAACATTCACACAGCAGTTATACGTGGTTTGGAAATTAAATTGGAGAAGTTCTGTACAGAGTTTATATTTTCAGTAACACAGTTTAGGTGTTCATCTGGTAAATTCACTTTATTTTTATTGAAATAAAAAAACTTTTAGTATCTTTTTACATACATGTTCTGGGTGCGAAACATGGTCTCTCACTCAGAGAGAGGAACACATTGCAGGTGTTTGAGAACAGGGTGTTGAGGAGGATATTTGGTCCTAAGAGAGAAGACGATGGGGCATGGAGAAAACTGCATAATGATGAGCTTAAAAATCTGTACTCCTCCCCCAGTATTGTCAGGGTGATTAAGTCGAGAAGAATGAGATGGGCGGGGCATGTAGCACGCATGGATGGGACAAGAGGTGTGCACTGGGTACTGGTTGGGAAACCTGAAGGGAAGAGACCGCTGGGGAGACCTAGATGTAGATGGGAGGATAATCTCAGGCGGGATCTATGGGAGATAGGAGTCGAGGGAGACTGGATTTTGTTGGCCCAGGACAGGGTCTGGTGGAGGGCTTCTGTTAATTCGGTGATGAACCTTCGGGTTTGGTAAGCCATCTAGTTAGTTAGTTAGTTCTACAGATACATATATACCCCATATCATTACAAACTCTCTAAAATATTCTCATTTGTATTTACTACCATTCTCTTTCTTTAGTTTGTGATTACAGAAAATAATTTTAGATGTGAGTCTATGAATGTTCATGTCACTACCTTTTATTTTCGATTACTATGGTCTCAATTTTAGCTTCTTTCTGTTTTTACAGGTCTTGTGCCACTCTTTGGCATTGATGTTTGGGAACATGCTTACTATCTGCAGTATAAGAATGTTCGACCTGATTATGTGAAGGCAATCTTTGATATTGTAAATTGGAAGGATGTTGCAGAGAGGTTTGCCAAAGCAAGATCTGGATAAATTAGTTGTTATGTCTGGGGTTACTGTTGGATTTATCCTATGGATAGTTATGAATTTTCTAGTAAACTTTATGATAAAGGAAAGTAATCAGCATGCATTGCATAATGGATGAAGATGTTGTTCCTCTTGATGTGTACCAAATTATGTGGAGTCAAATAGTTATGTAATTTGCTGTGTAGGGTCATAACTATTGTAGCACTAAATTTCATTCCAAGTAAACTCATGACTTCCTACAGCATCAATATTTTCTTACCCCACCTGCTCATTACAGCAAAAGTATAAAAAAATAATCATATGTAACTTCTGGTTTAGTTTCTTGTACTTTTCTATGTAAAAGTACTCTGTGTACCTACTGTATGCTGTATATTGATGAGGACTGTCATTTAGTGTTATTAGTTTGATACAATATGATATTGAAAATATTTTGATATCAGTATGAAAAATTCATGATGGCTTATTTGATTTCTGTGTATGTTACGTTCAGTGTGATATTTGTAAATGAAAATCTGAACTTGCTTGTTTGCATTGTAACAGTTTAAGCTATTCTTATATAAGCTTCAGTTTTTCTAACCTGACTTTTTATCTGATTTTCCTTGGCCAATGAAATATTTTTATATTGATATCAATATGAAAATCCTTATCAGTTGATATCTCTGAAATTAAGAATCATGTTAATTCACTTTTGAATAGCATATAAAATATATAACAGTGAAGGTACCCCTGAACACCACACTAAAGATATATAGGGGATATGGATGAGAAATCCTATGAAATCTCTTCAAGTTCTGAAGTATAAAAATACATGAAACTTTACCCCCTTCCCACTTCACACATTGAGTACATACTTCTAGTCACAGGAGTAACTTCATGCAAAGGAAGGATGAAATTGCTTGGGATGAAATCATTTATTATTATGTTATGTTTTCAACATTATTATGTATAACTTTGTTATGTTAGATTGCAAAAACTGTTTTGTGAAGGCAGAACGTTGTAAAATTAGCTTGTGGCTAATGAATATTCATTATATTGAATATAATAATGATATGCATTGGTATCTGCAGTCTATACCCAGGTTGATGTTCTGTCTTAACTCTCTTGAGCTGTAAAGATGTAGTGTGATGGATTTGTAAAACTTTATTTGCAGTTTCAAAGTACTGCAGTCATTTCAAACATTTATGCAGCTTGATAGTGCATGTGCACATTTACTTCTAATGAATGGATCTTCAGTAGCAGCTGTGAAATTTGAGCATTTTTTTTGTCTACCTCAAAGTACTGAATTAAAAAGATTGTGTGAAAATATATTTCTTACAGAAGAAGGAAACAAATTATGTAAAAATAGTTTTGATGTCTGTATAAAGTAGTCATATTGCAAATGGCAGCTGTGGTTTGCTGGGAATAAATTTGACACATTTTTAGTTCATTTATTTATTGTTCCTTGTATAAAATAATTGTTGATTGTGATCTTGTGCAGTCTGCCCTATTTTGCTGTGTGTGGATGGTAGTACACAGCAGCGGTCGTCCATTAATCTTACAGACCATTGCTTACATAGTGTTTATTCTCATGGCAGTCACATCACAAAACTCTGTGTATATCTTACAAGAAATGCCAAATACACCAACTCCCCCATTAAATAACTAGGAGTTTTTGTGTTGTTCTTGAAGTAAATTAATTGTGTGGTGTCATAACATATTTATACTATAACATACATACCTGCTTGCCAGCATATGTGAGAATAATGATGTTCACAACATCCAGTTTGCCTGGATTTATGCAAAAAATTCTAAAAATATCAACTTCAGGTGTATAGATGTTTTCCCTCATGTTGTGTTATAAATTTGAATATACCATTGTGTGTTTTGAAGAAATGTAGGCAGTTACTGAACTGTGTTAACCTTTGTGTTTATTTTATATAGTATATTTGAAATTGTAATATAAACTCTTTCAGTATAGTTGGTACATATTCATGTAAGGAAACCTCAATAAATCATTGTGAAATTATGATTAAAGAAACAATCTGGAGAACATTATAATTTCAATATGCTTTCAGAGTTTGTTTATGCAAGATTTTCTAACATCAGCTTTGTAGCAAGGTTTCTTTTTTAAATCAGAGGAGTTGTGCTATTTGTATTTGAGATCTACAATTGTTATGTGAGTGAATAATGTTTCAGTTTATTTTTGATCTGCCCTATTTTGCTGTTATGCTCTGTTAGAATGCTTTATATAGCAGAGAAACAAACACCTTGCCTGAATAAAAACATATTTATGAATTACTTTTGTAATATAACCATCATACCTAGAAAGAAAGTGAGGGTAAGAGAACACTTAAAAGTCATAGACAGATTGGAGGGTAATATAAAAATGGAGCTTGCAAACAGTGAGAAGATGTGAAGTGGATTCATGTAGTTTAGGATAAAGACCAATATCAGGTTGCTGTGAACACAGTAATGAATAATCAGATTACATAATAGAAAAAGTTAGTGCACATTAATGTGGGCATTGCCAGGAGGAAAACTGTAATTTTGCATTATAGTTTTCTCACCTGTGATGTAGAGTACATGTGTACGATTTTTCACTAACATGTCCTGACAAGAATATGATACTTCCTTTAGCCTGTGTACAAATTGTAATATGAAATGCTACGTTTATATAATGTAAATTGGCTATTTTTCACTAAATGTGTCATTATTTAACCAAGTTTAACTACCTTGTAGAAGCCCGTTAACATTTGTACCAACGTTACATATAGTTTTCTCCAGTCTTGCTTCCTCCATGTTTTATCTCAGCTGTTTTTGGCCGGTACAATTCGTCTGTTGGCTGGTTGTTCACAGCAGTTCTAGTTACGAAGTAGTTCTGATTTATGTTGAGTAAAGTGAACTTTATTATTCTGAGAATTCTCCAACAGGTAATACGCCAATCTGTCATATTCATTGTCAAAAGTATCAGTTTTGTTGATATGAGTTTCCAAGGGTTGATATTTCCTGTCATGGGGTTATGGTCTAGATTGTGGCGCCGTGTAATCTTGTGATGGTTACTGGTGCTTCGGAGGAACGTATCAACTCGGTATTCAGGGTATTTACCCCCAAAATGGAGGCTTTAAGATTCTCTGAAACGTTGGTAACCACCTACTAGAAGACATATTTATTTTTTTATATTTCAGATGTATCAGGTTTTGGTTATATATAATTTTGAATTTTTCTGAACAGCTCAGAGTTTATATCACAAATTTTAGAAAACTCTTTATTCCTTAATGTGCATTGTTATTTATAATAGACGTGTATTGCTTACTGACAGCTGGTTGTAAATCTGTAATTATTTAATGTATTTAATCTATATGAGTCCAAGTGACACATCTGTGAATGCAGTCCCCATATGTCATTATAGTTGCCACTGGTTGTAAATACAGTTTTGCCATGAAATAACATTGTTTACATTCCAAAATACATTGGTTTTTTTATTATCCCAGTTTGCTCTCAATGGATAAAAATAGGATTGTGAGATTTCTATGCTGTGTGCCACTACAACTTTGAATAACTCACCAATTTGCACGAAATTTATTATGAGCTTTATGCAAGTAGTGGTCACCTCTTCTCTTGTATGGTCCTGTTCGGTTTTCTGAGATTAAAGACTAGGCTACGTACTTGATGATGGGTTGATTTCTCCCAGGGCAGGATTTTTGTATTTTCCACAATGTACAGAAAGACTCTGGGACCCATATAGCTCCCTTGTCAGTGGGTATTGGGGTTCTTTCCTCAAAGGTAAAGTTATTTTCAGTGTGAAGCTAGAAGCTAGCCACTTACCTTTTTCTACTGTCAACATTAAAAATACATGATGGTGTACCATCTGTACGTCACTCATGTGCATAGTGCGGTGCATAGTTAAATACCAGGAACAACTTTACTTCATGCACAAACATTTGACAATAACACCTCTTAAAGCAGAGATGTACAATGTGAAATACGAAAGTGTTTTTAAATTATATTAAATAAAGAATCCCATAAAAATTGCCTCAAACCTCTTCATTACTCACGATTTAAGAAATAGTGTATGAAATTGCTTGGCTATCTTGTTCTGTCCAGAACATCTATAATATACTTTGTAAACTTTAGATGTGGAGCAAACAGATGAAAGCAACTGGCATATCGTACCTGATTTTGAACATTTGCAATTTATTATTACATAGATCTTCATTCGGTATGATCAACAAAGTAATTTTAACTTGTTTCCGCCTTTTGAGACTTGCAAGAAATACATTGCACATACCTCCATTGCAAGACATGTTTATGTGGCGGAGTGGAATAAAGAAATGAAGAAAAGGTGGCCAGAAATTCTCTTGGGATTCATACAACTTGCGTTAAGGAAGACAAGTTTGCATGCAAATGTAGGTAGCTTATAAAATGTTTAAAAGCATTTACCATTAGGTGCCTATAGTGCATCAGAGCATTTGTTGAACACATAGCACATCTGTAGTGAATAATTTATTATTGTTCATTATGCAAGACGAACATTACTGTGTGCTGCTCATGAACGTCTCTGTAAAGAGAATTTCTGTATTTCACTTTCGTAATAAGATTCTTATTTTATAGTTATGGTCGGTTAAAGTGTAATTTGTGTATTTTTGTAATTGTTTCGTGCATGTAGCGTAATGTGTAAATTGTGAATCCCAGTGATGCGTGAGTTTTTTTTAAAGCGATTGTTATTCACGTTCTCAGACATCCGCGTTATTTCGGGCTTGCGCCGTATATTTTGAGGAGGAAGCTTCCTATTGATTTTAGGAGACTTCTTCATGATATTCACTAGATCTAAATTCCAGAAAAATAAGACAGTTTAATAAAGAGAGTTTAACAAATTCTTGCTTTCGATGAAAGTTATTGAGTACTCATACCACGGTCACGTTCGTCTCGCGTACACAATACCCATTATTTTAGGGTAGATGGGCTGGACATGTATATTTTGTGTTCTGTGAAAAAGATAGACTTTTATAATTTTGGTTGGGAAGCTTCTAGAGGAAGACAAAAAGAATTTGCAGAATAGTTGCAATAAGGGGAAGCAGTTTAACTGCTGAAAAAAATCGATTCCTTTAAAAACGTTTTGACATAATGCAATTAAAATGTTTACATACCATTTTAAAGCTCATGTACGTACTATTATATTTGTAGCCTATTGTCTAGCGCAAATAGACCTATGAGGAAGTGGTTTGGATAAAATGACCTTCGGCCTCTATAGGAGGCGTGGAATTGCTTGAATGGACCACGCCTCCATTTCTGAATGAGATTAAGATCAATTTTCACGCACATAAGGAACAACAGACAAAATGGCAGTCTAGTATATTTTAATATTTACGCACTTGTACATTTTGCAGCGCTTTTGTTAGATCAGGGTGATCTCTGAAAAGGGAAGCCAGATATTTGATCGTAAGATCTTCTGAATTGAAAGCCCTGACGCTCAGGCCGACTGAACTATTCGTGGAATTGATGACGTCGTCGTTTGAAGGACCAGCTCCACCATTGTGGCACCACTGTATGAGTCACTGTTACCCCCACCAGCACCACAGAAAGGAAATGCCCCAATAGAAGTAGCGAATTATCGTGTACCAGAAGCTCTGACCTCATTAAATTGACGAAAACACGTTTGGAAGCTAAAGTTCTGGAAATAACTTCTTTCTTTTCTCTAAATTAAAAAAAGTAGCCGGTCGGGAATTTTGTGTAAGAATAATATACTTTAGTAAGCCTATAGATTTCAACCACATGAAAATTTATCATAAGTAGCCGACTGGTCCTATCAATCCAATTTGTCACTCAGCCCAGTCATTCAACCCAGCCCGATTGATCAAGTACTCGTTCCGGTCGTTCATTAAATCCAACCATGTCAATCCAGTGAAAGTAAAACTGCGTCTTCGCTAAAACCCACGTCATGATGGCATATATAGTGGTCGTGGAGGTAGGGCTCATCTTGTTCTAGACTTTCACACCCCTTCAAATGTTACCCCCAGCTTGATTGTTGGTATAAGTCTCGAAGCTGTGTGGTTTTATTTGTGTGTGAGGAGATTTTAATACAGGTAACACCTGTGTGGGAATCATTTGCAACTACTTGCTACCGGTAGACGATGACCTCGCAGCAGCTGCTGTTGAACTCGGTCCGGGTGATAAATTGCCTGACGTAATGCTGGATGTGGATGTCCTAGCAGTGACATGCAACTTCACTGTACGAAACCGGAAGCACTCCCCCAGTATAAAAGATTTCCTTAAAAACGAAAGTATTGTTTGACTGTAGAAGGTCCGCTCGTATTTGCGTCTGCGTGCTTCCTCTAGCTGCTTAACGCCGTTGTTGCTCAAACTGTGCTTACGTACGAACATAATAAATGTATCATTTGAATAAAAATTTCCTTGGATATTATCCATCGTCTAGTAAAATATAAAAACGTAAAACGACGTTTCGGAGATGGGACTCAATCTCCGTCTTCAGGTTCCTACACAGTTGGGCCCACTAGATAGAGCTAATCCCTATCTCCGGACCAAAGTCCCATCTCCGAAACGTCGTTTTACGTTTTTATATTTTATATTTTATTAGACGATGGATAATATCCAAGGAAATTTTTATTCAAATGACTCTTCACCATCGTCAAGAAGTTTTAGATTTGATATAATAAATGAATAATTAAATGCGCACACCTAGAAATGCATAATTTTTGTGTTAATATTCTCATTGTCGTGATGAGTCCTGATTATCTTTAGAAGGTCCTCGAACTTTACCACAGTCATGTCTGCTGTTCAAAAGTCTTATTAATGTCGTGTGTCCACGTTTTCAGATGTTAATGGAATCGTTTATGACGTGCGTAGATCCGAGTGAAGCTCACAGCATCACTCCGATAATTTCCTCTCCAAGGAAATGGGACAATTTCCGGGACACCATATTGGAGTTCCAGTCAAATGTCCGTATATTAATTAGTCATGCGTTCTTTGTTGATTTTTTGTTTTTGTTTCCCATAATAAGGAAATCGCTTACGTAGGCGTGATGTGGTGTAAGTAATATTGTCGAGTTTTCATGCACATTAATTTCATGTAATTTATTGCTGGACAGGCTACATTAATTGTTTAGTGTGGTGTGGAGATTTAATTACAGAGGACGCAAATCTTCACAGGTATTCGCAATGTTTACGCGTCAGTGTGGACGGCGTGCAACTCTGTTGAGGTTTACCCCTGCACGCCGCTGTGTATACTTTTCGCATAACTCATGTGCTGGAGAAGTTGCCGTGTGGTGCAGGCGACTTTGCTTCTGAGTTCTCGTTTTGATGCTGCGTTTTAACTCTGTACAGCAACGGTCTAGTTCCTTTTACGAGGGATAAGTATCAACTTTTCGTCTAGACGCTGATTTCTCATTGCGGAGACCAGAGTTCAGTTTCGGTTGAGTTCAAGTGAGATTCGAGGTGAACGAAGTGGCACTGGAAGCAGGTTTCTCCGAGTTCTTCAGTTTTTGTCTGCTATTTGTCATTCCGCCATTGCTCCACGCTCGTCTATCACTTCCCCACGATTTATGACAGCCCTCACCAAGCAATGCATTATCAGACGCTCGGTCCTAAGTTAGGGGCTTCACTTTAGTCCAACACTTGACTATTATCGGAATAAATGTAGTCTTTTTATACATTTTAGCTAACAAATATAAACATGTTTCTACTGCCGATGGTACAATGAAAAAGTAGCATGTGTTCATGAATTGTATCGATATCGATACAAAACAGACTGAGATGAGACCGGAAGTTTATTGGTGGTGTGACGTGTAATGCTGAAAACGAGTGACTGGGAAATTGAATTACAGGGAGTGTAAGTGAATTCAGACTTCAGAATTCAATTCTCACGGTCTAGTGATGTGAACACCCTATCCTGTAACGTGTCTAGCCCTCACACATACAAAATTAAATTTGATTATCGACATGATAGCTCGTGTGTAGGATTATCCATGTAGAAAGCGGTGGGGTTAGCGCGGCAGTGAAGTTAAGATACAGACATGAGACTGGACAGATACCTTTATATGATTTTGCTCTAAGGATAGTGGGTAATGGTGATACGGGCAGGAGACGGCATGTAGATACTAGCCAAAATTGATTTCCTCTAGGGATCGTGGGGGGTGTCGAATTTCCTAGGCTGTGTTTTTTATTTGTGCTGATCTCACACACTCCTGCTTTGTATTACGTAGGTTTTCGTTTCGAATCTCGGCTGGGTGATCAGTTGTCTTGGCGGGTTTCCTCAGCCATTGCAAAAACATTCCAGGGTAGTGTTGTAGAACAGGTCACTTTCGCATCATTACCAATTCGCTGTTCGGATTAATAGTTTCACTTTCGACGCCGTATAACTGTTGACACAGCTTCGTTGAATTATCAAGTTGGCCTAAATAAATTACTTTATGTGTTTCAGAATTATCTCTGTCTATACACGTGTTATCTGGGGGTGAACTCATCTGTGTATGATGTGGTTTTCATTTTGGTCCTTACCCCTGCGTTACATGAAGCTCAGATCGAGCTGTATCTCAGAAACGGTTTATTATACGGAAATTTATACTTATAAAATGTAGATCTTAAAATATATTTCCTTTATTTGAAATATTTTAGTATGTTGTGACAAGTTTGCTGTTATGGATATGCTCTAATATTTCTACTGCTCATTTGCTATATTGCTGCTTTATTCTGTGCTTGTCTTCGTATATAGCTGTTGGTTGCGCCGAAATTATTTTAATGTCGTCGGTTCGGATTCCTTTAAGATATCGCAGTAGGAATTGCATTCTAAGGTAAGATGCGTCACCTTCACCACTCTTGGCAGACGGACAGAGCCAAAACTCACCTTGTAATGGGAGGTTTAAAATCGATACTTACACTCCCGAGGCATAAATTGCCGTATTTCAGGTAGCTTACTGAAGCACATTTAGTATAGCCTGAACTCGTATTCGATTAATCCGATTACAGCGAAATTTAAAGGCATAAATGAAATGTACACAGCTGTAAGTTATTTGATTGGTTCGGAATGTTATTGGATACTCATATTGTCAATGATTTTACTGCATTTATGGAAGCTGAAGTTCACAGATGCGTTCACAAACGCATCAACTGTTCCCTGTATTGAACCAATTGAATTCAGCGTATGGGGTTTATCAAAATTAATCCTTTCAGTTTGGTGTATTTCTCTATTCCCGAATTATATGTCTTCGTTTTGTTTATTTTCTAAAAATTAAATTACTTATCTTAAGATTTGTAGGCGATAGTTATAATTCTAGTTACATCCAGTTTTGTATATTTTTTTAATTATAAAATTGCATCTCATTTTTCTTTTCTTCTCATGCTAACGACCCTCTTACCTGAGTAAGAGGAGTGATATAAAATTGTTTAAACATTTGTTAAATATAAAAAAATGTATTTGGTTGAATGAGCTTAAATTATTGTCCATTATAAAAATAGATCTTAGATTTTCGTTTCGCTGTATAGGTCCGTTAAGCAGATATTGATCAATAACTGCCCTGCACTCTTAATGTTAAAGACGATTCTATCATGTTGGTGAGAAAATGTTAACTGGAGTGACGTCGTGTTTTCCGCGGAGTGTTATCTATTAATGGACTAATGCAGTGTCATTACAGCTTTACGTAGAGCGGACAGTCCAGAGCTACTTTGCATGGGACAGTTTTTTTTCGCGCAACTTCGTTATTAATTTATATCCCGCTGAAGGTTATGTTGTCGAACTTCAGCTGTGGAACAAAATTCAGCCTGAGTCCTTGTGACATGCCCAAAATTGAATTACAACAGACCATCTCCGAACGCCTTATGTTAGGTTAGGTCGTAAATCACACTGCCACAGCCAGAACGCGCCATTGGTCGAGTTCCTAGTCGTGAATGTTACTTTAATAAGTGATTTCTGTTGTAATTAACATTTTGTATTATTACATTTCTTCGCTTGTTTTTCATTTATCGGACGGAAGTCTAAAGAAAAATTCCAGATCGAGAAAACATTCTATATTAATATTTAATTGTGAAATATGTTAAAGGAACTGCTTGTAGATGGCAGCAGGGTTGCCAATGGCCGTATTGATTGGTTGGCGGAGCGTTGACTTAGTCTGTGATTGGTCTGAGCCCGCGTGACGTAGAGCGTTTTGCTGGTATTGATTGTCTCAGCTGCTGTGCATTGTTGGACAGTTGAACCACGTGACCTTCTTTCCTTTTCTCCACTTCAGTGACCTTTCTGCGCAACAAAAACGCATGCGCTATGACGTCATTCGATTCTCCAAAATTTCCCCGGCCGTGTCAGACATCTTGGGGAACAATATTGTGCAGGGTGGAACAACAGAATGTCGAGTTTCGAGGGAGGGTTGGTTTCTCTGTGCGGTTTAAAAACTAGACTGTGATAGTTTTGTTTGCGAATAGCGAGTTATATTATTTAAAAAAATACAAGGTAAGAACTCTAAATGCTCTAAGTGCTCTAAATTCATTCTAATTGTGACGTCACAAGTGTGTAGGCGTAGTGTGAGACGGGCTGCATCTTGCAGACGCTGTTAAGAATCTCAAGTGATTCCAGCCTGTTGTATTAACTCAAACCACAGCGTACTTTTATACAGGTTTGAAAACTTTATCCACAACTTTAATAATTCTCACACGTTAGAACTGAATGTAAGTATACACAGAGTGGTTTAGTGCGTTCCATCTTGAACAGGCAGGGATGTGGAATCTAACATACCACTTGAATATGCTAAAATGTTTGTTTTTACAGAAACATTAGTGCATAAATGGGACTAAACTGTGTTGAATGTTCGATAAACCATTGAACACTCGTAACTCTGCGTTAAAACGGTTAAAGGTTAATGTGTCTTTGTAAATAATTTAATTCATGTGTATAACAATATTATAAAACCCAGTTAAAGCCCTATTATTTGCTACACTGAACAGTCAGATCACATCATTTGAGACAATAACATCAATTGAAGTTGTCACAAAATCTGCGATATCAAAGAGTAGCGCAGTTTGTGTTGTGCCACGTCGCATTATTTGAGACAATGGGAAACAAATGAAGTCTGGTCTATGTTACGTTATTTAATATTAAACATTGAAGCCATGGAATGTTTCTGTCGTATCAAGTAATATAAGCCTGAAAGGAAACGGATTTTTCTTTAAGTCACATCACATAATCAAAGGCGTTGAAAATGAATGCATATTCTGTCAGTTTATACAACAATACATTATAGTACTCCTATAATCATTTGTTGAATGGGCATTCGTAAGTTGTATTTTGTTTGTTGTGTGATATTGTAACTGTGAAATGTGCATGTTTTGTGTGCATTATTTGCAGGTCACATAAGATAAAAGTAAAACCGTTTGCTTGCAGTAGAAGTGTAGGTTCTGACCCCTTTTTCTGTCTCTTGAATGGTTTCCCGTCATGCCACGTTCTCAACCTTGAACGCGAAACTCAATAATCGTTATACGTACGTGATTTGCGTAAACACAATTTACTGTTGATTGAAATTCATTTCCGTGATGACAGAAGAAATTTGGAGAAACCAGTGCATGTCTTGATGGCTAACAGTGTCGTTAATGAAATGACTAGATTGAAGTAATAAGAGATTTAGAAAACTACATAAAGATGCAGGATTTCGAATATATATCTTCTAATGAAATCGGCTTTAGGATGAGCTTTTAAGAATACTAGCTAAAGAAACAAAGAAAATATAAGTTCTGGAGCCCTTCTGGTGCGACAATCTTTCACGAGAACTGAGCTGTTTTTCTTTAAGTAATTAACACTTGTTATTATGTGTCACAGTTAATGAATGTAGCCACGGTGGTCAAGCGGTTAGAACGCTGGCCTTGTAATCCTGGGGTCCCGGGTTCGATTCCCGGCGGTGCCCGAATTTATAACTTGTGTTGGGCAAGGCCATGGTCTAGGCAACACGGAGTTTTCCTCCGGGGGCTTCCCCGGTTTCTCCGTGGCATCCCAACAATTACTCCATTCACACACAGAAGAAGGCAATGGAAAACCACTTCTGGATCATCTGCCAAGAACGTATATGAACAGGTCCCAGTCCGAGAAAAGGATGGAAGGATCCTGTTCATATGGACCTGTCGTCAGACAGAACACTAAATAACAAAAACTGTTAATGAACAAGTCTTTCGGTTTGTTTCCTCTGTTTTTATTTTCTTGTGGCTACGAAACATTTTGTGTTTAACGTTACTTTTTCTGAGTCTGGTGAAGTAATTGGATTATGATGCATTTCTTTTCGTTATATTTCGACCTTCCGACAGCATTTAGTTCATGTGACCGCATAATTATTTTTATAGATGGCCAGTATGGGTGATTATGACATCTGGATTTTAATATCGCATAACGGAGTAATTTTTATATTATTGTGTAAGTGAGCATTCTAGCCAAGTTTGGATTTGTTGGCTGTTCTGTACATTGTGATGTGACATTGGTTTCAGGTCTACGGAAAACCGCCGTTTTATCTGTCCGTGCTATGTAAAGCATTCCGCCGGATTGCTCAGACGTTTTCTTACAGTCTATGTTTCTTGCAGTTAGAAGATGTCATCCGTTAAGGTCGCAGTTCGGGTTCGACCCTTCAACAACCGCGAGATCTCGAGAGAGTGCAAGTGCATTATCGAGATGGGCGGTAGCACTACATGTAAGTACCAACTCCTGTTTTATTTTATTAAACGCAAAAGCTTGAACCAGAAGAACAAAATATTTTTGTTGATGAAAATGACGGGTATACGCCTCTCGACACTTGAAGCAAATTTATGAAATTTTCTTAAGTTACCAGTAGATGTCACTAGGACAGTGATTCTCAAGCTGCTGCATGGTAATAAAATATATTCGCGGAACACTCGAAGCAGAGCCATTTGATTTAAGTGCGTTTTATTTTACAATCCTGTATGCCGGAAGTAAAATGTAATTTACTCCATATTTTACGAAATGGCCTATGTTGTGGGCGTATGTAGCCAATGCAGTGGGTGCTAGCGATTTAAGCGCAGAATTAGGCTGTAAACCGCACAGAACATTGCCTTTGTCAACCATTGGCTTGTTTCATTTACACTTATGAAGCCATTTTTAATTTTAGTTTGATTTTGACAAATTTAATAAGAGGTTGGGTTTGAGATTTTCACGGCGGTGAGTCTGAAGATGGCTGTCTTCTGGGTTGTTGCTCGCTCTGATGGTGGAGGCAGCAAGGACCTCTGAAACGTCGTTAAACTTCTTCCAAACTTCACGGCGCAACAACCCAGAAGACTGCCATCATATCTGTGCTTGCCGTGCTGCGTACTTAAGGGTGGCCCCTGACTACCAATTTTGGTTCATAATGGACAGTTTTCTGTGCTATTCTTTATGTAATTACAACTTTGCATTCGTTCATTCCGAATTTTATTTAATTTTATACTGGTTAACTTTACTGTCTTCCTCATCAAACAAGTTAGACTCTTCCTTAGGCTCCTCTCCCTTTAACCCCGAAGATTGTGGCAGTTTGTTTTTCCGAAACGTTAACCGGCGTAGCTCAGTCAGTATAGTGACTGGCTACGGACTGGACGACCGGGGTTCGATCCCCGACGGGGGCAGAGGATTTTTCCTCTAGCCTCTGCGTCCAGACCGGCTCTGGGGCCCACCCAGTCTCCTCTACAATGGGTACAGGGGTCCTTTCCCGGGGGTAAAGCCGGCCGGGGCGTGATACTGACCACTCACCCCCATCTAGTGCCGAGGTCAAGGAAGAGAGGAGCTATACCTCCTCTCACCCCAAACGCCTACATGGCGTGTAGTGGGACAGCTTTACTTTACTTAGCCTCTAACAGCGAGTCTACACGGCACCAAATCCCAGAAGAACACCCCCCCCCCCCCAATCCAAGTTCTTTCCTTACAGGGATAGATTCACACACACAACGCAACATGTAAAACTATTTTATTATTTTCTATGGTCCATTTTAATCTTTAGACTCTTTTCAAGAGGCATGAAAATAAAAAGAATATTTCCAGCTGAATTACAACAAGCATATCCCGAATTTGGAATGTAGGCTATCCCTCTGCTGTAAAGACGTATGGAAGAATGCGTTCGTAACCTCTACCTCAGATGTTGTGGCCACGGCTGAAGTGTATTGTCTGGAGTCGAGTAATTGTTGTTTCCGTGGTCTTTCTTCTTCACACTTGAAACGCGATGACGCAACGACTTGATCCACTCTTTCTCGTGACACTTAATCGAGGTTTTCCTGACTCAGCGTGTGGGCGGTGTAGCTGTCCTCTTTCTGCCCCCACATTGACTATTATATGTAAGATATCAGATGTTCGTTCCCCGTCATGTGGCATACCGCACCTTCACATGGGGTTCACAGCACACGTCACAATGGTGTCAGTACTTATGCACGTACCCCACTTCGTGGCAATTTGATGTATAATAGCACAGGCTACTGTTTACGATTGTAATTATCAGTAACGAAGCAGCTTGATGAAATGTCCTAGTTTCCTGTTGCTGCAACCGTTAGGTAGCTTTTACATATAGATTGTACATAAAAGCAGTAAAGCGGTGCCCGAATTTGTAACTTGTGTTGGGCAAGGCCGTGGTCTAGGCAACACGGAGTTTTCCACCGGGGGCTTCCCCGGTTTCTCCGTGGCATCCCAACAATTACTCCATTCACACACAGAAGAAGGCAATGGCAAACCACTTCTGGATCATCTGCCAAGAACGTATATGAACAGGTCCCAGTCCGAGAAAAGGATGGAAGGATCCTGTTCATACGGACCTGTCGTCAGACAGAACACTAATTAGAAAAAATATAAGACCATCATCAGGAGCATCCGCTGCTCTGGACACTGACAAAGAAAACAGAAATGATGCTGGGCGCACTTGAAAGGAAGATTTTGAGAAGAATCTTTGGACCAGTACAGGAAAACTTAAAGTGGAGGATACGCTACAATCATGAGCTATATAGACTATATAAAAGTGATGATATAGTAACTCACATTAAACTGAGAAGGTTGGAATGGGCTGGACATGTCTATAGGATGGAAGAGTATAGGATACCCAAAAAATATTGGAAGGAACAATATATGGGAGAAGGCCAGTGGGAAGACCTAAAGGTAGATGGCTGGATGCAGTGACGACTGACTCCAGAAATCTCCTTGGAACAGCAGCTTGGAGAAGGATAGCGTTGGATAGAGAGGATTGGAGGAAGATGATAGAGGAGGCTAGGGCTCGATTTTGAGCTGTTACGCCATAGTAGTAGTAGTAGTAAATGTGGAAAGAGACAAGAGAAGAAGATACGAAAGAAATCAGGTGCTGTTGAATTTGAAAGATTTTTCCAGTAGTGACAATACATTTTAAATTCTGTCATTATTTTTAAACTACCACATGAGGTAAAAGAACGCTAAGTAAAGTTTGAGAACCAGAAAGGAAAATAAGGCCGTTATGGTTCATTGCTTTACAGTTTACACCGTTACGTAAGTTGGTATAAGATGATCTACGACGAAGAAGAAGGATAAAACGAGAATTATAATTGTAGTTGTATGTGTTAATGATATTTTATGAAAATTATTTCTGATAAGAGAGTCGTTAGTCTTGTACCGGAAGAGCATTGCCAATCTTTGCAATGAATCTTATGGCTACAAGATTTCGATCAATAATAACCCACCTCGATAGGGAGGGATCTTGTCACACATATTCAAGATACGTTTCGCAGGTTCTACTATTTAAATGGAGACTGTAATGATCCATTAATGGCCAACAGTTCTTAAATTACCGAGTGTATTGCCCTCATTTCTTCACGACAAAATTTAACATTGTGAGTTTAAGTTCGTTTTGAGCTTCATGAGAATAACATTTTATCAAAATTGCTTTGATAATTTTGAAGTTGACGGACATGCGTTCATTTTATACGCTTTGTGTAAGCATCGCATAGAAATTGTAAAATAAACATAAACTTCTAACATGATGTCATAATACTGGTGTTTGTTGTGCGTGGTAGTTAGCTTAGGTTTAGATTTTATGGGGATCTGCGTGTCTCGTCTCAGAATCTACTTGATTGGCCAAAATACGCTAGCAGTTTCGCCACGTCTTGTCAGTGTGAACTCGCCTTCTGCCGTTGTTAGTGGGTTTATTACAGCCAGTCTCGAATGTTACGGCGATGGTTTGCCTCAAGTAGCTTTGCGTTTTTTTTTTTGGGGGGGGGGATGAGACGCGGGTTGTCGTGACTAACCCTACTTTGGCAAGCGACAATATGACGCCTCTCTGGTGGCCGCAGCTATTTTAAATTACCCTGGAAAATATATTTCCCAACCAACCCCGATAATCGGAAGTCTGCTGTACATGAACGTTGTGACTACTACACCATTTATGTTTATTGACTGGTATTAATAATTATTATTTTAATAACAATCACGTGCACTTCCTCAGTAGCAGCACAGCGCTTACTGTTCCTCGAAGCAAGCAACACTCAGTCTCTTGCCTGCATCCATTCATTACACTAGAACAGTTACCCGGAAAAGCGTCCTTAATAGCGTTTGTGCATTACTGGAAGAGTATTAGCAACAACATGGCGCTTGCTTTCCATGTAATTGATTTTGTTGACGTCACAATTGCTCGCTGTCTCTTGTTTTCTGAGCAAAGTTCGATACACACTGCGAAGTCTTTTTGTCTGTTCGTGGGATTCTTTATGAAAACACGATCATTAAGGAAAATTTAGTAACTTTTTTTCTTGTTAAAGGATTAAATAGAAATACGTGTTATATTTCACCATTTGATCATTATACAAAACACGTGTGGATGAGACCATTTTAATAATTATGAGTACGCCTCATGAGTTAAAAGTGCTTGTTATCAAACATGCAAGTACATTTAAGCGGGCCAAGAAAACCATTTAAACCTAAACTAAAATATATTTCTTTTTAATTTTGAATTTATTCTGCATCGTGGTTCTACGTCATAATTGCTGAGATATTTTGACGCTCAATTAAATGGGCGAGGTTGAAAGAATGTTGGAGACCGTGCAGGAAATCTGCCCAAGCCAGATCTAAAGTGAATTGGCACTGAGTTTTTCCTGTGGTTTTCTCAGTCCTTCCATGGGAGTTCTGAGATAGTGCCTTCGAAGACGCTAATTCCTTTCTTCAAGTAATTCCCTACTCGCTGGGTATGGTCCACTTTACAGCCTCGTTCTTTGTGGCTGAAATAACTTTTGCTAAAACATTTGTTATGCACAAGAGTTTCAGAAAAATTGCCAGGAGACCCATCACTGCTAGGTCGGTAAAGTGATAAGCTGCGGACAGTGGTCCATGGATCCCTTTGGAATACGTACGCGAAGTCTTCGTGTGTTATCTGAGGATGAAACGCCTACGGCTGATGTTTAGACTACACGCCTTGCACGCGCGCCGGAGAAGTTGCCGCATGAGAGCGGGGATTCCTCGTTTCACCGCTCATCCCAGCATGTGAAGGGACCACTGACTGCGAACGTTTTGCCTTGTGGCTGATCATTTTCTGTGTAGTTTTGAAGGAATACAGTGAGGCACTGTGAGTTCCATTAATGGCGAAGTCGATATCCACGCAGTTGCGGGTTCCCTCTGACTGTAACACACTACGTAAATCGATGTTGACCGTGATAGAATGCCTTACCTCGTCACAACTAGCTGGTCAGTCACCTTAAGATGATTCCTCATATCAGCACAATTTTTACTGACTTCGGGTAGTACTGTCTTGAGAACATAGCGTAAACTTATGCCTGTTTAAATGTTGTTCACTGTTATTCTGTGAACAATACAGACAAGTTAGCAGTAATCATCCTTGCTTGTATCATGAATGAACAGTTCTTAGGTGCAGAGGTTTAGCTGCGTTGGGATGAACCAGGCCAAGTGGTTTGCTTAGAACGAGAGACATATGAAAGAATTAGGTTCCAATGGTGTGTTCCAACTCAAGGAAATGACTCGTGAATTAATAAAGTTTGCTATTATGTAGTACAAGGTACAGGCTAATGTTTCGTCTGGACGCTGAGTTATGTACCGGACGAACGTCATAATTAACTATAGAAATAATTTTACAGATTTTTGTGTCTTCTTGGCACGAAGTGCGTCCACATAAATGACGCATTCTGGAAAAGTGTTTCCGTTCGCATTATTCATCTCAGAAACGGCTAAACAAATTTCAGCATCATTTGGTTTCGGGGTGGGGGTGACGTGTACTCTAAAATTGTGCAGCTAATTTGGTTTTGGTTTGTATGGGCACTATATAACCTCTCCAATATTTCGAGAGTCGTACTGTACCTCCTGATTCAATATACAGCAACTAAGCTACGTTTCTCCACAGAATATTTCTGGGTTTCGTATGATTCTCAGAATAAACAGCGATTATTTCCCTAAACGTCATTAATCATCTTTGTAAATGAGAGACGTTGCGTTTTCTTTGAGGTAGGAACTGAATTTGTTAATATTTAGAAGGTTAAATTAAACTTTTATTTCCCTAAAACGGTTTATCGTACTCAAAAATATCACAGAACACAAAAAACAGATTTTCTTAACGTGTGCAATACAGTAGAAAATATATATGTATGTGTATTTATCATAGAGATTAGTAAATCTGTTGCAATATATTTGTATTTACGGTAAAGGGGTGTTCGGGCCGATGACGTCTGCAAAACCGCTGAGAACGCATTTCGAAACTGTGTTCTGCCGATGAAATACTCCTTCCCACTCTTGTTTCTCGTAGAGCGTAGTTTATAACATTTATTGCGTCTCTACGATTATAGTTCTTTGAAGTCGATACGCCTTCCGCAGGAAACACTTACTGAAGGACATGTTCCGGTCTCTTGACTTTTGTGTTGTTTTGTTTTGTTTGAAAGCAAGGAGATGCAGTATCTCTGCAGATGTCTGGAGCAGCCATAAGTTAATGAGAGGCTTTTTATTGTTAAGAGGCGTTGTACATTTGTGTTGCTCGTGACGGCGAGCGAAGATGGCTGGCTCTCTTCTGAGTCGCACCGCCGTGTAGCCTGCTACAAGGGTGATCGTCCTACCGATAGTACATGAAACACAAGCCTGTGTTAAAGAAACGTGGCGATGCCTATACAAAACGGAGACTGGGACAGTTGGAGTCCGCAAGTTTTAACACTCCTGCAACGCAGCACGTGCCGTTGTGAACCATGCTCTGTAATGACGAGGTGTTCGCTGATCAATACCGGGGCCGCTGCAGGTACGACCTGGGCAGCAAGATGGTACCCAGAACCGTTCTGACGACTTCCTGTCGGAATCGAATGAAAGTCAATGGTGTTTGAACGGATGATGTGTTGTCACCTGTTGCTTCTCTCGCAATAAATGCTCCGCAGGTTAATGCATCAACCAGTCCCAGCGGATTTGTTCACTTGTCATCTCTCTCTCTCATCATAACAATAACACTCGACGTTTGGTATTACCTGTAACCGACACAGATTTCTAAAACGACAGTTGGCAGGCGTAGTCCGTTGGGGAACACACAGGCCTTTTTTTTTTTTCAAATGTGTTATATGTGATTTTACGTGGCGCACTGGTATCGAAATATTTCCTGCTTCTGATACAAATGTATTTGCTGCTGAAGAACTAATTGAATTTACAGATACCAACATTACAGAGTCATTGTATTTAGTCATATATTTACCTTGTCGAAAATGTGTTAAATCGCTGCTATTGAGCTTAATGGAGTCAGTGTTTTATGTTTTATGTCAATTGTTTATACGTTAAACCGTTTTAAATGACAAAAGGGAAGAGAAACAGGTGATAGAATGAGTTACAAACCGGAGTTACTTTGTTATTGATGGAGCTGAATCAGAGATAAAATTGGAAGAAAACTATTGTTTAAAATGTTAACATTAATCCGAGTGGGGAACGTCGTCATGTACGCTAATGATACCGATTTAACAGTCACAGACATTAACACGATCGTCACAAAGAAAACAAAAAGTCAGTTACAGGCTAGTAATGATGTTGTATTCAGGGAGACTGCAGAAGAGAGCAAAGTAACCAGTATATTCAGATGTAGTTACCAGGCCTCGTTAAGAGACAAATACTAACTCCCTGGTAGAAGAACCCACAGGTCCAACACCAAAGCCCGCCACCGTTCAGGATCCTGAGCCAACTCCATCTATTTACTATCCTCACAGCCCACCTCCTTAAGATCCATCTTTATATTATCCTCCCATCCCCTTTTTCAAATTGTCAATATTTCACGAAATGCGAATAAAATTGCTTTCGACCGTGCTGTTTATCTGTGGTGTAGACTGTGGCTGCCAGCCACTGGATTGTCACCGTGGAGACCCTGATTCAATCGCGGGTGAGTTCACGTGAGATTTGTCGTGGACGAAATGGGACTAGAACAGTTTCTTCGTCTGAGTTCAGTAACTCTACTGTATTTGTGGTTCTTACGTGATTCTCAGTATAAACAGCATTAACAAATTGATATTTTTAATGGCTATGGGTTGTGCCTTCTTTGCGGTACGGGCTGAATCTTTAAATATTATTTAGACGACCTTCGGCTTCTCCCAAGTTCCAAGTTGCCACTGCAAGCTTCTCATGCAGCCCTCCCGATTTAAATTAATCAAAATTTACCACCCTTTAACGCCGTCAAAATTTACCCCCCTCCCCTCAGTAGGAACTTCTAAATTATGTATTAAACTTCCAAATTAATAGTCTCAGCTTTCCCTAATACAAAATTTCAAAATTCCGTCTTTTATGCCAATCATCACACTAACGCCTTCACTCTTACTTTATCCTTAACAGAAGGACGAGCGGGCATTGCCTGGGGACCTTCTAGCTATAAGATGCTCTTTCTCCTCCCCCAGATATCGAAGTGTCTCTCACTTCTCCCCCACCAATTTCCTCTTTCTCTCTCTCTCTTCGGCTTCAAAGGGTTAGTGCCGCAGGAAAACTTAACAGTAAAAAAACAGGTCATCTTCCTTATTCCATTGAGCAGTAGTACGCACAAAGACAGCTTCTTGCAGAGTGCATCAGTCTGTGCTATGATGTCTGATCCCGAATAAGCTGTCTGCAGCAGTGTCAGGCGCCGACCCTACGGTTTTGTAAGTTAGGTCAGCGACCCAACCCGACCCGACTCTGGCGCCACAGCGAGTGTTCCTGGGTCAGCGACCTTGACTGAGGTTTAGTGCCTCACGGTACTCGATGAGTATTTCATTTTATGACATCCGATGTCAGGGCGTAGAGTTTTAATTTTGCCTTTTGCTTTAAATATGTTTTAGTTGATTTAGTTAATGGGACTAAGTGTTTAGATGCCATTAAAAGATTCAAAGGGTTGGTGTTATTGAAATAGTTTTGTGCAGGGAAGAAGTTCCAAATAAAAATGTTTGCATTGATTTCGAATCATCTCATTCAACAACTGTCTTAGTTTAATCGCAGTTTCTTTTAAAAGAAGATTCAATTCTTTCACGTATCATTCGTATATCCTTTGTATTGCCCCTTGTTCCATCTTTCTAGATGTATTGTACGTTATTAACTTGTGTCGATATAATTCTCGGCTCGTTCCCATTTATCTGCTTCGTTATAAGACGATGCTGTGAAGCTAGCACCTTGACAATGGCTCGTCACTGTGAGCAGACTAATTATTTGTGTCTGGGTACCTTATCTAGGTCATGACCTGAACTCCATTCAGCGGTATTATACACAGAAATTAACCGTGATAGTAAACAGATCAGCCAAACTCGATGCATGTAACAGTGACATATTTGCTAACAGCTGATTCCAGATTATTAAAATACGTATGAAGTTGTGTTGTACATGTTCTCATGTATTCGGTGTGTTTTGGAAGAACAGTAACGAACTCTGACGTTAAAATTTTACTCTACATTGGGAAGTTAGGTATATCAGGATGTTTCTCCCGTACCACATTCCTGATGTAAGAGTCGGGGTAGCTGAATGACTATGTTAAGGGCTGGATGACCGGAGTTCTTTTCCTGACGAGAGACCAGCTGTGGGGTCCACCCAGCATCCTGGCTGATAGGCTCTCTGATCCGAGGTAAGGCGGACGGGGCTTAAAACTGACCACTCAGCTCCGTCTAGTGTCAGGGTCACGAATCTGTTTAAATATACTTCGACTCCGCCATACCCCCGGGAAAGGACCCCGGTACCCTTTGGAGAGGAGGCTGGGTTTACCCCAGAGCCGGTCTGGACGCAGAGGCTAGAGGAAAAATCCTCTGCCCCCGTCGGGGATCGAACCCCGGTCGTCCAGCCCGTAGCTAGTCACTATACTGACTGAGCTATCCCGGCTCATACCAATGCGCCTGTAGGTTCAGGTTAATTATGTTTTGTTTTCACGAAGAGTGTAAAATGGTTTTATTGTGTTTAGGGTAGATTGAGACATGTTTGGGAATAAAACTTTTGCGTGGCCACGTTGAGTTTTGGGATCTGTAAAGAAAACACGTTCATGAAAAAAGAGTTCGTGCGAAGATTGGAGCAGGACTTAATGGCCTCTTATCTGGTTACTCTCGACATGCGTATTATTGATAAAAGTAGCTGGTGTTCGCTGCCGCCCACTGGAGGTCGCACACAGTACGACGGCCACTTCTACATTTCTTCCCACTCGCCACTCATATTAATATCATTATACGACATTCAACTTCGCTTAGCCTCTTCAGACGTTAGTATTGATTGACCTAGGAAATAAATTTGACTAATCGACTTTGTAAAATAGTTTTGCTTATTTTTGATGCCATTGCAAAAGACGAATTAGGCTTGGGTATGGTCTCTGGGCAGTAACGTCGTGCGGACTTACAGGTAGATAACCAACATTTCGGAGGGACATACTACCCCCATCTTCAGGGTTGAATTTACTGGTGTTCGAAAGAAATATAGGAAGGAATGTCGAAGGAAAGACTGCTGTAAAATAGTGTGGTGGAATTGTTGATGGCAGAAGCTTCTGAATCCTGAAACAAGGATCCTTTCTGACCTTGATTTTCAGTGAGGACTGACCGGGATATCGAACTCGAATATTCTTGGTGTGAGGCGGTAATACGTGAAAAACAAACTCGACCTCAGGCCACAGTCGTCAATCAGATTTCCCTTTTACTGGCAGTAATCTGTTCTACTGAACTTTCTCCCCGTGGTTGAGAACTGCACGGGACCTGGTCGGGTGGACAGTCAGGCTTTAGCAAATCTGTCGACCGTGGCGCAGTACTCGATGCAAATCGATACGAAACAAATCGATACGAGAGTTTAATGTTTGTGAAGACGATCTGATTGCTCGACTTTTCGTACTTTCTCAGCTTTCTAAAAATCTTATCCAATTTCTGTACTGCTAGAAATTATGCAGAGTAATATGAACAGAAATGAAATTGGTACCAAGTCGATGTTGTTAGATTTTTATAACTTGTAAAATAAATAAAAACTGGCGTATTCGTCCACCTTTTTGTTGATTATTTGTTAATAACTTCTATAAATTGAAGAATTCACATTATTCTTGTTGGAGAGAAGGCCAAGTGAAAGACCAAGAATGAGATGGGAGGATAACATTAACGATCTTGGGGAAGTAGGTTATGAGGGTGGCTGGTCGATGAAATTGGCTCAGAGTCGGGCTAGTGGATGGCTTTAGAATTTACGAGTTGCGCTATCAGAATTTTAAATTTGAAAGTATAACTACAGTAGGGCCCCGCTTTTCGGCGCTCCGCTTTATGGCGATCCGCTAATACGGCGCTCAACAGCTGAGTCAGAGAAGTGCGTCCGGCGCCATTTTCTCGTCGCTGATTCAGTCTGTTTACAGCTTTTGTGCGCTCCGCGTCTCTCTGTATTTCTGGCAATTCGTCAAAGTTATTACAAACTGTATATTTATATAATATTTTTGTGTTACTACAGTGTAATTACAAAGACGTCTAAGGGTAGTAGCGATAAAAAGAGGAGTCGTAAGCCTCTTACTTTAAATGCCAAGTTAGAGATGATTAAACTTCGTGAACAAGGCATGTCTATGGCTTCCGAACCATCACCAAAACGAATAGGATTCGTTGAAGAGTCACATGATGAAGATGCGCCATCTCCTTCATCCTTCCTACTATAAGCATATCAATTTTCAAATTTATATTCACCAATCACTATAAGCTGAGGACAATGTGTGTATTACTGATATTCATTTAACTTTCATATCATTTTCTTAGGCCTAGCGCTATTGTGCACTTACTATATGATAGTGTAACATCTTATTAGGCTTTGATATGCATTTGCAAGTGAAATAAGGCAAAGATCCGCTTTTCGGCGATTTTCGCTTTACGGCGGGGGTCTGGTCCCTAACCCGCCGTATAAGCGGTGCCCTACTGTATAATTTTTTAATCCAGTGATGACGTTGAGAGTGTAGCTTAAGATAGTGGGTGGCGGTTGCCTAGTTACGAGGCATCAGAGGAAAGTGAATTATCTTTCTGATGGTCTGTAGTAACTGCAGCTCCATTTCACTTGTGGCATTTCTACTGCATGATTAATAATCTCCTATCAGGTTTATGAGTTACTTGCAGGGGTGTTGAGCGCATGATCCATTTGTAGAATTTAAGGCTCTGACATTTTAAACGAGCACTCACCGTCTTCTAGGTATAGCACACACTGGCACTCGCTGTTCTGATTCTGCTTTGGGCTAGTGACGTTTTAGGCGCGTTCGAAAATGCTCCTGTTAGCTACGCCATGTCTGCCTCTGGCCATGTGTCCCCATGATGAACTCGTGAACCACTGATCGGATTTTCATTAAATCTGATATTGGAGAGTTTTGCTAAAACTTGTAGGCACATTTCAATTTTGGTTGAAATCGGGGAACAATAACACGTACTTTACACGAAGACGAATTTCTGCGTATAAGTGACTGGTTGGGGGAATCCGTAGCTGGGGAATTTTCCTGCCGTTAAGAAAGCAAAAGGCCAGATTATGGCGACTACGCCAAATTCGTACAGGCATCAGTTCATGACTGCTTCAGCTGTAGTTCTCTTCAATTAACATGACATAGGACGTCACATCTGCCACGGTGGTCTAGCGGTTAGAACGCTGGCCTTGTAATACTGGGGTCTCGGGTTCGATTCCCGGCGGTGCGCGAATTTATAACTTGTGTTGGGCAAGGACGTGGTCTAGGCAACACGGAGTTTTCCTCCGTGGCATCCCAACAATTACTCCATTCACACACAGAAGAAGGCAATGGCAAACCACTTCTGGATCATCTGCCAAGAACGTATATGAACAGGTCCCAGTCCGAGAAAAGGATGGAAGGATCCTGTTTATATGGACCTGTCGTCAGACAGAACACTACAAATAAAAAGAAGAAGAAGAAGAAGAAGAGAGAGAGAAAGAGAGAGAGGACGTCACAGTCGACCAATATGTTGTATGGTAGATAATTTTTCAGGAAGACCAAAGTGCATTGTTGTGAAGAACTCATGAAGATTCTTGTTTTTCTTTAGTGCCTCTGTTTTGAGATAGGCGTTGACCATTGTTTTTAATATTAAAGTTTAAATAGTAGGATTTTTTGTTATCGTGGCTGCAAGTATGGAGATGGCTGTCTTCTGGGTTGTAGCATACTTATGCATGATACTTGTATGATACTTAGAAATACGTAAAATAACTAGATCATTACTCATTGTGTAATTTACTCCTTTCCAGATATCATCAATCCGAAAGTTCCACCTGGATCCAAAGATGCAACTAAAAACTTCAACTACGACTATTCATATTGGTCACATAATGTAAGTTTTTACAGAAAGTGTGTGTCAAAAGATCTGTAACTTCAGCCTATAGGTTGTAACCCAAAAGAAAGTCACAAAGGCAAAAGCTGTAATGTATCCTATAAAGGTTTTTTATTGTCACTGACCATAAATGTGTTGTCTTGAACTTTGAATGTGTTGTTGTTTTGTTTTAGATATCAGATTCAAATTTCTCATCACAAATTATGGTTTACAAGGACATAGGAGAAGAAATGTTGCAGCACGCATTTGAAGGTAAAAGCAGTGACCGTAGACTGAACACTTTCTTAGATATCCGTGAAGTAGCTTTATATTGAGATTTTTTTGGATGTGTCTGTAGTTCCTGATTCTTTCTTCCTTCCTTGTAGGTTATAACGTTTGTATATTTGCATATGGACAAACTGGTGCTGGGAAATCGTACACTATGATGGGAAGGCAAGAGGAGGAGGGTCAAGAAGGAATCATTCCACAGATCTGCAAGGATCTCTTCCGACGAATTCGAAATACATCGTCGGAAGAATTAAAATATTCTGTCGAAGTAAGTGGAAATTTCTGTTTCCACTTATGTTTCTCATGTAGCATTTTGCTTGTGGAATTCAATAAAATTATGATTTATAAAATTAAAATATGTTATGTAACTACGTCAGAGATCAGATAAACTAGACTGTTCCCATTATAAAACATACTTAGATAATCACACAAAGCACTTAAACAGAATGTACATGAATTTATGCAACAAAGGAAAACTGTCACTGCACTTTTCTTGAGACTGTGGTTGAGATCCGCTAAAGAGAATTCCTGGCCTTACAAGTCAAGGTACATTAAGAATTGACTAGAATCACTGAGGCTTAATTATGTAAATAATTTCAGGTGAGCTACATGGAGATTTACTGTGAACGTGTGCGAGACCTGCTCAATCCCAAGAACAAGGGAAACTTACGTGTAAGAGAACACCCCCTGCTAGGTCCATATGTGGAGGACCTTTCAAAACTTGCTGTCACTTCGTATCAAGATATCCATGACCTTATAGATGAGGGTAACAAAGCACGGTAAGGCTGCTCATTACATATTTTTGTTGGCTCCTGTCTGTCTTTTGAGTTCATATCATGCTAAAGTATCTGATTCAAAGTACAGGTAACCCTCGATTTACGCCGGGGATGCGTTCCTGGATGAACCGGCGTAAATTGAAACTCTTTTTATAATGTAAATCAATGGGAAGTCAATGACATGTGTTCCCGGCACCCAAACATTGACGAGTAATATAATGGCATTACATTTAAAGTTCTGTAATAACGTAAATAAAATAAAGGGAATTTAAAATATATATTTTATACACTTAAAATTGGCAATTCGTTGGTCCCCGCGATTCTTTCATGTGATTGATGTGTACAGTCATCTCAGGTGTTATGCGATAGTTGCATTCATGTAAGACGCCGACCTATAGAAAATCGCGTATTAAAAGTAACCCGGATACCTCCGCAGAGATTAAATCAGCCCTTTGAAAGTTTAAAGCGGCAGGAATGAAATTGCATAAGAGCAAACTCGCATATGCAAAAGTTTGCATTTCATGAACAGCTTTTACTGATTCATCGATCTCACTGGAGCAAATTCGAGTTAATGAAACAGAGAACCCATGTTTTATATTTACTAGTTTTATTATTTTACTATGTTCAAATATAATTGACACTTCATTTGAACTGTAAATTTACATATAAATTGAAACATCTTTATTGATACTTTTTTGGAACCAACACCTTTCACTAGTACCTTGTTCTGAAAATATGAGTATGTTTATTTCAGTGCATTCTCAGCCAAACCTTTGGGGGAAGTCATGTGCTTTAGAATATAGGTGGCTGCCTGACTTCTTGGACCTCACTGGTTATTAAAATACAAGTTACATAACCAAATTTCTGGCCAGACAAAGAATGTACCCCAAGCAGTTAAGTTAATTCCCAATAACACAATAAATAGTGGCAGATACAGAATAAGGAGCTATTTTAGTGTTTTAGGTTCCTCTTTATTTATTTAACTTGCAATTCCTTATGAAAGCTTTAATTTGAAGTTAATTTATCTGTTTTCATTGATACTTCCAAAGAAAAATAATTAAAAACATGTGGAATTTACTTTGGGAAGAGCTTGAAAGAAGTTTAAATTGTAAATTCTAGTGAAGTGGGACACCTTATAACTTTGATGGTGTTGTGATGTTTCTTTCAGGACTGTCGCTGCAACAAACATGAATGAGACTTCAAGTCGGTCACATGCAGTGTTCACCATATTCTTCACACAGCAACGCAATGATAAGACCACAGAGCTCTCTACAGAGAAAGTGAGTAAGATCTCCCTGGTTGATCTGGCAGGATCTGAGCGAGCAGACTCAACTGGAGCCAAGGGCACACGTCTCAAGGAGGGTGCTAACATCAATAAGAGTCTGACCACACTTGGGAAGGTCATCTCTGCACTTGCAGAAGTGGTGAGTGTATAAGCTTACTTTGTGTTGGAACTGAAAACAGTCTGTGTTTATTTATGACTTGTTCTCCTTAAAGTGCCACATTAAAAACAGCTCAAAACATCCACTTTACTGGCACCCAAAAATTGTTACATAAAAATTAACTTATATCCTCTGTTAGCTGTCATAACTTTACAAGTTACTAATGCCCAAAAATTGTTACACAATGTATTTTTAGTGTAAATTCTTTCCTTTATGTGTAACATAAAATATGGTCATTTAACTGATAACACCGGTGATACAGTTAAAACAATGCACCAGTAAGTGTACTTCTTATTATTTTGAATGAATAAATTACAGTTTTTAATTTTTCATTAATGTGATGCATATTATGCACCAAATACTCACAATGAATGTTTAGTTACAAATGCAGACTTTATTTGTTTGCATGTAATTTATGTTTAGTACTGTTTTGAACATTACAACATGATAAACTAATATAAACTTTATAAACATATTACATCTATTTGCTATTTGTAGACCTATTCTGCTTTCTGCTGTCTCTACTTCCTGAATATTCTATTCATAGTTGTCCATATTTAACATTCAGAGTCACATAAAATCTGCAGAATCCTCCTTCCTGGGTTCACAATATTTTAAACTTGCATACGTCACATTTAGAAATAAGAATTATGTCACTGATATTAGAGTAATAAATAAATAACCTTTACTGGGTATTGATGTAAATGTCTGCATAGTATCTCTGTATTAATGCAATATATTAAAATACTTTTTTTTTCATACTTTCTTTTTGGATTAGGCGGTAAGTGCATTTTGTGATAGTGTATACTTAGTGTATTTAATTACACACACATTTGGTTCTGTGGAAGAAAGACATGGTGAAAAATAATTTAGGTTTAAAAATATGCAATAATCTGGTAACAGGTGTATAAATTAAAAGAAGTGTGTGCTGAATATTGCCAGACAGCTTAAGTTGTTGAAAAGTATGATAAATTAACTTGTATTTTTTATTTCCATAAGTAATTAATTTTAACCCAGCTTCTTCCAAAACCAAGAGAACAGTTTGGTTATAAATAATCATCACAATGCACAGAATGGCTGGAAATTTTAATTTTGGTCTTGTAGTATGGATAACTAACTGTGCAATATATTCATACTTGAATACAAATGGGAAGAAGAGATGAAATGTTCCTTTTCATTTTAAATCAGTAAATTCTTCTATTTCCTTTATAATAATGTTTGAGATTAATAGTGGTTGTAGTGAGAGTAATTGTTATGCATTTTTCTTCCAGTCTATCACGTTTGACATTTTGGAAATCATATAAATTTGTATAAATATGTAAATTAGTAATATTTATTTCTATTGTGTGCAGTACAGTATTATTTATCATATTAAATGTTTTCCTCCCAAAATGTAGGCAACTAAAAAGAAAAAGAAGGCTGATTTCATTCCTTACCGAGATTCAGTTTTGACTTGGCTTCTGAGGGAGAACCTTGGTGGAAACTCTAAAACAGCTATGATAGCAGCAATTAGCCCAGCTGACATAAACTATGATGAAACCCTGTCAACTCTCAGGTTAGTAGCAGTTGGGTCAAGTCAGTTTAGTATCTGAAAATAATTGGTTCAGCACATTGTATTCACATTTTATGGTTACATGTATTTATGGCCTTTTCTGAATATGATTTGAGCTACAAAATTAAAAGCTTTGTACATGAAGATTGAAGGACTAAAGCTAATTGTGATAATTATGTATAATCTTGACCATTTATAAAAAGTACCCAGTCAACAGTTTAATCCTGCATAGGCAATAACCCAGTGGCGGCCTGTCCATAAGAGCTGCAGCACCCCCTATAATTTTTTAAAAATTGAAAAATTTATTTTTTGTGTTTATATAATTTGTAACACTTTATTTCTCATATATAATTATTTTAATATTGCTCCTCATGTTGCCATTATCCACTAAACGGCTGAACTGATAGTAAGTCCATGGGCGAGGAGTGGGAAGCAGAACTGGGCTATGATCTGGTTGCAATTATTTCAGTGCGGCTAGCCGTTCAAATATAGTGAGCGCCGCGTGCGGTGGAGTGAGGGGCAGTTCACCTTTACAGTGTGTATTGGGGTTGCTAGGTTCGCAGCTCCGTCTGCTTGTTACAAGTTGACAGCGCGTTGCAAGGTGGAGTAAGGGGCAGTTCACCGGTACAGCGCGTATCGGAGCAGCAGTCTCTGCAGCCGGCTTATAGTAAACACTCTTGCCCGGTACCACGTGTTTTAGACTGGTTTCTGTATCACAAACTGTTTCGTTGTTATTGTTAATGAGTTTTAAATAATTCTGTGTGCTGACTATTTTTTGTTCTGATAATGATAATGAACAAAGGAAGTGTATCATAGTTACGGCAAATTACTTTTTATAAATTGTCTTTGAGTGAAAAATGATGTAAAAAATCATGGCCGCCCTCTTCCGGACTTACAAATAGTTAAAACATCGTCGATCACGTATGGGTTTTCTCCTAATGTAAATTTACTTTTCATATATTTATATTGTTCTGTGTTGAAATACAATCCGGTTTTCCCCCCTAGATCAGCACTACCACTGCTCAGACTCAGGAGCCGCCACTGCCATAACCCATGAAGTAATTCTGTGTTCTGGAGTTTATCTTTCTCTTCACACACAAAATAGTCAGCATGTACAATATATTTCACACTTACATAAAATTAAATTTGCTGCGCATCTGTACTAAGAGACCTGGTAAATATTTTTGAGCAGAATGTATGTGTTGTCTTCTTCCTTTTGGCCAACATAGAGTTTTGGTGGGGCATTTGAATTAAACACGGAAGCAGACTGGTTAGGACTCCTGAGTCATATTCAAGAAGTTCTGGATTCAGATCTTGTCTCACGGACTGGCTATCTTAACTGCACTATAGCCATTCAGTGATTATATACAGTGGAGTTGTGTTTTCATGTTTCAGAACAGTGTTTCTTTTTACGTAATAGGTATGCTGATCGAGCAAAACAGATTGTATGTAAGGCCGTTGTCAATGAGGATGCTAATGCTAAACTCATTCGTGAACTGAAGGAAGAGATCATGCGCCTGCGTGACTTGCTGAAGGCAGAAGGCATTGAAGTTCAAGAAGGTAAGTTGCTATCCCTTACTAGCAAATCACTGTGTAATTATGTAACTTGTAAGATACTTCAGATGCTGAATGTTGCCAGACTACCAAGACTAGCTTATAGTGGTAGTCAGTATCTATCTGCTTTAAAATTCTGTAAATTAGAATTTTTTAAATCTGTAAAAATGTAATTAATATTGCTGCACTATATTATGTATATAAGTACACTTTTCCAAAGTTACTATACTATCTTCAGTTTATTTTAGAGTGTTTAGTGAAATTATATCATCTCAGCAAGCCATAATCAATCTTGACATAGTAACATCAGTATACTTCAGCAATTCATCATGATCAATTTATTCAATTAACTGGAGGTTTAACACTTTCACTTCATACTCAGGAGGACTTGGGTTTGAATCTCAGTCCAGAGACTAACTCTCCTGATAATTATTTTATATTTATCACCAGTCCTTCCAGGCAAATGCTAATATACATTACTTTAAAATACATCACATACACTTCATATTATTAACCAATTCAATACATACAAACTTTCTCCCATTTTATGTAGTATAAAATATATATTTCTGAAAAAGTGTTGCCAAATAAAGTTAGAAATCAACAATAAACACTTGTGTTTTGTGTCTTGGAAATGTCAAGTTAATATCGTGGTCAAACAATCAGCTATTCTGGTAGATTTTTTCTTCAGATTTCCTTGTCTGTACAAATTCTCTGATAATTCCTTAGATAGGATACATATACTTGGTGCTTTATCATTCCTAATACTAATAGATTTATAGAGGAAATTCCTAATATGCAGTTATTCATACACTTCATTTTGCATTTTCACTGTTGGTGTAGCTTAGGTAAATAAATTCTACTTTATATTCCCATCATTCATGATAAATAATTATTATTAATATAGAAGTGTTAATAAATATGTAAAAGAGTGAGGCATATAGTCAAGATAAGTGTATGACCAAATAATTTTGGGAAAAAGAAGAAGAGCATTCCATATTTTAATAAAGAAAATTTTTGATGGGTGCTAATTAAATGGGTCTTTTGGAAATGCATTACACCTACAGTAAAACTGGGTCTGTGAGTGTGTTCTGTTCAGTATTGAAGGGTTGATTGTTGGGCTGACGAATAACTTTTTTTTGTTGAAGGTTCTTATTATATGAGTGAAAATTCAGTTGTTAACTGTGTTGGTATGCATATTTATTTAGACAGTAAAATCTTCTTTGTTTTGTGATATGATTTTTTGTTATGGTACTCTGTGAGACATTTTAATGCATTTTAAATACAACCATATTTGTTCAGTTTATCAAGGTTTTGAAATGTGTCTTATTGTAAGTGAATATTACATTCATGGAAACATGAAATACTGTTTTAAAATGGGACAGTCAGTCAATTTAAAAGGTTTTTATCTTCTTTATTTTTTTTTTATTTTTAAAAGTTTATTATGCCGCAGTTTGATCCATTTAAAAATGTATACTTCCCTATTACATTACAAGTTTCAAATGCAGCTGTTTAGCTGCTTTTTCTCTGTTTTGGACCACTGGACCAGGGCTTCGCTATAATCTTAACTCTCTTTCTCTCTTTTCTCTTTCTGTATTACTCTGCCCAGGGCCAGATGGTAAAGTCATGTATGAAAAGAAAGAGAATAACAATAAGAATAACAATAGTAAGTAAACCAGATTTCGTGAAATAACATACCATATGTTCTAGCTTTCCAGCTGCCTTGTTATTTTCTGTTTTGAGGGCTAAAATATACTAAAAATGACCACAGTTGTGCATTTTATGCATTGATTCCTGTCTTGCAACATGCACAGATCAAAGTTGTATTGGTATATGATTTGTTGTGAAAATAACTGTTTTATTAAACAGCGAACTTACTGTTTGTCATTTGCTTTTCATGTACTAAAATAATTAAACTGTTTTTTTCTAACATTATACATTTTTACTGAATCTTGGAATTATGTATGTATTTGATTAATTTTTTACATACATCTTTAGTAACATTCATAAATATATAAAATAGTATTATAATGTTTTTAGTGACATAGAAGTAATGCACTGCAAGAAATAAGCACCGAATTGCTTGTAAATGCCAAATAGCTGTCTGAACATAGATTGCTTAATACAAGTATCAGTGATTACAAGCTATTTCTTTGTACTGTCATATTGTAATATGCAGTTCCAATTTTCATTGTAGTTAGTTTCCATTAAAACATGACATATAATAGATACATATTAAAAACATTTAATCGGAGAAGCCATTACAATAAGTAGCACTATTGTGCTTTGACATAGGACTTATTAGTGGGTCTAGTTATCCCTTTCCTGAATAATTATTGTTGTTATTGTTTCTGTTTGAACTATAAAATGGTAATTGAATGCCAGGGTAGTGTAAGTGAAGTGATGGTGGGTATGTTACGTGAGCCGAATACCTTAATACTATGAGAACATCTTTTTTGAATAATTATATTTTAACTTATGCTACTTTGAATCTCTGTGGTCCTTTTTATGTTGTTCTATTCCTCAAGTTTATCTTTCCATCACTAGAGTTGTTGGCTTCTGGCTTTGTCCCTGTTTTGTATTGTTAAATCTATTGTAATCTGTATTTACTCTGTTGACAAGTATATAACTAAGTAATGCCTAATGTGTCCCTAGTACATCTGACTTGTTGGACTCCATTTGCATATTGCACAATAGAATTTTATGGGTTTCAGAACAGTCATTTGTGGAATCAAGTATTCCCAGTACCAACACACTATTATATCCCATACCCCATGGTACACTTTTCTTTTTGGTTCAGCACAAACCTTGTAAACTGGGATAAACTTAAATTTCAAACTTGATCACAGAAAGGAATATGGGTTTAAGTATATTCAGTACATTGCAGTATATATTGTGGAAACATGTATTCTGGGTTTTCTCTGTATGTTGAGAAATTCAAGGTCCTGTAGTTTTAAACGTATTGTTATCTTTAGAAAGCTGATTTCCTACATGTTTTATAAGACCTATTCTCAGATATTTGGGCTTACAAAGTGATGAGTTGACAATGGAAATGTATTATTAAGCACAGGTTTCTGTCAGATCCAGAGCATATAAGATAACAAGAAGGGTTTTTGGAGTCTCATTTAAATTAATATGAAAGGGTACATAAATTGTGAGATTGTGTGACAGTTTTAATTTTTAAGTCACCCAATGCAAGGAAAAAACAACAATGACAGAATTAAACAATTTAGAACACTGACAGGATGCTTTGGTAGTAGGATGAAGAATGCACTTATGATTCTAAACCAAAGTTGTCACTGGTTGCATGTCCTTGCATGTGCAAAGGCTTAATCCCCCCCACTCACACAAAAAATCTAACTTTACAGTTTTAACAGTTTTTACAGTTTATTTAAACTACATCAGAGAATCCATGGCTAGGATAAATTATCTGGAAACAGAATTTCTTGAACCCATATTTCTTTGTGCATTTACTCCCAGTGATAGAAGGCTGTGATTGATCACATGATAATATTTGTACTTGGTCCTATAGGTGAGTAGTAGGTAAATTTGGTGATAAAAATTAATCTTTTTTAATTGATTGTAAAGGGTTTGGATGATGATGTATTGCAATCTGGATCTGGAGTTTTTTGGCTCTTTCCATCTTCATTGTTGATTTGGAATACCAGATGATGGACGGAGTTCAAAACTCAGTTATCCAGATTGCGTTTTTAAATGTTTTGGTTGTAATTTTGCTAAGATGTAATATTTAGCATTTGGATTCAGTGGATTTTGATATAGGTGGAAGAAATTAATGTATGCTGCATGGCTTATGCACACTGTATACAGTATGTATGTACAATGGCCAGGGGACTGCATGGCTGCATGTCTACAGTTCTCACATGTGCTAAAATGTCAAGAAATGGCTGTCATCTATATTACAGTTGTAATCTAGTTACATAAGTTAAAAGAACAAACATCTCTGCAAGCAAGCATCTGCAGGAATGGAAGTAGAACCACAGATATTCTGTTATTACTGCGAGCAAGAAAAGGATCAACAGACAACTTTAGAGTTTAATATATTTTTTGGTACAGATACACTTGCCTCACCTATGTTCGTTAATCATTTTAGTACTAAAAATGAAGTATCCTGTGGCTTTTTAAGTGTTATAATGGAAATATTCATATGAAAGAAATTATTAATGTTGTTCTTAAAAAGAGACAACCATGGAAGGGGTTAGTAATGATCTGCTATCTCTGAAATAACTTCTTCTTCCATTGATACACAGTTATAATAACAGAAATAATTTAAAGAAATTATGGTTATAAACATATTGAAAGCAAACTTCAAGTTATTTTAGATGTCTGAACATGTGACATGTTACAGCCTATATCTCCCTCCCAAAATGACATGATATTGAGGTAAGGCTGAAATGTAAGCTATAAGTGTCTCATCTCTGTACACACACATCATAGGTATTACATGTTAATTCAGCTTCTGCCATCCTTCAAGTAGCAGTTTAACTTACATTACTGTACATTATTACATACTGTCAGACACAAATCTCCTATTATACTTCTATATATATTGTCATCTACAGCAGATATAAGAAGCTAGAAGCAAACCTTCTTTTGCGTCTAGTTTGAGAGTCCAGTAATAAGTACAATTTATGGATGCTAACCATTTGTGTAATAAAAGTTTGCTTGTTACATCACAAAGATATGTTTAAATTCATTTTTCACACTGACTGGACACTACAGTGTCTTAATTGAGCATGGAATTTGCTTTATAATGCTTGGAAATATATAAAGTATGATAGAAACATGTATGAAACATACTACCACATCCAATACATATACCATAAACCTACATACTTTAGTGTTGTATTAAACTCATTATTAACCATGTGATGACAGATTGGTATTTTCACAAAACAAACATCCCTTGTCTGGAGCTCAGTGTGGTTGCAGAAGAAGGCCCCCCCCCCCCCTTTCAACAAGAATTACTTTATGCACTTACCCTGTTGTCCTGTGTTGCTGTAATAATCTGCTTTTGATGTTACTGTAAGTTATATTGGTGTCACTTTGGAACTTAGTTCCAGTGGTTTGATTGTGCATTATTCTGCAGGGGAAGAAGGCACAGGGATGAAGGTTATGAAACGAGATAGTGACCGCCAGCTTGCAGCTCCAGCATCCACCATTGCTGAAGAGGCAGTGGACCAGTTGCAAGCTAGTGAGAAGCTGATTGCTGGTGAGTAACATACAGCTTTCTTTATTTTCATTCTTAATTTATAAGAATATTGATTCAAACTGTGTTGACGTTATTCTGTGTGTATAACATGGAAGTTGAAACAGTGTTGCCAAATGACAGGAATATATATAAGAGTTAAGCACTTGTTTAGTCTTCTATCCATTTGATATTAGCAGCTCTTTTTGCGTAGGGAAAAGAATCTATATCATGAGGCTGTTGTTGATACAGTATTATTAAATAACGCATAATTAACTGTTGTTGTTGTTATAGAATTGAATGAAACGTGGGAAGAGAAGCTGAAGCGCACAGAAACGATCAGGCTGCAGAGAGAGGCTGTGTTTGCAGAAATGGGAGTTGCAGTCAAAGAAGATGGAAACACAGTTGGTGTCTTCTCTCCAAAGAAGGTTGGCACATTCATACTTTATGCACATGTATGCAATCTAGACTTCAGTTTACATTTTATGTCTGGTTTATGGTTTGTTAAAAAGAAGAAGCTGACTAGTGACCTTGTTGTGGGTAAATGTAATATTTGGTTGAATTACTTTGAATGATGAACTGGAAGTTAAGGGCAGTCTTGGCCTAATGTAAGGCACTTAGCATTTTCCTGGTGAAACTACATAAAACTGTCAGGATAGCCAGCTTCTAAATTTAGAATGATATACAGGACTTTCCAAATACAAAATACCTGCAATGTTTTACTGGTGTGCAGTGAAATCAAATGTTGAGAACTTTCATTATGTGAATACTGTATTGAAACCACTATTATATGAAATCTTTAGTTAACTTATATAGTGCCAAGAAAAGTTTTGTCACTGGTAAGAATGTATATGCAGTACCAGCATTGATCACGTTGATCCTCCATATCCATTTTGTATTACTTCACACATGTGGCACCTGATGATAAGGTGAAAAACTAGGCCAGTGAGAAATAGGAATGTTTCTTGCTTGAAGAATTAAGCAGAAGAAATTCAATGCAAATTGCATTCTAAAAACGTCAGTGCAAATTGTGTAGCATTTATTGCATATAATAAATCTTTGATTGCTTATACTAAAAGGATTAATTTGCATTCTATTCATGGTGGAACAGAAGTAGGCTTGACAGTTCATTTATTACAAGCTACTCAGTAGGTAGTATTATCTTGTGATAATTTATTCCAGACTCCACATCTCGTGAATCTGAATGAAGACCCCTCAATGTCAGAGTGCTTACTGTACTACATTAAGGATGGTTTCACTCGTGTCGGCTCTGCGGAAGCCAATATTCCACAAGACATCCAACTCAGTGGTTCCCATATTCTCAGTGAACACTGTGTTTTTGAGAACCATGAAGGAGTTATCACCATGACACCTAAAGAAGGGGCACTCTGCTATGTCAATGGCAGGGAAGTGAAGGAAACTGTTGTTCTCAAGACTGGCTCTAGAGTGATTCTCGGCAAGAACCACGTCTTCAGGTTCAATCACCCTGATCAGGGTAGGTTGGAGTGTTCACTACTGAAGTGATTTAATGATTTTTCATATCTCTAACTGCTGATCTAATTCTTGAACTTAATATTTTATCTCATTGTGAATTTGTTTGTATTTTCAGCTCGTGAGCGTCGGGAGAAAACATCACCAGCTGAAAATTCAGGTATAGAAGAAACATATTCAAGCTCCTCAAGTTATTACTTGTACTTATTTGAGGAAAAATCAGTTATTAATTCATCACCTATTGTAGGGATGTCCACCTTAATCATGCTTCAGCACCAGTTTCTTGTCTGATTGTTGTCATTAGATTCAAATATTCTCCCCAATAATTTAATTTCAATACACCCTCTTACCATATGTCCATAAGCATCTCTTTTCTTATGCAATTTTCAGTGGATAAATAGGATATTATTTTTTCTATGGGTTTACCATATAAAATCAGTTTTAAAAATCTTCCAGCTCCAGATCATACTGAGAAAACTTCTCCAGCTGAAACCCCAGGAAATGGAGAAACTGTGGACTGGAACTTTGCACAGATTGAGCTGCTGGAGAAACAGGGAATTGATCTAAAGGTAGAGATGGAAAAGAGGCTTCTTGTGCTAGAAGAACAGTTCCGTAAAGAGAAGGAAGAGGCAGATCAGCTCTTTGAAGAGCAGCGCAAGGTGAGGTCTTGATATAACTTCACTTGTTAGTAGTTTTAAAAGTCACTAAAACTCAATCTCTGTGATAGTTTGTCATGTATTGTCTTTTAGCCAGCATAGATTTGCTTCTATGGAAATGTAGATAGGTTTTATCAGATGATTATGAGGACAATCATTCTACTTGAAACTTGCTTTGTTTCTGAGGTTAATATTAAAGTACATCAAGGGCAAGGGTGTTGTGAGGATATTAACTGAATTGAACTGGCTCAGGATCTTGGGCTTTGATATTAGCACTTTGGACCTTGCTTTATATTACTGGTGAACAGTTATTCAGTCAGTGGGTGTGGTTGATTTGATTTGGTGTATGTCTTATCCAGTTCTGTGACATAAATATAAAAGATGTGGTGATTTTCTAGAGCTATGAAGCAAGAATTGATGCACTTCAAAAGCAAGTGGAAGAACAGAGTATGACAATGTCCATGTACAGCTCTTACACCCCAGAAGACTTTAACAATGAAGAAGATATATTTGGTTAGTATCAAACACAGAGTATATCTAGTGCCATAGCAAGGTATTTTTGGCTTCTACACTTTCGCCTGTATTAGGTACTGCAGTTCAGAGATAATTACCTTATAAATATACAAATTTAGTAATCGGTAGGAAATTTAGTTATAGCACTGTATAATTATCTTGGATCTGTAGGCACATATTGTAATTAAATGAACCAAATGACTTGAAATTTCTTTTGTAGAAGTGCATGACATTTTGCTGCTGATATGTGTGCTTTTCTGTACAACAAATTTTCACATGGAACTCATCTAATCTCCCAGAAGTACTGACCTGGCCACATGCAACAGCTGCTTATGGTCATTTGAGAAAGAACAGCTCAGCATAAATCTCATGCACTTTGTTGCTGAGTTAAAGTGCAAGATTCACAATATGTTTAACAGAACTACACCTGTAATGCACTGATAGGCTTCCCAGCACAGTTTGCGATGAATGCAATTATGTGTTGATAATAACATTAATCGTACCAAGTCGTTGGACAGCTAAGTGCTATGTAGAGAGTGGTGAGACATCTTTTAGTTCCACAACATGTGCATAGACATCAGTGTCATGTTCCTTTGAAATTAAAATGTTGCCGTTCTAAATCCATACTGTTGTGTTATGCCTTCTACACCATCCATTCACTACTTTTTGCCATCCCTGTACAAATAAAATGGTTAACTTACCTGAACAGAATGGTCAGTAATAGACTCCTGTAACTTGCTGTTCATACAGACCAAAATTATATATGGACACAATATAAACATTAAGAAGATGGTTATGATCTCAGAATAGTCTGAATCCTAGTCCGTGGATGGCAGAGAAGGAAGATAAACTCTTTATTCCTTGAATTTTTGTATGAAAGCAGTACCTGTATGATAGTCAACATATTGCATTTAAAGTTCACTACTTTTCCAGAAAATATATGGAACATAACAGTAAAACTTCCATACAGCAAAAATTCTGTTTTGAAAAAGGGGGGGCTTTGTCACCTTTCAGGAATTAATTTGCAATTTCCTCTTGACATATGTTTAACAGAAGAGTTTCCTATATCCAAATTTGTAACTTTCCTCCTGTAACCACATTATTTTTGCCATGTATCAAATACTTCTGATGGCATCTGATGTCAAGTTTTTGTCTGTTACGCACACAGGACTTGCTATGGCACTGCATTATGTGTGTTAATGGAGTTATTTATTAACAGTTTGTCTTGCATTTATATTGCATGAATAATGTTGTTTGTTACTTATTTCTTACTCTCTTAATGTTTTCATTTCACACTGTTAATATATTTGATCCAGTTACATAATATCATATATGAAGACATTGGTAGATTTTTTTAGCATATTTAGCTCACGTTTTGATGATATTTCTTTGGTACTAGTTATTCATTGGAAGAATCACACATTGCAGTTAGCATGTTTATTCTGCACTTTTGTTCCTTGTTCTTAACTTTTGTAACTAAGCTGTCAATTCTTTTTCTGATGGATGAATTGGTGTTATATTGGCCTGTATTTTACAGAAAAATATATTAAGAAGTACTTAATGGAAGTTACTGGGTTTTGATGTAACAGCAGTTGGTCAGCCTATAGATCCTGCTTCAGTTATATTTGTAAAAAAATATTAGGATCTTAAACCCATTTCCAGTATTGGGTTCAGCAGTATTCTGTAAAATAATTTCAGATACCATCTGTATATTTTCTTTCCAATAATATTCACTTGTCACTTTATTTTTCCATATCTGAATTTTGCTCTCATTGTTATCAACCATAGAAACGTACTGTATCTTCTGGTCCATTAATATTTTGTTGTTTCATGGTTTGAATTACATTTTCTTGCCAAATACACATTAGCTAGGATGACAGCCAGGTCATTATGATTGGCTGTATATTGAGTCAGGCTTCAGACTTTTTGGTAGGGATGTTGAGCATTACTATCTTCATCACCATACCCAGAATGAGCCAAGGTAGCTCAACCAGTGAAGTGATTGGTTGTGGAATGGATTATCAGGGTTCAATTGCAGGAAGAGACGGGGATTTTTCTCTTCATTACCGCATCCAGACAACTTCTGGTACCCCAGTCTATAGTAGTTGGTGAGGAAAATAAATAGGTGACAGCGTGATACAAAGATGATGACAAGGAAAGAAAAAAGTTTTATTTTGTTTAGAGCATAGCAATATGTAAATAAATTTTTAATTCTTTTGGAACATTTCAAAGTTTGCAATGAAATTGCTGCCACAAAGGTAAATATTTTGTATTTGGTCAGAAATGTGATTAGACTTTGTTTTAAATCGTTTAGATGGAATAGTGTTGTCACATCTTTGATTAATAATTGGTTTACAAGACTCATAGAAATCAGCATTAGTGCTTAAAACCTAAAAGAGGAGGCAGTTTAAAGTCAAGTGTGTATCAGCAGCATCAGAATCATGGAAGCAGACAAATCTTGCAGCCAAGCACCTGCTACATCTGCGTGTTATGTCCTTCTTAACACTAACATTTCATTGAAGTACTTCTGTTTTATATTTACACTTTAATCTCTTCTCTTTGGGTCATGCTCTGTGTTTTTGTCTGACTGTGATTGCCTGATGGCATTTCAGTCAACCCCTTGTTTGACGCAGAGTGCAACTGGAGTGATCGTGAGTACCAGCTGGCTGCTTGGGGATTTAGGAAGTGGAAGTACCATCAGTTCACTTCCTTGCGGGATGATCTCTGGGGAAATGCCATATTCCTCAAGGAGGCTAATGCAATCTCTGTTGAGCTGAAAAAGAAGGTATGTTCTATGGTGCCAGTCATGCTGCTATGAGCAGACAAGCAGGCCCTGTGACTGCAAGATTTATTTTATAAAATTTGCAATGATTAAATAGTTTTCTGCTTCTATAGCTCTTGAACTAGCTGTCAAGGGCACAGGAAATTTATTTTTATGCCATGCTAAATTTTAAAGCGTTCTTTATTCCCTTGCCAGTTGTTAGTATCTCATTGCTCTGTAGAGAGGTGGCATGTAAGGCACCATGACAAGGAAACAGTTACATTGGTAAGGTAAACAGTAACAATGTAAAATTAAATTTAAAGGTGAGAAAGTTACTTTACTTTTAGCAGCTATAATTGAAATGAGAGTGTTTCACAAAATATCATTCCCTCGGTTACCACTAGATATCTTTCAAGACATGACATGAACTGAAAGTTTGTACAAAACCTGTCAGGTAGATTACATATTATGTTAGTTTAAAGAATACACATTGTGATGTTTACTGCTGTAAAGTAGCTGAACGGATTTTGTAAATTTAAGTTGTCTTTGTAGAGGATTGCATAGGATGATATATATGCTGCACATCGCTTTAGTCTTGTGTAAGAATCTGTTTATTGGCAGCACTTGAAGCCAGTTTCCTGTTGCAGGTGCAGTTCCAGTTCACCCTTCTCACAGACACATTGTATTCACCTTTACCAGCTGATTTGCTGCCTGCACTGGATGAGGAGGACGATGAGGATAGACCATTTCCTCGTACCATTGTGGCAGTGGAGGTGCAAGACACTAAGAATGGGGCCACCCATTACTGGACCCTTGAGAAACTCAGGTGAAATTAAATTTCTGCAAGACATATTCAGAACAGTAAAACATGTATCTGGAGACCACTCATGCTTGCAGTTGAAATTTTGGAAAGGATTCCCAGGTGGGGAATTCATCAGCCAGAGGTCAAATGCTGGTGAACATGCCAGAGTTCTTATGCTGTGGATACATTTTCTAGTTTGTTTCTTCTGCTGTCTGATAATGAATTAGATATGTGTGTTAAAGCCCATATAGTAAAATGTAACTCATCATTCATTGATGTTTCTACCAGGGTGATTCATCTTGAAACAAATCCTTCTCTTTTCTCTCCCCTCCGATAAGTGTTCCTTTTCTACCTATTTCTACTCATTAACTCGGTATATTTTCCAACAGGTGGTATCCCTATGATAATTTATTTAACATATTTGTTTTTAGAATCTCAAAGCAATCCTATTTTTGCCCATATGTAACATGTTTATAATACTGTATCCTTATTTGACCAGCTTTTCCTTTGTTTGTCTTCCTGTTTTTATAACTTGCACACTGTCCTGGTTTCAGACTTTATGCCATCTTGTTCACTTCTTAATACTCCATAGAAATTTAATCCGTGTTTCTCATAATATGTTTACATTCTTAACCAATATGGTTAGATAGAATTGTACAACTGCGTACTTGTGGTCATCAAAACATGTTAAACTGTTATACTACTTGTTAGGTACAAATGGTTATATACAATTATCCTGTGTGTAGCTGTCAAGTACATTGTAGACAAAGTTTGAATGCTTTCCCTTACTCTTTGACCTTCATGATTTTTTCATTACAGTGGCAGTTGATGTCTGTTTTCAATAATCCATTCATCATTTGAGGTTTATGTCTGATAAATAGAATGTATAAAAGAAAATTGGATGAAACAGTGGCATGCAATGTAAGAATTCTGGTTATACCATATTAAAAAATTAACGTGAGTACCACATGAGGATTAAATGTGAGATATATGGCTTTTCTGAAAGTCTTCGTTAATCCACTTAATTCCCTCATGATGCCACATTAGCATCATACAAGTAAAGAAGACCAACCCAAACCTTCTACAGTGATAATTTTTAGGTTTATGAAATTTACTTAAATAGATTGTGTAGGTATTATCTTGATCTCGATATTATTAAAACATTTTTTTTCTATTCAAAACCTGTAGAAGCATTTAGAATATATCATAATTATAATGCCTAACCACAGGACTCATTAATTTCCATTCTATATAAATGGAATATGTAATACCACACAAAAAAATATATCATATGGAAATTGAAGTGTGAGTTTTGCCATCTTTTATGCTGTCTTCCAGGAACCCCTTTATGGGAGTAGTCTCTTTGTGTTTGTACTATCCTGATGATTCTCTAAATTTTTGTGACAATGATTGATTAATATTATGAATACTATACTGTTTGAGGTATATTTGATATACATGACATTTTAAGGGTTCCTCCACTCTTATCTTCAAGTGATTAGTTGTCATTATACTGACATATTTTGTATAACATTATTTATTGTTAGTAACAGTGCTTGGGATCGAATCCAGTACCTTTAGAATATTAGTCTAGTATGATAACCACCAGACCACAAGGGTGATTTTGATGACCAGAATTCTGTTCAAAATTCAGAGTTTTGTACATGTGTTCAAGTTCCATCACTCTGTTGTGTCTCCAAAGATAACATTTCAGATTAATAATACTTTTAAACAAAAAAAGGAAATATGTTCAGATTGTGTACTTAGAAGCATCAGTATATTTTAATTGTTTGTTGTGGCCTCTTTCCGCTACTTTTCATCCAATTTGTATGATGTGTATACAAAAACATGGTCATTGTATTTCACAGACATATGTGTGTCCATTCCAGTTTTTGTAGAAAAAATTATTTTCCTTTCCAGACATCCCTCTCAACCTCCAAGGCAAAAGAAAAGCATTTTCCATTCCTAGTGTGCTTTATTAAAAAAACAAACTTTGTCCACGATACAGGTGACTTGCTTGTGGTTGTGTTGGAGACATCTGTAAAATAATTAACACAATAATTTCCTGTATTGTAGACATCGCTTGGAACTCATGCGTCATATTTACAACGAAGATCTTAGCCCCGAGACACCGGAGGCGAAGGATGACTTTTTCCAATGTCTTTCTGTCTGTGCTAATCAGAAGTTCTCGCTTGCAAATCTTTTGCCTTCGAGGTTGGTGCTTACTAGCAAAATGTGCGTATATCTGTGAGCTGATTTCAGTAATGTGATGTGACTTCATGGCATGGCATACTGGCTGAACACCCACACGACACTCTCCTCTGCTTCTCTCTTGTCAACAGTTTCTTCTTTCTCCTTAGCTTTGCTTACTCCCAGGGACCAGTCATGTTCTTTCTGTGCTTTGATACAGTCAGTACTTGTCGAGAAATATGTCTGAATGTCCCCAATATTTCATTGAATTTCTTAAAATTAAAAACCACAGTTTGAAGAAATCACATACATAAAACATGCATGAGCAGAATTCAAGAAGCCAAATTTTGTTTCTTTTTTATTGGATTTCTCTACATAGTTTATTACAGGGGTTCTCATCCTTTTAACATCTTGGGTTATGCTTACCCATTCATATTGATTCACATGCCATTGGGTTATAATTGATGAAATTGTATTGCAACATTGTGGCAATTTATTACAAAAGTATACTAATTTGCTATCCCAAACAGCTCCACAAATTGTTCAATTCTTTTTATAAAAATAAATGATAGAAGTATAGTTGTCCCAGATCATAAACAAAGGGTACTGGCTATCTTGCTGAAGTATTTGTGATTTTCGTCAGTATTTTTGTTTTAATAATGCCAGGATAGTACCTTCAAATCTGTCATTACTGCATCCTTCCAATTCATTATGTACACACTATTCACTAACATCATCCCTTGACAATGAATTTTTTCAATATGTGCAGTTGGAGAAGTATTATTAAATAATTTAAGAGTTGATGACTCAGTCATAAATTTTAACCATGTATGGAGACATTCACCTGTTAGGTTCTGAGAAAATGTGCACTTGGTTTAAGAATGGATGTTTTGAGTATCTAACTATTGATACAACATTGGAATTCACAGCTGCAGAAAGTCATATGTAATGCAAGGCTACTCTGAATATTATATGATATGTAGCAAGTTGTTTCTTCACAAACCTTGTTCTCTAGTTCTTTCTAGGACCTCCATGATGAAGAAGCTGTTAGCTGTAGTATATACAGTACATGGTTAATTCTTGATTTAAGAATATTTCATCCGTTTGGTGTTTGTGACAATATTGCACCTATTTAGAAAGATTTTGTTTTACACAGTCTCAGTTTTTTGAATCAAAATAATATGATTTCTTGTTTTCATTCATATTTCCCTTTTTTCTGCATTGAAGTCGTTGATGGGGTTGCTACTGCATATTACTATTTTATAACTGGCAGAAGGTTTAGTTCAATAACAGCATGGGTTTTATCAAAAATAAACATTCCTCTGTACATACTTTGCATGATTGGTGTTTAGTGTCTGTGTTTTTGTGAAATTGCATTTTTATCTTACACCTCTCCATTTGGTGGTTTTGGTAATGGGAGTTCAACCAATAGTCTAAGCCAGTGGTATTCAACCTGGGGTATGCGTACCCCCCGGGGGTACGCGAAGACATCTTAGGGGATACGTGAAATTTAAGAAAATACGTATATTATTTTATGATAAACACTGAATAATCAGTAATGTAATTTATTTAATTTATTTTATATGTAGATTATATGCTATGTATAACTTGAATTATACACCAACAACTTTGGGGGTACGCAAACAAAAAAGTTGAATACCACTGGTCTAAGCTACTGATAGTGCCATTAAGTAAACCACACATAAAATAATAATGGGGATTGTTTCAAGTTCAGATCTTCATTATTTGTGTCATGAAATGGGTTTATTTTAATTTTTTACCATGTCCAGGGGAATAAAATTTACTGAAATTACTTGTTCCCAGAATTATTATACAGGGTTATTCATAATTCCATGACACATTACAAAAAATCGCTAGACTTGAATGGTGCAATGGATGGTAGTATATTTCCTTTAGTTTGAATCTAACCGCTTACATCTATGCATTGCTGAGTTCTAGAATGCATAGAGCTTTATTTCCATGCCCCATACTTTCATGGCATGGAGCTTGGGAACAGGTCAACTTTATATTTACCTTTGTTAATACTTATTTTGTTTGATACTTAATGTTTAATGCATGTAACTGAGTTTGAAATGCATGATATTTTATATTTGAAGTGTGTATGAAAATTGGGTAATTGATAACAAGAACAATAGCCAATTAATTGTCATCTGTCTTTGTGCTAAGTATTATTCCCCAATGGATACACTGTTATACCATCTTGATTATGAATTTGTATGATACATATATTTAAAAAATATTAGTGAATTTGTATCAGTCGAGGAGCATTAAGTGGGTGATGAATCTGGATTTAAGTACTGGTGTGAGTGCTGGTACAAGCGTTTACAACATAATGCAAAATTATTTTACTCAGTTACTGGCAAGATAATTAAATCCTTGTGAACATACAACACTCTGGTTTATGTAAAATGGTAAGTTTATTGAGAGAGAAGAGAAAGCATGTCCTCTTCTCTTATCTGTTATTTAGTTGATGCATGTTTGATAGTGACAGTGTCATGTTTGTACTTGCAGACAGCGACTGGAGTTGATGAGGGAGATGTACCACAATGAAGCTGAATTATCTCCAACGTCACCAGATTACAACATTGAGTCTCTGACAGGAGGGGACCCTTTCTATGACCGCTTCCCATGGTTTAGGATGGTTGGCAGGTAACACTGCTGATACATGTGCATGCTGAGCAGTACAGTAATAATTGTTATCAGGAACATCAGGTTGTAATTTCACAGCCATCTGCTCTCTTTTTAGTCTTATAACCTATACACTTATATTTCTTTTTTATGTTTCTGTTATCTCTATATCATGTTTTTCTCCACAATATTTTTGTTATCTGTATGTTTACCATCATCACACCACTTGTCAAGTGAATTTAATTTTGATTTATGTTGTTTCAATATAACCCATACTTTACATGAAGCTCTATCAACCTTCATCAGTTTCCTTAAAAATGGATTATCATATGTGAAAATGTAGATATTATGAAGGTCTTTAATTCTTATTTGAAACTCTTTTTAATAGGGTGTATATATCCCACAAATTACTAACAACATACATTAGTGTAGGATTTGAGGTTTTCACAGCAGTGAGTCTGAAGATTTCTGTCTTCTGTGTTATTGTGTCTTGTAGTTTGATAGATCTGGAAATCTACCAGACTACATGGCGCAATAACCCAGAAGACAGCAATCTTCAGCATACGTTAGTGCTTTTCTCCTTTTCTAATTAGATTTGTCAAAAATGAAATATTTTGTTCTGTATTACTAATTTTTAGCGTTTAATCAGCCAGAATAGTTTGACACAAGTAAAATCAAAGAACTGAAAGAATAAATTTGTATTTGCAGTAAATTACCATCAAGACTACAGAAGAATTTTTAGCGAACATCTCATTCAGGGACCAGTACTTATTCGCTCACACAGGTTATGCACAAGCTAGACAGAAATTATGTTTTAATTGCTCAACATGAAATTTGAGGCCCTTGTGGTGATGAAGATGTTAGTGTTGGTCTTTTGGGTTGTAATGCTTTGTGAATTTTTAGGTAGATACCTGCATTTCGGAGGAACATAACCCCACTTCGAACCAGTCTTTTGTAACACAGCATGATTTTTACTGTGCATTCTTTTCCAGAGCATTTGTGTATCTCAGCAATTTAATGTATCCAGTCCCATTGATCCATAAGGTTGCTATTGTTAATGAGAAGGGGGATGTGAAAGGATTTCTCAAAGTTGCTGTTCAGGCTGTCATTGGTAAGTAACACAACTATGTCCAGCTGAGACCAGTGATCAGCTTTGATAAACAGGGAGGCATATGCTTTCACATAACATTTCGTGAAATTTTACACTTTCAAAATCATCTGACATGCATGGTTTGCTCAATATGAAACAAATTTCAAAACTTTGATTTGTTGCACCCCAATTAAAAATTGAAGATGTTTTACAATTGTCTATGACTCATAACATGGAATTAGTGCGAATACCAAGCACAAATTTTTCAACTTTCTCAGCTGGTGTAATACAAAAAAAAAGTATTTTAAAAACATTTTTGGCTTAATACATAACTAACCCCATGGAGCAGAATCAATATTGAGAAGCTGATAGTCACTTAGTTAATCAGGAACTTACTGCCTTTAATGGAATCTGAAAGTCAATTAACATGTTCACATGTGCCTGCCACTGAGCTCCATCTTGAGCTCGATGAATCCACTCTACATCCTCACACACTGTTTAATATTCTTTATGTATTCTTGTATGTGTCCACCAGTAATAGCATAGTTTGCAGTGTATAGTTCATGTGTTTTTGTGAGATTACATTTATATCTTACTGCTTTTATTATTGACTAGTAATTGGGGTTGTTTCTAGTTCAAGTCTTCATTATGAGATGCAGTGCACAATTCGAACACTGAGTTGCACCATAATGTTCCAGAAGAGGAGAACAGTGAATACTTGAGTGGTGTAAGGCAGTCAGCTCGCATATCATTTGATGACGAACTTTTCATCGGTCAGCAACGCCCCTCTAAACGCAACATACTCTCGGCTCAGACAGAAAGAAATCAGCAGCACATAGATGAAAGGGTGGTAGAGGGACAAGGCAACATCCAGGATTCCTGCAAGGATTCACAGGTTATTCCAGACAAAGTGGAGGCTGAAGACAATGGCAAGGATTCTTGCAAAGCCGAAGGTTAGCAAAATTGTTGAGTTTTGTTCTGTTACAGTAATACAGAGTTTTATATACTGTGTTCTATATGAGGTGACTTGTAACATTTACTTGTAATGTAACATTCGCGGCGAGCATGTTACATTACACCACAACTGGTGAGGCGTATCGAATGCTCGTTTTGAACGCTCGGCTCGACTGTGCTCATGTGTGCTCCATTCATTTCATTCAATATGTCGGACGTGGAGGTTGTGTTATCTTTGTTTCATTTAATACGCTACTCTTATCTAAAGAACTCGTGAATGCTCGTTATGACGCCGCTCGACTGACTGACTGACTTGTAATGTAACACTCAAAGGGATTCGCGAAAAAACCGACAACACGATGGAGCGCCCGCGAGCGTGAGCAGCTCGCATCGAGCGGCTCTGTTCGCTGTCTTCACTTGTGTAATGCTCGATTTGTAACACGTTACATTACAGGCAAATGTTACAAGTCAGTCGCCACCTTTAAAGTAAGTTTTGATCATTTCAGTCACTTTTTCCATTTCATGTATCATAATAATCATTTAATGTTATCACCACTATCATTATTTTATCATCATTCCATCAGTGCTGTGTAGCATATTCTGATTTCAATAATTCTTTTGGATAAAAATGGCTGCCTTTTGACTGATGCCTGAAAATAAGATCAGAGATCTTTTCATTATCTTTCATAGGATGTTTGGGAAGGGAAGGTATGTGGCAAAATCCACACTTGATTTGACTTGTCTCAAATTTGAAACATTTAATTGCAGAGTTCACTACCATTTGACCAGTGTGTCTTCATAATATGGTGAATAATAGCCTTTAAAGTAAAAATTTCCTGTTGACTGTACTGGCACTTTAACCACAAAGGCTCCAGGAGAAGACCTCCATATGGTAATTTGTCTTCCCTAATAGATATCTGTTTGACAGAGATTGATGGTGATACAGATAGTGGTCGAGGTGACAGTTCTGTGTCGTCTGATGCGAAGGAGGAAGATTTACCAGAACACCTGCAGGTTGGCAATGAGTTCACATTCAGAGTCACAGTTCTGCAAGCTGTTGGCATATCAACAGAGTATGCCGATATCTTCTGCCAATTCAAGTAAGCGTAGATATATGTTACGTCTGTCGCGTGCCCAATTTCATAACAACATATTACTTGGTATGTATTTTAAAATACTAGCTGCAACGTTCAGAATATATTGTACTGTTTTATGTTGTTTGAAAATGTGGTAAGAGCAGACTAACTTGCTCTCTGCATTATGATAGACTTCTTAACTTGTTTTATTAGATTTCAGATGGAATGGGAATAATTTTATTACAGATGGCATTAACACTGGTACAGTTTATATAAAATTAAAAGATACATAACCTGCTTATATAGTTGCAGAGTTATAAAATCTTATATTTTGAAAGGAAATGTAGAGAATTCTGAGATATAAGGTTAACAATAGTCATAAATTTATTAATGGAATTGCATTATTTTATGTATATTATTAAAGGAAATAACCTGTTACTGTTGTATGTGCATAACAGCTTCCTGCACCGGCATGATGAAGCCTTTTCTACTGAACCAGTTAAGAACACAGGAAAAGGGCCACCATTGGGTTTCTATCATGTCCAAAATGTGAGTGTGGATTATTCTCATTTTGCTTTCTTGTCTCTGCTTTTATTCTGTTTGAAACTAATTCTGTATTATATCAATAATCTTCTTGAAGTAGTAATAAATTGTAGGAAATTAGAACAGGTCCACAAAATGATGAAAGTGGATAATGAGCTGTTGGACCCTTTGTGCTATCTGTCATGATGCTGATGAATATTAAGCCACTTCTTTGTTTCCTTTAAATTTTAAGTTTTTTACCTTCCTCTTAAACTTAATGAGACAGTTTTTATCACTGTGCCAAACTTATCAGTTTTCAGCAGCACCATCAGCCATCTATAAATAATTGGAGCACAAGTTTTGAAATCTAACATGGCACAGAAAACAGTTTTGTATGCTCCCACTGGCTGTTACTGAAGTCATAGAGACAAGAAACTGTCTTCTTTGTTTGAGTGAAACTCAAACTGTCAACACTTTGAAGTATTCACATGTACTGATTACAGATAACTGTGACAGTAACTAAATCCTTCCTGGAATACTTGAAGTCTCAGCCAATTGTGTTTGAAGTGTTTGGCCACTATCAGCAGCATCCACTACACAAAGATGCCAAGCAGGAGGGTGGACAGTAGTGAGTACTAATTTGTCTCAAGTATCAGTTGAAAATATTACTTTTGTAGTAAGAATAATATCAGCAGACAACCCACAGAAAGTGGTGACATTTCAGGATACAGAAGACAACAGCATGATTGCTTCTAGGCATTTGCATTCCCCTGTGCTTATATGAAACTGTTTAGCTTTGACTGAATTGATTTTGACTAAGTTTTGTATATGAGATCTGCTCTGAACTTGTGTAGCAAATTTATTATTAAGTCATAACAGTTTAGTCAGAAATAACCTTGCAAGCTTATTATTTCCTAAGGTAATAATACTTCTTATTAGCATGGTGACTGTTCCATCACTTCATTTTACAATTGTAGCGTGCGCCAGCCTCCCAAACGGATGCTTCCCCCATCTATCCCTATCAGTCAGCCAGTGCGGTCACCCAAGTTCGGGGTTCTGCCATCACCCAGCACCAGCCATGTTCATGCCAAGTATGACGTTTTGGTCTGGTTTGAGATCTGTGAATTAGGTGAGCATAACATTGAACATTTCAGGTCCAAATAAGAATTCCTGATTTGATAGTCATTAGGCATTATATTCTGTTATCTGAAAATTCTTTTTGGCCTACCTGTAATCCAAATAGGATGTATAGAACTGTTTTCCTGCAGCTCCAAATGGAGAGTACGTGCCAGCTGTAGTGGATCACAGTGATGATCTGCCCTGCCGTGGCCTGTTCCTCTTACATCAGGGGATCCAACGTCGTATTCGCATTACGATTGTACATGAGCATGCTACAGAGTTGAGGTGGAAGGATATCCGAGAATTGGTTGTTGGTGAGTTTACATATGTCCCATGGTTTTAGGATTTTTTTTTATTATTGTTGAACAGTTTGCCTGTGATTTGCATAAGGAATTAGTGATTTTCTCATTTAATGCGTTTATTGTTCAAAATGTATTTATCAACAGTTACATGATCCATATTATCATTTACAATGAATGGGAGTTTAATTAAAATTTATATTGAGAATCATTATTAAAATAGAAGCCTGAAATAATACTTTTGTGTCCTTTATTAGTATTTTAGATATGGTACAGAATTAGTGAGATATGTTTTTTATATTTCTTTATTTGGCAAGTTATTTTTGAGAAATTTTATGAAATGTTTCATTCTGTATGTAAATTTATATGATAGACTCTATCATGTTAGTCCACAAAACAATAGAATAGAAGAAAATAACTGCTGCATTCAAATATATTTTACTCTTATTGGAATTTCCAAGTTGTTTTGCAATCTAGTTTTGATAAAACAAATGAATCATTGTTTTATAAGCTAAATGAATGAACTGTATGCAATCTTTATTTGTAGAATTCTATCTCACTTATCTGAAACATGAACCTACTCCTAAAATTAACATTGTCTGCATAGATAGTATAAGATTGCATTTCTTTAATCTTGTTTAATAATACATGTAGTGTAGTGTAATATAAGTTGTGAAAGTACCCTCTCCTTCCCCCATATAATAGGGACTGGTGATTTAGATATCTTTTATATTTGTTGCTGTTTTACACAATTATTCCATTTGTTGGTAGTTTTAATTTTGATGTGCAACTCACATTGAAAACATTGTTTTGGAGAGATGTTAAAAGTGATATAGTATTTTCTCTTGAGCAAAGTATCTGATATGCAGTGTAAAATCATATGAATATTTCTGTCATGGTGTATTATTGCAGTTTTCCCGTTCTGTTCTGAATGTGGACTTCTGCTGAATTTTATTTGTGTTCAGGTCGTATCAGAAACACCCCAGAACCTGAGGAGGAAGACAACGACAGTTCTGTGTTGTCCTTGGGACTCTTTCCTGGTGAATATGTTGAGGTTCCTGGAGATGATCGCTGTATGTTTCGCTTTGAAGCTGCCTGGGACAGTTCCTTACATAACTCAGTGCTGTTAAACAGGGTTACATCATATGGGGAGCAGATTTTCATGACAATCTCAGCATATCTGGAGGTGTGTGTTTATTTCCATGGTACTGAATCCCTGTGTCATTGTTTGGAATATTCCCACGTTATCTTACCCAAAAGTTCGTCATCGTCATTACAACGTCTGATAATGGATCCTATTCAACCTTAATTCCCTTTTATTTATGACCTATTTTCCAGAGTTCTGTATGAGTATTATGTGTCAGCACCTATATCTTCAAGAAACCTGTTCTACAAGGTTTACTAAGCAATATTTATGTTTACCCCAAAGCATGTTCCTTGCCAGCTGATGTACTTAATTTAATTACTCCAGCTAAATGATAGAAGAGTACAAACAGTGAAGCCTTTAATTCTGTGCTAATCTCCAATACCCCGCTAGTCATGTTAGTCATCCATTTCAGATACAAATTTTCTACTTTGGATAATAGTTCCAATTACAATAAATATTGGTAAAACTCTGAAATATGTGATACTCTTGTTTCTGTTGTTTTTATAGAAAAGGGCAAGGAAGAAAAACTCTGCTCCATGGAATTAATTAATTATTTTTGTAGAAAATGAGAATTGAAAACAAGATGATAACATTTGTTTTCCAATTTGAAGACATTGAGTGATGAGTTTTTGTAGATAGGTGTGTAATTTGGTATAGTGTATATTTACTAAAAAATCAATATTGTTTTGATGTAAAATTGTGATAATTTGGTGAATTTACATAAACACCAACCAAGACTTTTAGAGTTAAAGTTTTCACTCTCACTCCTCTCTATATCTTATACTAGTGGAGTGCTTTCTGTGTTACAGCTTGAAAACTGTGGCCGCCCAGCCATCATCACTAAAGATCTGAGCATGATAATTTATGGCCGTGATGCCAGGACAGGTCCTCGCTCATTGAAACATTTATTCTCTGGGAACTATCGCAATGCAGAAGCAAACCGGTTATCTGGCGTGTACGAGCTGGTACTGAAGAGAGCATCGGAAGCAGGTAGCCCAGGTTTGTTCCCTGTCACCCAACCAATAATGAATAGGCATCCAGCCAGTGCAATTGCCATGCTGCATATTTAGGTTGCTATATTGGGGTTTTCACAATGATTTCCTGAATAATGGGTCTGAAATTAACTTGACTGTGCTATTATTTAACTGTTCAAACAGTCATCCAAAACAAACATTAACAAACTTTGTACTTAAGACATCCCAGGTTAAAGTCTTGACACAGAGACTAGCCATCCTGATTAAGGTTTTTCATTAATCCCTCTAGCAAATGATGGAATAGTATCTTAGATTAGACCAGGACTGCTGCCATTATACATCCTGTTATTTGATGTATATAGTCCGGGCTGTTGTCAGTATAATTTGATTTGAATATGCTGGTAGTACTTAAACATTTATTTTGTTTTGTTTTAACTGTAGTATGGCAAAATAATGGAGAGTAAAAATTGTATAAAGTCATATGTTGGTATAAATGAGAGAATTTATATGGAGAGCAAAATTAACTGATTTCTGAATGACAGAAAATAAATATATTTCATTGGTGAGATTTTAAAATTTTTGTACTTGGCTGTAATAATTACAACAGCAACAACAAAATAATTGTTTACAAAGGCTTTGAGGTGATAAATTAATTTTGATTTGGTGATGGAACATGGCATAATTTTAGAAATTAGAATAGCTGGTTTGCCAGCTGAGATTAAATTTAGATAACTCACAAAAAAATGCACCAGAATGTCTGGCATTATATTAAAAGGACATTTTTTAGAAGATTGTGATACTGAGGCTAGTTGTAAGGAAGAGCATGGATAAAATCATTGTACCGAATGTTATCAGTATTTTTCTGATTGTGATACCATGAAAATGGAGTCAGTATGTTTCTTCAAAGTGTTGGTATCTATCAATGAGTCCACTTGGCATCACAACCAAGAAGAGCAACAATATCTTCACCCTCTGTGAGAACCTCAAATCTTATACAATGAAAGTTATTTGAACTTGAAGGATAGTGGTGCCCTTCTCTAATGAAGTGTTATGATTGCATAGGAGTTTTCAAGTACACTGGCTGTAATTAGCTTAGTTCTGATCCCTGCTTGATTGTTGAAGTATTGTACAGTAGTCAGTAAAGTAGATGTGTTGATCAGGTTCATTTTATATCTGTAGACACTGAGTCCTTACTAAGTAATATGAATATATATATATATATATATATATATATATATATATATATATTCATGTTCACAATTTGGTAGGGCTCAGTTATTGTAATGTTAGTATAGTTTTATTATGTAGTCAGTGTGTTTGTGATGGTCTGGTCGGTACAGAATTCTGTATTTCAATTACAGTAGATTAGATAATTTTTTTAACTTAAGGTGTTATTGTTTTCATATTGACTGCATATGCATATATGTTTGTGTCAGTTCATCCATCTGTGCATATATTTAAATTCTGAATCTATTGAATTTTGATGAAATGTGGTATGGGGACGTCTGTACTAAAAACTTCTGGATGATTTTACAGACATACAGATTGAAATGTATTAGTTTTTATCCATGCTATGTAGTCTGGTCATCTGGTTGTGACACCATGTGTTCTCGTAGATGGTTACCAAGGTACCAGAGGATGCCTGAATATGAAGGCTGCATTCCACCTAAACATTGGTAATCACCTTACAATCCAGAAGTCCACAGTTGACATCTTTACTGCCATAAGAACTCAAATTTCAGAGTGCCAGTTTTCTGTTAAATGATTTGTCATACAGAAAATTGGCACATGATATCAAGTATACTTGTTATTAAGATTGTAACTTTTCTTTCAAAATTTTTCAGTATAGTGAATATTTTAACACTCAATAATGGCTGTTGATGCAGCTATGCTCTGTACTTCACTTAATCTGGAAATAATAGGAACAGTAAATAGAAGAAAAACATTAATGGAGCACTTTATTCCCTGAATACAGGAGTTCAGCGTCGCCAGCGTCGGGTTCTAGACACAAGTTCAACATATGTGCGTGGTGAAGAGAATCTACATGGGTGGAGGCCTCGTGGTGACAGCCTCATCTTTGACCACCAATGGGAGCTGGAGAAACTGACGAGGCTGGAAGAAGTGGAGCGTGTACGTCACATGTTACTCTTGCGGGAGCGGTTAGGAATTGATAAAAGTATGCAGATCACTCGTAGTTGTGACTTTACCAAATCAGAAAAGGTGAGAAATTAAAACATAAGACCCATATTTACTGTGTTGTATGTCACCATACAGTTTTCCATGTATCTGGCTTGTGTATGGGAGGTACCCAGTTAGATTTTTTACCTTAGTACTTACATCTTTTATGGCTTCATAAGTCCCTGCAGCCTTGTGCCATGACAGGATGTAGTGTGGCTGTCGTTGCTTCCTCCCCATTCCTGTTCAGTTCAGTATTGTATGTCAACTATGTGTATTGTATTTTAACTAATTCATGAAGTTTATACAGTATGATTACCATTTTACACAGGATACTCTGAATTTATTCTTCTGTTTATGAATCTCTTTTATTTTCAGTAATTTGATTTTCATTATTTTTAAAAATAATACTTGTGTGTATGTGTGTGTGTTTATAATGTAAATTATACTCTTAAATATATTAGTTTTATGTGTATGTTTAAAATGTAAATTATAAATTGTAGTTATGAATAACATAACCACCATTTGTCATGTCTCATCTGACAAGGTTGTCTCCAACTAAGATCATAAGCTTCTTCAATCCCAGTTTGGGTGAAACAATGCATTTCTGCCTTTTGGATCAAGAGGTGTTTGCAAAAGAACTCTTAGTGTGATGGCCTGGTGAAAGGTTGTTCACAGTGATAATTGTATAATTCTTATTCCAGAATGAATATTAATATATTAAATGCTGAGACACATCAGTTTGCTCTGTGAATATATACATACCTCTGACCCAGTGGAGTAAGGTTCAAAACAGCATTCTGAAGCTGTGAGTTAGGCAGAATTTTGTGGTCTCCATCTTTTTCTGCTGTGTGGTATGACATGGCATTAAACAAGATTCATGTTAGTGATCATAACATTAGAGAAAGTGGAGATGTGATTATGGTTACTTGGTTGTGAATATAAACAAATAACATGAAAACATTGCATATTGTTGCTTGCAGGAAGTATGTAACATGGTAGCCAAGGCAACAAATGAGGGCCGAGCCAGCCCTGTGGTGCTAAAGTCTCCCAGCAAAGATGTGTATGAGCCATGGGAAATGACTGAGAAGGAGAGTGAGCTTATACTGAAGTGTGTGAAACTAATACAGGGGAGGATACCAAGTAAGGTAGGCCCTCTCAAAGTGGTGTGACGTCCTATAGTTGATGTAGAACTTCCCAAAGTTTTCAACTTGCAAGGTATAAAGTGGCAAGAATCTGACATACTTTACAAAGTTTTGTTGCAGTTATTAGGGAAAGTGAATAATAAAATGTCTTAAATTTGTGATACTTAGCTCCCTGATTCTTTATTCTCTATAGTTAAAGATACAATAAATTAACCATTTGTTGTTATTAAAGTCTGTATATTAAATTCCATAACTTAAAAGGCCTAGCCTGACATGAACAACCTATAGATGATGCAGAACTTCCATAAAAGTTGTCAGTGACAAATTATTAACTAACTTACTTTAAATAAATTTGTTGATTCATTGTCATAAATTCCACTTGATTATTAATGTTGTAAGGTGTAGTGTGTGAAGTATATGTTGCTAATAACAGTTCTGAACAGGTATTATGTATATGAAATTAATTAAGGCAGGGGATCACAGTCTACAGTGGATGTCTAATGAAGATTTAAAAAGAAAGCCTTTGTAGTTTTTAATTGAAGGCCAGACCACAGTAATTACCTTGGTCTGGATTGCCTAAGTAAAACCCAGTATCCTCTTATATTATGATGATGTGAATGTTTAATAAACATGTAAAACAATTTATCAAGTAAATGTAATGAAATCTCTTGTTCTGATTCCAGGATTTGCCTAGCACAAAACACAACGACGTGTCTCCAAGTGAAGAGGCTACAGACATGAGCACTAGTCTTATTTCCAGTTCATCAGTAGAGTAAGAAGCATTGAATATGTTTTAACTGAAAGGGTTATATTAATCTTGTGTAGTTTAGTGCTCAGCAAGTGTTGATACAGTAAACTTACATTAATGAATCACCACTGAATCCCTTTGGTTTCACTTTGATTTCGAGCGTTCATGGTCTCTGTTATTCCCAAGCTGTCTGTGTGCATAAATTTCACTTTGTCTGGACACATTTGTGTGAAATAGAATATTGATTGTTCATACTAAAAGAAATGTAGACAACATTAAACTTTAATTGAGTCTGGACAGTCTGAACTACAGCTACATATATATATGAAGACCTAGCTGTGTTTAAAGGTGGTCCTATTAACCATATAACAAAACAAAATGAAATACATACCTTTAAATCATTATTGTATGAGGTAATAAAGGAAATGCTTTTGTGTATTGTCCAATTTGTTTGTACATCAAAGAGGTTTTGAGCAAATTAGCAGATGGGTTTTAGAGGACAACAGCTAGCCTTCAGCAGACAGTAGATAGGAGATGAGGGGAAGGTGAAAGAAATTTTTCATCATGTGAATATTGAAATATTTGTAATGAAAACTATATTTCATTATCTTTCTCATAGAGTCCAAATTTGTTAACAGTCTGTTACAGTGTTAGTATCATTACTTTTCGTTACATAGGTAATGGCCTTGATAAAAATTAGGTTATTATCAGAGCCATAGAATTAACAATATTTCACTATAACTTCATTATACATTACATTCCACATTATACCTACATTCATTCTTTCAGACTCATACTTTTTATTGTTTAACAAGTGGTTTGCATTACTTTTCTGTGCTGTTCAGATTGTGTTCACCAGAGAAGACTCGAACAGTATTACCAGAACAATATGTATTCTCAAATGGGTCCACTGGTGATGGGCAGTGCACACCTCAGGTCCCTCATCCTGCAAATAACTCATCTCCCAGCCGGGAGCAGTTGGTCCTGTATGTGCCTGAGATGGAGGAGATCCGCATCAGCCCAGTTGTTGCCAGGAAGGGTTATCTCAATATCCTGGAGCAGAAAACAAATGGCTGGAAGAAGAGATGGGTGGTAAGAATTGCAGTTCAAGACTGCTTTCTTCTTTAATTGCATGAACAGTAGGGCATTGTCCTTAAGTCTAACTATGACTTCTCTGTCCTTATTCCTAACCAAGCAACAGCATATATTAAATCTGAAATTGATTTGAGGCAGGGAATCTGGTGATATCTATATCTTAATTCGAGGGTCATAGATTTGGTTCTCAGCAATAACTGGGTGCATATTAATATATATAATACAGTGAACATTTCTTTGAATCCTAAATTTCAGTTAATGAAATAATATACCCAATTAATGTTACATGGCCAGAGACCTGAACTTGTTAAATTCACTTTTTAAGTATGGTTTTATCATGAAACAGGCAGTGCGACGACCCTATGTGTTCATTTTCCGTGAAGAGAAGGATCCTGTAGAACGTGCACTCATCAACCTGGCAACAGCACAAGTGGAGTACTCTGAAGACCAGCAGGAGATGGTAAAGGTGCCAAACACATTCAGGTGTGTTCAAAGTCTGACTGTACAGGCTTGACAAAGTTACTGTATTTATAAAACATGACATAATATTCAGGTAGTCTAGTGTAATTCCAAATCAGAGCAGAGTATCTTAGTACTATTTTTCAGTAAGCTTGGATAGATCAGTCAGTATAGTGATTAAATTATAGGCTAGTGACTGGGGTTCAGTTCCCAGCAGGACAGTATTTCTCTCTTTGCCACATTATCCAGTCCAGTTCTGGTGCAAACCCAGCCTCCTGTGCAGAGGATAACGGTCTTTTTCGTCTAAAAGTTTTAGGGTTTTAATTAACCACTCAGACCTCCATCTGGGGCCAAAGTTAAGAATGCATGGAACTATATATCCACTTCCCTATACATTTGCCTAGTGTGGTGCATTGCTAAGCACCAGGGATAATTTTACTGTTTTTATCATATAGTACACACCATCCTGTAATTACACACCATCATTGAAAGAAGAAAATAAATTTCTTTATATTTCATGCATTTTATTCTGATATGCAAAAGGTGACATCAGTGGAAAATGTCAAGGTTGAGGATGTTTGAGAATAGGTTTCTGAAGAGAATATGTGGATCTAAAAGAGGGTAAGTAATAGTAGTTTTGGGGAAATTACATAATGAGGCATTTCATAATTTTTACTTTTTATTAACTATTATTAGGATCAGTAAATACAAAATTTTGGACAAAGCACCTGAAAGGAAGAAATCACGAAATAGGTCCAGGCACAGATGGGAGGATAATATTTATATGGATCATAAAGAAATAGGGTGTCATGTTGTGAACTAGATTTATCTAACACAAAACTGGTTGAAAAGTATAGGGAACATAGTTATCCACATCCCTAGTGGTTAGCGTGCTTGCCACTGGACCCAAGGTTTACGAGTTGAAATCCAGCTGAGGTTGATGGATTTTTAAGGGTGATAAAAATCTGTAGCACAACTTTCTTCGGAGGGGAAGTAAAGCCGGCGGTCCCATGTCGTAGATTTATGACATGTAAAAGAACCTTACAAACATGATACGAGATGTTTCATAAGCAAAATTCAGCAGCCATTTCTCACCCAAGTCTCTCCTGATTCACTACTGGATGGCTCCAGCAGTCAAATCAGGATTGAGTAGAAATTGCGCAGAGTCAGTGGGCTGGTCACTCACTGCTCACAAATGCACACTTCAAAGACTAGGAAATCTCCAAAAAGGAGGCAGTGAAAACCCAAAACTGGGTTGTAGAGCCAAGAAACAACAACAGTTATCCACATCCAAGTTTCATAAAACATGGTTCATTTCTTAACTAGCTGAATGACTTGCTTCCCACCAGGAACTATTCTCCATATATTTACTTATCTGACAAAGCTATGAATGCCTTCTCTTAGCAGTTGAAAGTACTAACTATATAAGAGTGTGTTGAATTGTGAATATGATATATTTTAATTTTCATGATATATAGAATTGACTTGATCATTTTTCAGTGTTGTTACAAAGCATAGAGGCTTTTTACTTCAGACACTGGGAGACAAGGAGGTGCATGAATGGCTGTATGCTATCAACCCCTTGTTAGCAGGTCAGATCAGGTAAATCCACTGTCAACTATTCTGAGCTTAATGTACGTGCATAACAGCAATAGAGGACATGCAATAAAACTGCTTATTACTTTATTTTGCATTCCTTGCCCTAATATTTTTTTTTATTCCTCCTGTAAGTCATGGCATTCAATATTAAGTTATTAAGTTGCTTTTAGGATGACTTCCTTACTGAACCCTTTGCCATGCTATTTAAATTCTCCCTTATCCTGATGCTATCAGACAAGTTGATTTAAATATGCACTTTTCCACTTTTGCTGATTTAATTCACAATGACATGAAAAAGGAGCTTTGTTAACTTTCTTCTCTTTGTCTATCTGTATGTGCATTTTCACTGCTAGGTGATAAGAGAACAGCTCCCGACTTTCCAATTATGAAAGTGGTATTGATGATTGCTTAACTGCAATTGTGTGAAATTTGTTATTTTTGTTCTTTAGATCCAAGCTGGCTCGAAGGCGCCCCATTATTCCCCCTAGTCTCCCTGCCCCACAGCCATTATTGGAAATGGCGAAATGAGAGAGCCGGCACATACAGCAGCATGGGCTAAGTGGTCTAGTCAAATGGTTTCTCTCTTTGTATTATAAGAACCATCTTTTAAAAATGATTATGGACCAGAGGCTCTGAAAGATGGGGAGCCATTCTGTACCAACATATGGCAATATATGTTAAAATTGAATAGCACAGAACCATGTCTTCTTTGTTATGTATGCTACAGAATAATTTTACTGTGTTTGTATTCTTGCATTTTAAAAACAGTCAGAAAGCAGATGTCAGTGCAGACATGAAGATATGAAATAGCTACATAGTAACAGATTGATTACATGTAGGTCATTGGCATGTGGTGCTCTTTCAATGTTCATCTTGCATTACCATATGGTGGTATGTAATCATCTGAATGTGGTTGCAGGAAGGTACATTACTCTCTTCCCTCGGGTGGGCCCCCACTAGTCAACCCCCCTGGCATGGCCCATTCAACTACCTGCTCATCAAAGTCTCTCTTTTCTTGCCTGTGTTCCATTCCGTGTTGAACAAATACCAAATTTGACTGTTTTTAAAAATCATTATTTTATAAAGCATGTTGGGTTGAAACATTGTGCTTGTATTATTTATAGATAGGGCTGTGTTGGCCTGCTTCCACTGGACTGTAATACTATTATACATTTGGTACTTAGGAGATCTGCTCTAAGAGCTGGAAAATTGTTTTTAAGAAAGTTACAAATCATGAGACACTTAAGACAACTTTAGATATAGTTCTGTAATACAATGTGAGCTTTAAATTTGAATGATCTAATTATCAAATGGTTGTGAGCAAAATACAGTAATAGTTGAACAGATCAAGAAATTATAGTCATTTGGTGTTGAATGACTGAATATATGTAAATATACAGTTTGCTAAAAGGAAGAAAATGCCCATGCCTTGCAGATTACCTTTTTTTTGGGGGAGGAGAGATTTTATTTAGATGGAAGTTTAAGGAGATATATTCAGTAGTCAAATGCTAATTTTATTTTAAATTACTGAATTTTTTATTACATATATAACTTTTCAACAAGATGTGTTAATATGGTTTGGCTATTATGAATTGTGGGATGTATTATTTTCCAAAGAAATCTCTGTGGCCAGTGGAAGTGGGTATTGGTACATTACTTGTGTCACTGTATATTGTCCTGCTCTAGTAATTAATGTAATTGTGCAGCTGCTTTTCCCACAATTCTGAATATAACGTTATTGTGCTTTGTGCTCAGAATTCACTAAATGCTGAGAGGAACTTGCAGGAAAAATGTTCTCACATTTATTATATGTAATAACAAGTGTTATTTTAACACTGACTGGAATCACATACTGGATATAAATATATACTGGAAGGGGGAAGACCTGATATACTTTGCATACATTCTAGTTTATTGCCTTTGGCATTGTTGTACTGTAAATAAAACTACATATTATAATATATATGTAAACCTTATTAGTATCAATGGGTGGTGCAATTGTTTGCAAAAGAAGTATAGAGAAATGTTTAAACTGGGTGCTCAGAAAGTTGGTTACCGTACTTTAGACCACCTATGCACACCATTGCGTGATTTGTTAATGTTAAGCATAACCTTGCGATGTGAAGTGAGGAAAGTATCTTCTTGCTTTGGTAGCTTGGTATCAGTTCTATTCAGTTCAGTTTTTTCCGTGTTTGTGCTTAATATATAACTTTCTGACCAAAAGAGAAAGTCTAATGATACATGTAGGGCCTTGTACTTGCTCACTGTCAGTTGATTTTAACATTCTTCACATAAATAATACCATACACTCTTGGTAAGTATGAGGTACGAGACATTATTGCTATATGAATACGATCCAAGTCAAACTTGTTTTGAAAACATATCGATATTGGCGTGGTCTGGAATACTATTTTCACTTTCTGATCATTCATTTAATAAAACTTAAATTGTTAAAAGAATATTATTGTACAGTATTATGTTTTATGTTATTTTAAATGTCTGCATTATATAAATAGTATAGTTTCTGTTTTCACTTCATCTTAAAATTTTTTTGTACATGTTTTGGTGCCAGGAAATAAGTTGGTTGTTAAGGCTATAATTTAAATTATAGAAAGTAACTATTATACTGTCTCTTGTTAATTGAGTGCATCATCTGCAAGTGCTGTGGTACACAGTAATAATACAGGGATGGACTTCTTCTCCTACTCCACAGAAACAGATTTACACACCTCATTTACCAACTATATCTTTTGGTCTGAAATATTTAACTGGTTTTCTTATAAATTTTATCAAGAAGTCTTAATTTAACTTTGGTTGGCATTCTTTTTCTCATACATGTGCCATACTTTCTAATTGGATGCTGGTTGATACAGTCAGTGGATGAGTACTGCAGTTTTGTTGTGTATTTAGCACTAATTTTATTTTGTTCCTGAAAATGCTGGTCATTTATTTGTTTTTTTATTAGTATTATTGTTGTTTTATTGTAAATTTCAAAAGTCATATAAATTAATATTATTTTATAAATTATTTATGTTCCTCTGGAAAGCTATGTAAGTGGAATAAATAAAAGCTTTAAAAATATTTTTTCTCTAATGATTTAGTCTACCCAGGATCAAGTGATTCCTTCTACAAAAAAACTCACAAAAGTGTAAGATCTAATGTCAGTGTTATACACTTCCAACATTGAATCTACAGCATAGAGGTTGCCTTTTTGTTTGTGTCAAATATTCTCCCACCTGTAGAAATTATATTTTCTATCCTCTGCATACTTTGTGTATGGGATGTGACTGAAACTTTTTAATGTCATGTTTCAAAAATCTAATTTCAATTGAAGATTACAAACATCTGGGATGTTAAGTTTTATCAGTCGACTTCTACAACACTGCACAGTGCAATATCCGAGATGAATGTCATCATATTTGTCATTGTGAGAATGTTAAATCTAACATCTACCTTGTAGTCTCATAGAAATTGATTTGTGTCAGAGGTGCTTACTGCAACCATCAATGCCCTGAGGATAAGGAAGCAAGCACCTCTGAAACATTTTTTAATTTCTATTCAAGCATTATAAACAGAACTTCAGACAGTAATATAAGATAGTGAAACAACCCACAAGACCATAAACCACGAGGTATATTTCTTCGTCGTACGACTGTTGGCTATCTTGTAAGTTTGGAATGAAGGTATTTGGTAGGGGTACTGCAGCTGATTGTCAATTTTTGAAATTTTACGTGCTGTGATGAATGGTGATGGAATGCATTTTGTTTATACATTGATATATATACTTTAATCGTCAGAACCACTAATCCCACCCACACTTCGTCGTGAGATCGATTCAGTGCACAATATCCACGCTAATGCTAACCTAAAATTTGCAAGGCAGTCCCGTAAGATAATATGGCGTTTCTGGAGGTAAGTATGTTGTTCTTTAAATATTTAAATTTACTTCTTTTATATTTTTCATTAAAAATGACAGCATGAAGTCTAGTGTTGCTTAGCTGACCTGGGTAAGGAAATAACATTTTTTTATACTTTGGTTATGTAGCGGAAGTAAAGTTCCACTATCAGAGTGAGTGAGTAACTTCTCCAAAAAACCATGTTTAAGCATAATTTTCTATCTCTGTTTAGTGGAGGCGCTTCAATTTCTTTGAGCTGAACAAGGACGTGGACTCTGGGAAAATTTCTGAAACACTTAAAGTAAGTTGGAAATTCTTTTAAATACAGATACTTAAGGCTCTTTAGAAGTCACCTCCATTATGTAATCTACTGTGAAACGTATCAAGAAATCATTCTTTTATTCATCCTTGTTACATCAAAACGTAACTCAAGTTATATTTAACTAACCCAATTTGATTTAACCTAAACTGTCATGGAATCTGGATTTGTTGGAGGTATGAAAATTTGACCAAAGCTTAAAGTTGCTTATACAGTTATAGATATCTGTTATAGTGTGACTGTGTTAACATGTAATGTAAGTAAAAGAATTATAAGTTTGAAGTCACTAAATCAAAGATTTTTTGAAATAGTATTAATTTGTGTGTGTGTGCTTTTTCAGCTGTTGTAATTTTCTCATAACAAACTTTTCAGGATGCTAAGGTTAGTGTTGCTACAAGTGGGCATGGTCACCTGGTTTTTGGAGATACAGAAGGAAACATACACCTTGTCAGTCGTTTGTTTAAAGTCACAACATTTCGGGCTTATGAACTGAATGTGATGTTAGCTGAACAATTATGCCACATTGCTCTACTTGTTACTATTGGGGTAAGTGTTTATTTGCATCTTTCATCCATCTACTTGCCATGATTTACACATACATGCAGCATTTCTTTTTTCAAAGAGGAATATGCAGTTCATGGTTCTTGTACCACTAAAACAAGTTTGTGTTTGTAAGATTTGAGGTTTTCACAGCGGTGAGTATGAAGATTTTTGTCTTCTGGGTTGTTGTGCTGTGTAGTCTGGTCGATGCTAACCAACGTTTCAGACGTCATACTGCCTCCGTCATCAGTTGTGTTTAACACATTAATTCATATTGGAAATGAATCCAATTTGATGCCATTTTTTGTATTTGTGTATTTATCTTCTTAACTGTGTGCATTGACTGGTGTTTTCCAAGCCATAGTACCAATAACAATATTTTAACTTTGTGACAAAACCTCTGTGTGTGTAAAATGTTTTTAGGTTTTACTATGCTCTTGTATATTTGTTTCATTTTTTATCCAAAATCTCCGTAGGAAGATGAACCTGGATTAAATCCTGTTGTCAAGGTATGGAACTTGGACAAATTGGACAAGCACAGTCATCCGATGTGCGTTCGTATCTCTCGTGCCATTCCAAACAACAAGCCAACTCCTGCTACAGCTCTGTCTGTTCACGACAATGTCAACCTCATGGCTGTGGGTTTTGGTGATGGCTCCATTTTGCTGTATAGAGGTGAGGTATACCTAATAGCTTTAATAGTAGAAGCTATGTATGTCGCTGAAGAAGGTTTCTGTACGAATGAACTATTTTGTGGGATTAATTGTGAAAAAGCTTATGCCACAGCTTAGGCAGTTATCACTAAGTTTCTCAGTGTAGAGACCAGAGTTCAATACCAGGATAATGAATGCAGGATTTTGTGGTGGACAGAGTAACAAGGGGAAAGTTTCTCTCAGAGTAATTTGATTCATGCTAATAATTATTTCACTTATTGTCCTCTAGTCCACTGTGTGATAGGCTAGCACAGCCACAGTAGTATCATAATCTTGGTTCTTAGTTGGGACTTAACCCCTGACCCAGCACTTGGGTAGACTAAGAGTAAAGAAGAAACTAATATTGAATAAGATGCAGTTATTGTTTTACTATATAATGATGCCATTGAACCTGACAGAAATTATAAATAAAGCACTACACATCCTTAATCTTGAAAAAAAGAGGTAGGTGGTTATGTTCATACTCTAACCAATTTTACCCACAAAGAAAGAGGTTCAGTACCTGTTAGATAGGAGTCTTGCTGGGCACCAGAACCATTCTGGACATGATGGTGAAAGGAAAAGTATGAACATCCTTAGCAGAAACTGAAGCAATATTGTCTTGTTGGTGTAAAGAATTTTAAAATTTGTCCTGGCAAGTAAGTATTGCAAAGCAAAATTTTGGTAACAATCATATTTACTTCAATGATTCCATTATATAATATAAAAGAAGAACTGTGTTGCATTCTGAATATGCAAAAAACAATTTATAAAACATATTTTAAACAAATTCTAACACTTAATGCTAAACTATGGAACCTTACAAATAGTAACGAAAGAAAAATTGAACAAGTGGTTATTTAGTGATTTTTTGTATGTGTTTCTCACTTAATAACTCAATCTTTATAGTGAGTTTTGATCTTTGCTTTAAAATGTAATTCATTTAGAAAAGTAGTTAAAGAATAATGGCACAATGAAAGGTTAAGTGTTATGTGTAAGATATGTGTTTATTTTCAGGCGATATTACAAGAGAACGCACCAATAAGCAGAAAGTATTGAAAGATGGAAACTCCCCTATCACAGGACTGGCATTCCAAACAACAGCAAAACTGACTTATTTGTTTGTAGCTACAATGAATAATGTGCATTTATATAATGTCACTGTGAAGGATAAAGAACAAAAGGTACATAATAAAATGGACTTAACATGTAGAGAGGAATCATAATGGCACATCAGTATGTCTGGTGATCGCCTGCCAAAAGTATATTGTGTCTTATATGCTGAAAACTGAACAAAAAGTTGGTGATGCAAATGGGGCCTTAAGGGCTTAATTAATTGAGGCATGAAATGTTTTATAGCTAGAAATGAGTTGTAAAGTAAAAGCAAGCTAAGCATATAAAACTTAATTATTTAATGTATAATGGTGACAAACAAATACTTTAATTGTTGAAAATGGTTATTGTTTTCAGTGCAAGCTTCAGCACAATGTGACTGTTGTACATTGTATACCACTTCTGACATGGTCTTATGCTACCATCAGGGCTTATAGGAATTGGGTTCTTTATAGTTTTTGGTTAATGTGCTATTCACTGTCTTGGACAATGCACCACTTGCAACCAAGAGAAAAATGTGATTTCTGCACAGTGGAATGCCTCCATATTGCTGTAGTCTGTTACATAACATAAACATTTCAGAATTGTTTGCTAGGCCATGGCCACCTCATTTACCAGACCTTTGGATTATTCTATGTGGGGCACACCCAGAACTAAAGTTTTTTGTACAAAGGTGAAAACATGGCAAAATCTGTGGGATCATATATAGCATGCAGTAGCAGAAATAAGAACCACACCAAAAGTACTGCAGAGCAGGGTGATGTTGGAGGCAGGAAGTACCTCGGAAATGTTGTTAACCTCTGCCATATTACATGACACTACAACCCAAAAGACAGCTGTCTCCAAAGAATGTCTGTTTGAACACTTCAAGATACTTATCTCCATTTTGAATACAAATATTGATCACAGTTTTTGTCAAACACTGATATGACACGCTTTCTGATAGTTGTCTGCAAATTGCAAGAATTATTTATACATACAGATCCACTTGGATGGAATGGGCTGCATGAGGCGCTGCTCAGTGCTGGCTGAATCAGTGCAGGACAGCCACTTCATGATAGGGAGAAATGATGTAAGTATTTTGTGGTGTCTAAGTTAATTGTAGAGTTTGAATAATTGCTTCCTGAATCATCATCTAATATGAGTTAAGAGTCAATGAAACAGTCTAAACATTCTTAAATTGTCTGTAACATACTGTAAATGTTTCTTTAGTAGTTAGACAACTCTTTGTAAGTTCTGTTCTAGTATCTTACTGCTGCTAAGAGACCTAACCCTTCTCGTAGTATCTGTGCTCTCCTGCTGTCCAGCTACAGTTGCAGCTCACACTGTTATTTAAGTTTTCTTCCTGTGATTATTAATTTGCAACATTGTAATACAATACCTGATTTTAAAAATGTTTACTGATTTAAATTTAAAAAAGTGAAACCTCTATGACTAATGAAAAATGTGGCCATGACCCTCAAGTCAAGTTAAGAAATACTTGATGTTGTGTTAGTCCCTTTCATATTAAATTTTGTGTATTTTCTCTCATCTGTTTCATTTGAAATATTATTGATTGATGGTCATTTGTATCATTGTTATAGGCAGTGTACTGTTATACACCAGATGGACGTGGACCATGCTATGCTGTGGAGGGAGAGAAAATAATGCTACAGTGGTTCCGAAGCTATCTTGTTATTATTGCCAAAGACACCAAGACTGCCAGTCGTACCACTACTACTGCCTCGGTCTCATCAGCAAAGTAAGTGCCATTGGATGGTAGAGGTGTTACCTAGACAGAATCAGATCCCTACATGACTGATATAGTCATGCATTATAGTTGATTCTCTAAAGGTTAGTGACAATGATTGATTCATTATTGGAACATTTTATTGGTCATAGTTAACCAGACCTAGATGTCAGCCCCATATAGCTCTCTCTACTACAGGATACAAAGTAACTGAATGTATAATGAACGTAGAGTTATAATGGCAAACATTTGTGAGCCACCGAAGTGGTCCTAGTGGTTTGTGTCCTAGCCTAGTATTCATTAGGTCCCAGATTTGATCCTAACCACTGTCACTAGGAATAAATAAAAAGAAGAAGTAAGAAATTTGTCATTGGAAAATGCTCAACATAGTATTTGTATAATTATAGTTGAACCTCTTAATAATATCGTCTCTTTCATTCTTAATACTATGCAAAGCATGGACATTGTGTATCTCTGCTTGCTTTAGGAATTACAGTATTTGGGAATCCACTCAAACTAGTTCTGTTTTAGTTTCTAGTAATACCTAGGATTGAGTTTGTAGAAAGAAGGTGTTTGTCTTATTAGTTTTGGGTTTCAATAGTTATATAATGTGTAACAGAAGCAGTAGTTGTTTCCAGTTGTCAGAAATGTCTTACAATTTATCTTCTTCCTAAGATGTGTCTCCTTTATATGGATCATCTGACAACTAAGCCTCTGCATCTATCTCTTTGGTTCCACAACTGCTTTTCCTCAGTTTCTTTCCCACTTCCTTCATTCCTTCTATGTGACATATTTCCTAACCCATTTCCATCTTGATATCAGGGATTGGCATAAGTCCCTTTTATCAGACACAATATAATATGTAATTTCACTCCAAGACAGCAGCAGAGCCTGTCAGTTTGGTCTTGGAGGATTCGAGGTTTTCACAGCGGTGAGTTTGAAGACGGCTGTCTTCTGGGATGTTGAGCCATGTAATCTGGTAGAAGTTTACTAACGTTTCAGAGGTCCTTTCTGACTCCATCATCAGGGCGATGATGGACTTCTATCAAGACTTCATGATGCATCCACAGCCATCTTCAACTTGGTCTTGTTTTAGACTATTAAATAGTGGATCAAGTCCAGCCAAATTGAATATAATGCACCACTGTTAGAACCCTTTTTGAGTTATCACTGAGTTTTCACTGGATTTATAAGTTTAAGAGTTCTGATGCATGAGCATTTATACATCTGTTGTCACAATAGTGAAGGAGCTCTGGAGAAGCACATGGTGACAGTTCTGGACATTCAGAACAAGTTCATTGTCTTCTCTGCTCCAATGCGTGAGGTGCAGGCTGTGCTCACAGAGTGGGGGTCCTTCTATGTGCTAGGAGGAGACAAGAAGCTCTACCACCTACAAGAGAAAGATTTGCAGTCAAAGTTGGCACTACTGTTTAAGAAGAACCTTTATGATGTATCCATAAGGTAAGGTAATGCAGTAACAGTAATGTTGGTCTACTGCCGTTCTGCCACAGTAAGGTGAATGGCTGGGACAGTTCTTCCTCAGTGCATAATTTGTCATGTGGGTGTATGTATATCTGTCACTGAGCATCCACAAGGCAGAATTGAACCAGTTGTGACCAAGGCATGCCCTGTTTCAAAGTGACATATTTCATAGATAAAAAGTTAGATTCAGAGTTCACACCTCATGAAAGAATTCCCTATTATCCAAAGATTGGAACGAAATTACTGTTGTAGAATTCCGTACACATGCATCACACAAACTAAGTACACTTTGCTTTGTACCTTTTGCATCTCTTTTCTTCTGAACCCTTCATCTTATTTTCTTTTATTTAAATGAGAGAACTGAATATCACAGTGTAGTAGTTGGTCCTCCTGCTGGATGATCAGGCGTTCTTGACTTTGAATATCAGTTCCAAAACCAGGTGTCTTGTCCTGTCTGAGACGCTCCATGATTTTTTTCATTCCCTCAAGGTAAATTCTGTGATAGCACCTAAAAATAGACCATATACACTTTATTGTTCTTCCCAGTTTGTCATTCTGTTTGATTGTACAAAATGTATATAACTGATGGCATATGATTAAAGAGTAGTTATAAAATATGAATCCATCTTGTTAAATATACAGAACATAAAATACGTAAAGTTATGGATTTTAATTGTATATTTTATGTTGAATGCAAATAACAATGATGATCTGTTTTCAGGAATTGGAGAAAAATTCTTTGATCTCAAGAGATACTTGATGAGTTTGTTTTTCTATTCTTCATGTAATAATGAATTTTTCATTGTGTTTTAGGATTGCAAAGAGTCAGCAGTATGATTCCGAGGGACTGGTTGATATCTTTCGGCAATATGGTGACCATCTCTATACAAAAGGTGACCATAATGCAGCCATAGAACAGTATATCAAGACAATAGGGAAGCTGGAACCTTCATATGTTATAAGAAAGGTACACTTTGTATTGAGTGAAATAGGATATTTAAAGGTATAAGCAAATATTTATATGGACATTGTTAAATATTTACCATGTTTATATAATTTTGTAGAACATAATGACATTAACATTCAGATGTTCATAAGTCTAAGAACATCATTTTTGGAATTTTGCCTGTTTGTGCATCTGTCTGTCACTTGAACAAGTCAGCAGATTTTTCCAATATTTGGCATTTTTAAGTGTCCTAAACGAGGGTGTAATGATCTACATTAAATTTCATATAAACCCAGACTGTGGTCTTGGGAAAAAGACAACTTACTAACCTAGTCCCAAGTTAAATTTGAGCCTAGTCTGTTACTGTTATTTGTTTTGACTTCTAGTAATGGTTGTTTCATTATGTGACATGATTGTGATTAGTTTAAAATGTTGTGTAACTGAAGGCTTATGGTGAAGGCTACTTAATTATGTTACTTAATCATAACTCTTGAAAGGTTTCTGATATTTCAGCTCCCTGTTGTACTGTTTTATTAGAAGAAATGAAGACTGCAACAAAAATTATAAAAGCTATAAAACATTCAAATTAAAATATAGAGTAAGGAAACCAACAACTATTAACATTATAATAAGACACTATTGCCATATGTGTTTCGACCTCAAGAGGTCATCATCAGTGGCATCAGGGAAATTAATATATGTATTAATTTCCCTGATGCCACTGACCTCTTGAGGTCGAAACGCGTATGGCAATAGTGTCTTTTTATAGTGTTAATAGTTGTTGGTTTGCTTACTCTATATTCTAATACACTACACGGTATGCAAAGTTTTAAGATTCAAATTAAAATTTACTCCTACAATAATGTTCATTATAACAGCAGTGTTAACATACTATGAAGTTGAAATTAAACAAGTGTTAACATTTTTTTATTGTAGTTTTTAGATTCACAGCACATAGACAAGCTTACAATGTACCTACAAGCATTGCACAAGCAAGGTTTGGCAACGGAGGACCATACAACACTGCTGCTCAACTGTTACACCAAGTTAAACAATACTGAGAAACTGAAGGAGTTTATCATGGTAAGGAATGGCACATAAAAGTAGATTTAGACCACATACATTTGTGTGGAGCATACCAGGAAATGTTTAATTTTGTCCTATAAATTAAGTAGTGCATGATATAATGCCCATTGTGTTAATCTGTAATGTGTCTATATTATCCACTTGTCGGTCATATTTTTTCCATTCAAATTAATATGATTTGCACTAAAATTTCAGACTAAAGATCGTGAAGTGGACTTTGATGTTGAAATTGCCATCAAAGTTTGTCGCCAGGCCTCACCAGAGGATGCGCTGTTGCTTGCCAAGAAACATGGAATGCATGACTGGTACCTCAAAATACAGCTTGAAGACCAAGCTAAGTACAGGGAGGCACTAGAATATATCAGCAGCCTGGAATTTGAAGATGTGAGTATAGTTAAGTGAGGATAACCAGTATATATTTGACTCTACAGTGTACCTTTATGCTGACATACCCTTCAAAATTGTCTGATGCTGTGCAAATCTGAATTACCTCACTGCTTGCACATACTTAATCTGAAATAAAAGCTGAAATTGTACTGTTACTGTGGACTCTGGCTAATTTCTGAAATTATTGTCTCATAGCAATTTATTTCAGTGAAATGTAAGATATTGTAAATCAGCAACTTTCCAATTTCTATACAGGTATGTTAAGTAAATAGAATAAGAGCATATTATTCATGCCTTGAGATATTTTTGTGTATTATATGTCATTCCCGTGTGTAATAAGCTCAGTGTTTAGTCAGTTTTCTTCCTTAAAGATTAGAGTTTGATTATTACAGGGGACATTATATGCAAATTGCAGGCTGAGTCCAACATGAAGAAGTACGGCAATATCCTGCTGCAGAATGCTCCTGAAGAATCTACACACTTCCTGAAGAAACTCTGCACAGACTACAAGCCCAGCAACAAACCACTCGTGGACCAGGTAAGGCAGTAATGTCAGTTCTGCTTGCTTATTTAGTTATTTGCCATCATATCAGATCAGGCCTAGTGCCTCTATCTAGTTCTCCATTGGGTGCTTGATACTCTTTCCATGATAGGTAAAGCAGCCAAAGGTGACCATTAACTTCTTTTGTTAGGTGTGAAGGTTAACAATATTTGAAGTTTTACCTCAGTATCCCAAATCGCATGATAACTGTGCATGTTAATAGAGTTCTCAGTATGTATCTCCACACAAAAGACAGTGTAATTTAATTGTTTATTTGATGAAGCATTACAAATGTACAGCTTTATAATGAAAAAGAATAAAGAGGACTGAGAATTTCATAATACAGTACTACATTTCTTCAACTTTCTTGTGTGATGAAAAGTAACAAATTTCCAGCAACACAGAAACTGAAGATTGAAGCAAAATGAGTACTATTCAGTGCAGTATTCACACATTGCACTCCCCATTTATGATTTATTTGTGATAACAAAGGATTTCATCACTGAACTTACATACAATTTACCTAATTACTCCAGTTCTGATCTTTTTGACTACCTTTAGAATGTCTTTAGTGCTCAGAAATCTTCAGTGCAGAAACTTCAATTTTGGGATGGTTGAAACAGGAATGTAGAGTTTTCGACTGCTGAATGATGGTAAACTACAAGTCAGGGAATATTAAATGGGAAATGGTGCAGACAAGAATTTACAAACGTTGGCGTTGCTGTAACTGATGGTTTCAAATTTATGTATGTTAATTCAACTTGTTGGCTGTAAAATGTAAGTATTGGTATTCAAGGTCTTTTATTTAAAAGATATCTCTTGAAACTTAAGCTCAGTGGATATAAAATGTATTTCTTTTAACTCTAGTTCTTGATTTTGAAATTTGTTCCTTGGATCTCAAAGTCTTGGCTTAAAAATAAAATCCTTCTATGTATACAGAGTTTGGTGAATTAGACCATACCCAGACATCTTTTTTCCTTTATATGATATTTTTGTTTTTGTTTTAGAACATGCTAGACGGATCAAAGATTCCACATGTGGAACGAGCAAATCCAGAAGATTTCATTCACTTGTTTCTCAACAGTTCAGAGAGATTAGTAGAGTTCCTAGAGCATCTAGTCAAGGTACTGGGTTTTGCTGATATTTCTCTCACAGCAGAGATACAAAATACATAACAATCAGATAGATAGTCATTGCAAAACGGTGGATACTGTTACTGTTATTTTGTGGTGGGATGATTACAATAATAGCTGTGCTGCTTTTGCTATTGCAGGATCCTTGTATATTGTGTGGTGAAAGTAAGAAGAATGATAAGTGGACTTAACTGGCTTGATATCATATCCATTTTCAGAATCATTCCTTTTAGTTCTGGTACCAGAGTTGTTAGCTAGAAAGTCAACTAAATTTGTTTATTAATATGCAGGTTTTGTTCAGGTTATCTTTTTGTAGAGCTTGAAATAATATTATTGCAGTTTCATGAAATCAGTATTTGGCTTTATTTTGTATCAATAAATAATGAACCATTGCAATTGGGCATGTAAAATTTTGTATAGCAATAAAACATAATCGTACCTGCAATGAAATTGATGTATGTTAAAAATTACAAAAGAGGCAACATTTTCAGGTTGTGTCTGAAAACATGTATGTAGAAGGAATTTGTACTAGTGAGCTTTATGTATAGAATAAGGTCATTATGTTTTATAATTATTGTTATCATAGTATTCACATTAAAGCCTCCAAAGTCAAGTAGACCTTCTTTCCAGAACTTGTTGCTTTATTATGTTTTTTATCATGTCCCTATAGTATGTTGTAGCAGTTATGTTCCTCCCAGTGTGGTCTTACTAAGTTCAGCTGTATCAAATTTACATGAGTACAGTTTAACCACAGAACAAGAACTATATTGTAGTAGCAAAGTTATCAGCATCATCAGTTTTTCAACATTGTATAAATTGTCACACAATGTATCCATTGGAATGAACATTTTTCCAGAATAAATTCTCATGAAATCAAGGGTACAGCATATTTAATAGTAAAAGATTATGTTTTATGTTATTCATTAATATGTTTCTGTTTATGAAAATAATTTTCCTAGGGGTGCATACACTGACAACAACATAGATAAGACAGCTATATTTTGGATATCTTGTTCTCTTTTTTTAGTCATGATTCCAATGTGCCATAGGTTCAACCCAAGTGGAGTACTCTGGTGTACAACACACTTATTGAACATTATCTACACGTGTGGTCATCACTTACTGACCCAGCAAGTAAGACACAGTGTGAACAGAAGATTGTGCGTCTCTTGCAGAACCCAGAAGCAAATTATGACAATGATCAGACTCTCATTCTCTGCCAAATCCACAACTTTAAGAGTGGCATTCTGTACCTGTATGAGGAAAGCAAATTGTAAGTATAGTGACCTTAGTCTCTTTCTTTGATTATTTATAACCTGTTAAGGGACTGATTGTTGATATTTTGATATAGTTTTGTTTATATTTTGTACATCTGTATTGAACAGCCATTTCCACACAAATACAGAGAAAAGTTCAACATGACCGCCACAGAGATGGTAGCCAACATGGGTCCATTAATGGTGTGTTCATGTGGTATGATGATGAAAATATCTTCATGGAAGCAAAGACAAAAAAAAATTGTTTTCAGAATGTTAAACAATATTTCTTCAACTTTGTAAGGCAGAATATATAATTTATTGGATGATCTCTGCTGAAAGATATGACAGACAGAGAGATGTACAGAACAGACCTGTCAGGTACTCTTTTGATGATAGAATGCAAAGAATACCAAAAAACACAACTGGTTTTACTAAGTCTGTAGTTAGAATAACTTAAATTTTAGTTTGATATTTTTTTGATACCAGATGTAATAGTTATGCCACAGAGATTATCTTCTTGAATTAGGTACAGACATTTTCTCTGTGGCATATTTAGTGCTTGTAGTGCCATAACTTTGTTTCACATGACTTCATTTGTGTAAGCAGCATGCCTCATATGAAAGTGATTAAGTGATGTTGGCATACTGGAAGGCTTTATGTTGTGCATCCTTTATTATGCCATAGCAGAAAAATTTTCCTTTTGTGTGTGAAAGCTCATACATTTATTTTACTCTTTAGTTTTTATTTTGTATGTGTCAGGTACCAGCAAATAGTGCAGTATCATATCAGACAAGAGGACCATAAGGCAGTTCTGGCGAGCTGTCGTCGGTTTGGCCACCAAGATCCCAGCCTCTGGGTACAAGCACTTTGGTCCTGTGCCAAGGATCCCAACATGCCTAGCTCACTTTTATCTGAGATCCTTGGTGTGATAGGTAATAAATTCCATTCTCTAATTTCTCTTGTTTGTTATGGCTGTGATACTCATTTTTATAAATAATGAAGAACACAGAACAAAGTGGTAAGGAAAATGTTTGTGTATAGGACATATGTAATAACAGGTAAGGATAAAATTATGCATTGACGAGCTTCACAGTTTGTATTCTTCATATAGTATTGTTAGAATTATAAATTCAATAGTGATGAGGTGAAGAGGACATGGTTTTAAATTTCATTTTAGATGTGCTCTGCCAGAAAAATAAACCAGGAGCCTCCATTCGTTGTTTCAGCTACTAGTTGATCTGTAATGTAGATACTACATTGTATTGCAGAGAAGGAGCGTTTGTTATCACCATTGCTGGTGGTGGATGCCCTGTCTAACTCATCAACAGCTACACTGGGAGAAGTGCGTGGTTACCTGATTAGTGTTCTACAGTCAGAAAGTGAGCTGACAGAACAGGAACAGCAGTTGATCGATAAGTATCGGATGGAAACTGAGCGGATCCGATCTCAGATTAATGCCATTCAGACCAGGTTTGTGGGACCTAGGACATCTCATATCTTATGTTATGATGTAATTTGAAACACATTTGTATGTGTAATTACATGATTAGCTCTTTTCATGTAACATAAGTGCCTCAATAGTGCCTTGAACTGCCATGATAATGTTTGTTTTAAGTATTTTGTCATGGATGACGCAGAAATCATTTATTTTATAAAATAGTGATCAGAATAAAGTGAAATTCAAATTTATGGTTTCTGTGCAGTGATGGATTTATTCATTGAACTGAAGAAAGTGTTAGCTAGAGGAAATTTAACACTGAGATTATCATCCAAATTTAACCTTAAATTGAAGAATATAAAATTATTTTACTACATATGGTTTACTTTGAAGTATTTAATTTCTGTGTGTTTTAATTACTGGCTGGATCTACATTTTATTGTATTTTTTTGTGTTATTACATTCCACAAATAAAATAATGTTTGGAATATTCACTAGGAGACTGGCATTTGCCTTTTTGTAAGGTTGTTTTTGCAGTATGTAACTGTGAATCATCAATGTAATGCGTAATTTTCTTAAAGCTATTTCCACATTCTTAGGATTACGCTGATTTATAATGTGTTGATGATTCAGAACAGTGATATTCCAAGGGTCCAGGTGTAATGCTTGCAACCACCAGCTGGAGCTGCCTTCTATCCACTTTCTGTGCCAACATTCCTTCCATCAGCAGTGAGTAACATTTTGGCCTGATTGCTTCCATTAACAATGTTACGTAGTACAAATGTATTGAGCCATATTTGAAGTGACTGGCAAAGGTTATATCAGGCTTTGTGAGATTGCTGTGGATGCCATTTTGAGCCAGAAGTGCTCTACCCATGAATGTTACATAACCAGCAGGTATACAGGTTAATTAAAAATGGTATGTGAGTAGTTGCTGTGGAAGTTGTTTGGATCAGGAAATATTACATGAACATGCAGTTTGACAGCTTTTTCAAGTTATGTTCTTTGAATTGTAATTGGTGTTGCTGCCACAAAATCAATCACATCCTATTTTGTTGCATTCAGGGATATACTGCAAATCTTAGGAGATATCCTATACAGCTGATCAACATTCGAGACTGTTTCTTCTCACTGTCAAGCATATGTAGGTAAAGTTAGGCCACTTTCATGAGCAGTTCCTGTCGTATACTTAAATTACCCGTTTTGGTATATAAATAAATGGATTATTTATTTTGTGTTGTGTAAACATCCCAGTGTCATAATACAGAGAGTGTAATGGACAACTGAACACATGATAGTGCAGATTTTCCAGCAAAGATTTGTATACAAAATGTAATTATTGTTTTCTACTGCTTGTTTCAGTTGCTTCCAGAGCTATGCTGAGAATGAAAATGAATGTCCTGCATGTCTCCCAAATAATAAAAAGATATTGGATATTATCAAGTCACAGGTATGTGTTCTATAAAAACAGAACAAGGAAATTTTGTGGTATATGTTTAACTGATCTATGTACTGCACAGGTTTCAGAATTGAACTGTGTCTTAGCACATTCTTGTTGTGGATAAGGTCATATGTGTTACCTAAGTAAATCTAATCTCTCTTCCATTCTTATTAGGAGACCAGCATAAATTTGTTGCTGTACGTAATCATATTATGAGACACAATATAGAAATAATCAACATTTGGTGGGTATGAGTGGTCAGCTTCATGCTGTGGCAGCTTTGCCTTGGTATTGATTGGACAGGAGCCAAATTCTAACATTATTAAACCTATGAAATAACAGTAACTAATTACTTCCCACAGCATGACATGGCTGGATGATGAGCATTTTATTATGTAAATATTTTGAATGATATTTAAGCCATTCATTTTTAGATGCATTCACATCTAAGGTTGCAAAAATGCACATTAAGACCCATTTGCATTTCTGTGTGTCAGTTGATTCAGTCTGTACCCTCACCTTATTTTTCAAGACCAATTTTAATATCCTCCCATCTGTGTCTAAGTCTTCCAAGTGGTCTCTTCCTTTCTGGATCTCTGGCCAACAATTTGCATGCAATGATCAACTGTTTATATCTGTACATGTGTTTGTTCACTATTAGGGAATGGCTTATGTCTACCATTTGGACCATATTTTCACCATTCACTTAGTTATGACCTACTGTAATAAGTGTTAATAAATTTTCATGCATTCATATCCAGATGCAACTTTTCAGCAGTGTTCAAATGTAAAAATTCTGTTGCAGGTTGTTTTTCTTTTATAATTTTAGTAGCCTTGGAAATATTGTAAAAGCTTGGATGTTGGATATACACACAGTAAAGAGTAAACTTCATTTTTTATCTTAAAATATCAAATTGCCATTATTAAAGAGTAACATCCATAAAAGATGAAAAGAAGCACTTTTATCAATTTTTAAGTTTGACCGACCAACACAGAAAGTGCTGTAATTTATAATTCGCGCAGTTTAGTTTAAATGTGTGAATTAAGTGACTGTATGAAGATTGCCCATGACACAAAGAGCAGGTGGGTCTCTGTCCAATCACAAAACACACTGATATATTAAAATGTCTACACTTTTTAAAATTGGTCTATTTGTAAAACATGACTGCAGGAACAAAGTCGAGAGTTGCATGAAACATTTCACAGCCAGTTGGAACGAGCTGAGGATGGCTTCTCATTGGTGGCAGATTACTTTGGACGTGGAGTCTTCAACAAGCTGACTGTCATTACTGATTCTCCAGAGAAAACAAATATAAGTAAGTAGATGTGATAATGTTAATGTTCATTCCAAAATTTAATCTTTATAACAATTTTTGTTAATATATATTATAATCCTTTCCTTGTGTTTATGCCTTAATTAGCCATCCAAGAGATGTTTATCCATAAGGTTCTTTATATATAATTGATGTATATATATTCTTTATTTTCACATATCAAGTAAATTAGATAAACACTGTTTTATCTGCTTCATAAGCCTGTTCAATGTTATGAGTTCTTGACAACTTTTGTTATTTAAATCCCAATAACTGCTTGTACTTGCTTATCTCATTAGTGTATCTGTAGATTAATAAAAAAGTAGTGAGATAACAATATTTTCTTATAATCTAAAATAGTAGACGAGACAGATTATGTGCATGATGGAATCATGAGCTGCTTGTTTGCTTTCTTCTTCTCAGGATCATCTAAACCCACAAATGGCAGCTCGTTGTCATATGGTCCTGGAGCTGAGGCACGCCTTAGGCTAGGAGAGGGACAGGTGTTACATACTTGTAAGTATAGTTTTAGTTTTCTCATTGCTATAGTTCAACAAGACTGCATTATATAGTCTGTAAACTGCTACACTTTGGTTTTGGATGTTATACGCTTAGGCTTTACAATGCAGATTTCAAAATTGTATAACTTGGTGGTGGTTCAGTGAACACTGATAGAAAGGTATCTTTCAGTTTCTTTAATGTGAAAAATGGTGTTTTTCTTTGTGTGTGTAATGGAGGTGGTAAATAGAGTTGCTGTTTGGACAGATGAAAGTACCTGCATTACTGCCAACCAAATAAATATTGTCCTTCAGCAGTGTAAGTCTTGATGATTTTATGGCCATAATTGATAAAATTTATCCATGATAATGGACACAGAAATTCTGGAACTTTAGACTTCTGCTATGAATTGATGCAGCTTCTCACCCAAGAGGATTTTATCACTGTCTGCAGTAGTATTTATTTTTGGTTGATTTATGTTATTATGTGTTCTGACAAACATATTGACTTTCTTGCAGCTGTTGATAGTCATGCAGTTCGAGGGGATCGAAGAAATGTTGGTGCAATCATTGTGCCTTCAGAGGGCAGGATGAGGTTAGAAGAGCGTCAACATTCAGACCAGTACAGCTCTTCTCTTGAAGCAAACCTGACCAGGAGTCTGGTTGAACCTTCCTCTCGAACATCACCAATACCTACAAGAAGTTCCCCTGCCCATGGCTCCCCTGCCAGAGGCTCACCAGTCCCTGTTCAAAGTGTGCAGCCTCCCATTAACAAAACCTTGACCCCTCACCACTCACCATCTTCCAGGGCCACTCTCTTGCCCAAGCCACGAACTGGGCCTTCCAAAAATCCATTTCATGAAGATGACTATGACGAAAGCAAAAATCCATTTGCTGGTGAAGAATCCATGAATCCATTCAGTGGAGATGATGATGATGATTATGATAAGAACTTGAATCCGTTTGCAACGTGATTGGTTTATTTATTCTAGTCATATGTATATTTGTAATGTTACTACAGCAGTAGTCAGGGGCCATAGCAGCAATGTCTGCTGTAATAGGTATACCAAATTCCCTGCCACTGATGGAATGCCAAAGGAGGCAGCAGAATATGCATCTGATTATCTCATCCGAGTATGTGCAGTTCATGCCTTCCTGCTCTGTGGCTAAAAGCCATAGGCATTCCTTTTGCATAAAGATTGCTTTTTTACAAATACATCAATTCATTGAATATTTGTCTAGCCCCAGGCCTCACAAACAGTTGAATTTACAAATTTTGAATGTGTACCATAGTAAAAAGTCTTCAGTCTTGCTTTTGACAGACTTAGCTGAGGCATGTTGCATGAAGTGAATGTATTTTTAATTGTTTTTTCTATTATGAATAGAGAATGGTTTAGTGTTGAAAAGAGAGATTATGAGGTCACATTAAGTTAATTAGTCATAGTCTGGTGGTGTTATTGTGGTGTCTAACTGTAATACATGACAAGAATTCATCAGCACATAGAGATGAAATATGTACACAGATCGGTTCACCTAAAGGACTGAGTCTACATTACTATCACAGTATCATTTAATATGTAACTGTTGGAGACTATATTATCTCTTCAGTCTGCTTGTATTAAGCTGCAGCACAAGAAAATATATGTAAAATCATATTGTGCCGTAAAATGAGAAACTGATTATTTCTGGTGTTATAGCATACAGTGAATTACCAGAAGTCATTGTCATGTCATGGGCTGTCACAAATTTTAAAAAAGCAAATATGTAACAGTACTATAAATGCTTACTTACAAGATGAACATTACTTTTATTTACACACACACACACCTACATACATATATAAACACTAGCTATGTATTTCATGTATATTTAGTTTCATTATATTAATTCCCTTCACCTTCAGGCAAATTCTTCAATGCAATATTTCATTGCATAATTTAGGCATCTTTATTTTTAACCCACACAACGATGACCTCTTGAGGTCAAACCGCGTTTGGCACTAAGTGTCTTTTCAAGTCTAAGAGTTTTGTTTGAATGCATGATTTTATTTATTCTGTTTAGATTAATTTCTTACCTGAAACTGTGGGTATTGTTTTGTGCTGCTTGAAGCATTTTTGAAACTATGTTCTCAAACAATGTATTTTACTTAAATTATGAGATTTACACAAGGTGTGTAAGTTCTTACGTAATTATGACAAAATGGCATTGTTGTAATTATATAATATAGTAAACAACATTGGGAGCTGTAAGTGTGGCAGACATATGGCATTAGACATCATGGTAAGCCCGGAATCATGTTATATGTTCAATTTCAATATCTTTTGTTTTCAAATAACATATCATTAACAGTGTACCCACATATTATAATGTATATTGCTTATTAATTAAATCCTTAGCATTATTTCAAAAATTGAATATTTCGACCTCCATCATTTGTTTAGTTGTCATCCGTTGTGAGAAAAGTAATGAATTTGAAGCAAGTATTTGTGTAATGCCTCCAGGCATTATCTTTCTAACCTCTGCTCACTTGGGCAAGGGCATGGATTCCATTTATCCGGTGGGAACACCCACAGGATAAATTCTGTTATACCTAAAAGAATAATTATGAGAATAATGGTCACCAGTTGGGATCTACAGTTTAATGTGAACTCTTAACCATGATGGAGGCCTGGTGTCTTCACACTGCTTCCCACTTCTCTTTAAATAATTACAAAGCTCCCTTAAAATGAAAACCACATTTTCAGAATTCAGATTGTTTTTCTTGTCTGTTGTCTATGGGTCTTCCACATCTGACTAATGAACCTCAAACACCATCTTCAAGTATCATGAATAGAAATTAAACATTCCATACATACATATTAAAATATAAGTCAACTTTGTAAACTCTATTTTTGTGTTTACTAAAAGTAAAACAAAACGTTTCCTACAACCAGTGTTATGAGTAACTGAGGGATGCTAGTAGCAATTTGGAAAATGATTAAAGATTTAAAAATGTCAGCTATCCAACAAAATTATACTTTAAATACAGTTTAAAAAATAGTTTTTTAACCTAAGGTGGAAAAGTTGTCTAATTGGGCAAGTTGCCGAGTTCTTAATTTTTATCGTATGGTCATTGTTGGAACATTTTTTGGCGTTATATTAGGAGCCTGCCTACTGTTGCAATGATCTCGGATTTTCAGAAGGAAAAGCAAAATTTCACAATCTTTTTTTGACTTAAATACGTCTATACGGAAGGGTCATTCGGCAAAAAAAGTGAATGGAAAACGTGTAAGATCCATATCAACAATGTGTAAATATGGACCGACAACCATGGTCAGCTTGCGTGCATTGTTATGTCACCCAAGAAACGTCATCTGTTTACTCGGCAGTGTTGTGTTATATTACTGCCGTCAACAATCCGCTTTCGTTTTTGCGGAAAGAGCTGAGCTGTGAATCGGTTGTAGAAGAAGTGCGTCGTAGACTAGATAATTTTGTGCTGGTAAAAACGTTTTAGAATATCACAAGTACGAGGTGCGATCGGAAAGTTTCCAGACTGCGCCTATAAAAAAAAAAAAAACCGTACACTTATCTCAGGTATTAAATTCATCCATCACCCTCGAAGTAGTTCCCCTGGGAGTGAACACAACGATCCCAGCGCCGCTGCCAAGCCTGGAAGCATCCCTGGAAATCTTTCTTTGTCAGCCTGTCAAGCACCATCTGCGATTCTGCCTGAATCTCTTCTATCGTCTCAAATCTCCTTCCCTTTAGCTGAATTTTCATCTTTGGGAAGAGGAAGAAGTCACACGGAGCTAAATCCGGCGAATAAGAAGGGTGCGGGATGACGGCCATGGTGTTTGAGGCCAAAAACTGCCGAACTTTGAGGGCGGTGTGCGCTGGCGCGTTGTCATGATGCAGCAGCCAGTTGTGGTTGCGCCACTTTGCCGGCCGCTTCCGTCTCACATCTTCACGCAACCGCCTCAGGACCCCACAGTAAAATTCAGCATTGACCGTCTGACCTGCAGGAAGAAACTTCCTATGGACGATCCCCTCCTGGTCGAAAAACTAACTAGTAGTAACTAAATTTAGCTTTTTTCGTCAGTCGTAGGAATTGAGTTACAGTACTTATTGATATCACTAGTGAAACAGAGCAGAAGAAAATTCCATCATTTGAAACTTTTAGATGTGCAATAATTATCTGATTCTTATTTGTCTCTGATACGTCACACAAAGACATTCGTGTAGTTCTTATTTATTATGTACTCCTCAAGGGAAGTAATTATTATACATGTTGGTTATCCTGATATGCAGTCACAGTATAACTACTTCTGCTCATGCTCGGAAGAACAAATTTTAGCGCCTTTACGTATGATGCTTGAAATGTAAACATAGGATTTTGTTCAGTATTTAAAAATGATGACTAGTGTATCTGAATATGAATTACTCCGCAACAAAAATGTAAAAGAAAGGGAAGCATTAGTAAGTACGGAATAATGTATTTTTGGATTATAGATTACTGTATCTTTTAAGGAGTACATTTCTGCTAATTTTGGACTGTTTTTTGTATCCTTTAAAATACCCACCAAGTTATGGGGCGACATGTAATTATATTGGAGTGTATTAATATCTTTCACACGTTTGTTCTCATTCGTATGTTTGCAAAGTCTTATTCGTCTGGATAAGTTGTTAGGCGAATGAATCACGTGTTTTGGCCTTAATTGTTCTTCAACGTTATTGTTTGCAGTTTTCTACATTGTTCAAGGAGTTAAAAGATCTAAGTGAACCACTCAAGAAATCAGCCCAGGTCAACTCTTTTAATTTATCTCGGGAAGGAACAGCTCCAAGGCAGCGTCACACTTATTTTAATGTCTTTCCTACAACCCAACGACGCTCTGTTCGGATTAGACGTTCAGCAAGACTTAAACGGTTAGTTCATGAATAACTGTAAGATTGAAATAGACTTTCAGTTTGCTTTGCCATGTTTTGTGCTTGCATCATTTTTTGTTGATTTTATTATAACCTTAGTGCTTAATGCCTAGTTTTATGTTCCATTTTAATTTGCTTGATTAGTATGTAATAAAATACACATATAGTGGTGTCCAACATTCTGAGCATATAAGTCTCACTTTTTGTGAGCCGTTTATGTTCAGAGGCTGTTTCCTAAATTTTTTTGTTTGTTTTGTTTATCTGTATCACCTGCAGAATTTCTGTCATAATGACACATACATATTGTAGGTACTTACTAAAATAATGGATCGAGTGACATTAAATATAACTGGGGTGTGAAAGGTCATATGCATCTGATAAAACCTATGCTACCTTAATGCCATCTGCACCTTCATGTATAAGGCCTAGTGAGAAAATCATGGACCTATAACCATAACATTTGGAGTGAAGGAAATGCCACTTCCGTACAATGGATTAAGCTTTATTTTATTTTTTGACAACATTCATTTCTAACTAGTGCAGTTGAGTTGATATAAATAATTAATTAGTTGGTGATAACATTTTGTATTTGTTTGGTTATATATTAATTTCTGTAAACTGTGATGACTGCTTATTGATCAGCAGTTAAGGATATGAATGAAGTATCTATTATGAACTGTTATAGGCTGAAAGATGATGAATATGTCTGTGATGAAGAAGATAGTGATGAATCAGATGAAGATGATTATGTCAGTAATGACAATCTGGATATGAAAAATCGTCTGATTGTGTGCTTTCCATGTCAGTACAAGTTCAGAGTGGATATTTCCTGTAATGAAGTTATTGATGTGTGGGAAGGAAATGAGAGTGAGGTAAGTGCTAGATTTCTAAATGGGTTAGCTTTTAAATAATAGCGCTAAAAGTTTTATTTAATTAATTAGTAGTAAGATTTTATTGGTGTCTAAACAATTATGAAATATTCTCCTACGTTTTGCAAACTGCTACCAATAAATGTGAAGCATATTACTGGAGATTGTAATTATCCAATTGCTACAGGTGTAGAGAAACTTCCAGTCTTCATGTAGTGTATTGTCATGTTCTACCTGTAGAAATCTAGTAGCAGCTAAAGACAGGAAAGCCTTCTAGCAAATTTTGGACTTCTATGCTTGAACATTGTTACATATGAAATTTCTTATATCATTTATAGCCTGTGCAAATATATTTTTCAGGTATCCAGGATTTTCATTTATTATAAAGATAAGTTCTTAAAGGTTTTAATATTTTGTCATTGTACATTGTTGTGTTAAGTAATTATGCGTTTCATTTCATGTCTTTCAGGAGTACACACCCCATAGCTTTCACAGAAAAGTGTAGAATGTTAAACTTTAGACGTTTGTGATGTTCTCACAGGAATCATCAGGCGAGGAAGAGCTCTTACCTCAGAGACAGATCAACAGACGCTTGGCAGATGTACCAGTTGTCCTTAACCCTGAGGAGGTGACAGAAGCTGACATCAGAAATGTTGCTCAGAAAAGTGGGGGAAAGACATATTCTTCAGAACATGGCACATGCTGTCATCAGTGCAGGTAGTATATATTTATAGACAAGCCATTTGTATGCCCATTTATTCAGTATCAATACAAGATGAAGACCAGATCAAAGAAAGAATCCAGTAATGAAAATATTTGGACCTAGCAGAGATTATTTCAGAGTAAGGAGTAAATTACACAGTAAGGAGCTTTACAGTGTGTACTGTTAACATAATATCATAAGGGTGATTAAGGGATAGTTATTTGTAATTTTTTTATACAGATACTCACTACACACTGTATTAATTGAAACTGAGTAAATATGGAACTTAATTACTAAATCTGTTACTCATGTCTGCATGCAGGCAGAAAACATTGGACACCAAAACAATGTGTCGATCTGGTAGCTGTGTGGGTGTTCGAGGTCAGTTCTGTGGGCCGTGCCTCAAGAACAGATATGGAGAGAGTGCTGAGAAGGCTTTGAAAGATCCGGTAACACACTACTTTGATTATTACAATATATAGATGCATTATATATCTTGACATTTCACAGGTAAATGAAACAGATGAAAGTTATTGCTCTTAGAATGTCTTATTTTTACCTTTATTGTGCTTAGTGACAAAATTGTCTTCTGCAGTGCCATTGGCTAAACTGCTGAACACCTGTGTATAAAATGTTGCCACTATCCATACTGCTGTACAGTATGGTATTTATACTCTTTGATTTTTGAAAAAGTTTGTACTTTGTTGGGATTAATATTTCATCAGTTTCTTTTACAATGTTTGACAAAAACACTTTCAGTAGACAGCAAGAGAAAGGGCAGTATAGGATGTAAAGTAATTTTGTGCTTACAGGACTGGGCTTGTCCACCATGCCGTGGATTGTGTAACTGTTCCATTTGTCGTACAAGGGAAGGTAAAAGACCAACAGGAATTTTGGTTCCATTTGTTAAAAGCGAAGGTTACAGTAGTGTGAAAGAGTACCTGCAGTTTGAAGAAGAATGACACAGTATTAATAGATACGCACTTAGATATACTTACAGCATTTGTTGTGATACATATCTTTGTACTGAATTGTTTCTGTGTTGCCATATTTTAATGAACAATGTACAGTCCCTTTATTTTTATAAGATCTGCATTTTTAGGAGGACAGGCTATAAATTATTATTCACATCATTCTTTGGTTTTGAATGGAATGGGCTTAGTGTAATACAATGGATAACATTGTACTTAAGACAGAGACTGAAGAATCTTTGAGTTAACTATTTTCTTAAACATGACACCATGAGCATATAAATCTAATGGCATAATTTATGAAGGGGTGAGAACTTTTTAGATACATATTAGAAATTACTCATGTTGCATAAGTTTAATATAACACGTGCTAATTTTATTGGTAGTTATCATATGCTTCACAGGTTCTCAATGAGTTCATTAGCACTGTAAACATCTTTAACTAATCCCAGTAAACGATAGTTGGCTGAACTAAATGCTGTCTCCACCTTGGAGATTTATGTGAGGCAATCACTTCACTTCATGTAGTAAGATATACCCACTCATAACTTGCAATGTATTTCATGTGTAGCATTTTTCTTGCTGCTTTCATATTCTGCACGTGAATTCTTTAACTGCAGGACATATGCAGACATACTACAGATATCAGTAGAAAATCAGCATCTGGCCCTAAATTAAAGAAGTCTAGTTTACCAGCACTGAATAGAACATAAATATTAAATATGAATATGAAATAACAGTGATTTTGTTATTGAAATTGCAATCTTAAATAAGATTGTTGTGCTGATATCAGATTCTGTTAAACATTTACTTTTATAAAATGTATTAAAAATGTTTACATATGTATGCTGATAGGTTCCGTGCCTTGTCCTGACTACCATGTTACCAGAGACATATCATTTCTGTAAATCAGTGTGTTTTGAAAATTTAATTAATTATGCAGATTCACATGTCAACTATGCTGTTGACATAAATGTAGTACTTAATCCATTTATTTTCTAATTACATTTTGTCAGAAAAGAATTTCTTCCATGTCATTCCATACATTTTAGGGAAGGTTTATATCCATAAATCCCCCCCCCCCCCCCAGTTTAGATGTAGAGTAAAGTTTCTATATGAACAATCTCATGAACAATATTAAGCAAATTACCAACCTTCTCCACTGCTCTCTTGATTCCCAAATATTTCTGAAAATGTGCACTTAATAGTTTTTTAAGTAAAAGTGCCCCCTCAAATGTTACCTCTGGTAAGTGATAATGGTAATGAAATTCTCTAGTTGAGTGGTATCTTATACTGTATACTGTACATGTGTTACCAAGAATTTAGAGTAGATGCTAGGATAAGTACTGGATGAATTTTGATGTAGTTGATGCATATATGTTGTTGCATTTTATGTGTGGTGTAATTAAGTTTCTGTAGTGATTAATGAATTGCAAATTTGTGTATTGGGTCTGCTGTCATAAACCCATTTTAAGTACTACTTTTTTAACAAATTTCTTTGATACCCCGTGCTGAGTATTTTGTTGACGTTTCTAAGTTTTGTTGTGATTTTAATACGTGCATCTAATTTTTGTCTTATTGTTATTCTAAATCTGACTCTGCAGGCATCTTTTTTCATTACTGTCATCACTGTATACATTATCATTGTCATTATTTATGTGTTCCATGTTTACCATTGCCAACTGACAAGCCTATTTTTCACAAAGCATATCTTATCAGTGAAACTGAGAAGTGTTGCTGTGCCACTAAAAGGTTCTGTACCTCTCCTATAGAGGGCAGATTATATTACTTCAGTAGTCTCTAGAGTAGCTAATAGCACTGGTGGTGTGGAAACAGGTGCTCCTATAAAAGCATGTAGAACTCAAAATGGTTAATATTATGTGATTTTCCAGCCTGCCTGGGTAATGTAAACATATATCAATAAATTTTTGCATAACAAAACTTTATTTCCACAAAAAAATGCACATATTCAAAGTTCAGTACACTGGTTCATGTAGAAATGTTACATCTATGATAGAAAATGTATATAGTATGTTATATGTAAGGACTAAGATGCTAATTTTAATGTTTGGCATACTTTGTATTGGCCTATTTTGAACTATGTTTGTGTTCCTGAAACAGCACTGAAGTCATTTGCTCAATAGTATATATTATAAAGACTAAAAATGTTTAAATATGTTAGCATGTATTATTTGTACCCTTCTTGCACAGCCAGATACTGTGGTCTCAAATTTGTAAGTTTTGTTACTGATATTTAACACTGCAGTATTATGTAGCATCAAATGAAATGTTAGGATTTTACATTGGTAACACCATATAGGAACAGACTCAACTGATGTTCACAGCTGGAGGGAAGTTTCTGCCCTATATTACCTGTGGGTGAAATATTATGTATACAGTACTTATATTCATAGCACTCATCACTTGTGAAATGTCTGACATGAAACTATCTTCATAAGATGGTCATGGATATGAGGTGCATTTGTAGAGGAATCTTGGTCACACAAAAATAATTTCCATCAAAGAATGTATATCCTGGTCGTCCATTATCATTATGCACTGAGGAACAGTTAATGATAGCCAATCAGGCATTCTAATATTCTCCGTCATCAATGGAAACAGCCTAAAAGATGGAAGTCAAGTTTGTGAATTGTGACAGTTGGCTCTTCATAGGGGAATTCTTGGCTGAGCACAACATTACACCACAAATTCACTTTTTTGTTGTGCATACAAAATACTCAAAAGGGAAAGATATTTCAAAAAACTGCTATATAGCATCCAAAGTGTGATGTGGGCATAAGTGCAGTGACAAGTCCAGTGAAATAATCTTGTAAGACTTGAGGTTCTCACAGCGGTGAGTATGAAGATTTCCGTCTTCTGGGTTGTTGCACTGTGTAGTCTGGTCGATGTTAACTTTGTTCAATCAAGATGAGCCTACTTTGAGACCTAAGCCCCAAATATACTGACACTCAGGAACTGAAAAAGGAAGGGCACTCCAATCCAAATAAAAAAATCAGTTTATATTAGAATGAAATTATTTTCAAAATACATTGTTTTGTAGTCTTGTCATCACTATCATGTTAACTTTTACATCATCATTTTTGCTGTAAATATATATAAATGACCCTTAATCATCACAAAACCATATCTGATTCCTTTCATATAAAGTGAAGCCATTGTATCTCCTTATCCTCTTCATTCCACAGGGCACTGGCTGCTCCACCATATTGTATTCCTTTCCTTTTGACAAGGCACAGAAGTCTTTCAGCTGAGGTTCCTGGTCCTTGCACTGTTTGAATTCTACTTCCCTCCGGCCCCCTGACCTACCATCATTTCCAATGAGTTCCTCATTGCACACTGTCAGTGAGATAAGGTCTTTGTACAGTTTCTCTTCAAATGGAAAGTTCAACTTTTTTAAAGTCTGAAACAATAATAACAATGGGCACAGTTCCAGTCTCCAATAAATCATCCATGGTGAGTAACCAAGCATTTCACAGCCCCAACAGTGAGAACAATTTGTGCCACACTTAAAGCAAAACAATGGCCAAAATAAATAGTTTGTGTACTTCACTGACATTAAATATTAAAACAAACTATTAACAAATGTTTTAATTTTCTTTTGTAGTTGAAACTACTTGAAGTTACAATTTGGAAACTAGGAATGGGAGGATAATAGTAACATCTAAGAATGGAATCCCTCCAACATGGCTTGAGTTACTGTTTTATAAACGACTAATACATATTTTGAAGGTATGATTCTGAATTGGAATCAAAGTAGGAGGTGGAATTGACTTTTGTAAGTATAAACTTTAAACACTAGATCCTGTGGTCAAAACCTATTATGAAAACATCAATACCTTTGCATCCAACACCTGTTTAACTGCTGGAGTAATGGCAAAGCCACTTGGTTTTGTATCGGTCCTTGCAGTATTCTGAATTTCTTTTGCTATACACAATGTTGTATACAGTTCTGGTGAAGCGTATTTGCTCTTGTAACTAGATTTTATATCTGTCCCAAGTTTGTTATGTGTGATATCTATTGGAATGGAAGGATGCGGTCTTCCTCTTACAAGTGCACAATGCCGCGGTAAAGCCTGTTCGACATTTCTAACCAAAGTTTTCTTGACATCATATCCTTTACTTAAAATATTCACTGCATCTGATATTCCCGTGTTTTTGTGAGAAACAATTTCAGATTTCCGAGATTCATTACCATGTTCACAGTCTTCGTCCATGTACTTTGGTAACTTATTTGACAATTCATTTGGCCTCTGCGTCGGTTCTTTCGAATAACCATCACGTTTATCCGTACAAACTAAAAATGTAACCCGTTTTTTCTTAGAATCCTGTTTAACTTGTGATTTACTTAAATTTACCATTATGAGATTTAAAAAGTGCCAACTAGTAGTTCTCGTCATATACCTGTATAATTTCTTTTAACAAGAACGTAACCTGCGGACACATTGACGTAATCGCTTTTAAGGTTATGATGGAGTATATGATAGGTATTAGATTATCTATGTTCCTGGGGTTGGTATTATCTGTGTTCCTGGGTGCCTCCGTACACAAACATTGATTGACGACACTGAAGACTATTAAACATGCACGTTTGTATGTCTATCACAACTACTTTATCAAAATTCAAGGAATGTACAAATTGTAATCGGAAGGTCATTGGTAGTATGGTGTGTTTGTTAATTAAATGTTAAAGCATGGTATATAACTTGGTTTAGTCCAGTACATGGATTCGTTCTTCATAGAAACTGCCGTGACTTTTTTCGACTCAGTTCTGTTGCCAACATTTAATATAAAACTGACTCCTTGCAGTGAGCCCAAGTAGTTATGAAATTTCAATGCTTTTTATGGTATCTGAATTGTCATTAGCATGTGAGATTTCAGGTTCTTAGACTGGAGAGTATGAAAATGACTTTTGGGTTGCTCCGCCCCAAAGACAGGTAGCAAGCACCTCTGAAACGCCAGCAAACTTCTACCAAACTTCATGCTGCAACAACCCAGCGTGCTCATAACCACGTTCACAAGAGATTACATAAATCACCCCATACCACAGATTACATAAATCTGCTCATGAACAATATATATAACCAAACATGATCAGAGAGTCATTCAAATTCAAGATATCGAATAGATGTTGGTTATGCCTTGAACAGTTATATGAATTTTATTGAGTGTGTTATCAGTACTGTGGATGTGTTGGAAGATGGGTGTTTTCTTGTCTGAAATATATGAATAAAATACAGATCGGTTGATTTTAATTTATATAATTTTTAAGAAAGACAATACATCGAAATATGAAACATTGAAAAGAAATGTCAAATCAGAGGAATAGAGAACAGGTAAAAAATATTTTTATCAACAAAATCTCACCGTAAGGTACAATAGATTTAACATTTTATGAAATATTTTATAAGCGCAATTGAGTTTTATGCACGCCACGTTTACCGTCTTTCTTAGTCTTTGAAGTGCTTAGTAATGAGCTAAATCAAATTAGGACCTGAATATTACAACTGTATGCTCTAAGGTAAAAAGAATGGTAATAATGGTGAGCAGCAACCGGAAAGGTTTCGTAAATAATTACAGGACGAAAATAGTTGATAAAGAGATGTGGTTCTGTGGTACATATATTCCGTAAACTGGACCCAAAACTGTTTACATTTAATTACTATTTCTGTTGTTTACACATATGATGTTGATATCTTGTCTTTTTCAGAACAACTGCACACCTCTTGAAGAACTGAAAGTCTCTGCTGTGAGGCATGGAGTAATGAAGGAGGTTCCTGCCCTGGTAAATATAGCTACATATGTTGGAAGTCAAATGGCATTTTTTTTACATAAAACATACCAGTACAATGGCCATAACATAACTGTGAGCTTCAGCTACATCACTGAAAGAGGTGAAGGGAAGATGGAAAGAGCAAGACAGCAACGAGCCTGTTGAAGCATGTATAATATAACTAAAAACATTTTTCCCCTTTTAATTTCTTCACAGTTGGTGGTGTTTTCATATACTGACTTGAACACTACAATGTATTTTCTGAAACAAAGAACTATAAAATACTAGTGATGCAGGCACATGCCTTAACCCACACATGCTACTTCTGCAGCCAAAACATAATAATTTCACATCCATTTGTGTACAAGGAAGGACTGGGTTCTATATTATGTGTTTCTACCTTTTGGTCTCACCTTTCCTATCCCCCACCAAATCCCTTATGTGCAATTGTAACAGTCATCCAAGATTAGAGTTATGTTGCAGGCACTCTAAGGATCTGTAAATGGAAAGTGTATAAACCATCATTAACAGAAAATATTTCGTGAGAGTATAGAGGAAATACTGAGCCTTGCATTATTTTGTCATATTTCCATATTCATTGTGTCTTTACACTGTTTAGTCCAAATAGTTTGTTTGATGAAACGTGATTGAAAACTAAAATTAGAAAGCATCAGAATTAAGAAAATTAACTTGAAGTTGATCCAACCAATCAGAGTACATTTTGCAGCACCCAGGATGGGCAGAAGAGCGGCAGTACTTGTGCTACAAGCCACCACCCACCGGTGGTCCTGATGGTTCATTTCCGTTGGGTGCTAAAGAAGCCTGGCTGGAAAGAATGGAGTTTTTGAATGCTGATCTCATGTGGCTGCTTGAGCTGGAACAGTTCAGGTATATTTTGATATTAAAAGTTCCCTGGATCTGTATGTAACTTTATGTGTTTCAGGAAAGGCATTACAATGCTAATCCTTGCTACTTAAACAGAATGTTGCATAATGGGAGATTGGATTCTGTGCTTATTAGTTACTGAGTAAGATGCTGTCTGTAATACTCCTGAAAGAACAATACATTTAAAATGATCTATTTAGGACTATATTCTTATTTCATCCAACAGGCAATACAGCTTGTGTGAAGGATGTCTTGGAGCTGCATTTAGTTTTTTCCCCACATGTATTTTGTGCTATGCAAATTTAATCCTTGAATATGATGGCCATTTCTTATACAACATTTTTAGAAAATAGATGCTTATGGTATTTGGATAAATGTGGTTCTGTCATCAATTTTATAATTTCATTGGGGTTCTCACTGAATTGTATTTTCAACTAACTAGAATGATCTGCACAGTTTTAGTTCAGTATATGTGACATTTTATGATGGCTGACTGAAAACTGGAATATAGTTTTTTAAATGCTCTGCTAGTTTTTTAGACTTGTCAGTCTGGAGGAGTTTTAGTTGATCATCTTATATTTTTCATCTGATTTTAGATTTTGGTCACAAATAATCTATAGTGAAAACACATTGGATGTAGTACTGTCATTCTTGCAAGGTGCACCTCCATATTATGCATTGGAAGAGTTTCCTCAGGATGATGAGATGTGGAACAGCTTCCAGAAGACCTATTACTTGGTGTTTCTTGTGTTAACTCGCCTTGCCACATACAAAGAATCTGAAGTAAGTGTAGTTTGTTTAGAACATCTGAAGATGAGGGCAAGTGATGCAAGTTTTGTCAAAGTGGAGTGACTGTGGGATCTACAGACTTGATATTGCAAGTGTGAAATACTAAAAAATTACATTTAAAATAATCAGTTAAGAAGAATACTGTATTTACCCATATCTAAGATTGTTAATTAGCTTAATGGAACAGAGTCCTTGAAAAGTTAATGATTACCCAGCTAGTCAAGATGTTTGCCACCATTTATGGAACTCAGAAAATCATTACTGCATAACTTATTCACAAGGGCTCACCACTGAACTCAATTCAAAGCCTGATAAATTCAGTCCACATCTGCATATCTCATTACTTTAAGATCCATTTGAAAGTAATCTGTTTATGTCTTGGTCTCCCATGTGATTTCTTCCCTTTAGGTTTTCAGACTGAATTTTGTCTCTCTTATGTTGCTTATGTGTGCCAAATGCCTTGCCCATCTCACATTCTGTGATTTGATCTTTCTGACAATGTTGGGTGAAGAGTAAAAATTATGAAGGTCACCAATCAAAATTATTGTTACATCTGTTTTAAACTAGAACTGAATTTGTGTGATACAAAAGTACACTACGACATCTACATTCTATACATGTTTTATTTTATCACTATATTTACAGACAGAATTCATCTCGCCAGAATATCTCGGCAAGCTGATATATGACAATTATGTGTTTACCATTCCAATAATTCTGGACATCTGCATGTTTTATGGCAGAGAGAACAGGACACAGGTTCTTCATATAATTGACACTGTATTTGAAATACAACCTAATTATCAAGAAGACCTTAAAAAGTCTGTTCCTTTTGTCTGCAAGGTAAGGTAATGAAATTAAGGCCAACTGAGCACAATATCACAGCAGTCCAGTTTCACTGAGTGACTTTCATGAACTGGCGTTATTAACACAGTATAACCTATATATAGGACTTTTATTTTAAATAATTCTGAAATTTTGTCATATTCTTTGATTTCATTATCACCATCTAATTGTATTATGTCCATATCATGAGATACTCATGATTGTGAATGTTTATATATACATAATATGACGTGGAATTCGTATATGGTTATTATATTGTTGTATGCTTAACATAATTTATTCTTCAGTTTTCCTCACACCTGCAGTTTTTCTTGCAACATGGGTTAGATTTTCCCTTTCCTTGGCTTTAGGTTTTCAGATATATAGAGAACAAGTTTGGTGGCCGGAAGCTGCCAGAGGGAGAACTGATGAAACTCTCAGAGAGACCTAATGAGCATGAAGACATGACTCTGTTTGAATTCAAGGACATGGTGCTGTATACACTGGACAGTGCAGCAAACTTGAGTTTGTTTCTAGATTTATATAACCCAGCCTGCAAAATATTTCATCAACAGCTGTTTGAAATGAAGTAAGTGTAAGGGACCTGCCAAGCTACCATGAAACTGAAACTCGTATTTAACAATCCAAGTGCAATATTGTAAATTAAATGTTGTGGCATATTTATTGATAACCAATTTCTGTTGGTCATTCAATCAACTATTGGTGTGTATGTGTGTGTGTGTGTGTGTGTGTGTGTGTGTTTTTTGAGTTCTGGCACCATGTGGACTGGCCAGTAGATGCCAACATTTTAGAGATGCATTTTGGGGCTGAAGATGGAGAATGGGGACAGCATTCTCTCCAAAACATTGGCATCTACCAGCCAGTCCACATGGCACCAAATCCAAAAGATCATCATCATCGTCACCGTGAGTACCTCAAATCTCATGTTTAATCAACTGATTGACAATGTTGTCCTGGGTTGTGATGTCATGTGGATTTGGCAGGTAGGTACAAATGTTTTGGAGAAACATATGGTTTTTATCTTCAGGATTTATTTCATAAAGGACATTGGTCACGGACAAATATCAGATTTATTATTGCAGACATGTCATGACATCTAAATGTTTGGAATATTTGTTCTGAATGTTTTTCTAATATTGCAACATAGACATATATGGGGGAGTGGCCTATATAAGCTTTGACTGCCATGTAGTTAGCACTCATGCTTCATATTTGGAGAGTTTTGAGTCATAATTTGTTTGAGAACTTACTATACTGTCTGAGGTTTTGTGTATTTCCTAATTCTGAGATCTTGCCTCAAAATAGGCTATAACTGCTTCCTTCTATATTTTTTATCTTCATGACTTCTTCATTCAATGTGATGTAACAAATGTATTTGGCAGAGTATCATTAAATAAAAATGCAACAAATGAGGTTACATTACAAGAAAATTATATGCACAAATCTTACAGATACACAAAATGAGAATCAGGCCAAATACTTCATGTGTTAATCTGTATTGTAGTCAGTGCTGTTTCTTCTGTTCACTGTAATTGTACCAAAACAAACTGCAGCAAAAATGTATAGAAACAATCTTTGTTAACAGATTAGTGCATTTCTATGAAAACACAGTACCACAGATGTACAGGAAACTGGAGATATTGGGAAATAAGGATGACACACAGCCTATTTATGTCAGTCTGAAACACAAGTTGGACGTAATGCGAGTGGAGTTGCTGAAAGTTTTCCGCAACTGCATGGCAACAAGTCTCAATTCCTTTTTGGAGAAAATGTGAGTACTTCCTTGCTTATCTATTTACAGAAACATTTTGGCAACTGCTATAATACTTGCAAAACTGAAAGTTTAGACCCCAAACATTGTTGGAAAATATCATGGAAATGTAAACACCTTATTATCTGGCATGTAAAATTTTTCAGTAGTACATAAAAAGATTTTACTTTAGTTTTAAGTGTGATATTTTCTATTGTTTAGCAAATTATTGTTTTAAAATATGATTAATTATCTCATAAAAATTTGTACTATGAATCGTTTGATAGCCAAATGATTACAGGTACACTTCTGTTTTACTTCTGCTTATAGTTCATGCTCCATACAGCAAATTAAGCAGTTGAGGAGTGATTGCTGAACTGCAGAAGATTGGAGTGAAAAGTTTTCAGAAATATGCTTAAGCAGCTATAATCATTAAATGCTTTATCAGTAGGATGCCTTATTCCAGATGACATTTATTCACATACATTGCAAATGTTTATTATGCAGTCTTTGTATGAAACACATGAATTGAATACATATCATGTGTTTATTGAGATGGCCCCCAAGTTTTCATAATAAATTAAGTTTCACCAAATTTAACATTTTTGTTGAAGTCACTAGTTTAACTTACATCAAATAATGTTTAGAGGTTACTCAAGCCATGTAAATGCTTATTAACTACTGTTGCTTTTACAGAGTTTATAGAATATCGCTATGGATACTGAGCATGTCTTTTCTTTTGATTGCTGTGGTTTGTTAAAAGTTTTGTATGGTAGAATATTGTTTGAGGTATAGAGTACACTAGAATATTCTAGAATGTTGTTTGCCTTTTAATAAAAATTTGAACTTGGAAGAGGCTTCCTTCATCATCTTGAATTTTGGCGTTGTGTACAGCAAGTAATTCTAAGAAATATCTTCAGACACTGTGTGGGACCATCGAATGGCCCACAAATTTGTCTTTTCAAATGATTTTATTAGGTGTTGCCAACCATTGATCAGAAACACTATTATACTGCCGTGACTGATCAGCATTGCATACATAATCTTGATTGATTGATGAACAATGATGATGTTTTATTTGTATTTATTTTCATTTTTATCTGGATAATGTTTCACTGTACTTCAGGGTGATGTTACTTCTTTCTGCAGAGTTACATGGCAATAATAAATGATGGCATTGAGTGACCTCTGAATGTTGTCCAGTGAAGGTGAAATTTTACGTGCAATGCTATGTTGTAGATATAAAAAGAGTATGGTGTACCATGGAGGAAACTCAAACTTTGGATTTTGAGGACTGCCCTAGTGTTCAGCTACCCATATTTAATCTCTAAAAGTATTCTATAATATTCTTTGAAATTTTATATTGAGTATCTACACTACACATTGTAAGGTGAATTCCATTTTAGTCTGTATTGCCCAGATAAAGCCCCTGTTTTATGTAAATCTCAAATTGAGCTTTATAAAATCACGTTATAAAAGAATTCTTGTGTGGGATATATTATGTAATATAAGGAAAAATTTGTGCTTTCATACTGTAATATCCATATGCCTTTGTTAGGAGTTGAATTTGTACTCTGATAGATTTTTATCCACAATAAAATAACATCAAGACCATTAATAATTAAAATTCTCAAGAAATACATTTGGAAAATACGTGTACTGCTAGTCTTTACGAGTTGTATTCTTTTCATTCTTCTTTTAATTGATGTCAAATAATAGAATTTGTTTCATTACAGTGACAGTGTAACGGAGGCTGAAGTCAAGAGACATGTTGATGACTATGTGGGAGTGCTGTCTGAGTGCCTCTCTGAGAAAATGTTCATTCATGACTACCACTCGGCGTATCCTATTGATCAGGACCTCGATGCTATGTCACAAGTCTGCCCAGAGATGTATCCTTCACTTAAAATAATTTAAATCCTTCATGATGCTGAAATGAATATTTTGAGGCAGTACCGACAAGTATTTATGAAAATATGTAAGAAAGTAACAAGTATGAGTAGGATTTGAGATTGTCTTGGTGGTGAGTATGAATATTTGTTGTCTTCTGGGTTGTAGCACTGTGTCATCTGGTAGAAGTTTACCAATGTTTCTGACACCTTTGCTGCCTCTGTCATCAGAGTGATGAGATACCCTGATGCTGGAGGCAGCAAAGACCCCTGAAACAATGGTAATCTTCTACCAGGCTACCCAGAAGACAGCTATCTTCAAGAATAAGTAAAGACCCTAATTGTAATAGTCAGTAAGATATGAAGAACATATTACACATTCCTGCTTTTGTCAGATATGGTATTTTGAAATGTATTAACAGTAGGAAAGACATAAATGACAATATTTATTTTTATATACTGCTTTGTGTTATTAATTCATTGAGAGCAGCAGTCATTTGTGAGCTTAGTGAGAATATGCATTAATGATGGGTATGAATGTGAGAATATTATTTTAAGGAAGTACCTTACAGCGAGCATTTTTTCACTCTCAGCCCTAATGCAAATAATTATTGCAGCAAACAGTTTTTAATAATTCTCTTGTTTGTGGCATGTAGGAAAAGTTATTAACAGAAATGTTTCACACGTTAAAGGAGGAGGTTTACCTTAACCGTATCTACTAGGGATTTCATGAAATGTGATTATCTGCTAGAAGCTGTTATGTCATGCTTTGATCCACCAAGTCAGAGCATGATGAAGAGCTGGATGGCTGCACGTACCAAAAGACAAGAACTTTTGTCTGACAATCAGAAGGTTAGTGTGAATTGGACTTTATGATGATGCTTTGCTTTATTTTAGGTGGAAGGTGGATGAGGTGATTCAGGGGGAAAGCAGAGAAATGTTGGTCTCTGAGGATGCTATAATTATGTGGGCTATTGGAATTACGTGTATTATTTAATAAAGAACATTGATGAATTAGTTTAACACTTTGAAAGTTGTGTGAAAATTGTTTGTTAATTGTATATATGATTAGTTTGCCATTGAGAGAGAGAGACTTGTAATATGGAATGAGTTTAGGTATTCCCTTTGTTTTGTCCATTTCTTGTTGTCCTCCACTCTCTTCTCACCTTATTGTAACATCTTTTGGACTTTAGAATGGAGAGGAGGCTGCAAGTAAGGAGTCTTCAGCAGGTTTAAAGAAGCATGTGACAGGAGTTGAGCTTGAGTCTCTTATTACAGAAGTCAAAGACATCCTGTCATACTTGGGAGATGGCTTTGTGGAGGTAACACTTGTTCTCAGTTGCCGACTGAGTATTTTATTTCATAACTCATTCATTTATGTCGTGAGAACTTCAGTAGTGTTTTATGTCTGAATGTTTGTCAAAAGTTAGCAGAGGATGTACAATTTCTTATTGACTCTGTAGATCTTGTTGAAAAAGGAATGAATAGTGTAAGTTACAAGTCAGAATATCCCAAATAAAGCAATTCATTATAGTGTGTTCTAGCTTGGTATCATCTGTGCTTAGTGGTCAAAATGTCTGTACTTGACTTCCAATCTGTAATTTTCCTGATCATCCTACGTTATCCCACTATATGTTGCAGTGCTTTTGCAGGTAGGTCGTGTTATACTACAAACATGGCAGCACTTTTTCATATGATACCCAACTAGTCCTGCAATTTTCTTGTAATTTGCACCACTGATTGCAGTGAATTTTGATGATAGCAGGTGCCAGTCATGAGTTTTCTTTATATTCTTTTAATATAAATGAAATATTAGTCTCCAGTCTAATCCAAAATATATGCATCGTTCTGCAATGTGTATAGCGTTATTACAATCCTGATTCTTAATAAAGATATATTTTGTACAGCAAAGTTTGTACTGTTACAGAGATGTTTGGAGCACTTCAACTTTGTTAGCGAGTCTGTGATAAATGCCGTATTAGAAGATACATTACCAGCTGATCTCAGAAACATAGATCAAACATTACCAAGGATACCTCAAGACACGATGGTACTATCAACGTATTTCTTTTCTGTGGTTAACAGTTAGCAAATACTAAAAATTTTGGAAGCTCTTATTGTGTTTTGTAATGGGCTCATATCTTGATTGGTGTAGATTATTATTAATCAAGCTACTAGGTAGATTTTCATTATCAACAAATAATATAAGCTAAGCTTTGTTTGGTGTTTAATAATCATTGTTGTGTATGGCTGATATTTGTATATTACAAATTATTAATTCTGCTGTATTTTTTGCTGCACAGGGAGTGACTGAGGCAGCTGTAGATATACAGCGACTCAGTATATTTGATAATGATGAGTTTGACATTATGACCCAAGATCAAGTGGATACATCCAGAATTCATAAAGGAAAGAGGTGATTTTTGTATCTCATTTATATATATATATATATATATGCCCCCCCCCCCCCCCCCCCCCCCCCCAGTTAATTATTTTCCATACATGCATCATGATAAAATTTTGCGTTACATGAGGCTTCAGACTGAGGTTTAGAATGGTTAATTTAATTTTAGCTCACATTCTTTTCCCATAAGGAATGCTAGGCAGCATGTTTGTGTGTGTGTGTCCATTTGGCCATCTCCCCCTACTATCGCTGTAACCTCCTAGTGTGGAGTTGACTCCATGCAGACTGCATAATATGTGTAACACTTCTGTTATGTAGGAAAGCAAAGTACAGGAACTTGAATGAACTAATAGATGATAAATCTCACCGGGCGGAGTTCCGTGACATGTACACCAAATTTGGCGTAATTGACACTGAAGGCAGCTTGTACAATGATGAGTATGATGACACGTATGATTACTTGGATGTGTCAGTCAGAGAGGAAGGTGATCTGGAGAGGTAAGAATGAAAGAAGAAAAACAGCACTTAATAAGTCTTCTTACTTTTTATTGTCGTAGAATGGTGAAATTCTGTAATTCTGTTATGTACTGATAAGTTGTGTTGGTCTGTGTCAGTATTTTCTCCAATTATACTAATTTAATTTTGTAACATTTTATGTTCATATGACAATGGAATGCCCATGATGAATTCAGGTTTTTCCTTGTTTAACATTTAAACATGTAGAGCAGTGCTGGTGATGGAGGCAACAAGGACCTCTAAAATTTGGTAAACTTCTGCCAGACTACATAACCCAAGAACCTGCAAGACAGCCAGTCCTCTTTGTACTCACTGCCATGAGAACCTCATATCCTACCTATTTACTAAAGATTTTGTTTAATATTAGCCTGCAATCTCCTTCATGGTTTTGCATGGCTGCTTTCCAAGAGATCTGCTCATTAAAATTTAGCAAATGTCAGTCTGTTGATTTCATTAGTCACATAAAACCTGGCTGCGTCTGTGAAGATTATTGACCTTTCCCTCTTTTTTACCAGTTCAGTCAGAGGCATGTTCTGCTAGGCATTAATTCCCAAGTCTGATCTGACAGTGCTTAAGAGGCCAGTTTTATGTTTCATTTGATTCCGTGCCATGTTTAGCTTCCGTGCAATAGAAGCAAAATTGGCTGGGATTTGAACCCAGGACATCTGGACTGACGCACTTCCCACAGCACTACAATCCATATACAGGTAGCCCTCGATTTATGCCGGGGATGCGCTCCTGGACGAACCGGCGTAAACGGAATCGGCGTAAATTGAAACTCTTTTATAATGTAAATCAGTGGGAAGTCAATGACATGCGTTCCCGGCACCCAAACATTAACAAGTAATATAATGGCATTACATTTAAAGCTCTGAAGTAACATAAATAAAATAAAGGGAATTTAAAAAAATATATTTTATACACTTAACAATCGGCAATTTTTTGGGCCCTGCGATTGACTGCGATTCTTTCATGTGATTGATGTGTGCAGTCATCTCTGCTGTTATGCAATAGTTGCATTCATGTAAGACGCCGACCTATCGAAAATCGCGTAGTGAAAATAACCCCGGTACCTCCACAGAGATTAAATTAGACCTTTGAAAGTTTAAAGCGCCAGGAATGAAATTGCATAAGAGCAAACTCGCATATGCAAAAGTTTGCATTTCACAAACAGCTTTTACCGATTCATCGATCTCATTGGAGCAAATTCGCGTTAACGAAAAATACGTAGTTGCAGAGATGACTATTTATAATTTTTATTCAAAATCAGCAATGTAAGAATTATGATTTAGTATAAGAATCAGTTCAAGATACACTGTAAAACATTATAGATAATAGTAAATTTTTTTTCTTCACTTTTTGACTTGTTTAAAAATCGGCGCAAACCGAGGGCTACCTGTACATGTTAAGAGAGTGTAGATCTATTCAAAATACTTGATTTTAAACTTCTTGTTTCTTATTTTGGTCATAGAGTTTTCTTGTGTTACTTAGTTTTCATGAAACATTCTGGTAGTCCTTATGTATCATGTAGTACTTGGTTTGTCAATCTTGCAACCCATTGTACTACTTTGGCACAATGAAAATTTAATTTTGAACTGCCGTATGTATTTTGAAGTTTAAACAACATTTCTACAAGAATTTTAGTATTTGTTGCTCCCTGCTGATTTAATGGGGATATTGCATCTGAGATGATGAATTTTTTTTCTTCGCAGGAGGCCATTTGTTGTGCCGCGTGTGTTGTGTGCTAAAGAGGACGAGGACTTAGGTGGAGTAGGAAGTGAGAGAGAGGAGCAGGGAGAGCTGGAAGATACAGAAGAGCCACCACGGGATGAGTTTGTGCCCAATCCGGAGGAGCAGAGAGCCAAGGCTGAGCAGCGGCGACAGCAGCAGTTGCAGTCTCGTGGCAGGTACTGGAGGAAAGGTCTCCCAGCCAAGAATCAGGATGTTGTAGGTATGTGAATGTTAAACATTAAAAGTGTAATCTCCAAAGTAAATAATCCTGAAATAAATAACACCCGTAAATACTGTATTATTTCAGTAACTCTTTTTTACATTGTAAAATTATGTCAGTAGGTGTTATGACGAAGCCTTCCACGCCGTGTTGTGCTGGCTGCATCACTATCTTGCCGAAACTGTTACATTCTGACAGACAGTAATTCTGCTACCAATATGCGTAACGTATCTACTCTTCTTTGGTGGTAATTTTTCAGCGTTAACTTCATATGTTTGTTGGACCACTCTAAGTTATGGTTCTCTACTGCAGCTTTTTCCATATGAATGATTGTGATGTTCCACCATAATTGTTGATAAAGGTTTGTGAAATGAAAAAAGAAGGCAACAAATTTTTCATATAAGATTCCTAAACGGAACAAATAAATTTTGAAGCCTAAACAGAAGGGAAATCTCGAACATTGGGGGGGGACTAAGAAGGTTGAAGCAGGATCATAATAAATTTGGAATGTATGCGTAGGATAACAGTTTTGGCACACTGCTGTATTATTGCCTCCAGATTTTCAATTCATGAATTCTGTCATAGATAGTAGTAATGTAAGTCTGTCTGTTCCATCGAAAGACGACCTTTAATCGTAGCGAATTTTTCCGTTGATGTCAGAGTCGTCTAGGGTCCGTGACTTCTGCGTGGGCAGGGGCCATGTCGAGCAGCAGCGAACATCTTATAAACATTATCTCGAAAATTTCAGCAATTTGCTACTTCGAAGCAAGAACTGCAATAGACACTTAATGTTGCATGAATAAATTTCATCATCGCCTTGTACCGAACTGTGTATTGGCTTTCTGTCTGTTCCAGGATGCCCCAAAGGGCAGGGGCAGGAGAAGCAGATCGTCGTCAATCGAGAACACAAAAACGTGCATAAAAGCAGTCGAGGAAATCATAATAGACGAATTTTCTCACAGAGAAAGAGGCAGCAGTTATGATGATGTGTTAACGGCTTATGGATTTTTATGCAGTTTAGTTTTGTAGCCCTCGTGTTGCATTTGCGTAACATGTCCTTGTATGGAACAGCTGTGAAGGTAAGAGAGTTGGATGGATATTTCTACAATAAAGGTTCCTTCTAATAATCTACATTTTCCCTCGTTGTATGAATGAGAACTTAAATGCTATCTAATGTTCATTTGTCCCACATGTTGAGTCATCAGCCCACATACACGTCCTTTATCCCTAGACTCAGGTCAGTGGCACCGTTCACAAAGGTCAAATTATGACGTGTTTCAGAGTAATTTTTTGACTTGTGTATATTGAAAGAAAGCCAAATATCCAGGGCCCAATTGTCTGTGGAGTGAATTATTTGTGGTCTCAGATTGTCTGAAACGTGTAACACGTTTTTAGTAAGTACTCGCGACAGTCTTATATTGAGTGCAGTTCATTTGGGCAGAAAGAAATCAAACGAAAATTACGGACTTTCTGATAAAATGACTTCAAGAAAGCATGTTTAGTATTTTCTTAAAATGTTTTGCAGTGCAAACATTTGTTTCTGTTTATAAATATGTATTTTGCTCACATTATTCAGTATACTAAAATGCGACCATGTTTCAGGGGCCGGCTCTGCCCTTGTCTTCAGGTGACAAAATCTACTCTGTGGTGTCCACTAGAAAGGATTTGGGATTATCCCCTTCTAGTGGACCCAGCAAAGTAGTTTTATAACTTTAAGATTGGCGGCAGTGCCGGTCCCCGAAACGTCACTTCATTTTAATATACTGAATGACTGATTTAGTTTTAAGGAACAAAGGGATTTTTTACTATTACTGTACTTTGTTTTAACTAGTGTAATCCTGTACACGCCTCACGTCCTATTTCCATAAGAAGCGTTTAATATTATCCCATCTTTGCCCAGGTCTCCGAAAGGTTCCTTTCCTTTAGACTTTCTGACTAAAATTTTGTATGCATTTCTAACCATCCCTCGTGTACTGCATGCCCCACCTATCTACACACCTGAGTTTTGCTCGGGTCACTTTCCGTTGTTTGAAATTGTGAATTTGTAGACGGTGGGAGAGAGACCATCGAAATTGCCGAGAAATTATGGATCAGGTAAGATGATTTTATACTGCAATTGAAAGAATTTGGATTTGGTGCCTTAACAACTGTCAGGCCGTTATATGGCCACAGCTTAAATGTCTTCTGACACAAATATTTGACAGTTTCTGTATATGAATTTTTACTAAACTTGGTACTCAGAAAAATTAATGGGGTACCATAATAGGGTTGTTATATCTGAATAGAGTCTGAAGAGAAGGAAGAAGAACAAGCTCCTCATATCTCATAATGGATGAGTGTAGGATTACATTCTGCCAGAATGTCGTGAGAGGGTTGCCAGTCTCGTATTGCGACGCAGTAAAGGTTTACAATCTGTCAGAGTCATCAGACAAGAGTTGCAAACAGATTTGACATCGTGGGCCAATTGATTATCACTTATATTCATATTCGAGAAGTTTCGGATTCAGATGTCGATTCAGAGACCACTGAATATTCTGACTGGTTTTTCTTTAGTCCCTCCAGACAAATGTTGGGAGAGTGCCTGGAATTACTTGTGTGTGTGTGATGGTCCCAACAGCAGAGTTTTGCTTCTGAGATGAACCTTCAGATTTCTTAACAGCATTTTTTTAGACGACTACCGACAGCTCAAGGAAGGCTGTACCATGTAGCTAGTATGTCCAACTTTCTTAGTATCTGATTTCATAAAACTTAATTGAACCGAAGTCTCAAAATGAATCTCAGTCTTTTTCTGTTTATATGAGTTTCTGCCTCAAAAGGATTAACAGACGGCGTCTTTAATCAACGAATGCTAAAAGCGAATATTTTAATTGTTTTTGTGTTTCATTTACAAAAGAATCAGATTCGTTATTTGTCCTGTGATGTATTTAGACCTTCAGAATCCTTAAAGCAGTTTTAATTTTTCGTGTAACATGGTTACCAGACGAGACCAGTATTCTTCAAAAAGTTAGCCTTGCCTGGTAGGCGACCTTCTGCTCATCATGAATCCATGCGTGTTAGGTCTTGTTGAGCATCGTAAAATTATTTTAAAGAACTCGGAAGAATGGCGTTTATTGTTATCCGAGCTATGGTTTCATGAATGCATTACAGCGGAGCATTCACTCGTGCCCTGTAAAATTAATTCAGCACGAAATAATCGATTTACAGGAGATTCAGCATAATAAGATCGGAATGGAAATTGTAATGTGTACTGAATATTAACGTGGTATTTGACAAAAGGTTCCATTATATTCTGGGTTGCTACCTGTTCCATTAATAGTTACCCTTGTCACTTCTCCGGTTCTGTGTTGAAGTCTCTTGATACTGAGATTTGTCGTAGGTCTCTTGTAAGTTCTGATAAGAATTTGTGCATTTCCTAGAATTTTACATATTTTAGAGCGCATGTATTTATATCGCAGTTGAAAATTTATATTAACTGTGAGTTTGATTTAAACTAATTGTAACTTCCGTTTGTGTTATGGATCTATCGGTCACATCGATATTCAATTTTAATAATAATTTGTTTTTATGTGTGTAAACGTGATAATTTTTATGTTCTTATTACGATCAGTCAGTTTAGTGACTAAGAAAGAGGTTCTTAGGTGTTTTATGTTGTGCATGTTAAATTTCCTGGCTGTAAGGCCTTGGAGGAAAAACCTCTGTACTTGAAAAATCCTGAGCTGGCAAGGTCACTCGGGACGCATAATTATCTCGTATTTGGTAGTCCGTAAAAACTGACTTGAGAAACAATAAGTCTTACCATTAACGGTACATTTTAAAGACGCATTTACCCTGAAGTTGGAAACGATATGTTCCTCCAGAACAAAAAGTACACGGCGTCGTGGCCCAGAAGACCACAATACAAGCTGCCACGCTCTGGAAACCTCAAATCCTTACGCGAAGGTGTTTAGATTTTAGTATATGCTGAATTTTGTGTCCTACTGATGTACCAATCAACCGGTTAATTATAGTAGGTTTCCTATTAATCGGCCTACCTGCGTGTAGTTGAGAGCCCGTTAATTTCTGCAGGTGGAGAGAGCGAGGAAAGTAGAGGAAGATTTTGCCTAGTGTGAGGCGGATGTTGAACCTGCCGCATCTTGCATAAGATTATCAGACAACAGCTGATTCGCGGGATATATCGCCCACCGCGGCTCGCGGCTCCCATCAGTATCAATTCGTCCACGCTCTGCATCTGCGCGCCATGGTCTGCAACGACGCTCCAGCCAGGTAACCGCTTCTTTTTATCTCTAGATTTGCTGGTGGGTCTTCTGTCTGTAATGTACTCAGTGTATTCGCTATTTTATCCTCGTTTCTCGGTCAATTTTGGCCGCGATGTGGTTGGATAAAGATTTTGAAGGAAGCAGTTGTGGCTTATCTAATTTCTTTGCACGATGTCTAGTTAGAAGCACTAGGTCCTTCTGGTTTAGATTTATTTTATATAGTTTAAGAGGATCAGTGTGATGAACGTATTCTACCAGCTCTTAACAGTTAAATCTAAATATGTTCAGTTTTTACACAACACAAATTAAACTTCACCAAGGAAATACAGAGCTACTGACGGCAAATTTCTTTAAAACCGACCATGGAGACATTAATGCATGTAGGGCGATTGAGACAAACCCCCAGCTAGAACAGGTTGTCTGTCATATGGAGAGGTTCAAACCGAGGCCGATCTCCAGAATACGAAACGAATGCTAATCACCAGACCCCGTCGTTCATTGAGCATTCTTTTGTTATCAAATCTAAAACTTCTTGACGATGGTGAAGAGTCAATTGAATAAACATTTTCTTGGATATTATCCATCGTCTAGTAAATATAAAACGTAAAACGACGTTTCGGAGATGGGACTCTATCTCCGTCTTCAGGTTCCTACACAGTTGGGCCCACTAGATAGAGCTAATCGTCCGGAGATAGCCTTTCTCGGGCTCCCGAATAAACTATAGAATACCTCCCATTCATGTAGTTAAAGCGTTGTTAATTCACACAGCATTGTAAATGATTAGTTCACACAACAAAATTCTCGTTCTTGACCGAGTTTCTGCTTCCGAAATATTCTAATTAAACTGTAGCCGTGCTTACAGACTAATTACAGGAACAAAGAAGATGCTTTGTTGTTGTTTTTGAAGAATCAAGGATAAGTCACTTCCGTTTTACCATGGCACACAAATTCTGTTAATCCTTCTTAACGCGATCGGTTTCCCTGTGGCCTAGATCCGCCTCAGCAATTTGCAAGTTGAAGATTCAGGTCAAACAGCCCTCATTGCACGAACGGCCTTGCCAGGATCAACTGCGGGCGACTGTTCGCGTGAAGTTACCTCGAAACTTTCAATGAAGGGGGACGTATTTGATAAATAATTCTGATCCAAATATCATCATTTGGTTGTAATCATTTCTCAGATTAGAGAACACGTCGTTCCGGGCTCCTCTTTTGCATTTCTGCCCTGATTACGTCAAGGAGGAAGCCCTGTCAGATGGTCTGTTTAGTATTTGGGTCTGAGAAGGGGCTTGGCTTTGGGCGTCGAGACCAAGCCATTCTGTTCATCATACGCCGTCTTATTTAACCTATTTATGGTTTGAAGATTTCTGTCTTCTGGGTTGTTGCGCTGTGTAGTCTGGTCGATGTTTAACAACGTTTCAGAGGTCATACTGCCTCCGTCATCGCCCTGATGACGGAGGCAGTATGACCTCTGAAACGTTGGTTAACATCGACCAGACTACACAGCGCAACAACCCAGAAGACGGAAATCTTCATACTCTGATGACGGAGGCAGTATGACCTCTGAAACGTTGGTAAACATCGACCAGACTACACAGCGCAACAACCCAGAAGACGGAAATCTTCATACTCATCGCTGTGAGAACCTCAAGTCTTACATATTTATGGTTTATTTAACAAAACTGGCGATAAGTCAGATTGTGTAGCGTCGAATTTTTGGTTGTTTGGCGAATTGGAAAGGGTGCGGATGGAAGCATTCGTGGTTGTCGGCGTTGATTGTGATGTGTGAAACGTCTTCCAGATTTTTGTGTCCATAGGTCTGTGGAGTTCATGAATCAGTTCATATGCGTAAACTTATTTGGGGGATGGGGGCACATGGCATAATCTTGAATACTTATATATCCTTACGAGAAAAAAACAAGACAAAGAATTTATTAGCTAATAGTTCCTCCTTAAATGTGCTGTTTAGAAAGAAATCACTTTCTTCATTCAACATCGTGCATGTCAGCTCTTTGACTTGGCACGACCTTCGGAGACCGTGCAAGATGGGAACGAATCTTTAAGTGCATAAATCTTCCTGAGGTTGCAAATGAAAGAGAAGAACCGATTGTACATTACTCAACAATTCACAAGTCGCGGATGTAACAGATCTTTTTTTCCTTAATTAGATCAATAAAATTATTGCGGTTCGCGTTTCTTAGCGATAGCATTGTTACGCTCTGCTGCCATCTAAGGTCGCGAGACGGAAGACTCAAGTAAAAACATGACGTCATTTTTATGACTGTGCTGTTGGGTTCGAAAATTGCCGGCGTGGTACCCGCATATCGGTGCGTTATGTAATTTGTCAAGACATCGTGTACTTCCGGTGATGTGGTAATGGTTTTGAAATATATCCAGTTGAACTGCCTCAACTTCTCGTGTGTGTCTTGCAAGTTAAGCGGGCCTGTAATTTTCACTTCTATCGAAAAGTTTAAAATGTACCTCAGTATTAGATTGTTAGGTCAAGATGTTCAGAATTCTCAAGGCGAACACCCCCCCCCCCACCTCTACCTCCCCCGTTCAGACAACCCTGTAATTAACAGTCAGCTTGTTCGTGTTTCATTGCTGTGAAATTTGCATTTTATTTATTCCAGAACGACAGTGCTGCTGGCTGCCGTGTGGGTGACGGCGTTCTGCCAGCAGTTCCCGGGTGTCAGAGACTGCGCACTTGTACTACCGGACCCCCAGAGACCCGGCTTCAATGGTATCGAGTAGGTGCCAGAGAACAAGCAGTTCCTAAGTCTATTTAAGACAGGCGGGGAATAAAGCGACTTATTGGAAATGGAATGACGAATTGGACAATTTAGGATTTAATAACCCCCGTTAATTGTGTATGTATTTGTTAACATGTCAGATTACAGTGATTCATGAGCGCTCAGCCGCCATGTTATATCCTGCTTTTTTATCTTACCAGTTCCTCTAGATGACCTGAAATCTCGCCTCGCCTTGGTTCCACAAAACCCACCGTAGGATCAAATTATTGTTAATCGAAAAAAAAAAATTGACAGTGGAAACACGGTTCCCTAGTTAACGTTGAATAACGTTTAACTGTAGAAGTATATTTGTACTGAAATAAAATTCTAATATATACATTTACGTCTTATCTATACGTGACGTCATCCACCGACAGCTTATCTACGTGTTGCGTCATGTACTCAACACACACACTCCTAAACCGTAAGAGTTAGCTGAAATCTGTTTGTAAATTTGAAAAGCTCGTGTTTATTTACGTATTTCACTCGCAATATGTCCCGATCTAACTCTTAAGCTTTAGACGTGGCAAGCGGTTGAAGTTAAGGAACGAGGGTATAGTTATTACGTGTTTTGGGTAATTATTTCAACAATTTATAGAATAAAGTAAACATCATATAGAAAAAGCCCTTTATTTCCTCTTTAATCTACATATAGGTTTATAGGTCTCGAGTTATTGGCATTTGAAGAAGTTACCTTACATCTTACAGTTTCCGTCGCGTGTACCGTGATTTTATAAACGATATTCAACGCTAAAATGAGAGAAAATTAATGTTAAGACGTGGTTGAGGTTGAGGGATCATTGGAGGTGCTGAAGATCGTGTTACAAGCGACTAATGTTTGGCAGGGGTTCGGATGTTCGGCCAGGATGCATAACGTACGAATCGGTGAACGAAGCGTTTCTACAAGCCCGCGAGAAGGCGGGTCTCCGCCGCCCACCCCACACGACGACGGTGTTCACCCTGGCTCAGCTGGGGTCAGCGCTTCAGGAAACGACGCGCCTTTTGGCAGACAGGTGAGAGAGACCACTGTGCACTGTTCATGGCGATATTAGACGTTTCGGAGGACAGAGTCATGACCACCTGCGATACCCCCGCAGGTTCCGCCTGTCTCGCGATGACGTGGCTCTGGGTCTGCCTCGCATCAACACCCTGAGGACTGACATCGCAGATTTCTGCCCCCGATCTCACCGCACTGACCGACCCTGCAGGGCGACTCGCTACCGCCGGCATGATGGTGGCTGCAACAATCTCCAGCACCCCACCTGGGGCTCCGCACTCCTCCCCTTCAAGAGGCTCCTGCCACCTGTGTACGCCGATGGTAATTTATGCCGAATGTAATTCTTAATTCAGGCGCTTGTTTGGTCTGTTTCTGTTTACTATAAAGTTGGAAAAGAGTCTCATCCTCTCCCACTGAAAGACGTAATATTTGCTGTTGCCTCTCGTACCGTGGTTGGCAACCTGCACAGGTGTGAGCGAGGTGCGGGCGGATCGCGAGGGCTTCTCCCTTCCTAACCCCCGCGTGGTGTCAGCTCACGTGCACAGAGACGAGGGCACTCACGATCGCGCCGTTTCCCTGATGTTCGCAGCCTGGGGTCAGCTGGTGGACCACGATCTCACCTTCACCGCAGAGACCAAAGGTAGGCTTATTGCGCATGCGTGAAGAAAATTAGTTTCAGTGTCATATTACGCACAAACTCTTAAGTAACAGTCCACTGAGTCAGGCTACTAGGGTTTGAAAACGTAACATAATTCAATGGACGTAAGTTTTCTAATGTCGGAGTGTGATGTTTAATACAAGCCGTAATTGCGTGGTCCTTAGAAACAGGGATATATCAGTAAAGTATTTATGCAAGCTAGACCATTGAGCTTATTACTTGTATTAATAGTAAGAATGTGCGGAGATTTACCTTTATGCTCCTACGTGCCATCATTGTGTTGTGCCTAGACTAAGGAATATGTTAACCTTTATTTTGGTGTGTTTAAATAGCATAAATTTAAAGTTATATGCCCTTAAATGCCATAACATTTGGTGTCATGGCACATTTTTCTGAATTTTCCCCGAACGTAAAAAATATACTGTTTTGCCCCTGGCAATATTAAAAGTTTATCATAGAGGATTCTTTAAAATTTTCACAACGAACGAAATGTGCTAAGATTATGGTTAGTAAACGTCGTCTTGGACCGTTTCCCTACCTTTCACGGTCACCGGACTTGTGAGGTCTGTACAGATTCGGACCGCGTGATTTCCAGATCCGAGTGATCTGCGAGAACCGAACTGCTGCGGGTCTGGAAGACCTCGCCACCCCAACTGTCTGCCGGTGTCTCTGCCCCCGGACGATCACTTCTTCCGCCTCAACAAACAGGCGTGTATGAACATGCTGAGGTCCCTGGCGGGAGTCAGGAGCGACTGTCGGTTGGGTAAGGAAACCGATCCACTTCAAAGGTTGTAGCGTCGTGTAGTCTGGTAGACGTTTATAAACATTTGGGCGATTGGGCAACGTCGGTAAGCTTCTACCAGACTACACGGCGCAGCAACCCAAACGCTGGGATCTTCGTACTCACCGACGTGAAAACCTTAAATCTCACTTTCCAGTTCAGTTTGTGTCCTAGTCCTTTCGTTATCAAAACTTTCACGTGGAAGCTATTATTTTGCTTACAAAACTCTCCTGATTTCAGTTCAAACTTCCCCTGGATATTTAGGTTTCGTAAACTCCAATTCTCAGTTTTCTCAACCTCTGACCCAGTGTAGCTCATAGACTGGCTTGCTGGAATAGTGTGCAGATAGTTATTGATCGAATCCCGGTCGAGTCCGAAATTTATAATGACAGAACACTGAGGCCTTGTAGTTAACATTCACGCTTTGTGATCGGAAGGACTCCAGTTCAATTCTGGGCTCGTAGACCGTCTGTCCTGAATGAGGGTTTTCGTGGTTTCCTTCAGTACCTCCAATCAAGTTACAGGATACTTTAAATTAGGCCACGGCTGCTTTTTTCCGTAACGGTAAAGTTTTTCCTGACGCTTGACTAAGAAAGCATGACGCTTTACCCCCGAGGAAAAAGCTCCAGGTACCCATTGGGTAGGAGGGTGGGCGGGTCCTAGACCTGCTCGTTGTGGCGAAGACAAAATCCCAGGCCCGTCGGGAATCGAATCCCGGTTGCGCAGCCCGTAGCTTAGAAACTAAAGTAGCTGAACTACAACATCCTTTGCAGTTAATTATTTACGCTATAGTCTTGAGTTATTGACGTTGTAAAATAAACAAACAGAAAATTCGTGGAAATTCTCAGTGTCCAACAATATAAGTCTCGTGCGTGCGTTCAGACTAGTTTATTTTAATTTGTTTTTTATTCTGCACAAATTTGCATATTAAATCTTAGGAACACTTCGTCCAACACATTTACCTTCTTCCCATGTTAAGCCCGACGCCCAGACGTCAGGTACAACACCTCTTGTTGGTCAGGTTCAGGAGTACTCCTACCTAATGAATATTGCAGGCTGACCAATGAAACGCTTTTCAATTATATACAACCCCCAATTACGTACTAATTCGCGCATGCTCTTTACGTTTGTTCAAGCTGAAAGCCGGGACCCTCCCTCTGATGAACCATAATCGACCCGCAACACACACAAAACCACCCCCTCCCCCTTCCCCTCGCCCTTCCGTCTGCATCCACACAACACTGCAAACAACCCCGAACAGCATCCTGTCAGCTTCTGCTACCCGCATGACGCGTAAACACGTTGAGGGAAGATTTTTGCTTGAGAATGCATCATGTTTACTGCTTACAGAACCCCTGTACGTCGTCGATTTTACCCTTCTGGCCTTGTTGAACACATATTATCGCTTCTGATGATATTTTAGTTCATTTACGTTAAAATTATAATTGTAACATGAAAGGAGCGGTTACTGGAACAATATTACTCAAAGTTTTGCGTGTTAAAATAAGTCGCTGTGAACAAAATAAACTGTTTGAATGAACATTGGTCGATTCTTTTGATTTTATACGAAAGAAGGGTTTTTTCAGTCGGCTAACAACTTGCGAAAACCAAAAATAGTAAACGGAAAGTAACAGAAGATCGCGTTTCGTAAAATGAAACTTGTGTAGGCTTACATAAAAATTCGGTAACCGGAGAGAGTGTGACCCTTGGTCAGACGTGTTGTCGTTTGTCTTGAGTCTCTTTCCTTTCTCTCCCTGGTGGGGTACGTGGGGTTTCTTGGTGGGGCAGAGTGCTTGCGAGTGACAGGGTAGCAATACGCTCGAGGAGGCTGTGGAAGCGGAACGTTCAAGCTGCTCCAGGCTTTTCTATTGGCCTGGTAACTAAGGGGCGAATACTGGATGATGTGTAAGCATCCTCCCCCCCGAGAGTGCGCACAGCTGGGCGACTGCGTGGAGTGGAGTAGGGGACTCGGAGCATTCAGATCCGTCGACGAGTTTTATTTCCCGTATTAAATGTTGGTAAAATGAAGCGCTGATTCAAAGGTTGTTGAACTATGCCGTGTCAGTTACAGAGGTTTTGTAGCTTAAATATTATCTGTTCTCGTTCTTCTGTGGTTCTGCTTCATTATTACCTAATCCACTGACCTCGTTAAATAAGCGAATATTTTCTATTAAATGCTCACGACTGTCTTTTAAAAACCCTTTGACGGTACGTATCTCGTTCAAATGTCTACTACGTTCGTATCATTTATGCGAACGACGGCTTCCTTTTAAACCCTTTCTTACTCACAATTCATGATCATCTTGTCACCTTTGCCACGCCTACGCCTGGCTCCTTGCACCCGCATCTCACGACCGCCTGCAGGTTATGCAGCCAGTGCGTATTGTGGCCGCAGGTCCCCGAGCTCAGACCAACACCGCGACGGCCTACATCGACGGAAACTTCGTGTACGGGTCGAACGTGCGACTGGCAGACGAGTTGCGGCTCCTGAAGGGAGGCTTGCTCAAGACGCTGCCCGCGTTTAGCGACCTGGGGCTCAAGGACCTCATGCCGCTCAAGCTGCAGTTCCCCGATGACGGCTGTATCCGCAGTAGCCCCGATATCTACTGTTTCCTCGCAGGTAACATTCCGCTGATCAGGTTCCGCTCGTTTTCCTTTTGTCATATGTCATGTCCTGTTTCTGTGGCCCTGTATTTAAACAACCGATTAATTAATGAAATTATACGATAAGTAAGTAACTGACTGACTAACGGAACATTTTACTAGGTTGCGACCTCTTGTGGTCTTATATGTGGGTATGGTTTGATGGAATTTCTGAAAGCAAACCAATACAAAATGCCTCTAATCGTGATATCTCGTACGTAACGTGGAAAAAGGAATATGAGCATGTCACTACATAATTTTGCAGAGTTAGGGAGGAATCTACACACACGCTGCTATGCCCCTGGCATGCTGTCAGCCTGTAACACGGATGTGTAAGAGAAGTTGCCGTGCCGTGGTATTCGGTAGTGGCTTTGTATTAGAATAAGTTCACGTAGGTTAAGTGCAACGAATTCCATTAGATTACACAAATGGCTTAGGAGATGAAAGAAATTGATACGAAATTGTTTTATTTTCGCGTTGATGTTCATGTTTCAGTATAGGTATTCCATAAAAAAATTTCGTCAAAATTCTTAAAAATTGTTTCATACGAACAAACCAAGAGAGGGCTAAATCTTGCGATTGTGTTCTGTTTTGTGACGCGTGTTAATCGCGAAATTAAACCTGTAACGTTTTATTCCAGGCGATAACCGCGCGAATGAGAACATGGCTCTGGCTGTGCTCCATACGATGCTGGTAAGGGAGCATAACCGGATCGCATCAGAGCTGAGCGAAATTAACCCCGCCTGGGATGACGAGAAACTTTATCAGGTAGGCTGCTCACGGCGGTGAGGACGTCCAGTGTGGTCTCCTGGGCTGTAGCGCCATGTCCCAGAAGACGGACATATTCATAATCACCGCAGTGACAACAGTTTTCCTTTGAATGCAGGAAACACGGCACATCGTGGCCGCGTTGGTGCAGCACATCACGTTCACCGAGTTCCTGCCCATGCTACTCGGCAAGGAGACCGTGCAGAAGTACGACTTGGTGCCTGAATCGGAGGTATGGAACAGCTGTGTGTTTCTAAGACCTACAGTAGCGCGCAGTGACAGGCTTCCTTTTCGAGTAACCACTCGCTGTTTGTGCAGGGCTACTGGGACGGGTACGCCCCTGACGTGGACGTCACCATCCCTTCAGCCTTCTCTACGGCTGCTTTCAGGTTTGGCCATTCTTTGCTGCCGAGCGTCCTGGAGCGATGGAGCCCCAACCATGTCCGAATAGGTCAGTGACGTGCGCTGAATGCCTTAATTTGTCTTTGGCTCTCGAATGATCTTGAAATTATTTTTCGTAATTCTTCCCTAGCCCTCAATATTTTGCAGTACTTCCTGCAACTATTCCAGATTCCTTGCATCTTGTTCTGCTGTATTTATGGCAAGGATAACATACTTTTAACAGGCTTAAGAATTTGCCGTAAAGAAATAAAGGACATACAGATTTTACCGCAAAGCAGATACATTATGTGTTCTTTCTGTACGCTGCTATATTAAATTATGCTTCTTACTTTCTGTTTTAGGTAAGTTTTATTCTTGTTTGATAAGGGAAAACAATTTCTCTTTTAATTCCAAAGGTGCCCTTAGGCTGAGCGAGACGCTGAAGAGACCGTTCGACCTGTACAAACCAGGATGGTGTGACCAGTATGTCATCGGACTTGTCAACCAAGTGGCGCAGGCCATGGACCAAGGGGTCACAGAGGAGGTATAGTAAAGTGACCTACAGCGTATCACCAATTCCAAGCAGTTATTATAGGCTGTGTTTTATAAGCAAGCTTGTCCCTATATTTTAGCATCACGATATAAGGCGTGTAGGTGGTGTGGATAGCAAAGCTCCACACCAGATGAAGGCGAGTGGTCATTTTCATATTGTGGCGTCAGTATTCCCAGCGCACGCTGGTTTGATTACAACCACTCTACAGAAGGGGCATGTGGCAACAAGTACATAAATAAACTTGGTTGGAAATGAAAGAGTTGTGACAACTTTTCAGTACTTGTGTTAAAATGTATCTGAGACAGGGCGCTTAGATTAAACTGGATTTGACTAGGTAGGGTACACTATCATACATTTGCTACCAGTGATTTTAACTCGATACCTGATGAACATGCATCAGACACTTTAGTATTGCACTGACCTGACTGTTTAAGATTCACATAGTTTTTAGTTAAACTTCCAGTCCTGTTGGCTGGTAGTTTATATATTCACATTTTATCACCAATATTTAGAGTAGACTTATTGCATACAACATTATTTATAACACCAGGCAAAGTACTCACCTTGTCGTGGTGGTGGGGCTTGAGTACCTCAGTGACCCCAAGAGCTACTGGTAGGGCCTCCCTAGCCAGATTGGTCGAGGGGGAGAGGTCAGACTAAGACAGGTACCCCAGTCCTCCAGGTTGGGGGTTGGTCGCAAGACTAACAACCTTGCACCGTAAAAAGGAAGATGTTTCGAAACCTCGATCAAAGCCTCGGACAGACAGACCTAACAGAGGAACGAATGGAAGAGGAGAACTGAGGAGGCCATGGACCAAATACGGACCGGATAGCCATAGAAGAAGAAGAAGGCAAAGTACTCAGGCATGTCTATTTTGCAGGTGACAAACCACTTGTTCCAGCAGCCCTCTCACCGGTATGGGATGGACCTGGTGTCCCTGAACCTGCAGCGAGCTCGGGAGCACGGAGTGCCAGGGTACAATAATTACCGGCGCCTTTGCGGGCTGCAGCCCCTGCACCACTGGGCCAACATGCAGCACGCACTGTCCAATGAAACCGTACGACGCTACCAGGATATCTATCGGTCAGTCACTCAAGTTCTTAAAAATTGCTTAGAGAAGTGCAGGGATTGTCTAACGCATTAGGTTAAGGTTGTTTCCTAGCATTTGACTGGAGGGTTTTAGAATGCCACAGCCATCCTCAGACTAAGTTTTTGGGCTGATATTTAAATCTTGAATGCCTGGAATTTGATTCTGGGCTGAGCTGTTGATACTTTAAACCTCCAGATGACTGTCTGGACAGAATCTTAAAAGAATTACAACAGCTACTTTTCACATCCTTTCTGTTTCATCAACCGCCAGTTTGCCACTGCATAACCAATTGATTTGATAAAACATTCTTGAAGAAACTAAGAGATGTACATGACATAAGTTATCTAATATTGTCAGGGTACTTAGATTTGGAAGACTAATTTGGCTTGGACTTGAAATTCATAAATAAAGAAATTACTTCTGATAATTTACACCTTCCAGGCCGCCAACAGGATATATATTTTTTAAATGTTGCATTTTTATGTGGCATTTGACACTCACCAGTTAACCATTTTCATCAGCTTGCTGTGCTATAATGGAAATAAATAAAAATATTCCTGTAGGCATATGAAAACCTCAGCGTGGAAAGAGTTAATTAAATAGCACTGTTTAAACAATTTGAGAACATTAGAACTTTACCAGCAAGTTAATTAAGGGATGTTTTATTTTATTGCTGTAAACAAAAAAAGCATTCATTTGTTTTTTAGTCACCCAGACGATGTGGATTTGTGGTCTGCTGCTATATCAGAGCACCCAATGCCAGGAAGTTTGGTCGGTCCAACCTTTAACTGTATTATTGCCCGGACATTTAAGGATCTACGACGTGGTGACCGCTTTTGGTACGAAAACTCTGGTTGGCCCAATTCCTTTACACCTGGTAAGTAATACATGAATGTGACAATTAAGCTAGTGGTACCTCTTAAATTAACTGAAGTAACATACAGAATTATTATGCATTGTGCTCATTTTATAGGCACATTTGTCTTCACTTGCAGAACAGTTGCAAGCAATCCGACAGGTGAAGTTGTCCCGGTTGTTATGTGACGCGAGCGATAACCTGGAGACCATCCAAGTGTATGCAATGGTGCTACCAGACTTTCATATGTAAGTGAACCATTTTTACACAGTTAAAGTTGACGTAAATCATGGACTACATACAGCAATCCCTCGATAACCACGATTTCAAGGGTATGCAATTTTACGTTACTTTTTTCCATCTGCATTATTTGCTTGATGTATCTGCAGTTTTTGTGTTCACATGTTTTCTTCTGCGCTACAAGATCCGCATATTATGGGGTCAGCGCTGCACATATTTTTCATGTCTTATGAAGGAAAGGCAACTTGGGTGTTGTAGAGTTTTATCAGCAGCCAGGGTTCCTGTAACCCTCAATTTCTGATAAGGCTTGGCAAGAGATTTTTGGTTCTTGTGTATAAATCAGTGTAATTTATTTGGTAGTTCCTCTGAGTTTAGTCTCTGATTATAGGAACCCTCGAATCTCATGTAGAAGTCGTGTCTTGCCAAGATTAGACCTGACAATGTGGAGGGACACAACTAGTCAACTGCCATTGTCTCAAGTGGTGAGTTGAATTGACACCTGGACGTGCCTGGAGTCCCAACAGCAAAGATATCTTTCCTTCCCCTTTTACCTGAAGGTGGAAGAATATCTAGCTTTCAAAAATTGTAATTTTATTGAAATATAGACAATGGACATTCACATGCCGTAGCCTGGCGGTCTGGATGTGAGGCCAGCAGTCAAGCTAGTCAGCTTTGGCTCTCTGGAGCTGTTACACCACGGATTTAATTTCTTTTAATAGACAATGGACAAAGTCCAAAATACTACTTTTACAGATTATGATGCACCATCATCATAAACTTCAGATTTAATTTATTTTCAGTTATAATCATTTTTAATAGTGACAGGGTCTGGAATAGTAGTGATTGTAAGCACAGAATTGGTAATGTGTTATGAGATTCTTTATTTATATGTGGTTTTGCTAATGGCAGTAGCTCAAATTATAATTACTTTTACTGAGATTACAAGTACATAGTTTCAAATGATAGGATGATTAATGAATGCAGAATTGGAAAGGATGGTAAAAAGCATCCCGCTACACGCCTATGTAGGCTCTTGGGGGCGAGCGGAGGCATAGCTCCTACTCTTTCTTGACCTCGGCACCAGATGGGGGAATAAGTGGGTTATGGTCCCCGCATTTGCATGGAGTGGCTCAGGGATTATGAAAAGATTTGAACTCAGGACCTTAGAAAACAAAGCAGAAGGGCTGGGACATCTGATTCTGTGTTTCTCTTTCAACGTTTATGGTGGGCTTAATATAATTGAACGACACTTGGTGAATTGCCTGTTTGATGTATTTGGGACCTGTTGAACTGGCACCCCAAGATTTCCCTCATTAACAGGTGACTTTATTTCAGCCCCTAGTTGAGGATGGAGATGACAGCAATTCCGTGGAGTCACCATTGGTACCAGAAGGTAAATCATCAAGAATTCAATTCCCAGACACTCCATTTCTTTTTGATATATTTAAAAAGTAGTCTACTTGTTACTAGTTACCGCTCAGAAACTTTGGTTGGAATGTCATATTGTGGGCAGTGTAAATTAATAAGATTGCGGATGTTTGTATGACTGGTCCCCTCTTCCGCTGAGCAAAGGACATTAAGAGGAGGTACGAAAACTTGCAGAAGATAATCAACAAATAAATTATAAAATTTCTATGTACTGAAATTATATTTTGAGCTTGTAAACAGAACATGCTACGAATAAGCTGGTTTTTCTTATTATTGCCTGGATATATTCTGTATGTTCATTTATTCCACTTCAAACGTGCTCCCTATGTGTAGAATGTAACACCCAGAGTAATTTCAACATTTTAATTTGTAAATGACAGTAAGGTATTGCTCAGGTCATACGTGTTTTTCTGGAGTGTTGGATGTTTCAATCACTGTAACTTCTAAACTCTTCTGCTATAATTGGGATGTCATTAATTAGTAATGTAAATGATATTCCCACTATCTTCTTGAATTTTTGGTGTTTTCTACACCTAATTTGATTTTATACACTTAATGTAAGAATTTCAATACAAATGATTGAAGACATGGTCAAATTAATATTTGTTCGGTATAAAAGTTATATTTGTTATATACCAACAGTGTGGCTATCTTCTGAATTGCTTTTGATGTAATGTGACAGCATTGGTTAATTTCTAAAGGTACAATGAAGGAATGTTAATACGGGAGCTGGCAGTTTTATTCTATCTTATATTTATATACGTATAATCACACTTTCTTATCATCTGTGTGAATCTAGTTTTGTTTTGCATCGGTGCTCTTTGTGAATTCACCCTTTAACGTCGTTGAAAAAATCGATTGACAGGTGGCGTCTTTTGAGGTTAGAACAAATAGTCGATGTTGATCGATATTCACGAGAACATTCTTTACCAACGTTAGATTCCGAGATGTTTGTCGTTAAATTTGTGTCTAGCAGATCTGAATTACATGAATTACAAGAACATCAAGACTGATTTAGGTAAGTGGATGTTTGTCTCTCATACTATAAAAGTGGTTAACTTTCTGGAATACCATTAATTGTACAACTTTTACGCGAATAAGTATTGTGTGGGAGTAGCCTAAAACTTTTCACTGCACAGTGTAGGAATAAGCTGAACGAGAAAGTTGTCCAGTATTATTGAAGGACGTTCTATGAATTGTAATGGTTGTATAGAATTAAGTAACACGTGAGCATAATTACGAATAAAAACGGATGGACAGAGAAAAGGAAATCCTTGGCGTATTAAATTTGCCACGTGTGTGGAACCGAGCTTCACGACAAACGAATAGCGGTTATAGGAATCTTGTCATTTTATAGTTTGTAGGTTATGAATAAGAAAAAAAGTAACATTTTTACAGTGAAGAAAATACGTTATCCGTATTCTAATCTTACGGCACGTTATCATAATTAGAATTGAGTTGCCTTTTAATTTGTGTGCTACATACACAATTTGTTAACGTGTAAATACAATAGAATTAATATTGATGCTGTCTTTGCAATGTCATGGGTACGAAAGTACAGCAGCCATCGTCTGCTATTACTACCGCATTAGACCGAGAAATATAGTAAAATGAATAGGTTTGATTGGAGTCGGTTGTGACAGTTCTGTACATATTATGTCAATAAGAAAAGTGAATATATATATTTAAATAGTATACACCTGTGATACACAGTACATAGCCTATATCTTGCTGCCTTAAACAGGCCTTTGTATAGTAACGAATGTTTCGGTCTGGCTAGTACTTCACTGTCAGACCACTAAGTTTGGAGGAATGTATAAGAAATGGTTTGCTGTGTAACACAGCAATAGCACATTATTATTAAATATTTTAACATTGTGGTGTAATTTTTTGGAAGATTTAATAATATTTCATTAGACCAGGATTGACCACTGCGTTAAAGGCGATACTATTACAAGGGTAGAGGGAGAGTTAAAAATGACGGTGATCCCGGGATGTCATCTACGAAAATTAGGGCAAGGGGACGTCATTAACAAACTTTCTGCGTATGTAGGTTCTCGTTTATTCTTTCTAACTCGTATGCTGAAAAAGAAACAACAGTTATAATTAGACAGTTTAATTTTATGTTTAACTTAACAGTGTGAGCAACATAAAATTCGTATGAAAGTTTGGTGTTCGTATATAAATATAATAAATTAATAAACTTTCGTAAATTCTATAAGCATGATTCTAGAACTTGTTAATTGTAAACAAAATATTATGAATTCTTCTTGGGTTGCCAGCCATGTCAGGTGGTTGTGTGGAGAAAACACCATCGTTTCGAGAACCGTCTTCGTCCTGAGGGTAAAAACTTGTCGTCTTGCCTGATTTGTAATACATTACAATATTTTGCGAAGTTCATTTTTCTTCAATTGCTATGTAACTTCTAATATCCAAAAGAACGACCTATTTTAAGTAAGCTGGCGTATCGGAAAACCTCCAAGTACAGGATTTTCAGGCTATGACACTGAAAGAATGCGGTATGTGTACATGAGCGGGTAATTATTGGATAATTTTACTTCATGAGATAGATCTACATACATTTTTTGATTGGAGAAAAATAAATGCCTGGGACAAGAATCTAATCTAATCTTTGAATTCGTAGTCGCACAAACTGAGTGACAATATGCACTTGGTAAAATGTTGGTCACGACCGACCGTCGCGTTCAAGTGGTTAGCACTCCTGCGTCGTAGAGGTCCCGGGTTAAAATGTCGGCTCGCAGGCTGTCGTGACTGATGTTTTTCGTGGTTTTACTCTGTCCCTCCAGGTTATGGCCGTGACAGCGCTTTAAGTTAGGCCACAACCGCTTCCTTCCATGTCTTTTTCAAATTATTGTTTACTACCTTCCTCTCATTCGACGTCGTCTGAGGTGGTTAAAAGCGTCGTTAAATAAACTATCAATATCAATGTAACATTTGTCACAGTAGTGCACCAACTGTATGAGGTCACTCACCTACGAGCTTGGAGTTCAGGAGTTCTCCCAGCACGTAGAAGCTAAAGATGGCACCAGTGCAGATCGCGAAGAAGAGCATTCTAAGTGCCCAGGTGTCCAGCACGCGGTAAATGGGGTAGATCCACGCGCCGTCGTACAGAAACGCGTTCAGGCACCTGCACATTTGGGTTCTTATCGCTTCACATGCACTAGACATTCGAGTCATCCTTTAAAGCACGATAATCCTTACAGGCACTGGTTGTATACGTGAGACGTTAAATGGATTAAAATGGTTCAGGGTTAGTGAATGGTAATAACTGAACATTCGGGCTCGATTACGAGAGAGTTTTTTTTTGCCCCAAATGACCGTACTTTCTGTTGAAGTAATCTTTTAATGATTTAATGAACAATGAGAGCCATAACTACTGAATGACTGTATGGAACAGCGGCTACTGACTTATTTTCTTAGTAAAACTATTCCGATTTCGACTTTTCAAGACCAAGAAAATCTCCTTTTCTCGTCGTCGCAAACCTGTTAATGCACGAATTTTAATTATTTATGCACTTAATGTGGAAATAATTATTATATTAATATTTTTCGGTTCCATTGGATTAGTATAATTCGCACGTGATAATGTTTTTTGAACAAAATTAATAACAGCAACAGTTTAAATAAATTCCAGCAAAACATGAATGCGTAATTTACCGAGATGAGGTTAGAACGGAACGCATTAAAGATGGAATAAGGACTGGATGCTAACAATTCGTAGAGGTTCTGTTTTAAATTCTAAATTTACTAAAATGTTCAAGAACTTTGACAACATCGAAAATTATACCCATGACGTATTTGTATCGAGAAGGTTTTTTAATTTTTGCCTTAAATACTTTTATACGAGATTAACATTAAATTAGGAAATTCGTTTGAGTGTATGGTACTCACAGGATGTCATACACCGTGAGGTAGAGCGCCAGTGTTGCCAATCCAAGGCTTCGCTTGGAATAGCGATGCCTGGTGATGCGCATCTCTATCACCAGGGCGACGATGATGACGGTGTGAGTTGAGTGGTTGGTCCATGAGGGCAAGACGACGTCCATGGCGCTCGGGAACACCAGCTCCCGATCGATCATATACAGACCCCAGAACATGGACGACACAAACTGCTGGCACAGTGTTATATGTGATATTATACCTGTCGCGTAGGAAACAATCTTTGGACTATCACAACACAGTCACACGATGTACCGACAACCTCGTACTGAGCCCATGAAAAGGTGGGAACGGCGCTTCCCTATGTCATTTCAAAGGGAGTCTCCTGGTAAAATCGTTAACCTGCTAGCCCCCCATCCGCCAAAATAAGTGCACCGTAAAGTGCTTCCTGTCTGGCCAGATACTTGAAGCTGAACTTAACGTTTGAATTTTAGGTGCATTTTATGATTTTACGATACAGAAAAATAGGCTTGTGACACTTTCATCTGTTGACGAAAAGCATGAAAACCAGAGTCTCGGTCTAGTATATGCTCTGTGGTATCGCCGCGCCCTTTCGGCAACTTCTCCGGCAGGAGTGTCGAGCTGTCAGTCTAATTGATCTCGGCAGGCGTTAACTGTGTGATGATATACAAAAGAAACCTTTACTCAAACGCCTAATCATCGCCATCAAGTCGAAATCTAAAATGGATAATCTGTTCGTCTCAGGTTTCTTGCCCGTCTTTTGCGGGGCTCCATTTTATTATCAGAGTTTCTTGTGGTTTTCCTTAATCCGTAAAACAAATGCGGGACAGATTTCCGGTAGAGATTTTAAACGTTTAGTTTCAAGTGCATTCACGTTGTGATATTCTCAATAGTCTCCAGAAAACCTGTAGCAGCGTCAGATAAAGAGGTCAAGAACTCTTCGAGGTCATCTCCGGATTAATGTCTACAAATGTGATTGACGCAACGTGGGGTTCTTTGGCTTTGTTCCAAGGACAATAGTCCACTGATATAATTGGTGGACATCGGAAATCCGGGAAAGTTACGCCACAATTTTGTGTCTGACACAGTAAAGATTCTGAATAATGCACTGACTATCAATCTGTGACTCGTGACGTTGTTGGTGACCCACGGAATTTTTAACTTGTTATGAAGATGTTTTGGTATGTATGGACGAACAGATGAATGAAGACAATGCTTGTGCACAGGCTCTCTGTGTGTTTATGCTTGCATATATTATTTACAAGTTTATTTTATCAGTTACTAGCCTTTAAGAGTTCTCTCAAGTTTCCTAAATTTTGTCTAAGATATTTTTAGATTTCGTAAATATTTAGAGATGCGATTAGACATTCAGTAAAATGATATAATTCTTTTTGCGTGAAATTATACTAAAATAACTTGCAGCTGCTGTTCCTGTCTAAAAAATGAAGCCGTGTCACTGTTAGTAATTACAGACCTAGCTCCATTTTAGTTTTTTTTTCTTAGTTTGACTGAACTTATTATACATTACCATGTTTCTCATTATTTTAAACATAATTTAAACCCTTGTCAACATGGTTTCACTAAATCGAAATATACCGTTACGAATTTGGTTACCTAACTTGTTTTTTACGCTCTGCTCTCAACGTTAAGACATTGAAATAAAGAACTGAATTGAATTTTGATAAGTCGCGGGCGTTATGAAGGACGACAGACATTCTGCGTTGTTTTTGTGAAAGTCTGACCAACGTTTGGATCCGTGGAATGTGAAAAGTTGAATGTGTGTATATATATCTATGTATGCAAAGTTAGTAGTGACGTGGCTTGTCACTGACCAGCGTCCCTGGGAAGAACAGAGACGTAAAGATGAAGTCTTTGACTCGACGGACCCATTCTCGTGGAGCAGCATTCCTCTCGGATAGTCGCAGGACGTCCTCAGTTAAGCAGATAACGAAGTACACCATTTGGACCGCCTGAAACAGACCACCGCACATCAAGTCACTGAACACTTTTTGGAAAGTGTATGAAACAACTATATTACCGGCTGCTATCCTGGTTTTATTCAGTCCCTACGTCAGACGTGGCGGTCGAATTGTTAGTGCACATGCGTATGCTAAAGATCATAGGTTCAAATCTTGGCCCGGATTCCGGCTGTTCTGATTAAGGCTTCTCGTTCGTTTCCTTAGTTACGATGACAGGTACTTTCCTGGAGGCAGGATTATTAGTTTAAAATGTCTCTTTTACCGTAAAGAAAATTATGGATGGTTTGTAAATTAGAATATAAATGCATTTGCAAAATAAATTAAATGTATTTTATTTTTTGATACATATTCATGGACGTTGTTTATGGGCCCCGGGATTAGCGAATAGTTTAATACTGTTTTTATGTCTTCTGTATTTCTGTGGTATACGCAACGCACATAAGGAGACCCTTCTTATGTGACGTTTTAGAAAAACATTTATAAAATTATTTTCGTGCCTAAGACATATGTCAATTACCATGGCATTTACAGGTCTATCTCTCATTTATTTTGTGTGTAACCATTTTCCATTATGGCTAATACAAACGCCAAAGTAATGTAACATGTGCTAACTCTATTTGGCCTGGAAATGTTGTAAAACAGTCGTTTTAAAATTATATTTTTTGAGAATTTCTATATTCAAATAAATTAAACAGCTCTTTAGAGAGTGTCCCTGATTATATTCACAGGAACTGAGTGTCTTGGTATAAATTCGAAATGGGTACCTTCCCCCCATTTATATGTTGCCACACGCTCAAGGCTGCCTGTCGTTAGGCATTTCCCCTGCGATATGATGGAATGTTGGCTTCCCTGAAATGCGTTGCTGAATGCAAACATCCCTGACCGCACTCAACCAACAAATGATAACTGTTTGCATTCTTAACACTCTTTGCTATCAGCTAAGGACGTCTAAACAGAAACATGAATGGTATACCGCAAGAAACAGCGACCCAAAGTCCAAGTGTCTGACAACTTAATCGAAGGAAAGTTTTGTGTTCTGAGAATTTGTACGTCTGAATTGGGAGGGAAGGCGAAAATCGTCTGCGCGCCAAGAGATGTAATGTAATAGAAATTACAAGTTTCCTGCTGTTCGAGTACGTAATAGCTGTCTAACTCCTAACTTGGACACTTATGGTGATCCCTTGCCATGAAGTCAAAGCACGTCACGCCTAGTCAAGCTTTGTCACGCTTGGGCACGCGTGGTCACTAAGTCACGCTTCGGCATGTTTGCGTTATGTTACGCAAAGCTCGGTTAAATTTGGATACTTTGCAATACGTTAAATTAAGTTTCGACATGTTTGGTTAGGTTAGGTTAGGTTAAATTTGTTTAGTGGATTTTGATAGGTTAGATAACGTTTTGAAAATTTTTGTGACGTATTGATACTTATGGCCACAATTCGTCACGCCATTACTGTACGTCACGCATAGTCACGCTTGGTCACGCACGGTTACGCTTAGTCAAGCTTTGTAAATATTCGTCACGTTTCGACACTTCTGGCTATGTTAAGTTAAATTAGGCTAGTTTAGGTTAGGTTTAATTATGTTATGTTAGTTTGTTAGATTAGGTATCTTTTTGAAGATATTCGTCACGTTTCGTCACTTATGGCCACATCTCGTCCCGCCTTTACAGTACGTCACGGGTAATCAGGCTTTGTCACGCTTTTAAAATCTTGGTGATGTTTTTACACTTTCGGTGTCCTTTTCTCAAGCTTTCAAAGGAGGTCACGCCTAGTCACACTTTGTCAGTAATATATATTGTTGAAGATAATGGAGTAGACAGCAGCAGCTACTAGAATACATTATTTGATATCGCCCTAAACGTGGGATCCCTAAATAGGTGTACGAAACGCTGACTTCTGATTTTCTCTTGCGTTACGTATGTTTTGTCTTCGTTCTTAGTAGTCACAGCTGTAAGGTGCTGATGGAGCACATTTCCGTCTACAGAAACTCTGCCATTGTATTCGAATTACATTGTATTACATCATTAATCCTCCATGGACACGCGCGCATGCTTGTATTTTACACATACAAGACCAGACGTACGGCACTGCATCTCCATATAAAAGCATAAGTACGCTGTTTACAATAACAGTTATTTATTGTAAGAAATCCATTCGTTGTAATGCTTTGTTTGAACTCAGTGCATGGGAAAATGGTAGCGTAACAGAGGCCCGTCTATCTGGCTTTCCGCATTGCCTCGTCTCCAGAACCACTAAACGAATTTTAATAAATCTTTATTCTGTTGGTCGAATTTTACTTGATTCGTTTTAATTCATATAAAACATGAGGGCGCCTTCCATATGCATCAGATTTCTAACAAAAGGGGGGGTGTACATACATCTAGGGCACGCGACAATTTTTACATATGTATATTTATCGAAATGCAAGGAAGAAAGACTGACTATAAAGAAATGGTTAGATTTTTGTTCGGTAGGAGATTAGTGATAGGGGCACAAACAAAAATAATTATCAAAATATACTAAAATATAAACTTTTTGTATCGGTACTTCAAAGTGGATACAACTTTGTATCCTGTTCCTTGTAGAGACTTTTCAAGTTAACTGTTTATGAAACAACACAAGGAATAATCCATACAACATTTCTGAGGAACATACTGCCTCCATGTTTAGTTATAACCAAAAAGACATTTTCGCCGCTGTCAGAACCTATAATCTCTGATAACAGATTAATTTATGGACCTATTTTTGAGGAAAGTAATTGCTGCTTACACTGGCATCGTCGTTTTATTCCTCAGTACCTCCTGTATAATGCTAGTACAACATCTTTAAAATATCTGAGTGGCGTATTGGAATAAGTCTGCAAAGAATAATTCCAGACCCTTCCCCATTCATCATTCAGAATTACATTACAACTTAATTAATGCTGATGGTAAAAATAAAGTTTGTCCCACTATACGCCATGTAGGCGCTTGGGGTGAGAGGAGGTATAGCTCCTCTCTTCCTTGACCTCGGCACTAGATGGGGGTGAGTGGTCAGCATCACGCCCCGGCCGGCTTTACCCCCGGGAAAGGACCCCGGTACCCATTGTAGAGGAGGCTGGGTGGGCCCCAGAGCCGGTCTGGACGCAGAGGCTAGAGGAAAAATCCTCTGCCCCCGTCGGGGATCGAACCCCGGTCGTCCAGTCACTATACTGACTGAGCTATCCCGGCTCATAATGCCGATGGTAAAGTGTCTTTGTATAAACGATACTCACGAAGTTCCAGCAGGTGAAGTAGCGCCACTTGAACTTCTTCAGGACGTTGTGCACGTAGTCGTCGTCAGACTTCGTGAAGTCAATCTGTGTCAGCAGGTGGAAACTGACGTAAGCGTGGTGAAGTGACACCAGCAGATGGAAGAGAGCGTTCAGCATCGCGATGTAGCGTCCGCCTGCGACAGCGCCGATGTTATGACGACTATTAATTCGTGCTTATAAGTGCCGCTGGCTTTGTCGTCTGTTATCGCTTCCAGACGACTTGCGCGATGGGTAGCGATCGAAAGGTTTCGAAACTGTAGGGTGGGAAAAAAGGAGTTGCTGGTTTCTCAAGAACCTCTTTGTATCTGGTATTAATCCGGTGTCTGGTCTTATTCCGGTTCAAAACGAGGACTGAATATCCTGACTTGAATATTTTGAGCATCTTGTCAGCGGTCGGAAGGTAACACACGGACAAGTTTTTCGTCAGGCCAGACAGCGAGAATATTTTTCGATGGTACTCTGTAATTTACCGATTACTTTTCAAAGTTTTTCAGATGTGTTTTATTCGAAGAATCTGGCCGTATTGAGAAACTTCAATCACGTGGTTATTGGTTTCAAATTCCAAGAAGCAAAGTTATCGAAGTAATAGTTTTACCTGAAGATATCCGTCTTCTGGGTTATTGCGCTGATGACGGAGGCAGTATGACCTCTGAAACGTTGGTTAACATCGACCAGACTACACAGCGCAACAACCCAGAAGACGGAAATCTTCATACTCATCGCCCTGATGACGGAGGCAGTATGACCTCTGAAACGTTGGTTAACATCGACCAGACTACACGGCGCAACAACCCAGAAGACGGATATCTTCATACTCACCGCTGTGAGAACCTCAAGTCTTAATAGTTTTACCTCTCTGCCGTCTTTAAAATAAACTTCTCGGAGGGAGACTACCTTTTATAATTTTGATTTTCCGAATAATCTTCGTTATGCAGCTGTTTTTAGACGTAGTACATCGATGGCAGTTGTAGCAAAATGTTTTCTGACTTTCTTTTGGAATTCAACAGTCGTCAAAGTGTTTTACGAATTACGAAATTTTAATCTGGAAACACTGCCTAACACTGAATATTCAGGATTTCTGCTATAAAAGTGTGCCCAATAAATAATTTTGTTCCGCCTTGTACTTCAGCTGCATGAAATATTAAAAGTGTATATAGAAAATAGTCGCTGACCAGAATGATCGCAGATTCCAGTTGGTGTTAGGGGTGTCGGTGGTATTAAGCCGAATCAGAACAGGTTCTAGTGGCGGGCTCCTGAAAACACGACAATGAGCATTCGGATTCCGTAAGAGGGATGGATTTTCGTGATCAACTGAGCGACCATCAGCTTCTTAAGGATGATCTATATTCCAAACGTTGCTTACGATGTTCACAGACTCTTGAACTCTATTTGTTGCGGGGACTGTTTCAACAGTCTTACAGTGAGACTTATACATCCTCTTTTGTTCGTGAAATCGTCATATAATGTTGACAATTACTTAAGTCTGAAGGTTTCTAGCAATGGTGCGTTAAAATGTGTAAAATTGTTCTTTCGGAATTTCTCCATCTTCTGATATCTAAAATTATAAAACTACAACGTTTCGGAAGCTGGATTCGGCTTCTGTCTTCAGGTAAAAGAAATAGGGGGAAGAGGTAAGACAATATATCAGTTGGACCTCCTGGTTCAGCTAGCCTTAGACCTGGCTAATCTGAAATTCAAGGAGGTGGCTGTCTTCTGGGGTGTTGAACCATGTATATTGACCGACGTTCCAGAGCAGTCTACTGCCTCTATCATCAGGGTGCAACACTCGAAAGACAGTCATCTTCATACTCGTTGCTGTGAGAACTTATATCACCACATGATGAAGTACATTTTCCAAGTCACCTACAGATTACACAACCAGTGAGTTATACGCTGACTCTCGTAAATCGGTGGAACAAACCGAATTCAATGCTATGAAAACACAGATTTATTTCTTCTTAGACAGCTCCCAAGAAATTAGTACAGAAATTAAGCCACCAGCAACATTTGTGTGTGATGTATTTTGGTTTGGTTGTAATTTTAATGAAAATTTGGCCATTTTTTACATCGTATGTTGCATCCACTATTAACATCATAAAACACCTTATTAAATGTATTTAGTGCCAAATACAGGATCATCTTCGCCTGGCTATGATCTCTTCTCGACTTTCACTTGGTGAATCTGTTTTCCTGAAACGTTAAAAACACTCAGTAAGTCTCATTTCCAGTAAAGCCAGAACAGAATGAGAATTCGTAGACTTCGCCGATTTCTTTCTGCAGAGATCTGTGTCCATTTTCAGAATAGCCTAATTTTATTGGTGGATAAGTGTCGCTTTTCTCTGAATGCATAGAATTTTCCATGCTATTGCAAATCATCATTAACCCTGAGGTAGTGACAGGCCCGGCCGGTTAGCACAGTTACTTTCCTCAGCCAGGGGCTTCAATGTTTTTCCCTACGTTTCTGGACTCAGGAGTATCTACAGTAGTTTAGAATTAGCCTCACGATGGAAGACATTGCTTGAAACAGCAGGAATGTACTTCGTAAAGTACATTTCAATAAATCAGTTTAATTAACTACGTTGTTCCCATTTGAAACCACCCTTGCGTGACAGGAGAGTGTCTCACCCCATAGTGCACTGGCGATCGCCTCTCCCAGCAGGTAACAGACGCCGGGAACAATGAACGTGGTCACGACGTTCATCAGGATCTGTTGGGTCCAGCTGAGGTGGTAGTAGAGCGGATAGATCCATATGCCGCGGGTCCAGTATGTGTACAAATAGCTGCAACAACAGATAGTTGAACCACTGGGGATTTGTCGATTTTGAATTATGTTTAAAGAATGAGGCATATTACTTACTGATAGTTTCGATAACAGAAGAACTTATATTTATATTTATTTAGTGTTCTGTCTGACGACAGGTCCATATGAACAGGATCCTTCCATCCTTTTCTCGGACTGGGACCTGTTCATATACGTTCTTGGCAGATGATCCAGAAGTGGTTTGCCATTGCCTTCTTCTGTGTGTGAATGGAGTAATTGTTGGGATGCCACGGAGAAACCGGGGAAGCCCCAACAGAAGAACTACAAACAATTATGTCCATCATGGTATTCCGGATTATGACGCCGACACAATCCGGAATACCACATCTGAATCGGCAATTTGCAAAACCACAAGTGTCCACAAAACTCGTTTTTGAGAAAACTGAAAAGGAAGCTATAAGATAAAGTTATTTTCGGACTCGTCTTGTTTTTATAAGAACCCACAATTCTGCCGGATAGACCTATCCAAGTCACTGTGAGTTTCAATGCTTTCTTTATGGTTCTTTAAGCCAGAACATGACATTGAATTAACATTATTCCGTCATTTGTGTACTTTCGTCAGGAAACAAGACAGAAAATTTTGCGTGCACTCAATAAAAACACAGACTGAAGCATTTGTCTCCTGTGATTGTCATAGCAGCAAGAACTCAATTCTTTCAAAAAGTGGACTCATGTGGTTTGGAAATGATCGATTAAATTGACATCTTTTACCACAGTGAGTACGCTGTGTGGCCTTGTAGGTGGATACCAAAGTTTTGGAGATACTTACGTCATCCATTTCAGGGCTCTGAACAGCCCGTAATACCAACATTGACATGTGAGTAACTTGCTTCTTTGACTGACCAGGTTAGGTAGCTGAAGCAGTAGAGAAACAGGAGACCCAGGTGCATGCCCCTGCGGTGGTAATGATGCGGTCTGAGCAACATCTCCAGCACAACCACCACAGCCACATCAGTGTGCATGAAGTGGTTCACGTGAGGGGCCACGTACTCGTCTACGATCGCAGGGTACACCAGGCTTCGGTCGTAGCTGTAGATCGTCCAGAACAGCGAAAACACGACCTGCTAGCACTACATGTGGTAAGTCGATCGCGTCTTCTTTGCGTACTTTATTCTGGCGTTCCTACCACGTCATCCCGCCATTCAACTCTGTGTGTTAAGCGAATTTATGAAAGCCAGATTTCTGAATCGAAACAATGAATCAGTTCCAGAATTAAAAATTTAATTTGTGGAATGGATCCCTGACTAGAATCACGCCCGACTGAAGGGACTTAAAAATGAAGGAACAGAAAAGTTTTCACCCAGGTCAGACCGGGAATCGAAAATGAAAAACCCCCGAACAATATATTTCCAAGAAAGTCAGCACAGCAAAGGATAAAACTCGAAAAAAGAGGTAAAATAGACTGCGGCGTACCAGTCCCGTAGGAAACACGAGAGCCTGGAATAGGGACTCTCTCAGCTTCTGCCACCTCCTGAGGAGCGGCAGGTCGTTCCCCGTCACCGCACGCAGGGCGTGCTCCCCCGTGCAGGCCGAGAAGTAAACGCACTGCATTATCTGCAAGTAATCAGTCACAGATTTTGGCTTTTACCCCCCGTGGTACCGCTGACTCTGTAGGATCTGAGGTCTTCACGGCGGCGAGTCTGAAGATGGCTGTTGCGCCGTGTAGTCTGGTAGAAGTTTATCGACGTTTCAGAGATCCTTTCTGCCTCCATCATCAGGGCGATGAATAAATCACTACCGGAAATGTGGTCAACAGGCCTGTAGTTCTGGCCAGTGTTATGTCGTGTCTGCATCTGCCACAAACGTTCCTCGTGCGGCTTATTCGTCGCCCTGATAGAGGAGACATTAAGCTCCACGGAAACGTCGGTCAGCATCTGCCAGGCTGCAAGGTGCTGCTGTATTCCTTAAGACAGCCATGATCGAAAGAGGACAGACTTAAAAAGATAAACTAGTCGGGTATGAAAAACAAGATGTCCGTAAAGGACTTTAGTGTGTATTCTTTTGGAACATGGAGACGGAGATGGGAGAATAATATTAAAGTGTAAACGTGTGAAGTATGCTCAACTGATTCTGGTGGATGTTCGTGACGAGTAATTAAAATTAGTTTTCGTAGCAACAGGGCATTTCTTAACACTAAACATAACCTACGCTGCTTAACAGAACACCTGGTTACACTTTGGTTGACCTGTGAGCCTTTTGAAGACTTTCAATATGCGTTATCCAACTGCTAACTGAACTTGAACTTCGTACATGAGAATGTTACGTCGTCGTATTTGGCGCACAAGCCATGCGTTGTCATTTGTTAGCTGATCTCATTTTTCGTTCCAAAGTCAGGCTGTAGTCAATAAGACGAGGAACTCTGGACAGACCGAGAGTAAACGTCATCTTTAAATGTTTTAAGCATCCGGCCATTTGTCCTCTGTGCGTGTATCTGCCGAAGTTATACATCCTTGAATAAGAATTATTTAAATTGTTTAATCCGGGATTAAATTAATAATACAGGTTTAGCTGTGGTATAATCCGTCCGACTAGATCCGGAAATCGTGAACTCTGACGCAACATAGCAACAGTTTCCTTCACGTCCTAAAACAAATTACGGGACACAGTCTTATTTAATTCCACTTAATAATGTCTGCACGGATACAAAGTGACACAGAATAAGACAACTTATTCAGAAACCCTGATGAAATAAAACTGTTGGTTCTGAGCTAGAATAAATTTCCTTGAAAAGTATTGGTAACCATGAATTGACTTCTCTGCAAAAGTTTTATCGTGTGGGTAAAAAATCCACTCAAAACTTGGTGCGTTCCAGAACCCAGCGAAATGTAAATTCTACAGCAGTGACTGCAGAATGTAATATAGGAATTGTAATGCGACAAGGACTACACATGAGAACTTAGAAAGCGGAAGGTGTAGAATTCAAATCCCGATGCCTTCCACGTTCAACCCGGTGAGATACTAGGGTCATGTTAAGGTCAGCGAGATAATCCAACAAGTAAATACAGACGCTTAATCTGGTATCACACCTCGACGTAATGCATATCGTGAAATAGCAGAAAAAGCTACATGTCCACTCCTAATAGTTGGGCTGATTTTGGAAACGTCACCATATTCCACGTCGTGGCGTAATACGTAAAATCCGCTTTCCTTTGTCAGATTTCACTTAGTGAGATTATGGGAACGCCCGAGACAGAACACGAGCGAATGTCCCTTACCAGGTTCCACACCGTGAAGTATCGAAACCCCATGTCCCTCATGACAGTGAGGTATCTGTCCGTCGCTCCTGCGTAGTTCACGGTCAGCAGATGCACAGTCGTGTAGGCGTGGTGCAGACTCACCAGCAAATGAAAAGCTTCCAGCAACATCTCGAGCAAAATCGGTCAGAAGCTCTGCATTTCTGTCAAAACACACGAAAATGACCGCGTGACAATGTTGCGATAGCCGACCTGAAATAATTAATTTCTAACAGTGTGGGTAATATTTAAAATTCGGTATCGAAATGTATTATTTGCTCTGGGTGCACAGTAATACGGAATTAAATTTCCAGACTCTGAATTGAAACTTTATTTCCAAGATTAAATGTAATTTTAACCAGTCATTTAAAATGTAATTTCTTAGATGCCTTAACCTGCCCTTAGAATACGCAAAATTGACATATAACGCGTAGAACAAGATTTTACCCCTCGTAGAGGAGCAGAGAAACATTTGTTCAACCCACAACAAACAGCCAAAATGTTTTGTTTGTAATATACTGCATAAATCTTGGCACGGTTCTGCTTAATGTATTTTGACGTCTTAATAAGGATGGCAAACTGTTTGCGAATATCATCATGACAACACAACAGTTTCTTGCGAGAGTTTATACCTGTTACAAAATAACCGTCAATATGAAAACATGTGGGGGGGGACCCCCCCCCCCCCCCGCAATGTTATGTAACAACAAGGCCGAAAAACTGCTTCCTTAAGGAGGTCACATAATTGCCTTGAACGGTCTCGTAATTCTGGAATAACGACCAGTATGTGGCAGGGACAGTCTCTCGAGAAAATGAAAGTGCGAATAATTTTGAAGCTCGTATTTGCAGTGGAGCTTTGAGAGACCCAAATGCCCGTTGTGTGAAGGAGAGCGGTGATTCTGATTAATCATGCCAAAGAACAAGAACATTAATTCCATGGCTGACATTAATATAAAACTTTAGTTATTTATTTCAATTCTTTTAACTCCTGCCCCCTCCACATACCTCGACCGCAAGAATTCCGAGTTCCGTGGGACTCTCTGTTGCCATTCGATATTACACGTCCATATAATCAGTGTAGTTGAAAACAGTAATCAAATTCCTCTACAATTAGAATGACCACAAGAAAAGCTGCCTTTATCCTCACTTGATGAATGCAAAACTGTTTTAAAGCGACCTTCTTTTCGTAAAATTTCTAAGTCAAAAATCTGTTGTTATTATAATAAACTAGGGCGTTCATAATTCTTGCAAAAGGCCTTGTAACTTCCAGTATGAGGACGATTTAATCAGGGACAATTTAAGTGAACGGTTCATGTAGAACGCAAAAGTAACATGAGGTACAGGAAAGTTTAGTTGGTTACCTCCAAGGGAAATGAACACTTGGCAGACGGGATAATATTAAAATTGATATTGGGGACTCAGCTGACTCAGGACAGTATCAAACAGTGAACCTTTGTTAAGTATAGTAATAAACTCTCAGTTCCTACAAAAGCAAGAATTTCTTCACAAGCTGCGTTACTATTAATTTTTCAACCAGTACGATAAGCCATTTAGTAGATGTTAAGTATTCATCCCGCACATGCTTCTTAAGTGTCACGCCTGTGTGATCTTGACTTAAAACACTGTCGCAAACTTTGTCTTAATTTACGAATAACGCGAGACACCCAACAAACCTTCACTTTAAGCAACGATTTCATTATGGTAGATACCTGGCTTGAGTTGAGTAGGCAACGCTCAGAGCCGTAAACTCAGCACAACTGAAGGCTGTGCCCGGTTGAGAGCGGGCGGCCTTGATTGCACGCTCCAGTCTGCTACAAAATGACGACATTTGCCTGCAATTATGACGTCCAATCATTCAACTGATAAGTTGCAATCTCACCGTCGTGAAATCCGTTTTTCTGACCAAAACGTCTAACTTCCCATGCTTCAGACACACCTGTTAGATGTTAATTACGTTTTAGAAGAAATTCTTGTTCTGTCAGGACGTGATTTTCCCCATTTTGGATGTACACTCGGGCTGGACTCTCAGGCAAATGAAGTATCCTGAGCTACACAGATTTACGACGCAATTCAAAAGACTAAATTAAACTAAGAAGTTGTTGTTAACACTGACTTGATTTCCGCCAAGACGTTTCGTGGTTTTGATGCCATTTGGATACCAAGGTATCGCCTCCAGCTTCACCCTAAAAGATCCTCCGAAATAACTCACTTTTTTAGTACATGGGTTTACAAACCGCTTTCATTTTCATTGAGGTGTGAAAGTCACCTTCTTTCTAACGATGTACCATAGGGTGACGTACTTACGCATTCCTTCGTTTGCTGTAGATGTGTGGGAACGATTAAAATATCGGATAATTTTTGCTAATCCTTTCAGCGATGCTTTTAATATAGGCGGGAAAAAGACCATCTACCCCGGCACTTCTTCGTGGTTTATTTGAAGTCACCCCAGCAGAATACCGCGATGTTATCTTAAAACGGGTCATGGGCAAACCTAACCTCATCTTTTATTACGCCAGTAAACATGAAAAAACACTTCCTCTCTCCGGACCATCGGACTGTGACGGTGACAAGTTACGACGGTCTTGCATTGGTCCACAGGCATTGACACTACACTTCTATACTTACAAGTGTTGCCACTCTGCTCTCTAACAAATACGCTGTGTCCGTGGGTTTTGGTTTCTGGTTTCGGGTGAGATCCGTGTCGAATGTTCGGCGAACGTATACGAATATATTTTTAATGAATTGAATATAAACATGAAGTGTTTTTCCTTCACCGGAATGACTCCTTGAACGCAACCAACTACACACTGAATTGTGATCTCAGGTGACACTGATCACTCCTAATGACAAAGTTTAGAATTGTAATGAATTTTAAGGATCTGCAAAGAGAGATTTTGTGGTCAGTTGAACTATTCTTGTGTTATAAATCTGTTATACTCTGCATCGCTTAGGGTGCAGATACACAAAAATCTAAATTTAATTGACTTTACTGGGTTTGGGTATTTTATTCATCTGCATCCTTACTTCCTTCCTCTGAAAATTACTGCATGAACAGAAAGGGTTTTAACAAATACCGAAAAATGCACCTGTGAATGGCATTTTATTGAAAGTATGGAAGAAAAGCACTTTCACAATGTATAACAGCTACACAATACCGCATTCGCTCAAAAACGATATTGTGTCATAATACAAAAACAGGTGTTGCCATCCCATTATTGTAATTTCTGAAGTAATATGCTCAGAACGATGATAAATAAAGACTTCAGGAATTCATAAACATGTAACTAATGAACAAACACATAACTTCATTTTGTAACATTACACACCATGCCATTCTTGATTACCAATTGTGAATATAGACCACATTCTAGTACGTGAGGTCATAGTAACAGTGGCATAAGGACCCAAATAACAACCAGCCATCTTTATTAAATATTGATACAAACTGTTCACAAACATTCTAATAATAAATCTACTTCTTCTCACGCTTTTCTAGAAAATGAATTACGACAGAATGCCGCTCGTTTTATTCTCAGAACGGATTACTAAGAAAAGATATTCTTGGACTGTTCTCCGCATAGCAGTTTCAAAAAAAGTTCATTTAACAAACAGAACACAAGTTTTTATTTGATACCATCCCGTGCCATTGCAGTGTTAACGTAATTCACAAAATCCTCTATGGGGGAAACTGAAATACTGAAAATAGCATTAGCCGAGTCAGAGAAGGGGGAGTGGTCTTATTTAAATGCAACCACACAAATCAGCACAGTTGCTGGTGTTAATGAAGAGTGATTAAGGAACAGAATGAATTGATTGACGATACACAGAAATGGGAGAATCCTGAAAAACATTGCTGCAGCGCACACTGCACATGAAGGAATGCTGAATGATCTGGCGTACAAACTATGCACGGCCACATCGCACGGCGAGTCTTAAAGGGCGCGATGGCATTTTGCGACTAGCGTCGATACGATAATTAATTTGAAATGTTTTTTGCTGCTGATAAAACAGACCCTGAAACAAGAAAGTGTCACAGTATTCATAATATGTATATGTGTGGAGGAACTTGTGCAAAAACACTCCACAATGAATGGAAGCACATAAATGTGACAGCGGAGTAAATTATACAGCCTGTAACAATGAGCTGCAGCAGAATATTCCATTACATACAGAGCTGGTGCTTTCAAGTAACCTTTAATTAACTTATTACTACTAAATTCTGTATACAAGAATATAAGCAGCACCAAAGAGGATGTTAACTGATTACGGGGGCCATACCACTGGTTACTATGCCTTAAAATAACATGGCAGAAACATACAATACATAACAATAATAAGAGCAATATCCTTCATCTTCAGGCCTATGTTAATACTGGGACACTAACCAGTTCACACATTTCTCCCTCTTTCATTTTCTATGCCAGAGGCACCCACATACTTTGGTCAGAGACGACAAACCTTTATTTCTATGCATAATGCATGAAGTGACGACATCTACATGTCCGTGGATTGGGGGGGGGCCTTTCTACTATAATCAAGCAAAACAGGAATCACCAGATGAAATGTTAACATTCAACTTATTGGTTTCAAAGCGAATTTAGTCAGAAAATAATGAGGAAACAACTGACACTCGTTATGCAAAAATAAACCTTTCAGATTTATTTTTGGTACATGAATGACATGCAGCATTGTTTCTGCTGTACTACAGAGGGTTGGCTCTGAGGACTAAAAAGTACCCCCCCCCCCCCCGTGCTATGTACGCTGTATGAACAGAGTGTCAGTATAATTGCAATTAAACAATTGATTAAACATGAGAAGGGAAAATGGTCAGATAGGGTTAAATCAATTTTGGGGTAGTAGTTTTCCATTGACAATGTCATGAAACAAAGTAATTTCCAACATACTCATTTTGAAAACATGTGTGTATATAGAAAATATCTTTTTAGGTTGCTGTTGGAAGTTGAAAATAGATATTACCGTCTCAAAACATTTAAAAATTGTTTTGTATACCACAAGAAGTGTAACACATTAGGAAAAATATACATAACATATCAGATTTGCTGGCATGTTCTATTATAACCTCTAGATTTTCAATTTGTTAAAGATAAAAAGAGTAAATCAGATTGGCAAGACAAGCAAGAACCTTCAATATCAAATTTGATCAAACTCAGTCCACTTGTTTGAGAGTTTTAAAATGACAGCACAAGAACCAACTTTGTTTAGCCTACTTCCCTAAAAAGCTAAAAAGTGAATTTTTCAAGAACATCATTACCAATGTGTCAGAAAAACAATAAAACTGGTAGGAAAAAAGTTTGCCAGGACGCAGCTTGTCTTCATATAAAAGTCCTACAGTGGATTAAAGAATTTTGAAAAGAAATTTTACTTTATCTGTACATAACAGACTATACTTTACTGTATTTGTAAAAGCAGACACAAGATATATTGAAATTAAATTTAAGCAGAACATTAAAATACTGCTATAGCATAGTTTCCTGTCCCTTTGGGCCGTTAATGCCCAATATTGGGTGCCTCTGCTCTCAATTTACTAACATGACCAGTTTCTCACCAGGTACAGGTAGTTCTGCTCTCTTGTAAAATTACAGTACATCTCAGTGATATATACACATATGTAAATGCAAGCAGAACCTTCAGAGAGACCACAAAACTGAACACTTGGTTCTGGACAAAACAAACCCTACAAAAATAGTTAATGCTTAGTAAACAATAACAGAAAGTACTTAAGTTTAGACCACTTCCTGCATGAGAAGCAGCACCGCAATCAACCACCTTAGCTTGCAGGGTCCTCAATCACTCCAGAAACTGTACACACTCAGACTCTTAATTACTGTCCATTATAATGTCAAAAATGGACACAAAATTGTGCTTAACTAGTGCGTTCATTATTATTTGAGGCAAATATATGGTAGAATAAAGTGGCAACATATTTCCTCCATAATTGTAAGAGAAATAAGAACCCTGTAAAGTGAATAACATTCTTGAACCAGATCTGAAGATAGACAAATTCCAAATAAAGTAAAACTGTGCAAAAATTTCACAGCCATTTCACGTAATTCAGATATAGTTCTCCTGAACCTCCCCTCAATCAAGCACAAATAACATTTCACGGGATGAGACAAGTTTTCACTGAAGAGAAAGCTGACACTGTATGCTCTAAGCTACTGAAAAAGTGTCATTAAACAGACTATAAATATATAATGAAGAGAGAGGGTACATCCAAATCGCTGCTTGTGTGTGTGTGTCTAAAGAAATCCAGAAAAAAGATACATTTGGAATGTCAAACCAGTGAAGAAAAGAAAATTGAATGTCTGCAGACAGTCACTGTCCTTGGCCTGACTGTTGACCCTGCAACACCGCTTTCTACAATGCATCGTAACAGGCAGACTGGTGCCTGAGGTGGAAGATTGGAGAGGAAGTAGCAGTACAATTATGAACACACATTACCTCCATACATTTGTAAGATTCAAAAATAATTATTTTTTTTTACAAATTTTACATCAACATGTTTTCATTTGAAAACTAGGTTCAGTATAATGAATAAGAGTAGACAATAAATATGCACCTGCAGAATGAGCTCAACTTGCATCACTTGGAGAAGAAATGTCGACATAAAACTGATATGTGCCTACAGACATGGGTGGTCAAATTGAGCAATACCTAACTTCTAGCTATAACATTAAAATCCCCATAAAAATAATCACGAACAATTTTCAATTATAATTCATTTAGAATAATTTCAATGATTTTTTTAACAACTCTAATATTATTGGTATCATGATGGAGCCACAACACAATGTTCGATTTTTGCAACAAATTTGCCAATATGATAAAAGAACTGCAATCTAACAAGCGAAACAATAACTTGTAGAGAGGATAAAAGTTTACTTGAATGACTGAGTTGATAAAATATTCTCATCCATGGACGAGTTTCAAAAGTACCACACTAAGTAGCTAAGTTTTAAACGACCTAGGGTAAATGTCACAATAACCACCGTTAAAAATGGCACTGCCATAAAGAACTTTGCATCTATTTATTTATTTGGTATAACAAGATACCTACAGCAGTTCTACGTGTATTCTGTTAAAGAGAGAGAAAAGATATATGATCGTATGCAATACTATGTTTGGTTGAACACTATCCTAGGAGGTCTAAAAGTGTTGTCCGGTTTGTGCATTCCTTTACAAGCGAATCTGCCGGCTCTACAAATGACAAGGCAGAGATCTCCTACTTCCTAAGTTCTTAACTCAGCACTAAGAGGGGCTCAGCCACAGATTCAAACTAAGCTGAAACTTGTAACCCCCCCAAAAGCAGTGACAGCAACTATAAATATGATATATATGTATGTATACAAGTTGCAAAGTTAATGCTAGGGGTGTCAAACATAACCTAAGGGCCAGTATACCCATATATGGAACTATCTATCTCTTACTCTCATATTGACCTACATACTGATTGCTGGGAATGGGTTACCCACAAACTGTGGTTTGAGACAAGCCTGCCTCAGATTAAAATTCTTATAATATAAACACATTTCCCATATTGTAAAATATACTCTCCCATTTCTCCACATTAAAATTACATTTAATTAAAAATACTTCATTCGTATTTACATATCACACTCACTGAAGGAAGTATCACACTGTGCAATGTATATGTGATATTCCTCTTTGTTGTTTCTTGCATAAATGTACACCAAACCAAGTCCTGAGCACACCTGCCATTTACAAGAACACAAATGTCACAAAACGTACAAACTGCGAACACATCGGTAGGGGTGCCAACCTCTGTTCTTTTAAGAACACAGTTCAATAATTTAGGCACAGTTCTGTAGGTTTTCTGTTGTTAGTAGGCCTGTTATTAATAGAGAAATAAGCATCGCCATGTACTGAGATGCTCTTTAAAAATTCACCATCTCATTTTTGATTATGAATGTGCCACATCCTTCTGTTTCAATAATTTGTCTGGACTGTTTCCCCGCATTTCATGGTATCCATTTTATTAGATTTCCTAACACACAGACACCTTACATAAAGTGGAAATGTCTTGGGAACAATATCTCATTATTTTGTTATTTTTAATACTGCCATTAGACAAAAACTAATCACATGTAAGTTAAAGTTGTATTACATTTCATACTGAACACAATCGTCTTCCTCGCATGTTTCATCACATTTCAATTGTGACATTAGCATAAATTCACAATGACGTTGTTCTGGGTTTTGACACAGTGTAGGCTTGTAACTAGATACCGACACTTCGGAGAAACAAGACTGACAATAGAGACAGTAAATTTCTCTGAAACGTTTGCATCTAGTTAAGAGTGTACTCAGTGTCAAAACCCAGATCATCCACACCCTCACCATTGTGAGTACTTCATCTCAAAACACAAACTGAATTTCTAGGCTAAGCTCCAGGCTGTACACTGTAAGAAAAGGGCTGAAAATTGTTATAGAAATTACGAGCATCTAATTTCCAAACAAAATAATCTATCTTTGGTCTTAACAGCAGATTATGAGAAGAAATGCATACACTATGCAATTTCAACCTTTTTCGCTGTTGTCCACATTAGTTGGGCTACACTGCATGTGGAGAGAGATTTAAATATCTTCCCAATACACAACAAATTATAAGCTTATGTTCTTCTCTCATAATACCACAGATGCTGCTGAATATTTGTACAAAGATCTGAAAAGACAGACACTGGCACCCCAATAATTAAAATATTATAGGCCTAACTTGCAACTATAACCTGAGAAACTAAACGGTGCTGTACCAAGGTTTAATAAATGAAGATATGTGAGTAGTCACTCCTCACATTTCAGTATTAAAAGCATAAAAAGTTTGACACCCCTGCTACCCAGTCTTGGAACATGACATGTACCGTCGATTCGGAAGATGGATGTAGGTACTTTGTTTAACAATAGAGATATGGTAAGTTTCAATAATACATACTATATGGGTTAGTCTGTCTCTCAGTGGAGTGACATTTCATTCAAATACGACTATCATTATATTTAGATACATGGGGATAATTTCAAAGATGGACACATGTGCTGTCTGGAAGTCCACGCTGCATACCAAGTGCTATAACTGAAATAACAGCCACTACCTGCCGTGACACTTCGCAGTTCAGATACCCAAGCTAGTGCCACTTCCCTGTGTCCAGGAATATGCTTCAATACCAACACTCCTGCATTTCTTTTCCACTAAAATATGTTGCATATATATAATATATTCCATACACATCACAATTACAGCTTAGACTGGAGACTGTTTGCCTGTAAATTTTTGTTTTTATGTAACTATTTTGTACCAGTCAGTAACAACCAGAGAAAATATGCCTTCTTTTAAAGAAAAAGAGCCTTAGAGTGCCTGACATGTGCTCTATCCTTCAGGGGGGGGGCTACATTAATACAAGATCTGCAGGGCGGTAAAGTTTGAATGCATAATAATGTGAGTTCCAGGGAAAATGGCTGCTAGTGTGCTTCATTACTGCAAGCTATGCAGTGAAAGAGCTAAACATTCTGCATTATCGATCACTTTTCCAGGAAATGAATATACATTGTGCTAATTAGAAATTCAATGTGGTTATCGATGCAAAAAACTATGCACACAGCAATGAGTCACCACAGCACAGAAAATATTAGACAAACAAATTATTTCTAAATGAACTGCCCAACACATATCACAGTAGCCACTCAGTTTCATATATGATTCAGACATAACATCTGGTGCAGACAAGAGAGATGTGGACTTCCTCAATGCAGCCCATGTAACGGGCAGCAGGTTGAAAAAAAAACTTATTATGCATGCATCAATAGGTCTAGTTTGAATGTAACTATCAGAGGAAAAATTTTTCAACATGAATTATATAGCCTATGATAGCTTGTGCAATTCAACCCAGCAGTTGTATAGCAATCACTGGTTGAACTACAATAACAACAATATTAACATACTGCCACTTATAATAACTGTGCCACAGAGGCACACAAACTTAACAGAACTACGCTACAGCAGTCACAGCCACACAAAACATAAAACACTACACTAACTCAAATATATTTCACGTAACTATTTTTCAAAACATTTGCTCCATAAATATATAATACTTGTAAATAACATTGTACATTATAATGGAATCTGTGGAGCATATGTAAGTGAAATAAGAGGTCATCAACATTAATGAAAGATACAAACGTACTGTGAGGATGGATAGCTTCTTGATGTGCAACATCAAAACAAAACATTCAAAAGCAGTGAACTTCCTTGAACTGTTTCTTCTCTCCATGAAATCCCAGATTAGTTTGTGTAATGATTCTTTGTGAACCTACATTAATTTACTAACCGCAAACACAAAACAGCAGAAAAACCTGAACCTTGGGAGTTCATGGTGAAATAAGTCTGTGTGAAATTTTTAACAACCACAGAGTAGGACCAGATACAAATCAACTGTTGAGCTGCTATTAACCTTTCTTCCTCTTCACAGTGATTACTAAAGAAAAAGATGTTCAGTGACTCCATTAATCACCACCTTGACGTTTATGCCGATGTCAGGCCTCATATTTTATAAAAGAGTTAAGAGATATCAACTGTTGCAATAATTAATGCTCTACATATACTAATAATCTCTAAGCCACTCCACTTCTAATGTAAAATATTAGTTATAAGGATGAGGAACCTCTATCCCCAAGTGAAATACATATCATTAGAATTATATGTAAATGTGTGTTAATTCTTGGCAACATTAGCAATCTCACTCTGAGGAATCACGTGAAATATAACTGAGTAAATATAGTATGGGGGTGGTTTATACACATAGAACATTTGTCTTTAATATGTGAACTTAAAACAACCACCAAGACACCTTCCTACACCCATTGTGTCAAATACTGGTTTGTTAATTCATAAACACATGCTTTAGACAGAACAGATCTTTGTTGATTTCCACAATTTTATTGTTAGCAAAAATTAAGAATTCCACTTTCCCAACAGAAAGATCCCAATAGCATTACTTCATATTGTCATCACACAGGATCAAATGGTCTTCCAAATATGGATTTACCTCTCATAATAGGGTTATAAACTCTGTACTCAAATCTTAGTAACACTGCTGTTCATAACTCAGCAGGCTTTCAACTTTCAATTATTTACAATCACAGTTTACTTCTGTGAGGTGACAGTGGCTGATCATCACCGAAACACGAGTTACAAGACATGTTCTATATTTCAGGGACTGAAGAACACCATACCATATCCAAGAGATAGAAGACTTGAGTTACAGAACCGAACAACAACGAAGTAAGCCAAAGCATCCTGTGATGATAAGTAGCGACTAATATCCGAGAATCATCGCCCAGTATGAAGGTAAATCCCCGTATTCTCCAAAGTACACAAACAGTAATCATAACAAAATAAGTTTTATTTGATAGATTTGTACTTAGACACGTGGGTGGTATTAAGTGTGTCATAAATCCAATCCTCAATGTAAATAACTCATTAGACAAAAATATATCTCTCCATGAAAACAAAGAGGAAGAGAAAAAATACCAACAGTACAGAGAAAATGAAGGCCACGTTATCATTTAAACAATACTGCTTTATACACGTCTACAGGCAAGACCTTTTGCCACATATCTCCTTCATTTACAAAGAGAAATCTAGAATGTGATGTGCAAGCAAAAACTGGCCCCTCTGCTGCCTAGCCGCATGACCTGTTCTCTGGGAACACAGTGATCACTGACAGTTTCACAGGGCCCTTTTACTATTTTTATTGACAGTATTGTAGGCTAATAGCACCTGCTAAATGAATATATGATTTATGTATATTTAAACATAATGAAGACTGTGCTTTATACTGGTTACCTTTTTGAGGCTTATAATTTAACAGGTATTTGAGTGGGCCTCTAATTGACATTTATAAGGCCCCCCCCCCCCCACTTCCTCTCTCTATATATACACAAATATCATGAAACCAAAATTAAGAATGTAAATCAATTCCAGCCAAAATTTTGTACAGTACGTATATAACACCAACTGTGTCAGCTTGGCCAGCAATTGGAAAAATATTTTCTCACAATTTTAACTGTTTGCTGTATGCATATGGATATAATTAAATACAAATACAGTGGAACCTTGACGTAACGCGGGTTTTGGAGGACAGCATCAGTACCCACGTTATAAGCTACCAACGTTATATGTGAAATATGTAAAACATGTAATCATATTGGGGGACACGATCACAGCTGTGGTATATCCGAGTCCGTGGTATATCTAGGTTCCATTGTAATATGGGTAGACTGACACACTAAATTTAAACAGTCCTGAGTCATCTCCAATTCTTCACATATTATTTTGAAACACTAAAAAACCGAGAAATACTAATACTTCTTAAAGATATTTCATGATTTCATGAGAAGAGAAGATACATTCTTGAGTTTTGCTTTCACATCTCCAATACAAAGCACGGTAACTTGAGCACACAAAATAAGGTGGTATACTTTTTACCTAATACTGACCCAGCAAAATATCCAAATATGTGTCATATGTTCATACAGAGACTTTTTACATTTTCAGATCTTTTCACTGAGATAACATTATACCACATACACGACATCTTGCTGCCTTTCACTGACTAGAACTGTGTCCAAAAACAGTTGAATCAAATGCATGAAAATACTGTTTGTCACTGAGCAGGGACATGACGGAGGGTGTGATTATGTTGCCCAACTATAGGGAATTGTGAACAATGATTCTGAATACAGGAATGATCAATTCAGAAGAGCCAACAGCCCAAGACATGCTAAAACAGACTTAATTTTCTCACATAATTTTCTATGTACTACTCTCATCTTTCCTCACAGGAAATAATGGCCATAAAGGTGTCACATATGTAAATACCTACTGAGAGATCAATTATGTAGCGTTTGTATTTACTTGGACGGACCGAGGAAAACAAAGAGCTCAGAATAAAATACTGCCTGAAGAAATGCACACACTTTGGTCACCTGAACTACACAAGACAAGCTGTCATGCATAGAAACATATGAATGGTCAGTTTACAATTAATTATAAATTGCATAACATTCATTCCTGTAATTTTAAATATGTTAATAATACATTATATCACAAATTTTTTATGCTTTATCAAGCAAATGAAAACTCAGCTGGAGGGATAATTACAATTAGTATTGTCTTAAAAGTATGATATACGTATAGACCACTCACATGTAAATTTTGTGAGAAATTATTGTAATATTCAATTAATTATAACTCAACTGATACAAATGGCTGAACTGTGTTAGTGTGTCCAGATTTCTCTTTGTCTGGAAGGAACATATGGCAACTCAACAAGAATACTGAACACCAAGATGTTCAAAACCTTACATCAACGCTCCGCCGCTCACAAAGTTGTTAGAGAGTGGTTGGGAATACTGAACTGCCATTGGCACCTTGTTAGGTTTCCCTGTCTGCTGGTAGCTAGGGCGTGGCTTCTTCCAGTAGGGTGCCATTCGAGGTTTACTCTTTCCCCCATTCAGAAGTTTGTCTTTGTGTTTCCTGGACCCCAAATGCTGTAACATGTTAATAGCAGGATGTTTTACAGATTATCCATGCTACAAAAGAACTGTATTATAAAGTTATCTTAACGTAATAAATTATTCTATGTGTTTAAACACGTATTCTGATGAGTGGGTGAATGCGGGGGAGGAAGGAGAGAGGGAGGACAGGGTGGGTAAGGAGGGAGAAGGGCTAGGGAGGGAGGAAGAGGGGGTTGAAAGGGAGAATGGGGCAGGGGAGGATAGAAAGGGGGAGGGTAGGATGGAGAGAGTGGGGAGGGGGTGGGAGCAAGAGGGAGGGCTGACAGGGAGGCTATTGAGGGAGAGGGGCTAGGGAGGTAAGGTGAGGGAGGCTAAGGTGGGACGGTAGGTAGTGAGAGGGAGGGTAAGAGGGAGGGGTGACAGGGAGGGCGGGGGAGTAGGGTAGGGTAGTGAGGGAGAGGGAGGGGTTTCATGGTGGCTAGGGAGAGTTGGGGAGGGGAGGTCTACGGAGGGAGTGGAGAGAGGAGGGGAGGTACATAGGCTAGGGAAAGAGAGGGGCTAGGTAGAGTTAGAGGCTAGGAAGGGAAAGAGAGTAGGGGAGAGAGGAGGCTAGGGAGGGAGAGGGGGAGATAGCGGATATGGAGGGAGGCTAGGGGAAAAGAGGGTAGGGAGGGAGGGGTAGGGATAGAGGGATTGGGAGATGGGTATGGGGTAGGGATAGAGGGAGGGAAGTGGGTAGGGAGGGAAGGGGGATGTTAAGGAGGGATAGAGAGGGGATTTGGAAAGAAAAGAGGGAGGGAGAGGGAGGACGGGCGGGAAAGGATAGGTAGAGAGAGGGAGACTGGGGCAGGGAGAAAGAGGGTGGCTAGGGAGGGAGAGTGGCAGAGGGGGAGATAGGGAATGAGGCTATGGAGGGAGGGTAGGGAGAGAGAGGGAGGCTACTGACCTGCTCAAGCTGAATTTCAGAGTTGAGAGACACATTACATGTGTCACAGAAGTATTTGTTGGTCTTAGCCCCAGTTGCATCTGGCAGCTTCTGCACACCTGGGGGAACCTCTCCTGCAGCTGCAGGGCCTGAGACCACCTCCATTGCTGAAGTCCCAGCATCCAAACCTACCGGCACCACTGATCATCAATACTATCTATGTATCACATCAGCCGCCTACCAAGGGTCGCATCACTGATGGGATAATAAATCAGATTGATTTATCGAACAAGCCGAGACCAGGGGCGCACACAAAAAGAAAAAAAGACACAACACAAAATAAATCCATACACTCAAATTGCCACCACACATTAACATTATTAATACCACCAAAACTGCAACTATAAACTGCCAAGCTATTATCTCTCCAGACTAGCACATAAAAATATTTACACAATTTCAACTACATTGTCATATTGTGGGATTAATGATAATGTATGTATTCCAGTTGAAAAGTATAACACCTACAGTGTGTGTGTGTACATTTAAAATGCAAAGCATTCAATTAACAGGGTTCTGCTAGTTTCAAATGAAGAAGGGTTGCTGCACACTTCCAGCTTAATTAATTTGCTGCTTTCACACTCTTTAACTTCCTTTAAATTTCATATATAGGAAACCAACCTACAATTTAATTATGTACATATTCTACCCTTCCCTCATGTTGCACAAATTTTAAAAAAATAGCCACAGCATGTCCCCCATGCTTGTATGTTTCTTTGTTCCTTAGCACTACAGCAACTTACACTTAAACTGAAGATCTTCTCCATTAGTTCAAAAGGACAAAGCAAAACCAAACAATCAAACATTAAACACAATTCAACAACTATTACACAGCAACTATGTGCCTGGCCAACATGATGGTTGTTTTGGGTGCAATGCTTTCCAAGAACACCAATCTTAGAATCACGGAAAACAAAACTGTACTTAACTGACTATATGATGATACTGTGTAATAAAACACTAAAAGGATTATTTTCCCTCTGTAGTTTGTCTTTCGTATCTGTGTGACAAATTAAAAACTTGTAATACGAAGAAACACTAGTTAACAATTGTTTTGAAGATCAGTAGCAAATAGACTGTGACTGACAAATTGGTCTATGAGAATCATGACACTTCCTTTCTGACATTCCCCTTATTGTTTTGCACTACAAATTCCAAACATTTGATAATTTCTAACTAGAAACTTTTACTTTTAGATGTACCTACTTTCAATAACAATGACATACATTAATTACTGCACTTAACTACAGGCTATTATACATTTTGTTACTTTTATGAAAGATTTTTTTCATTAGCATAAGCCATGTTATGATATGACTACCAAGTAAAATGTACGTGATTATTTAACAAAATATTTTTTAGCTTAAACTCAACCATAACTTTTGGAGTTGTCATAGATTTTAGGTCATCTTATATTCAGTTAAATAGTGAAATGTCTTGTGGGTGAAATGACCTTGGGACAAAGAAAATCTGTACTTGAAATATACCAGTATATAGCCATTAAACAACACGGCTTAAGAAAAACAAAGTATTTTAGTGCACACCTTCTAACAGTTGATAATGTTCCCAAGAAGTGGTGGAAAGCTTCAATGAGTGAAAATTAAAAAGTAATGATAAATATGCATCACAGAATGCATATGCCACAAAGCATGGTTGAAAGGCATGAAAAATTGGATTATACAAAAAATAGGCACAAGGAAGTTGTCATTTAAGACTTTTTTAAAAAACCTTACAATTTCCATCTGCAGACCTTTGTCAACTGGAGGCATGAAAATGTTTTCCTTTTACTATGCATGTCTTTCAGTACCATCAAGCCCACTCATATGACCCAGTACAAAGCAGAGCAAAAGACTGTGGCACATCTTGCTTCCTTGTGCCTACAACTTAAAGATAAGGATGGTAACATTTTAATTATAAGTGTGGCATGCTACCCGACACTAATTTTGGCACCCTTTCTGGCGACATTAAGAAATTCTGAATTAACAATGACAGTGAAAACAGTATTGGGCCTTCCGTTGTTGTACCAGGATATTTCTTGTGACATTTCCTGTTCTCATAGCAGTGAGTAAGAAGATGGCTATCTAGAAGACAGATATCTTCAGAAAAATCTTGACCACACAAATTAAAAATCAACTACAGAAGGAAGATCCTATAAAATGCAGTTAGCAATCAAAACCATCTGAACACAAATATATGACCTAACAAATCCTTTGGCTGCTGAACATGTTTTCAGCCCTCTGAGATTAAAATAAACACTCCAAAACATGAAATACAGAATGGAGACTAAATTACACATTCTTAGCGATGGCTTAGCCAGTCCACAGGAAACATTCATGCATATCAGCAAGCTTTGTTACCTTTCCTGATCCCACTCAAAGCTTACTAGCTACAAAAATGAATGCAAAATCAGATAAAATGTTCACAATCTCAAAATCCATGTTAGAGACCTGCAGTACTGTGTTACTGGCTTTCATGTTTGAGACTACTGGTGTAAAGGAATTGATCAATATATGAATATGTTTAAAAATGTATTCAGTTCATAAAAATTAGATTGTCTATCCATAATATTTTATAATTACGTTATTTTTCTCTTGATAGTTCTACATTTGTTGTATTTTCATTGACCTACATTAAAATTAGTAAAAATAAAGTTAAATTTCTTTAGTTCTTCAGCACAGTTTTTCAAACATTTTAATAATTGGATTCAACAGTTTTAAAGTTTCAAATAAATATTATTATCCTAAATAAAAAAATTAAGATACTGTTGTTAAGCATTTCTACCTTAATCAATTCACTCAGTAAACAGGCTATTTATTATCTTTTAACTCAGAAGTCATATCTGGTCTGCAGTAACTAACCAAAGGCATCTGCAATGTGCCAACCATTATAACACAGTAATATGCACTCAACCCTGAAAGCCAACATCAGCATTGTTTACTACTGGGGACCAATCACAGTAATGGCATAATGTGCAAGATATAACACAAGACATCATTAACCACAAATATCCACTGATCTGTAGGGCTTCACATTGGCTGCCTGACAACTAAGCCTAAACATCTGTCTCTGTTTTCCCACAACTCCTCAAATTATTCCTGCATTCTTTCTTCCACGTGACATCTCACTTAACTCAGTCATATCTTAGCATTTTCCTTTAAATTTAATGTTCAGAACCTTCTTTGAAATTCTCACTTTGTTCATTCTTACAACATTTTCATACCATATTATTGTTATTTGTTAATTTGCATTCCGAGGTTCTCTCTAAAAAATAATTCCTAGCTGCTTCATTGGACTTGCCAGAGTATGTAGAAATTCAGAGACTAGATGTACGTAAAGTAAAGCATCCTGCTACACGCCTATTTAGGCGCTTGGGGGGAGCGGCGGTATAGCTCCTACTTTTTCTTGACCTCGGCACCAGATTGGGGTGAGTGGTCAGCATTAGCCCCCGCCGCGCTTTACCCCCGGGAAAAGAGCCCGGTACTCATTGGACAGCAGGCTGGGTGGGCCCCAGAGCCGGTCTGGACGCAGAGGATAGAGGAAAAATCCTCTGCCCCAGTCGGGGATCGGACCCCAGTCAAACAGCCCGTAGCTAGTCACTATACTGACTGAGCTATCCCGGCTCCCAGAGACTAGATGTGATCAACAGTAATGTTCTAAGTACAGTAAATGTTTTGTGACTGCCAGAACCCTGTCTTGTGCTATGTCTTAAGCTTGTCTCCTGATTATGGTCTTCAGTACAAAGCATAAAAAGATCACAACAATGGAGTATCACTGATGCACACTAACAATTCAAAGCATCTGTACCTTTCCTGTTGACTGTGCTGGTTCCTGTGGAAGCTGTCGTGATGGTAGTGGTGACGGTGGTGGCGGCAGTTGTGGTTGTACTTGTCTGTGCCAGTTTCTGAGTGGCACCTTTCTTCATTGCTTTCTGTTTGTGTTTGTTGCCTGCAAATAACAGCTGTCTATGATCATCAAATTATTGTGTGTACAGCATATCTTATATTTACTTTGCAAAAAATTGGTTTTGCATCATTAAACATTTTCATACACATACAATTCTCATTTGTTAAACTTACAAACTGTCCACTGAATCTCCAATGCTATCATCTAAAATGCATTTTTTCTGTTCCATTATCTTATCCTATAAAGTGTTTTACAATTAATTTGCCATGTAGTTAACTTAACAATGCTTTCTCAGCCACAGAAGTTAAAGGCATCTAGTGGAACAATGACTGCGAATGATGAATCAGAAACAAAGTAGAAGGAAATAATCAAGGCCTACACAAAGGTACCATCCCACCATTCATCTGGAGGGACTAAGGAAAACCACTTATTTCTTCCACATTGGATATCCTGGTTATACTGCCAAGACTGAATGCTGTTTGTACCTGCCAGGTGGGTTTGCAACTGCTGTGAGGAATTCACTACCACATCGCACACCTCACACTTGAGGATCCTTGTTTTCTCATCCCGTGTGAAGGTCTGACCACTACTTTGCAGTTGCTTCAGAATCTCCTGTGATTTTACCTGCAAAACAACAACCATCAGTATTAAAATCTCACAACAATTAGCTGTTACATAAATTGGAAGTCACTTCCATAATAAAGATTACACTGAAGAATTGGGATGTCTCACAGTGCATTTCTCAACCGTTAATCTGCAGACAACAGCCAGTCTTACTTTATGCTCATTTCCAGATATAATATTATATACAATATAAACTTTTTCTGCAACAAGGAAAATTACTATTTTACAACTTGGAACTTGGTTTATTTTTATTTCATTTTAATGAAAAAATACTTTGTGCTGAATATTACTACTACTTTTATTACTCCCTCTTTTTTTAAAAAGAAATTCTGTGGCTGGTCAAGAGGTGAGCATGTATTTTAACAGCATCACATTCTCTAGATTCTTATGTACTGGCAAGTCTAGACAGGATGTGATAATGCTCCTTCAGCAGTTCTCATCAGTGTACATAATTTTTATACAAACTTTTTCTCATAGTACCTTTTTAGCATGCTTTGCTCCAGCAAGATGTGTCTCCAGGACAATTTGCCCTGAAAATTCTAGGCCACAAATGTCGCACTTACAGGTCACCTGGAAAGCAAAATTGAAAAAAGTCTGTGAAGGTTATGCAGTCATGAATAACGAATGAGTAAGTAAGAATATGCGAAGAAGCAATCATGGCCTATTTCAAGGCACTGACCTGATATCACCTGGCAAGACCAAGAAATCTTGAATACTTATCATGACAGTTAGTAACATCACCTAATTTCAAAATGGGTTATATACCTCTAAAATATATACAATGGATGTACCACTTGAAGCATCACAACCAAATACTGTACAGTAACTATCAGATAAAAACTTATAAAACTGGCAATAATTCCCAATATAGTGTGTTACAGATATATGAACCAAACAAAATTGTTTCCTTTAACATTATAAATTATTATCAATTAAACACATTGTTATGCAGAAAATGTTCTATGCTCTTTTACATCTTGTATGCAAGTTGGAAATAAATGAACTTGTTTACCAACCTAGCTTCTGACACTTTGCAACTATGTACTTCTTTCCACGTGTACTTCGTACATATCAAAATGACTCCAGACTTCGTAACACTACACTATCATGGAAACAATGTTTCCCTGATTATAAATAATGATGTATGATGCCAAGAAGTATTACTGTGGGAATTGCAAACCAGAGGTTGGGCACATGAAGGATCACACACTAGATACATTAAGTGCAGTGTTTATGTTGGCACTGCTAACTCCTACTACTCCAGAGTAAATAACTTAAAGGACGTGTTCATGAACAATAGCAAAAACATTAATTCTGGGGCAATTTAGACATGACAGCTGCTGAGAAATTCACTTCACAAGAGACTCGACATTTCCTGAGAATTGCAAAATTTGGAATATGGACAAATGGACAATATTCATACTTACACAATTTGAAATAAACAACACTTACACGGTTGTCATACTTGGATGGCATAAAGATTTATATCTTTAAGGAATACTAGAGTGATGGACTGGATAAGATGAGGGAGAAGGCAGGCTACTTCATGCAATATTTAAAAACACTTCACCATCTGTAAAATACTGCACCCCCAGGGACTGAGGAAAGTCAAGAAAATCCCTGGGCACAACAGCTGGTCCTTACAGGAATCAATCTGAAGTAATATTCGAAATATTTGGATGATTACAGATTTATGTGTGGGTATAATTCAGTTATGGGCTTTTTCAACACTTTTCTACAAAAGGGAACACAAAGGGTTACGATACAAAGCAAACTTTCACTTGAAGGTACTTAGCAATCAATTAACACTGCATCTGCATTTCTTATGCTCATTAGCACTGCTGATACTGGACATGTACCAAGAATGACTCAGTAGCTAACAAAAGACAAGAAAAGCTTCCACATTCTAAACTGATGACACTTCTTTTCCATTATTTATTTTAAATATATTTTTTCCTGTACAGTAAAAGTTTTGGCATGAGGAGCCAAAATTCTAACACACTTAAAAGAGAGTGGGTGTTATTGATCCTGAAAAGCTAAAATCATTCCAGTGTTTGTTCAACCATTAAAAATGGGTTTCATAAATTTCATAATCATAGATTATAAAGTGTTCTGTAAAATATATGTCCCATTCTTTAAACTAGACGAGGCAGTAGGCATCAGAAATAAAGCTACTGCCTTTGTTGAATGTTGGTACGTTACACAGAAAAAATGAATATTTATCATCTTGGATATTTTCCACTTCGCAATGCTGGAAATCAACAAAGCAAAACTTACTGCCTGTTTCTTTGTAGGCAACTTCCCCATGATATTATCCATGACTGCTTTGGTAACTGGGTCACTACTGTGGAAGTTTGCTGATGGAAGCACATCAACTGGCTTCACTGGTGGACCAGGTGTGGGTGCTGGGACAGGACCAGTCACTGCAGGCAGGGGCAGTGGTGCCACAAGAGGCTGACTGAGAGGCACTGTGCTTGGCAGAGCTGGGCTGCAACATTCCAGCAATACAGGTAACATCATGCCAATTGTCAGAAGTGAAATAGGATTTCAGGTTCTCGTGGTGGCGAGTATGAAGATGGCTGTCTTCTGAGTTCTAGCATCACGTACTCTGGTAGATGTTTACTGATGTTTTAGAGGTGCTTGCTGCTTCCATCATCACCTTGATAATGAAGGCAATAAGAACCTCTGAAACTTCAGTAAACTTCTAGAGAACTATATGATGCTACATCCAGAAGACAGCTATTTGTCATAAGTGAAATTTACCATTCAATACAGATGTAAGGCTTGCCCAACATGCAAGACTTCCTGCTCATGTAGAACCAATAACATTACAAAAGCTTAATACATGCATCTTAACAACTTAAAATGGGTGAGAAAGGAAGGGGCTCCTGCAAAATTATGGACTTATGCACAAAACACTAAACATCCTGTCTTAAATACTCTTTCCTTTACTACCAGTTCAAGGAATATGTGGAACAGGAAACAGAACGTTTAAACAAACAAGAAAGGATACAATGCTGAAATTTATTAAGATGATGGCAGTAAAATTTGGGTTAAAAACAACAAATAAGTTATTAGAATCTATGCAGTGGAAATTACTTTTTCAAGAAGTGCCATGGATGTACCAAATTGAACAAGGTTAAAAATTATTATACATGGAAGGAGCTGAATACTTATTTGGAAGACTGAAGATCAGACTACAGACCAACCTCAACAGAATGGGCAGCAACTATGGAAAATAGCTCTTTACAATAAAACAAAAGAACAGACATGAGATGATAAAAAAATAACTTGATGAAGAATGGATCTAGACTGTTTAAATGTATTAATAACTGGGATATATGTTTGACTTAAAGCAACACTGTGCACACTTTGTTCCTGACAACTTATGTATGCCTTTTGTTGAAAAGACGACGCTTCTCATGGAACCTCAGGAATAGCTAAGACCATACCAAATTCCACGTGGTATCACAGATATGTAATAAATAATAGCACTAGTTCAGTGTGGTACTAGGCGAACAAAATGTCTGTACAATGCTCTGAAGCTCAGCATAATTTGTGAGAAAACCAGTTCAGTAACTTCTGAAATATTTCTTTTTAGTCACCTGTTTTCAAAGAACCTCATGGCATTTAGAAATAACTCAGTTTCAAGCACTACCCTGAAGAACAAAAAGTTCAACTTATATTTAAAAAAATGTCTACCAATTCAAGAAACCAAAAGGCATAATATTAATAGTTGATAACACTATATAATCCTCAAGTCTGTAACTTATATTACTGTAAATATATAACATTTTAAAATAAGATATTTAAATGATTTAATCACATACAGAATATATCCATATAAAAAAACATCTCTGGGCAGAAGTTTAAAATTTAATGGGATAAATATGAACAATTTCTGAAGTTGCTGAATTCCTCTAGTGGCCATCATGTGAAAAATGTATGAATCGTGCTATGCTGCAACAATTTACATTTCCCAATTTGTCATATCTTATGAAGTATAAGATGGTCTGATGAATTCAAAGTTTTCCACAAATAAATTTTAATTCCCATGTCCAAACACCATCTGCTTACATTGCTGTCATACACAGGGAGGGGATTACATTCAACTTCTAAAGGCAAAAGTTTCTGACCCTGCCAGTGCTTAGTATAAAATGACCTGCCTAAAACTTATGTTACATCATGCTGAATTATATCACCGTGTAAGTGCGGCAACTTCTCTGGCACAGATGTGAGGCAGGTCAGGTGTCTGCACACATGGATTGTGGTCTAATCCCCCCAGTGGGGTCTTGGGGTAAACGACCCACCTAAAACCAAAGTTTGGTCAAACTGAGTAAACCCACTCACATGGATACACTTTATTGTATACATTAGACCAATTAGCATTTAAGAGCTCATATCTCAATTTCCAAACTTGCATTATTCTCATGAAAGAAACTTTAGCAGAAGTATAATTAACATAAAGCGCAATCTTTTCACTGCCAAAGCGTTAAAGTTCTACTAGAAATAATGAATGTGAATTTAACTTTACTTCAACATTTGCACTAATTCAAACACCACAGATAAATTTCACTGGCTGTATGACAATATAGATGGACCATCCTTAGTAATGTTTTGCAACCTTATGTAAGCAAATGTCATCTTCAGCATATCTCTCTGCCCACAAGAAGCAATTCTGCTGTAGGTAAATTCCTGACACACTGGCAATATATATGCTGATAAATTTATAAGGTACACATTCTTCCCTTCATACATCTAATTACTAGCACCTTTCTTCCTAAAGCACTGGCATGTAATAATCCTAAATTTGCAATGCATGAACTTTAATACAAAGTGTGAAGAATATTTAAAGTCAGGCCATATTTCACATGCAGCCAACAAATTCTACATAAAAACCAATCCAAAATTATCTTACTGCAATCACAAATAGCAGAAAAAAATGTGTTTCATCTGTAACCCAATATTTCACATAGGAAATTAGTCTAATAAATGAATAAAGCAATTCTTGTCAGGCTTCAAGAGCCCTAAATTATATCACACATTTGGCAAGACAGACAATAATTGGGAAAATTTTAATGAAATGATTACTTATGACCATGTAGGAGAACTGCTGATGAAGCTGAATTTCTTCAAATGTGAAGCAAACAAACAAATGTTTAAATAATCATTAAGATGTGAGAAACTACATCTACATCACAATAAAAACCTCCAGGATTACAGAAATATATTTGCTTCAAGTTACATTTTCATTAATAGCAGATGATATGAATTTAAACATCATGATTGGCAAGAGCCATGGCCAATGTCCATATTCATATGTTCTTATTCAGACCAGACTACAATCAACTCACCTGTACCCCACCATAGTAGCTACAGCTTGGAAACCAGGACCCGTGTAAAAACTCATGGCTGAAGATGACTGAGTTGCAATCCAACTACCAACTGGTGGGCAGTCTAGCAACCAGCACAACTGAACAAAGCAAAACAGCAAGAACAAAAAAAACAAGCTTATAAAGTCACAGTGGCATGACAGCTCTTAAAATAATTGTATACAGCAGCATTAAAATCACTGCTAATGTCTGTCACAAAGACATCTAATAATCTGTTATACAGAAGAACCTACATTTGTATTTGAACTACATAATGGGGACCAGTATAGCACATGTCCAGTTTAAATCTAATACAATGTATTGTTGCACTGCACTCAATCTATGCCCAGAATGAAGTGCATTACTCTAAACATCCCAGTGTCCTATCAAGAAGGAACTGTGCCACCAGCTGTTTTAAATTTGTCAACACAGAGGTGGAGTCTATTAATTGGTCCTGTAAAGAACTGTTTTTTTATAAAGTATTGTGAAACATAGTTTAAAATTATGCCAGGCTAATTTTATACACACCTACATAGCAGACGTGTGAGCACAACACGAGAAGTTAATGGGGCATAATATTCACTTGTGCACACATAGTTTCAATTTTGGTAAAAGAAAAATATCACTTGCACAAGGAAAAATAATTTTAAGCTGCCAATTAAAAATGGAACACAGAATACCTTTGTTTCAATATCAACATGCTGCTACTTCCACATACAGGGAATAGTTATGAAAGCCTGCGACCTTCCTACAGATTTTGGTCCATATCCAAATGACAGAACAAAAAGCAAACAGTAAGAGGATGTCATTACAACTGCTGCTTCCACCGACTGTCACAAAATAAACATTAATATTGGAACCATAAATGCATCATTCCTATCCGTATCATCAGAAGTGAGTGTAACTTTCTTTTACAAGGAGGATAAGAAGTGGCATAACATGTTTTTGCAGTTTATTTAACAACACTTTCTCAACTGCAGAGGTTAAACAGCATCACATCAAAGCATTTATCTGGAGAGGCTGAGAAGAACTATAACAAACCTCTGAGATTTAAAATTCTCATGATGAAGATGTTGATGATGGTCTTCTGGACTGTGATGTCAAGAGTCTTGTAGGTGATTACCAATGTTTTGGAGGAACGTTGGTAACTACCTGTAAGATTACACAGCATCATAACACAGATGACCATCAATGAATACAGTAAATGCTCTGTTAAGGCTTGCAGTAGCTCAGACTATATAAAATTTAATGATATGGTGATTAATAAATTGGAAACTGCGAGGAAGGAGGATGGCCTAAGTTAAGATACACCAGCATCTGCCTGCAGGAACTGAAGAAAACCAGAAAAACCTGTCAGGATAACTGGTCTCTGGGTATACATCCGAATCAGAGACCTGAATATGAAGCAGGAGTTCTAACCACTGAATCTAATGTTCATTGAATTCTCTTATCTAATCCAATTAAGTTATAATGTATTTCATAATTATTAACTGGACAAGTTCCTTAGTGTGTGTGCATGTGGCATGGGGTGCTGTGTTCATGTGCTGGCAAAGTTATTCAACAACACACACAGATACATTACCAATATAAATTACAGTGCACAGAAATTGTCTGTCACCAAATTTTGTTATAGTACTCACACAATTCTGACACCATGTTTCACACTAGATGACTTGTAAACCCATAAACAGCAAATTGTTAATGAGTTCACCAAATAAATTTTCTACCAGTTTTAAAACAAGACCCTCTTATGACCCAAATCTGACATTTATTAGAAAAATACAAACTTATGGATAGTATTAAACATATAATTTAAAAAGTATTAATCATTCAAGCTTCAGTCAAGCATAAAAATTAATGTTATGAAATCGCTGATGCCTCTAAACCCCATAGAAATGACACCACTTTCAACAAATCAAACTACTACTTGTTGATCATACCTTGTCTTACATTTTGTTACCTAAAATTGGAAATAACTGCTCACTAACTGATAAATTTTAATGTTCCTTAAATTCTTGTTTGGAATCTATCTATGTTTATGGTATGAATAAATGGATTAATGGTGATGTAAAATGGAATCGTTTAACACACGAAAGAGAGACAATAGCTCGTCACCAAAGGGTGTTTTATGTGGGTCTAAATGATACGGGTTCGTTTCCCATCGGGGGAAAACTTTTATTCTCTTGTCACTGGATTCAGACTGTTACTAGGGTCCACTCAATGTACAATCTAAACGGTAGTGCAGAGTCTAGAAAGCGTGAAAATCTACATTCAATTTCTGTTAACAGTTTAATGTCGAGACCTTACATATCGAACAGTCACAAACACTGAATTATTGAATAGCAATAAAGTCCATGGCAACACAGACTTTTTAACGTTAGTCTTCTTATTTCTATTGCCAAAACACTTTTATAACTCTCTATATTTAATTCAAGTTTGGAGCGTTGCGTTACCAAACCAGTCACAATAATCCAAATTATTTGCGAATGAACAATTTGATTTCAAGCACACACGCTATACATGAAAATACTAAAGCATCACTTTCAACCGAAATTAGGAACAACGTTGATTTTGAAAGCTGTGTATCACACTATATCTGTAATGATACTGATTATTGATTAAAATTGTTGGTAAATGCACATCTTCTCATCTACAACCGGCTACACGGACCAGCAAGGCAATCCGCTGAATATACAGTAATTACACATATATATTAAAACATTTCACTCAGACCAATAACGTTGTATATAAGGTTTTGAAAAATAATACTTACACACAAGTTGAGCAATAACTGACACCAAACAACTCAAAATAAAAACTTTTCTACCACAACAATGAATACTCGGAATTCACAAGATTTTTACCAGTAGATGGTGCGCCGGACTGTCGATATGAACATGTGAACACAGTTGTTGTCTCCTCTATTGGTAAATTGGAGAAATTGTCGCAATGGCTTCATGGATGAATCGGTAACAATACTTCCCTTTCTCCCACAGTGGTTTGGGCAATAAGTTTCTTAGCTTGTTTAATAAAGTTTTCTTTCCGACGTTGGATATGCCGTTGAACGGGAGAATACATGGTGAATTTTTAACGATGTTTTATCCGTAAATAATATGGAATCAATAGCTCTACCTTGTAAAGATACGATTACTATCAAGTAGTCTTTCATAAACATTAAAAAATTGTCAATGTTTGTGACACTCTTGTTTGCGAGCCCCCAGAAACAAAATGACATACCAATCATTATTACATACTTACTTTGGCCCTATGTAATATTTAAATGCTGTGTGATAAAGAAAATCATTTTGTTAGAATTAATAATAATGTATTGTATTTTTATTTTGGTTGGTGCTTGCTACAAATTTGTATTTTCATACTACATAAATTATTTAGCAATTGACAGAGTGAAGTTACAGGATAGCCCTACCCCTCTCCTTACTTGTTGCTTTTAAAAATTTCATTTTGCTCTTCTTATGTCGATAATTTCTTGAGATGGGTGGTAAGTGTTCCCACGAAGACAGAAACACAGATTCATCTTCCTAAAAATTAAAGAGATTTACAATATTAGGAAATAACACACAGCAATTTATAGTTTCTTGAAAAACTCTCTGTATTTAGACCAATTTACGCGCCATAATAATCCATGTAAAGTAAAATAAAGTAAAGCTGTCCCACTATATGCCATGTAGATGCTTGGGGGGAGAGGTTGAACAACTGTAACCTCTACCTTTGGAAATGACTTGAAGAAATCAGGCCAAATTTTAGTTACAGTTATTTAATGGCAGAAGTTAGTGGTCAAAAAATAAATGCCAGAAAATTATGTAGCTCAGTTTAAAATTTCTTACTTACAGGATTCTGAATGTAAAAATGTAGAAGTCGTCTGAGTTCAGCATTCTGCCGTTTGAGTTGTACTGTATCCACATTCAGTTTGTGGCGATCTGAAAGAGATCAGAATTGTGAATTACACTGTAGAAGAATTCAAAATCATGATTCTCGAAAGTATAACATAAAGCTTCCTGTCATACTACCACAAATACAAAAATTACTTCTAAGTAGTAGGAAAATCCTGGAATTTTATTACGCCTGTATAATTTCCTTACTGAGTCATCTTACCAATGTATATAAAGGAGACAGATTGTGTTTGGATATGAGAATTAGCTCAGTGAGAAACTAACATCGTGATTAGCAATCTGTTGGTGACTATGCAGACACTCTACGCTGAACTACTGACTTCTCATGTCTACAGCACAGTAAAATGATACCATAGTTCTTACAACTTTCTTTCATGTGTGATGTCTGGTTGATGCACCTAAAATCAGTTTTGCCATCCTGAATTGTAATCAGCTGATGTACTACAAATGTCTGAATAGTAACTTTAGCTGTACTTTAGCTGAAAATTGACAAAATTATAGAGTACTACAATAATTTGGAAATGTTTATAATTTAATGTAAAGAATGTTTGCTTCCATTAAACAATGAAAAAGAAGGTATTTTCTTGAACTGTCAGAACCTTATATCATCTGACACATGAACGCTTCCTCATTGGGCACTATTTAAAATTACTGTGGTGTCTGACATTTAAGAGCAGGCCACAGATGCAGCCCAGGTTGTTATTCTAACCCCAGCATCTAAATGAACATTTATGGTTGTCTGTGTTTCATCAGGTTTAGATAATTTTTAATATTTTACAATGATCAGAATGTCCAAACAAGTTTTTGGTTCTAAGATTTTGATCATTAGAATTATCTTCACAATTTTAATTTCATTCAGTACTCTACGCATGACCCATGACTACAAACTTTAAATATGTGAGTTAACATATTCAATTGTCATTCTTGTATTAAACATATGTTTTAATATGTACCTTCTAGAATACGGTGGTACATCTGCAGCCCTATTAACAGGCCATCCCATAGCTTTTCTCGCTGTTGAGAGAATATCTTGCGGAATCTTGTCCAAAAGGCAGTTACATCCTGTGTTGATAATAAGCGGGACACTGTACTGTGCTTTACAGATTTCAAATTTGTGTGAAGGCTGCTGAAACATACAAAACACTATATAAATCTTACATATTTAAGTATTACATAAAACAACTTTATACGTTTGTGTACGGCTGGCATTTCAAGCTGATTCCATGGAATAGTCTTTCTTAAGAAGCTAATAAATATCAACTAGTCACGGAATTCTTGAATTCCCAGCCATTTGTGGAACTTAAAGTTTCATTACCATGTTCAAAAGAGCCCACCACTGGTCTGTATTCTGAATGAGATAAATCCTGTCCACACTTTCATACCCTATTTCTTTGAGATTTATTTCAATATTATTATTTCATCTGTGCCAAGCAGATTCTTCCCTTCAGTTTCTCCAACCAAAATTTTGCATGCATTTCTTGTCTCCCACGCATGCCCCTGCCATCTCATCCTCCTTATTCTAATTGCCAAAAAATATTTGGTAGAGAGTAAAACTATAATTGCTTATAATGCAGTTTTATCCACCCTCCTGCTCCTGCCTCCCTTTTAAGATCAAATGTTCTCTCCTCAGCATCCTATTCTCTGTCACCTGGTATCTTTGCTCTGGTGGGTTCTTCATCACCAGCTAGCAAGTACCAACCTCACATATAGTAGCGTAACTGTGACATGTACTGACCTGTGTTCTTTAGGAGCAAATTTGACAGCAAAGTCTCGGAGAGCTTTGAACACATACACGGGATCAATAAAAAGTGGAAGTGTCTCAGAACAGCCTGGCTTGCTGTGTGTAAGGTGAAGTTTAGCTGAAATGTGACAATAAACAGCACAGAACTTTATTGCCTTGAGGTAAATTTACTTCAAACTTCACATTGTGCATTAAGCAGTATATATAAAAACTAAATTTACATAATAAGTCTCAGTACTGATCCCCATTATAGAATTCCATTGAAATACATCAGTTAGTTTTATAGACAAAACATTCAGACAGATAAGCGTAGCTTCCCTTATGTCTAGTTCTTTTTTTTTTTGTGTGTGTGTGTGTCTTGTGAGTGAATGAGCAATTTCTATACAGTATTAAAACTGTGTTTGTTAATCTGATACAAAGACAAGGACGTGATGAGAACTCTGTTCAAATAAGTCTGAAACATCTTGAATAAAATGGCACAAATATTCTTTACAGTCCAGTTAAATAGAATTTCCAGTCATAATATTTATTACAATATACAAATTAAATTGCATACAAAATATTCTGTACCATTCATGAGATATGTGCTTTCAGTATAGTTGTGTCAGCTGAGAAGTCAGAGTGCTGACATTTGTGTTACCTTTAGCACCAGCAATGGACTTAACAGGTGTAGAGGTGGCCTCAATGGCTGTGATGTCCATGTCTTTGAGCAGCTGTTCCGCTTTTGCAGGGTCCACTCCAAATTTGACGATGCTTGTATCAAATATCATACCTGCCTCTGCAGTTTCTGTGTCTCCTGCAGTTGATGCACTGTTAACATGTCAATATTCTGGTGGCAAATTTGTTAGCTCACTTTCCTTGTTTTTATATAAATATAAGCTTATGGTTTAATGTTCATGCATCTTTTCTCCCTAATAACCTTTTTAACAGCTGATGGACTTTCATTAATTTGGTATAACATCATACCACAAGAGGCTACTACACCTTTGTATTTTTTAGCTTTCTACTATTAATAAGGAAGGAGAAGGTGATGAGGTAATTTTTGTATTTTTGGCACTTATATCACGAAATTATATGCTGAAAATACAAGCCTGAAAAGGAAGCAAATATGAATTTTGTAATTAATACAAATGACCACACACCTGCCAATGGACTCATGAGAGCTCCTGAATGTGGTGGTCATCTTCTCTTCCACTGAAGTGGAGCACACGCTGCATTTTGCATATGGTAGGAAGCATTTCTTTAACATCATTATCTCTGCTTCAGTGTTTATTCCCAAAGCCTAGAACGTCCAAATTGTTCACAAGTTCCATAAAACCTTATTAGTTGACTTTTGAGATATCAGCCCCAATTTTAAATGGCGCTGTAATTTGTTTATCCTATTAATTTTGTATAAAATAATTTTTCTTAAAAGTACTGTATTTTGATGGAAAAAATTAAAGGTTATAATTGATAATGTTGGTTTTCTAGGTTGTTACACTATATGGATTTGTAGGTAGACCAGTTCTCAAGTATTGTTGGAAGCTTTGTATGAAGATAAATTAGTATGTTATAGATTGTCAAAATCTTAACTGAAAACATAAGGGAAAGTAAAGCTGACATCATTGTCTGATACTTACAGTAAAAACATTGTCAATTTTTATAAGCATCTTCTTCTTGTCAGTGTGTGGTCCAAGTAGCTCATTAAGTTTTTGTTCAACAAGGAAGTCAGAATTGTCTGCGACCAGTTTCAGAATGTTCTGCAGTAACCTCTCCTTTGCATGTAACTTTTCCATATCTTCATTTCTTACTGTCAAACCGACTGATTTCAGTTCATCATTTTTGCCCTGAGTACCTTAAATATAACAACAAAAAACCCTGTTACTTTTATAAATAAGGTACAGTGTTGAAATTTTGGGTTGTACTGCCAGACTTTTTATGGCTGCCAATATGGACTATATATGAAGGCATAAATATAAGTTATACTTATTTTACTAATTATTCATCAAGTTAAAAAGAGTTTTAAGAACATATATGTATATATAATACAATATAACACATTTATTGCCATAAAACATTTTATGATACATAACATTTTCAGTGTATAATCTAGATTCATACAATCATACTACCAGAATGAGTTTGGTGAATACCTCTGATCTTTGCCTTACCTTTCTCAGGAAACAGATCAGCAATGACCTGCATGGCACAGCGATATGATGCCAGGTCTTCAAGGCGCAGCAGAGAAACATCGGGGTGTGTCCACTCCAGTCCAAGCTGGTGCTCATGCAATATACGATCAATGTCCAGTACCTGAAATACAATGAAGTTATGAAGAAACTCTGTACTAGAGAGTGCTTCCTCTCCTATCAGGATTGAAAGAGAAGACAGGTATTTTCTGATAGGCAGCTTATACTTACAGCTACAATATATATATTGAAATTCCAATTAATATGTTGCAGTCAAGAAACAGTTTCTTTTGACAACTTGATGCAACTGATGGTTGAAGAAGATTTTATGAAGTGTGGCCACCATAAAGTTTCAAATCATACATAAAAAACAGACAAAATCAAGAGATTAAATAAATTTCACCTTGTCTAGTACTGTCTTGGCTGTGTCTCTGTTGAGTTCCCACACCTGTTGATACTTCCTGTCATTCACCTCTGCAAAGTGGTCAGCCTTCTTCTCTATGTCCAATATATTATGCTGCAACCTCATCACCTCCTCTGTCAGCCGTGCAGACTCCGTTTCTGTTGACTCCTCTGTCTCAGCTATTTTCTTTTTTAGATTATTCACCACATCTTGGAGCCTCATAAGATAAATTTAAATAATTATAATTGCAGCTTGTCACATTCCTTCACCTGACACAAGTCGGGGATGTGGAATATATTGCATAAAAGTAACACAAATATAAATAAAATACATGCCATATACATTTAACATTAACAATAATCAGTTGTTACACCTATTTCACAATCCTATATTATGAGGACATTTAATTATGCAGGTTTTCATAGGTTATGTGAAAACATTTATGGAGAACCACACCACTGTTACACAATACAATTTTATAAACAGAAGATGAAATAATTCTAGCTGCATATCACAGAGTTTTAAAACATTAACATTATCTGTTGATAAATACTTCATACTATAATTTAAAATGTGGATGAAAGATGTTGGAAACTAATGCTGTACTTATATCCTTGGTATATGCTGTATGAGGAATGAAGGAAATATTTTTTAATGCAGATTTAATTATGGTATAACGTATCTGATTTTTATTCAGGAGATACCTAGCTCAAATCCTGATTAGGGAACTGCCTCCACTGGATAAAAAGACCATGCAGGCAAATTTTTGGACCATACCTTCAAAGACTGCTTCCTCCCCAGTTTCACATATTTAACCATTCATAACTCTACCACAGTTAATACAGCATCATAAAATAACCAATAAAATATTAAAGTTATGCACTGTCTAGTTTGAGTTTCATAACAGGATGATATGAAAGGTTCTAAAACAGACTAAATTCAAGTTTGAAATTTCAGTTCCATAAGTTTTTTATGTCTTTACATTGTTAAGGAGATAATTCATGTACTTTAAAGTTAATGGATAGGAGTCAAAACAGAAATTCATGACAGATTTATGCTAAATGTTCATATTTTCAAGATGATGTCATGAATTGTAGTCATCCAGTTGGTAGATACAACAAAAACAATATGACACAATATAGACAGCAGATTAAGTACCTGTTGATCCTGCGTTTCTGTTTGGCTCTTACAATGAGGTTTTCCTCTTCCCTTCTCTTAAGAACCTGGAAATTGTAGACAAGCTTCTCACTGTTCATGAGGCACTGTCCCTTCACAAGTTCCAGTTCTTGTTGAAGTACCTGAACACACAGTTCAGTTTCAGTGAGGCTAATTTCAAGTAGGATTTGAGGTTTTTACAGTGGTGAGTCTGAAGATGGCTGTCTTCTGGGTTGTTGCACCGTGTAGTCTGTTAGAAGCTTACTATGTTTCAGAAGCCCTTGCTGCCTCCATCAACAGGATGAATATAGGGACAGCAAGGACCTCTGTTAGTAAACTTCTACCAGACAACATGGCACAACAACTCAGAAGACAGCCATCTTGAGGCTAATTTCATTTCAAATCTGTATCATCTCAATATTTAGGCAGTAGTGACATGTTAATCAAACCTGTATGTCTGACTCCAGCTTGATCTTGACCTCTCTCAGTTTCTCATGATGTTCCACAGCCACTTTGTATATTTCATCCTCATATTCATCAACTGTTTGGAACTTCTTCTCCATGTGCTCCACTTCAAGTTTCTCATGTTTCTTGTACAGGGCCTCCCACTTCTTCTCACTGACCTCCATCAGTTGTTTGTGTTCAAGCGCAATCACTTCCTGAAAACACACATACATATCAGTAGAATGGAATGACTTATCAATTGCAAGTCTTATTAGCTGCTAGCAACATACAAAAATAATACTGTTTCTCAGTGGGCTTAATTCCAGGCAAGGTCAGGAACTTTTATCTTCCACCTGTAAATTCATCATTGCTATTCATTCAAGTAAAATAAAACATCATTTAAGCTGAGAACATGCTCTCATGTAGTAATGAGTTGACACATTCTACACCATTTTTCTTTCCTCCATTGTTCTTTTTAGTAAGTTTGCTGGCACAGTGGTGACACGTTTTGGTGGTACCCAGTTTGAATTCAAGCTAAAGACTGACTTCTCTGAGGTTTTTCTAGCTTTCTTTAGTCCCTCCAATCAAATTGTAGAAAAGTACTTTACGCATGTCTCATTTGCTTCATCCCATACTCTCCAGATTTATTATTCCTAAGACATCTCATCTGATACACAGAATACCACTGGCTGATGCAGTATCATAAAATAACCAAACAACTTACCAGTTCATGTTTTCATAGCACCTTCTCTTACCTCAATGAGCTTCAGCTCGTCCTTATAAGCCTTCCTCATAACTTTTACTTGATTGTCAATCCTTTCTGTCACGAGCCACAGATCTTCCTTCTGTTTCTCTTGGTCTTTCTCAAAACGCTCATCTGCCAATCTGAGTTCTGTCTTCAGCTCCTTGATCAGCTTGTCCTTCTGAGAAATAAGCTCTGCACATTTCACTGCAAAGTGCAAGTAGAGAAAATTACAAATGATCAAGGAATGTCAATTTATGATCTCTTTTTTCATCAGCCATATGAATAAAGGTGTTTTGGGTGTCTGTAGTGATGCATGCACATACAAAACAGACTTAGCATGCAACATAAATAACACTGCACTGAGTCAGAAATTTTCCCTTGTATTTAATGAAACATTCATAGTATCAAAAACCTTTTCAAGGAAAATTTGTAGATATTTAAAAGGCCTATAATTGATGTCACTTTAAAATTCGTGTAAGATCAACTGTTCTTGAAAATGTCGATGAACTTAAATTTCTTCATAAAGTATTTACCAGAATTAAATTTACCATAAAACATTTTATATAGACGTTCAATATTAATTTTACTGAAATGTGATCAGTAGTTTTCGAGACAAAATATATGTACAAAAGAATATAAATGACTGTCCTTACATCCATCCACTTTGTACAAAGGGCACAAAATAATTTCTCATTTTTCCTCTTTCTTCCCTTTCAGTCAATGTATAGCAATTGCCAGTAATTGAGATATCAGGTATATTGTGTAAGAAATTAAACAAGACAGATTTACCTTTCTGTTCTTCCATATCTCGGTGCAGATCCAGAGGGTCATTTGATTCCAAGAAGATTTTCCACCTAGAATTAACTACATTGAATTTTTCTACACTCTCATTTGCTTGATCTTCCAGTCTCTCAAGACGTTTTTCTCTTGTGGCAACTTCATCCTTCCTCCTTTTCACCTCACGAGCATCATTTGCTACTTGAACATTTGTTATCTGCATATGCCAATACATATTACAAATAAGAGTTTGTATTTACATCTACAATTGTCAACCAGACAATATCATAATTCCTTTCCTCACAATGTCATGCCAATTCTTCTGTCACATTGAAATGTTTTAATATTACAATCACATATTTTATTTTTGAACTTGTATGTATCTTAAACAGAAATAAAGCTAAAAATTAGAAGGAATAAGAAAAGACTGAAAATGATTTACTGTACCCTGCAACTGTAAAACAGTGAGATATATATGACTTCTGGTTGCAGATTTTTGGTCCATAATATAGTTTGGACATAACCAGATTGGAGCTGGATTGACCTGTGCAGATCATCAGAAATTATACATTGTATTCTCTCTTGTAGGCTCCTGTCCAATGGGTACCGGAGTCCTTTCTTGGGGGTAAAGTATGGCTGGGGCATAATGTTGACCACTCACCCCTATCTGGTATTGAAGTTAAGAATGATAAGAGCTGGAGTTATTCTTCCTCAAGCGCCTATATGACATGTAGTGGGACAGCTTTATTTTTTTCATTCTCTCTTATCGCACTAGTATGGAATTTTTAAGATAAAAGAAAAATCTTCAAATTTGTCATTGTCTTATAGTGACATAAAAATTATTTTAAAATCTCAGCAAGCAGAAATTGCAGAGTTATTACACAGCCTCAGACAAAATTTTAAGAGGTTGAATCCAAACATGGTAAAACTCGATACGTAAATTTGCAGCTAGCCTAATTGTATAATATGAAATTCACTAAAACTTGGAAAAACAATTATTAATTGAGCCAGAAGGGGTTGGGGTTTGTCCACATGAATCTGAAGATACTGTAGCCTTATAAACAAGACATAGTTCTCAAAAACAAACTCCTAATTTGTGACATACATATATCTGTCATCCATCAGTATAAAATGGAATTGATGCTAGAAGAAGAAGATGTATTTGTCAGTAAACCTTCTCACCAATTCTTTCCCATCCAACAATAACCTCTCCAACTGGTCTTCACTGATCTGTAGTTGTATCTCCAACATGGTCTTGATGTCCACTTCCAATTCTTGGCATCCGTTGAGCTGCTGTTGTCTGAAACACCAAATAAATTTAATGGAGGCCTATATTGGTCACATAGGAGAGGGTTTAAAATATTTTTTCCAAGATGTTTCATATAATGTGAAAAAACCTGCCAAAAAATATACTTAAAAGAAGAAGAAATTTGAAGGAAATGATGATGAAGAAGAAAATAAAATCCATATTATTGACCTAATTATTTTAAAATCTCAATGTATGTGGTTAGTTCAGTGTTTGTAAATGCCTCCCATCTTTAGATTAAATCCTGGATGTTCAAAGGCGATACATTAAACATTAGAATCACAGTTTTAAGTCATTATTTAAAATTATAACATTTTAAAATCTTAATGTTTCATGAAAGTATGGTACTTGTCATGAAAATAAAAAGGAACAGAACACTAACTCACACTTGCAAATACATAAGAATGCAAGATCTTTCATTGTATCAAGCATATGATTCAATTTACCATTGCAATGTGTGACTTTCATTTTACTTCCAACAGAAAGTGAAGGTGTCATAAAGGGCAGGAGTTGAGGGTATTCTATATTAAAATCACAAATATAACAAAGTTTCAGTAAAGTAAGCTCCTGCATAAATGTAAACATAAAAAATTAAATTATAATTATGTATCATAAAAGGAACATTATACTTTTAATTTTTGTAAGTATTAATCAAGTCTGTAGATTTACAGAAGGTGTACTGTAATATAAAAAGTGTTTATGACGTCCACCGTGGCAAATCGGCATTGTATTATATCACTGATTAATTCCTAAATTAATTTTTGAAACCCGCAACTTGATTGACAGGCTTACTGATTTGCTTTTTGTAGTCGTTTTTTAATTCTCAACCGACGGGCAAGTTTTCTTTCGTTAGGGCCCAGAGAAGTTATCTGGAGCTCGGATGCGCCTTCTTCGTTTGCATTTTCCTCCATTCCCAAAGATTTCTTGTAGCCCTAATTTTGTTTAAAATTAATTCTTATTCAAAGACGTGTAAATTAGCAGACGACGTAACAACAAAACGCGGAAGGAACTATATTGTTTATTCGTACTTCCACAGTGCTTTGCGTTTCCTTCTATCCAGACGCAATGGCTGTGAGTGTTGTGAGCGTTGTGTGATATGTTGTAAAATCTTTCATCATCTTATGTATTTGTTTTTGTTATATATTTTTAACAGAACTGAGATTACTGTTACAATTTAAGTCGTGTGGTGTGATGTCTATTCGAAAATAGTTTGCGATTGTGCATATATTTTCAGATTCATCAACCTAACCTATAAAATTTGGAATGTTCAAACACGTTCCACTACCTGGGAGTAATTATGTGTTCAGTTTGGAGCATTTAATGTAACATAATTTATTTTTCAGGACAAAAAAGCAGAACCTGCAAAGGCTAAAAAGCCTCGTAAGGAGCCAAAAGATAAAAGCAAGAATCCAATGCGGGAAGTCCGTATTCGTAAATTATGCCTTAATATTTGTGTAGGTGAGTCTGGTGACAGACTTACACGAGCAGCAAAGGTAAATAACTTTCACTCTGGTTGATAAATAATTGCACATCAATCGGTACCAAGTGATATCAGGTTCATCGCCACTGATGTTGCTTAGTCAGAATGTGCAAGAATAGATCCTACCCAACTTACATCATGCTTTGTTCCTTTAGTGTGATGCAAAAGGGAAGGAACAGAAAATAATGTATTGAGGATACATGAATGAAATAAGTTTATAGTTGGAAATAAAAAAAGTTCGTGATTCTTTCAGGTATTGGAATCCCTTACTGGTCAACAGCCTGTTTTTTCCAAGGCCAGATATACTGTCAGGTCATTTGGCATTCGTCGTAATGAGAAGATTGCTGTTCATTGCACTGTGCGAGGTGCCAAGGCAGAAGAAATCTTGGAACGAGGGTTGAAGGTGAGTTTCTGTTTCTAACTAGTGTTTGAAATCTGTATGTGATAAAATTATGGTGTACAGTCCATTTCATTATACTACATTACCAGCTTCCCTTCTGTCCATCAATATATTTACTGTGCATTAGGGGAGGAAGGACATGGCAGGTGGTGCATATTGTTTAATATTTACATCTCACTTTATCTTTAACCAGGTCCGAGAATATGAGTTGAGGAAGGACAATTTTTCAGACACTGGCAATTTTGGATTTGGTATCCAGGAACACATTGACTTGGGTATTAAGTATGATCCCAGTGTTGGAATCTATGGTCTTGATTTCTATGTTGTACTGGGTCGACCAGGTAAGAAAACGATATTTCTTCAAGCTGTCGGAACTCTGTATTGCAAATATAGTAGTGGAGTAAGCATGTCATGCTCGTTAAGATGGCTCATTGAAGTACCTGTTTTAGTTTTTAGGCTGCAGAAATGAATGTCATTGTAAAACTGTTTATTCATAGGTCATTTTGAATCCTGCCATCTCTAATTTATTTGTAAGAATATTAGCATGCACCCTTGTTCAAGTTTAACCTTAATTTGAGGTTTTATTTAGTAAAAGTGTGCTAAAGTAAAGCCACCTTATTGCAACCCATGTCCACGCTTGTACTGGTCATGTTACTAAAGGGGTGATACATGCTGAATATGCAGTGCTATAAGTTTGTACAGTAATTTAACAAATAATATGAAGTGTATGTATTGCCGTGGGTCTACGTGTTTGGATACATGAGGTTGATACAGCTTTTATTAATTCAGGTGATGGCTTTCTTGACATGGTGTAATGTTTCAGGTTTCAATGTGGCTCATAGACGAAGGAAGACTGGGGTGGTTGGTTTCCAGCACCGTCTGACGAAGGAAGATGCCATGAAGTGGTTCCAGCAGAAGGTTTGTCTAAAACATAGTATTATTGTAGGGGAAAGTTTATATGTGTAGCTGTTCATGGAACCCCAGCAAGTAGATTTGTGAAGCATTCTACCTTACAAAATATTCAGCATCATGCTGGGGCCAGTTTCCTATAGGTGTAGGAATTTTTTCCTTACTAAATTATGGTTTCCGGTAACAGTTTTGGGTATTGTTTTTATAATGTAGTGTTCTAGGTGTTTAATTTTTGTTTGCTTCGGTTCCCATCAGAAAGAAGGTAAAATGTAAAAAATATGTTCTGTTTTGACAGAGGATAATGTATTTTGTGTTATAATTGTGAATGCCATTTGTACTGGATGATATTAAAAATAGGTGCCTCACTTGAAAGTGAGGAATATGATGAGAGGAAGCACATATATACATTTGAGAATCTTTGTACTTGTCACTCGTTTTTTTGCTGGGGGGGGGGGGGGGGGGGAAGCTTACATTTGAGAAGCTTTGTATTTGTTCCTCATCTTTGTTTAAGGAACTTGCAACTTTTGCATATCTTTACTCCATTGTTTTCTTCCTTATGTTGTCTGAAATTAAATTGCTGCCAGTTCTTGGTTTGAATAGGGGGACCTCATTTCTAAAATAATGGAGAGCTGTTTCTTGTTTCATGTCGGGGGCTGTCCTGTTGTAAGTAAGTTTCTGCTTGTAGATGCAACTGCACACATTCCGGTACCAAGCGGCATCTTGCAGTTCAGTGCGTTGTTGCTTTGTCTTTGTGTGCTACAGTAAACCCTTCTATTGCAACTCATTCCTACGTACTACTAGGAATGTTACTTACATGGAGGGACAGGTGCTTACTAATTGCTCCCTCTTGTTTTAATGTTAAATTTATGGATGGAAAACATCTTTTCCATCTGCTGTTATTTCTCAGTTATCAGATACTCCATTTGCCTTGTCATCTAAACCAATGTAGTTTGGCATGGGTGCTGATGGTTTAACTCCAGTTTGGACTGGAAGTACTGTTTATATTTTAATTTAGTTAATGTTTAGTTTAATCTTGAATGTTGACTGAATTCTAATTAACTACGTTTACTGAAAAATGTTCAATATATTGGGCATCTTAAAATTACATTTGCAGTTGATTCAAGTTTAGTTTAAATTTCAGGTTGAATAAAATTCTGATTTAACTGCATTTCATAAAAGCTTTTGATACATCAGGAAGAGCCCGTTGGGCAACAAATCTATATGCAGCAAACTATTTGCCTCTTTCCTTTCTACAAAGTACATACAATGTTGATTTTGTAATGAACATTGAATAAAAAAGTAAAGCTGTCCTGCTATATGCCATGTAGATGCTTTGGGGGAGAGGAGGTATAGCTCATACTCATTCTTGACCTCAGCACTAGATGGGGATGAGTGGTCAGCATTACGTCCCAACCGCACTTTATCCCCGGGAAAGGACCCCAGTACCCATTGGATAGGAAGCTGGGTGGGCCCCAAAACTGGTCTGGATGCAGAGGCTAGGGAAAAAATCCTCTGTCGGGGGATTGAACCCCAGTTTCCAGTCCATAGCCAGTCACTATACTGACTGAGCTATGCTGGTTCCGAACATTGAATACATATACCTAAAATTTACAGGCAGTTTACTGAGAAGCCTGATTAAAAAGATATTACAGCTGATCTTTTAACCAGTATCAAATTGATAAACTGTATGGAACAATTTTTTGACTTGACGAATGTGATTTCTTTTTCAGTATGATGGTGTCATTTTGGCTGGCAAGAAGAGTTAACATGGGTATTGGATGTTAATAATTTGTCTCATTCATTATTAATAATAAAATAATGAAAGTTAAATGGTTTTATTTATTTTAATTGAAAAGCTGTAAAATTAATATGTGAGATGTCATAAATCCTTGGGGCCTGTGAGGTTACTAACAGTATTCTTGTGTGCATTTACATAGACAGAACAGTGATGTCTAACAGGAGCACAGTGATTTGTTTCCATGTATGCACTCAAAGGAACAAATTCAATCTTTTGTTGTGCTTAAAAATATCCAGTTATTATGAAGAGAATCAGCTGCATCAGAGGGATTGCTTATTATTTATGGGTTTATAACCCATTTTCTTCTGTGGCCCCAAAGAAATGTGATAATTTGAAACAGGGCTTCATATACATCTTTACATTACACATCTCTGAAATTTTGTTCTATGTTGTGTAGTTGTAACATTACATATTTTGAATGTGAAAGGATTGGGGAGGAAATGGTCACCATATTATTTCAGTGTTTGCTTGGAGTGATGATGAAAACTGTCAGGATAGGGTTTGCGGACTGAGCACCTGAATACAAGTCATAAGCATCACTGGAACCAGCATGCTTTGTTTGACATAGATGTTTTGTTTTTACTTACATATGTGTCTGCTCCAACACTTGAAATAAAGAATGTCCCTTCAGTAGAAATTCTGTCATTTAGATGCTGGGTGATTGTTTTATCCCTTGCCAGACTATTGTTTAGTAGGTGACAGCATACTGTGTTTGGTGTGAAGCTGGATAATCTGCTGCTATTTGGATATTCTAATTAGGAAAAATTAGTTTGTTTTATGATTCTGTGCTGTTTAAAGCTGTCAAATACCATCTTGATCCAATTTAACTCTTTCATTTTGAAATTTTTGTTAGTTCAGAATGCTTTGACTGCATAAGTTGGAAAATATTTTTTTAAAATTAGTTTTGCTGCTTAGATTACTTCCTGTTCTTATATTCCTAAAATTTGTATTCTGAAAATAAGAGTTTCCTAAAGTTTTCTGCACTTTGTTTACATCTAAAGGGAACCATGGTTCTGGATAAACTGGCTACTAGTACACCTCATTGCAGGTTTTCAAAAAAAAACTTAAATTCTAGTATTACAAAGGTTAAGTAAACTACATCAGATATTTATGTTTGTTACATTGATATTTTCATAACATTAGAAAAGTGAAGTGATTTGAAGCACCCCATCCTTTCTGATTATGTAAAATCTCATTTAAAACTGGTCTGATAGTGCCACATCTTAGTATTTTAAATGGAACATGCAAAATTCTTTGTCACTGACACACACACTACTTCGGAAGGAAATATTTATTGCAGTCTGCTATGCAGTTCATGAGACTTTCTGTCCCTCTTTGCTTTGTATGTGGAACTTGGGATATGTGGATATTATTCAGGCCTTTAGGAACAACTTTCAACATGAATCACTTATATTTACATAACTCATAAAATATTACAAGTTCCATGTACAGCTGATAATTGGTGGAAAATTGTAATTAAAGTGGAAACTGGTAGCTTCACTGGGATAAGTGGGAGAAGGTTCAAGGAACACTACATCCTGTTTCAAGTTTGCACCAAATATATCATGATATTAGACTTTCAACATTGTAAAACAATCACCTTTGAAACTGGAAGAAAAGTAGATAATACACCAATGCAGAGTTTTTTCTTATTTTTCTAATTTAATTCGAAGTTTGAGGTCCTATTCTCTCATAATTTACTGTTTTTCATTGAAGTGGAGGGGTAATATTGTATGCCCAACTGTTATTACTAAAGTGTAAAAGACAGGGTGGGAGAGGAAGGCACTTTCAAGCAAGAAACTGTGTTTGGGTGTATACTCTACATTAGCGTGCTTTTAATTTTAGTCCCCCCATAGCCTTGTTTCCATGAGTTAGATACTTTGTTTTTATTTGTTCATTTTTCATCTTACCTATTAAGTTTCTTCCTGTTGTGTGAAATTAATAAGCTACTGTATTAAGAAACAAACATGAATTTTGTTCATGTACAAATGTCCTCAATTGAAAGTCTAGCATCATAGCTGTAAACTGCTATTCATATAAACATCTGTGCTGTAGTAATGTCATACAGATACAAGGCTTTATAGTATGCCATTCATCCAAATCTTGACATCATATAAATCAGTCTTTTCCTCTTTACAAGAAAAAAATATTGATAAATATAGAGGCCACTGTCAGTCTCAACATTTTAAGATACCTGTTCCCGTACGTGACGTCTGTAAGAAGACCTTACATAATTCCCTGTGTATTTTGTATTTTCACCTACAGAACTTTAGATTGTTTTTCTGTATGGTGATTTCACATAGCGGATGGAGCAGGAATAAAACTTTTCTTGCCATGAGCAAACAAAGAGCCTTTCAATTCCAGTCACATTATACAGGAGCCTGTTGCTCCTTTTTGCATTGATATGAAATGACATACTTTTGTAGTGACTTAAATGTCTCGTAAACCATTTTGTATAACTGTTTAGTATTCAGGAAATGTTTTCCTACTACACAAATAAAAGGTATTGCAGAAAGTCCTAATTGCTAAACTAGCTGTTGGTTTCTGCTCTTTCACCTTGAGCCACAACTGCCCACATACTTTCTCCTCCCAGTACCAATAAGATTGCCCATGTCATCATATTCTTATTTCATAGTTCTATGTAGAACAATAACAGGAAAGTTTCACACACACTTTTTGGTGCTGAAAGAAACAAAAATTACATACTTCATTCGATTAAAGACAATCTGAACCACACTGATGCTATGTGATTAGAAATAGAGTTCACACCAGACCGAAACTTATAGCTACAGTCGTACAAGATTGTGAGGAAAAGGTCAGTATATGTTTTCAGTGCTTTGTTCCCAGTGGGAGATGGACTGAAAGTAGCATATAAACGATTAAAACTGGAGTGCATAAAACACCATATCATTCATGAAGGCAAATATTGTTTCAGGATTTAAGGCCTGCTTAGAATACTTGCACTATTTGAAAAGAATACACAATTTCTGAGCTGGGGATGATTCAGTTATCTAAGAACTGTCTTCTTTTGGGGGGAAATGCACATTACACATTAAATTTTCTGTGAAATACCAAAATAAATAGAACATAAGGCTTCTGTAACTATAAGGACAAAAGAAAAGTCAAATCAAATGCAGACACAAGAAGGCTGTTAATAATTTGGATAAAAATTTTAAATCTTGAATTTGACCTCTTCAAAGATTTTACCAGTATTTACTTGGTACAACTTATCAGTAAAAAAATTTGCTTAGAATTATAATATATGAACAGAAATAGCTTAGCTATAATCATACAACCAAATGCATTGCATGTGATGGATCCTTAAATGTCCAGGCACTACTGGTAGGACTACTAACATTGCATTGTTCATAGTTACAGTGACTTAATATATACGTACGTCGAGATTGTGTCAAACATTTGGTAATTTGTTCAGAGCTGTATTTAACATATAGAGAAATTGAATCTATTTTGTACCTTCAGGTGATTGGATAACACCACCAATAGTTTTTTAGCCACCATCACCATAGATAATAACAGTAATATTAATCAGTTTAAAGCAGACATTAAATTTTGTGTCCTCTCTGCAAAGGTGAATTTTATAGACTTTCCTAGGGTCTGCACAGGGCATTTAAGGTCATTATATACTAACCACCATATTAATAATTTTGTGTATATTGATAGTTGTGAGACTTCTGCCCATTCCTGTGACACTAGCTGCACAATGTTACTGCATAGTAGTGTAAACATTTATGTGTGAGAACAAGTACCACATATGTATACAGAAATCTTGTAATAAGTTTGCATTAGTTTGAATTAATTCTATATAAATATTTAAATAAATGATTTCAAATTGTCAGTTAAATGGGTTGTTCTTTCTCTATCCCACTGTGTCTGCACATCCAAGGTCTAACATATGCAATGCATCACAGCTTAAATGTAACAGGCAAGATTATAGAGGAACTATTTCTTGGTGTGAGATCTGTACACCTTGTCAATGTTGAGTCTCTCATTCTCATTGTAACCCAAGATACTTTCTATTGCGTTCAAGTGACCTTGGTGATTCTCCTTGTCAGTGAGGAAGTAGTAGATTGCAGACTTTAGGAACTGCAATGTAATCTCAGGGTCCATTTCAGCCTTACCAGTGCGAGCCTCCACAATTCTGCGGTACATAGCCTGTGAAATGTTACATATCGCACAGTCAGTGAGATGTGTTGAAACTTGCTTCTTCTGTGAAACTACATAATTTTTAAACTTTTTACATAGTAGTTAGAGTACTAATTTTTTTATTTTGGACTTTATCCATTGCCTGTTGAAAGTTTATAAAAAATCTCAGTATTTCAAAAGATGGATCTTCATCAACATATATAGAGGGTCACAGAGTCAGTCCTTTGAAACCTGAATTTTTAAGACTCTGAAAAATTTCAGCAGACATTGGCAAAAATCCAGAATAAAGATATTTGTAACATCAAAGACCTTAAGAAAACAATTATATTCCTCGTTTTCCATTACTCTTCACAATAGGTGCAGTACATTAATTGTGTTTGGTAATGAAAAAGTTCAGTGCCAGGCATTTTCCAAGTGGATGTTGCATTTGAACACAGAATCTATACACATACACATTGTTATGTTATTTGTATTTTCATTGTTTATGAATACATTGCATAGATGGGAGGATAATCTCAGGTGGGATATATGGGAGTTGAAGGAGACTGTGTTTTGTTGTCCCAGGACAGGAGGGCTTTGGTTAGTTCGGTTATGAATCTTAAGGTTCCGTAAGCCATCTACTTAGTTAGTTATGAATATGTTGCAAATTATTTGAAAATACATAATATGCTAAGGCAAACAATTTTTTAACCCTTTAATGTACCAATATATTCTGTGTCTTGGTAGTGCATGGAATATGGATATAACCCTACAGTTTTCACTTTCCATATCTTGTACAGCATCATATACAGAAGCAGATCTTTTTTTCTTGAGTACTAAGCTTTTCTAGGGGACTGATTATACAGAGGGTTTAGATTTTTTCTGTCTCTTGACCTTATAATTAAAAGAGGTGTAAGTGACAGGGTGTTGCTGTGAAAGAGAAGAAACTTGGCTTGGCATTGCTTTTGGGCCTTTTAAATGTCATTAATTAAAATGGTTCACCTTCAACACACATGGAAATATCTTTATGGTTACAAGCCAGATTGCTACCAAATGCATCAACATAACCAACTTCCAGACTCCACCAGGCTCTACCATAGCTTTGTTTGCATTTCTTACTACTACAGTCATCACTGACAGACTTCATTTCAGTTTTTCCACATTGCATAATTGTTTACTCGTACAGTCAAGCGTGATGGACACTGGCTATTATATTCATAGTAAATGCGAAGCATTACTGAGTGAAAGCTGTGCAGGTCACTATTGTACTTGTGAACTAAGTTCTCTGAAAATCTTAATGATGCACCAATTAAGTTAGTCAACTAGATGTATTGATAAGGGCTTAACCAATGAAAAATTAAAGTCAAATAAATATACAGTGCCTGAAGATGCTGTAGCATCCTGGAGAACTTTACACAAAAAGCATAAAGTTTGTTAGACTGTACTTCTTGATATGGCACTTGGCTACTTTCAGTTACATTGTGCATATATATGGATGCAGATAAGAGATCAGCCAATAACATTTATTAAAAGAAATTGTTCAATATGATGCTATATAGCATAAAATGGCACGATGATTAATGAATTTGGAAGAATATTGAAGGGAGTTGTCATGGCCTGATTAAGGGTACTCTGCAGGTATTCACCTGAAGGGACAGGAAAAGCATAAAAAGTCTCGGGATAGCTAATCTCTGGGCCAAGATTTAATGTGGTTCCTGCCACATATGAAGCAGGAGTGATAATCAGTCTGCTGTGATGTACTGTAATATGATCTCATAGATTCACAATTGTTTATCCCATAAGTATTTACGGTTTTCTTACAATTCTTCTGATAACAGTTTTAATTAATTATGAATGCCACACATAGTTCAGTTTTTGGTTAAGTTTAGATATCAATTTTAACATTAATAACATTCAGAAATCTAGTACGTACATTGTATTCTGCAATTGAGATGGATAACATGCAACTCAGATGCATGGCACAGTTCATCAAAAGCTCTGAAGTAATCTTTGATAAAGATTGTGGAAGACTTCAAATAGCAAAGCTATATAACCATGTAAAACACCAGAGCATAGTGCTTCATATTGGGTGGTTGTGGGTTTGAATTTCATCCTATTGACCACCTGTCCTAACTGAGGTTTTCTCATGGTTTTCCTCAGCCCCATCCATGTAAATTTTGGGATAGTACCTTTATGTAGGCTGTGGCAGCATCATTCCCTTCACTTTTAATTCATAGTCATTTTTCCATTTTGTACTATATAACCATGTATGTGCTCATAACCTAATGAGAAAGTTCTCCAGTGAATGCATCACTATGTGCTGGAGCAGAAATAAAATGTGAATGATGCCCAATACATGCTCAGCATGCCATGCAAACAAATTAAATGAGCCACATAGAGAACCAAAAAGTAACAGAATGGGCAAACCACAAAGGGGGGGCCGGCGACGTACCTTACGAGTACCAAGTATCCATAGAGATAAGGCCTCCTTTGCACTGAGCAAAGCTGGCTTTGTTTTGTCTGTTTGTTGGTGGTCCATATCCTGCAAGGCATGCGGCCACCCAGGAGAAAAACCAGCATGTCATTACAACAGTAAAGTTACGAAGCAGATTTTCATTTTTGAAAAACTGCAGTATGGTAAAGAATTTTAAAGAATGTTCATTAATTTCTGATTATAACATGCAGGCCAAAATAATTAATTCATTTTTCAAAAATATGTATATGTAAATGTTAAAATACTGGGAAGAGCATCTGACAATGCTTAGAAAATTGTGTGACAGAAATGTGAACAATTATATTGCAGATTTTGTTCTTGTTAGGTTACATGTTTGGTTTGTAAAACTGACTTATAATATTAATAACAGAGGGAAATGCATGTTAGCATATGTACTTTCTTTACAAGGGATTCTCCTGAAATATGAATTAATGACAGACATTTGTAGTTGGCAATTTGTTAAATGTTTGTATGGAAAACTCTGACACTGTTTCCCACCCAGTCAAAAAAATTATCAAAATGCTGAAGATGGGTGTCTTCTGAATTGTTGCACTGTGTAGTCTGGTAGAAGTTTACCAACATTTTAGTGATCACTCATCGCCCTGATGTTGTAGGCAGCAAGGACATCTGAAACATTGGTAAACTTCTACCAGACTACACTGCGCAACAACCCAGGAGACAGCCATCTTCAGACTCACCACAATGAAAAGCTCAGGTCCTACAAAGCAAAATACTGTTATTCAACAATGTAGTCATCCTAAACATGGTCAGTTCTGTCCTTCGTAGTTCATTGTCTCATAATAATGAGAGTTCTATCCAGTCATCATATCAGAAACATTTTATCTTTGTCTTTATTTTCAAAATTGTACACCAGTTAAGACTCATCTTAAAACTGGTGTAGATCTCCATACACTGAGGAAGTGAATACAGCATCAGGCATCACAAAATCAGGCATTCATGAAGAAAACAGAGAAAAGCATTGAACCTTCATGCAACTGATAATAAATAAATCAACTTAAGAAAATACCAGAAAATGACTTGTGGAATTGTATTACAGTGTGCATACTAAGTTATGTACTCGCAACTTTGTAAATGAAAATAAAGATAATAAAAGTATAGTGAGAAAAGTAAAAGTTTTGCTTCACAACAACTGGTGTTAACTGATAATATAAATGGGGCAGAAGCCAAAATTTAAGCCAAGGATTCATGTATTGTAACTGTATTACATGATGTACAGTTTCCTTAGAAATGAGACCATAAGTAATATATAGAACTGTGTCATCTGCTTTCAACATATTCTCAAATATTATTGACTTCTGTTGTTTTCCAGTACAAACATTGCACAAATTTCCAAACTGAAGCCCATCCTGCCACCAAATTAAAACACAACATTTATGGGTTACTGCCGCTGACCACACTGATCATGAAGTATTAAATTGGTGATGATTAAATCCAAGACCGTAGCCAGAATTTCATTTGGGTGAGAATGTAACAGGCTATGATGCAAGAACCATGGACAGTTTTCACTCTTTTTCTAATCTACTATTTTAAAATCTTATGGAATTATTCCTATTTCCAGTTCTAAAAACTATTATTTATCATAAGTTAATATGATTCTTCGTAATATTTACAGGTTATGTCAAAATTTTAATCACTGTTCTCATGGCAAGTAGGTCTCTTCACAGATTGACATGCTATGAAATGTATAACTGCTTGTTAAATAATGTACTAGAATTAACCACTGGTATTAGTTTTCTAAATATCAAGACATATTGCTCTATGGATGTAGTCAGTGGCACTGGCTAAGGTCTTGCATCAAACCAATCAGCAGAAAGCATAAAATTACATTGAACATACATAACAATCAGCTGGGTAAATAGTATAACAAAACAGGTTCTTGAACAAGCAAAATGGTTACACTCATTGGGTGTTTCAGATAATGGAAATGTTAATATCTTAGTGAATTTTATATTTTGTTAAGTGTTTCAGGTTCCAATATATTCGATCCGTAAAATATCTAAAAGGTGAATGCGTCAGTATATTATCGGTGGCATAAAGAATCAACAAATACAAATTGTATTAATTTATTTTCAGTGTGCCTGTTGATGGCAAAGTCTAGCATATGGACATATCTTGAATGTATGAATCATATAACATATCCATCTTACCAGAAATTGCATATGAACTAGTCAGGTTTATATTCAGCTTGAATTTGGGCATAGAAAAAATTAGAATGGATCTAGTATATAGATTTCAAACTCATACCTGTAGAAACCCCATCTATATATGATGGCTCCACTAACTCAGCGTTATCCACTTACCTTGATATTTTCCAATTCATTCTCAGTAACTTGCAGTTGCTGAAGTAATTCTGGTACTGACACTCGAGTAGGGGCTCGGTGGGCAAACTCTAAAACCTGTCAATCATATAGTAATAACATTTATCCTCTTCATATTGTCAGTACAGCAAAATACTTAAAGGTGATAAAATTATCGCATATAGGAACTGGACCTTTTTTTGCATTATATATATTAATTAATATTGGATGAGACAGGACAAGATTTTTTAGCCAGTAAATCCTGAGAAACTACACTTTTTTTCAGTTTCAATATTTCAGATATTTTATCCTATACACAGAGACTAAACACTGCAGTTGAATGAGAAGCGCTCCTGCTTTGTATTCTGGAAGTCTTGGATTTTAGCCGTGGCCTGTAGATCGACTATTCTGACAGGTTTTTCATAATTTTTCCTCCAGCCAAATGCAGGAATATAACCTCAAATTAACATTTTCCTTTCACATCACTTCCAATTTATAATTTAGCACCATCATACTATTTGACATTGCATAACATATGCAGTTTACAAAATTTTGGTTGGAAACATTCTTTGGAAGAAGACATTCAAAAAAGCAAGAGGAGATGGAACATAAAGAGGAAAGTTGCGTAGTTGTGAGGTGGATGGAACTAGATGGGACTCAAGTCCATTAGTGACATTTTGGTTTCTACTGTCAGATTGATAGTTTTATTATCTCTTCCTTTGATACATTACTTTATTTAAAACAGGCTGCTTCCTTTTCCTTCATATACATGGGCTTGTGATCTCACCTGATCAGCATGCTCAAACTTGGCTGCTTCTTGTCCCTTCATGTACATCTTCAGGTACATTGACTTGTGTCTATCTTCCTGTTCCTCTATACTCCTCCTCAGAGATTCATTGTTCTTGTCTAGCTCCCGGATCCTGTCCTGTCCCCTGTCGTAATCTGTTCGCAGCTCACAGTACCTGCATAAACACAAGAATACTGTCACTCATGTGATGTTTCTAGTTTTCATTTACTAAGAAAAAATTTGCACTTTTCCCCTGCTGTTCACATATTTAAATCAAGAACAGAACATATAGCACAAATAAGTGAAACCAGAATAGCATAACAAATTTAAGGAGGAAAATGTAAGAACAAGGGAACCAATGAGTAGCTGAGTATTGTTTGTGCTCTGGAAGTACCCTACACCAATTCTAGAAATCAGTCTTTTCATAAATAACATTCAGTGCTTCCTATAACCTGTGCCAAATTCCTTATTGTGACAACTTTGTCATGTTGACTAACCTGTTGTTGACATCGCTGAGTCTCTGCAACAGGTTTTCGACCTTGTCATTGTGTCGCTCCTTCATCACCTGGCATTCATTCACATGGTTTCTTTGCATCTCCTCTAGCCTCTTCTCATACATGGTAACAATGCGAGTCCTCTCTCCTTCTCTGTCTTCAGCAGTGGGCCCATCTTTATGGGCTACTGTGGACTGGGCGAGGCATGTTGAGTGCAGAAGTTGGCCTAGATGTGTTAGAGAGTCCTTAGAGTGGACCTGCAATGTTTCAAGTTTGTCATGAATGTTTGAACTGGAGATTGATAAATATAATGGTCAAGAGTTCTAAAAGATCTGCATAGTTCATTTTTAGACAAGCTTGCATCTAGGGACATGTCATAAGGCAATATTACTGTACATAAAAAACTCAACAAATCTTGTCTAAAACTTAAGTAGATCAAACTGTTTTGTCAAATAATAAACAGCACTATTTAAGATTATTATTGGACTATTAAAGTTAACGTCACTGCAAATTGATGACTATTTTTATTTTTGAGTTTGCATACCCATTTTGAATATTATGATTGTTTTCAAAGAGGATTCTAAAAGTTTAATGAGAGTGAATGTGTTTAAAGTTTTCTTTCTAAATTTCTAGCAAGGAAAATTATTCTTTTCCGGTTTTTTAAGGTACAAACTACAAAGCCATTTAGAAAATGATATATACTTTTGCAAGACAGAAGGACATTTATAGTTAGGAATATGAATAAATGCATGTTATGAAATGAAGTATGCGCATAGTACAAAGCAGAATTAGTTATGTACTGAAAGACAAACCAAAGAACAAGTTCACTTACTGAGAATGATGTCATATCTTCAAAGTGGCCAGAGTCAGCTAGAGATGGTGGTAGATCAGAAGTTGCGTTAATGTTCTCTAATAATGTTAATGATGAGGTCTCAAGAGCTTCATGGTCACTTGCCACATCTTTAGAGTCCTGTGTGGCATCACCACTCAACTGCTCTTGCAGTGACGCCTCCTTCCCGTCTGTCTCATCGTGGCTCTGAACGGTAACAGTGTTGTCTGTGGAATCTGTTCTTATCTGGGATACAACCAGTGGTGCTTTATATAACCTTAGTTCCGCAACCTCTTTGGTTAACCGCATAATGTCTTGATCCTTCAACTCCATGTCTCTATGTGCTTGGGTTAGCAGAGCCTATTGGTAAAATGTGAATTTAAGCTAGACATCAAACGCTGCACATTCATAGAAAACAGCAAATAATATAAATTAATATTTCAGTTACTTTAAAAATTCCCTAAATGAAATCACTGTATTATCTTTGCTGATTTAAATTCCTCATAAAAGTATGGCTTTAAGGATGCTGCAGGACTTGTCCAAAGTGGTACAGAAAAGGATGATTCTTTTTAAGAAACTTGGACAAATCTTATCAATTTATTAATCAGTATCTGATTACATGGAGTGGCTCTGATATTGTATGGAGAAACATACGCTTTCTTTCTAAAAAATTATGTAGAAATTAAATCATAAGATTCTTGCTTCTCTATAATAAATTCAGTTAACTGCCTCATACAGTTTGGATCAAAAAAATATCATCATTCCATCACACCCATTTCAGTGTTTTATTAATAAATTATGTTAAATTTTTAATCTGAGCCCCGAAGTAATTCTTATTTGTTACCTTAAGCTTGTGTATCTGTCTGTTGGCCCTCTGTGTAGGGGTGAGGTACTCTTCTGTACCATCCATGTGTGGTGAGCAGTGGACCACATACTTCATACGCCTGCCAGAAAATGTTGTACCATTGCGAGCGAAGTACGCATGGTCACAGGACATTGCACTGCAGACACTTCCAAAACTCTTAAGCGAATTCATGTCATCATCCATTTCTAATGCTTCCTCTGGTGATGGAGTTGGAGTGTGAGGGTATGAGTTGAGGGCGGAGCTTGGGGTTTCCAGTAGACGACTGCTGCTTACAGACTGTCAGGCAACACAAAACCAAGACAGACCTTAATATGAGGAACACCATAAGTATAAATTTACACTGACTGGAAAAAAAGTTTCTCTAACTACGTTTATGCTCACTCCACAGGCTTCTTGAATGAAGTTATATACTACAAATATATTGTATTTATGTGTAGTTTATTTGAAGATGCTGTCGTTAGCTCAGATCGTGTAGTGTCAGATTATGGGATGATTATTTATGAACAATGAATTTGAAGGGATGTGGATAGGAATACGTGGTAGTAGCCTTTCAGGTACTACCCTGACATTTGTGTGGAGGGACTGAAGAACCTGTCAGGATAGCCAGTTCAGAGGCCGAGATTCGAACCTGGGACATCAAGAATATGAAGCAGGAGTGTTAGCTGGTTGCAGGCAGTCGGTGTGGTGGGCTGGCAAACCTAGAGGCACTCATGTTGCACTCACTTGGCTGCGATTATGCTCCCGGCTGCTGGACCAGGCTTTGACGCAAGACTTCCCGCCTTCGGTTATGGGCGCCGGGATTGACCGAGGACTGGGCCTCTCACCACGCAAGCGTAGTGACGCCGAGCGCCGGAACACCCTGGGATTAGGGACTGGGATTCGACTCTCATCCTCGTTAGTTTTATGTCTGGAAGCGACGTTCTCTCCGATGACGCCGCCGTCCATAATGTCTGTAACATGGATTGGAACAAATATACAAGATGTTGGCACTGTTCGGCATGCACCGTATGGCGTCGAACAGGCAAACTTATCGCAAAACTGATGTTTCTTTGATGTGCTCTTCAGACGACCTAGGCATGAGAGGATAACATTAAAATGAATCTTACGGAAACAGTGAAGGGGCCTAAATTTTATTCGTCTGGCTCAGGACGCGGACCAATGGAAGGTTCTTGTGAACACAGTAATTACCTTTCAGGTTTCATAAAATGAGAGTAATGTTTTACAACCTGAATGCACTTTCAGCTTCTCAAGAAGGACTCTACTCCGTGGTGTAGACAGAGGCAGTTTGTTCCTCCTAAACACTGATGTCTGTCCACACAGCGTTTATACCCAGAAGACCAACATCGACATGTTCACCGCCGTGAGAACCTCAAATCTAATCGAGATATATTTATTTGCATTTACTTTTCAGATGATAAAAATAATATTTTATTATAATACAAACCTCTTCAGGTTTACCGATTAATTAGGCAGGTCTACTTCATTTTTCGACTCACAAAACTGCCAGAATTATTTCAGAAACAGAACACAATGGACATTTAGAGGAACTTCGTTAATGCGAGCTACCTAGCTTTCGGCTGGTACTGTCTTTTAGAAGTAAGAACCGTGCAGCTTAAAACCTTAAATCAAAGCATTCCCAGTTATCTGAATTGTTTGTGCATTGTGACATCACTTTCAAAAGAAACTCTGTAATAACCACACCGCGAAAAAGTTTAGTTCTCTAACTACCATTTCTTATTACGTCAATATCAATTTACAGAGAACTGATAACGACACATCACGTGTCTGATAACAGTAAAATAGAACTAAAAAGTTATGGTTATACTGGTTTTGAACGCATTTCAAGCTTAACTTGTTTCTGGGGTTATTTTAACGAAGCTGCATCAACTTCTGAATTATGTAACCTCGGATGAAAAATTGTAATGTGTCTGCGGTTTATTTCAAGGTTTGTCCCTTCCTTACTCGGTTGCTGTAAGACACTGTATTATTTCCAACGATTATGCAGCATCAAATGAAAAATAATATCAATAAAACCTTCTCGGGCAACCAACCGCGTCAAATGGTTACCGTAGTAAACCGACGTTTCGGGAACCAACTCTGTCCCTATCGTCAGGGTTCTGATGTGACAGAGTTGGTTCCCGAAACGTCAGTTTACTATGGTAACCAGTTGACGCGGTTGGTTGCCCGAGAAGGTTTTATTGATTGCACTCGCCGCGAAAGCCTCAAATTCGAAAAAAATATATGTTGATTTTGAATAATAAGCGATGAAGTAGAAAAAGTAGTTAAGCCCTGTATCGATCTCATTATGATATGCAGCTTTCATTTGAACAATTTTTATGTAGGCCCTGGTGAATATTTAAACTGAAACGAAATTTCTGGCTTTGCGGTGTAATTAGCTTCGCAACAAAATATCTGTATTAAATTAATACTAAGACCAGTGACATATGCAGGATAACAGCAAATATTTAAAAAAATATAAGTTCACCATTGGAGTAAGCTTTTGCTTTCATGTTAAACGCTAAAATATTTTTAAAAATAAATTATGAACATCCGAACAAAAAAAGGTGAAGTGTCTTAAATAACCTCCGTTGTAGCCTACACACATTGATAAAATTTATTGTAATTAACAGTTGATGTTTTAAAACAAATCAATAACTATGCTCTCTCTTACTCCCTCCCCTTCGTCTATCCCTGACCACCCCTATTTCCACTCTCCTCTCGCGCAGGAAGGAAGCCACCCTAAAGTAGAAGTACAGTAGAAGTACAGGCCTGCTCTGTGTTTGCCTCTCGAATTGTGGGTTCCCAATGTCATTCACGTGATGGGGTTAGTGGACAGCGGAATACTGAGTTCATGTCTTGGTCGATCTAATGGGCAAAGCTGGGGTAAGTTTTCCTTTGCTTTATTCCACTACGATTTAATATAGTTTGTGTCTTAACACATTATCAGCACAAATCAACCAACAATAAATTGATACATTAATTCTATCCTCTTTTAAATACAAAAATTAACAAATGGTTCGGCGATGGGTAGACTAAATTCGTAAGACTAGCTTATCCTCAAAACAGACGATTCTCGTTAGAAGATTCGTGAAGAACAAACTAGTACGTTGCTTCCTTACAACTGAGGTTTCTCAAATGCATAGCTTGTATATAACATCTTGCATCAAATGGGAGCTGTCTGTAAATCAGGTTGGGCCAACCCAAATGATCTTTCGGGCCACTTTGGAAATGCATCATAACTCCGCGGGCCACATATAAAATTATATATCCCCATATTAGATTTAGATACACTATAGACATTTTTTTGGAGTGAAAAATTGAAACATAATGAGTTATTATTATTGTGTTTACTATTATTCTTACATGTAAACATAGATAATATAATAATAATAATACTAAGCGTACATTGTAAAGAAATATATAGCACTAAAAATTAAATATAAATATATTTTGTAAAAGTGTGATGAATCTCGCGGGCCGGAAAAATGTTCAAGGCGGGCCACATGCGGCCCGCGGGCCGCGGGTTGGCCACCCCTGCTGTAAATGATAATTAAGACATGAAATGAAGGCGACGTGGCTTTATTTAAAGTATCGGTAGTTTCCCAGCATTTGCCTGTAGAGACTGAATAAAATCAGAAGAGCCTCATTTGATAATGTAATCGGATCTTCACGACTACGAAACGAGTGATAAACATACAACCTCAAGGTTCACTTTTAATTACCTCGACAAGGAAGACTGAGTAATAATAACTGTTGTCAGTGCAGGGCTTGTGATATATAAATAAGATAAATGAAGTAGGAAAATAATTTTTAATGGTTTTCGTTTCTTGAAAGTAAAACGTTGGTTCTGTTTCAACGAACTCTCCCTAAAACTAATCTTGAGACACTGAGGAAATCGTCGAACATACTCGGCCACTGAGATTCAAAGCGGGTGAATACGTACCCGATATGTTCTGTTGCGAAACATTCCTAAAATAATTAAAAAAAAATTAACAAAATGATTCAGAAGGGAAACGAGGCTGTGCATCGAAGGCAAACAGCAGGGTCTCGGTCTGTGACCTCTTCGATTGGGGGGGGAGGACTTGCAGATAGTTCTGTTGGAAGTACGTGCCATCGTCGTAGATACTCACAGACCGACCTCGTTCTACTGTTTTGAATTCTCCAAGTTTATTTTAAAAATAGAAGTCGTGTTGTAATTAAAGTGAACACGTCAAATAATGTGCGTTGTTTAATCATACAAACGCACTAACCATAATTTGATTTCACGCATTACCATGCGTCCAACAAACCAATTGGCATTTTCTGTTATTTAACTTCTGTAAAACTTCCGATAAAATTTAACAAGGAATGTTCTTTCCTCTCTTTAACCTCTCTGTATCTATTTCACAGAACATCAGTAGTGCTAGGCAGGTTATCTCAGCAATTAAATTTCTTATTGTTTAACGACGCTGTAGCTCAGATTATATAGTGACAAATAAAATAATGATAAATGGATAATGAAGGGGAAAGAATGTCGAAGGAAGCTGTCGTTGCCTATAATTTTTGTTACCCATATCAAAAGTACTGCTTAACGCTGCCCAATGGTAGCAGCACTTATAAAATATGATAAGTCATCTATCGTCATTCAAACTTGATTTTATATAACACAGATTTATTCTGTTTTCTCATTTGAATGCATGTGTCGTAATTATTTATTATTTAGTGTTCTGTCTGACGACAGGTCGATTTGAACAGGATCCTTCCATCCTTTTCTCGGACTGGGACCTGTTCATATACGTTCTTAGCAGATGATCCAGAAGTGGTTTGCCATTGCCTTCTTCTGTGTGTGAATGGAGTAATTGTTGGGATGCCACGGAGAAACCGGGGAAGCCCCCGGAGGAAAACTCCGTGTTGCCTAGACCACGGCCTTGCCCAACACAAGTTATAAATTCGGGCACCACCTGGAATCGAACCCGAGACCCCAGGATTACAAGGCCAGCGTTCTAAACGGTAGACCACCTCATCTTATTATTATTTAGTGTTCTGTCTGACGACAGGTCCATATGAACAGGATCATTCCATCCTTTTCTCGGACTGGGACCTGTTCATATACGTTCTTGGCAGATGATCCAGAAGTGGTTTGCCATTGCCTTCTTCTGTGTGTGAATGGAGTAATTGTTGGGATGCCACGGAGGAAAACTCCGTGTTGCCTAGACCACGGCCTTGCCCAACACAAGTTATAAATTCGGGCACCGCCGGGAATCTTACGATTCAGTATGACATTATCAATATGTGATTGAGATAAAATTCAGTTTCTGAAGACAGATGCAGCGCAAAAGACAACGCGTTAATTGTATAAAAATGACAGGAAAAATCAACTAAACATTACCATAAGCCGTAATGAAATCGTTTCAAGTGGCTAACTGAGGCTAAAGCTTTCAAGGTTTCTTGTGGCACTGAGGCGTGGAAACACACAATACCTTATTTTGCATTACAACCCAGTGACTTGGAATAGCGATAAGCCGTTCAATTAACATTGTGGAGGCACCCACTTCGAAACCCGGTTAGAGAACGGTTACTTTTCTTTGTCATTCTCCCCAGCCCCCAGCCCCCCCAAAGAAACCTTCAAAATGACCCAAACTACTACTCCATCTCTCTTAAGATGAAGTTCTTTGTCATCCCAGCATATTTTATTCGACGCCACAAAAGCCCACTGTTTCATCCTACGTAGTAAAATTGTAGTATAAAAACATTTAAACGTCGAACGGAGTTTTAAATTACACAGAGAGATATGATTTTAACACACGTGGAATTTGTTTTAAAAAATAATTTTGTTTTACTGCCATAAGAATTCGTCATTTCTTGAAGGCCTGTCATAAATAGCAACAAAATGATAAACTCATAACAGACGTGGGTTGGATTGATTAAATTATTTAATCACTACTGAATGACAATGAATAGATGGCGTCGGATCAAATTATAATATCACGAATTGCGTGAAGGTAAAGATTTGGACAGATATTTCAAGATAATATTCCAATAAAGTCGATAAAGCAATCAACTTATTTATTTTATATTAAAAATTCGCCGAGACCTGCAATAAATACTACTAAACTGAAAATTAAAAGGACTGGGGAAACTGAGGAAAACCACGAACTCTACAGTCAGAATGGTCGATAACCTAGCCGAAATTCGAGCCGGGTATCTCTCGAAAACAATTGTAAATTAAACTTCGTTTCTATTTACCTATTCTTTTCAATGCTTCGCTGTTCACGAAAATGCCTTCTCGAGAAACTTCCAAGGTTGCGTACGTGATCGCCTTTATGTTGTTCTGTCCAATTTAAAACGATTTCGGATAAGTTTCCGTGAGATAACAGCAGCTATGGATTTACGATGATGTTCATTCATTACAGATTTTTAAAACATATATAAACGTGACTTGTAAAATGTTTCCGGTTCTTTGGGAAAACGCCGATATGGATGAACAGAATTTTATTAAACTTGGCATTCGTAATCCGTACTGAGATCTCTCGAATGCTTGTCAAGAAGGGTAGCTTGCTGTAACCCCCTCAACAGATGAATACGTACGTGTCACGGTCATCCTGTAGCCATAGCAACGGGTTCTTACGACAACCACAAACAAATCAGTCGGCATTCCAGATTCGTAATGACATCACAAAATTTAATTTAGGTTAGATTTAAATATAGTTTACAAGTTTCGAATTTGATCTTCTAGAATCTAGAAGATCAAATTCTAGAATCTAGTTGACATATCGTGCAAAAACATGTTTAATAATGTAAAGGAAATAAATCTTAAGCTTATACCCTTAACAGTATCTTGTATATTAATCAGGCTACTGAATAACTTTAATCTCGTACTAATGAACGTTACCCTGGTAATTATAACTTTCTACGAAGAAATCCACGTTGTGCAATGCAGAGCCAGACACAGAGATATCTGTGTCTGAATCTCAAATATGCGCAACTACACGAAAACTCGAGAGCACTAACCGAATTATTACAGCTAAAGAAATGCTTATAATAACTCCTACATTGTCTCGTATGTGTCAGCTAATTCTAATTTCGCCACTTCAGCAACTTCTATGGAAACCTTTATAAAGACATACAAAGTTTCATGTCACAACGATCGACTCGAAGTTCAACTTCTTATAAAATGTATCTGTTATGTTTAACTGCTCTAACGTCCAGAAACAAGGCATTTTATCTTCACGGTGTGTTTTGAGTTTCGGAGGAACATAATGTATCCATCTCCCGGGCAGAATCCCAGAGTCACAACCCAGAACGTCTTCAGTATCCTGGACAGATTTTCGGTTCCTGTAGATGAGGCAAAATCCAGAAATATTCTATTGTTCCGCCATTAAAAATGCCACAATATCCTGACACAAGACATCTAGGACACTGGAATGAGCTCGACATGTTGGAATGTCTTCAGCTGACAGGAGGATGTAATTTTATACGCCGGATGTACACAGGGCAGAATTCTAATCTGCAATCGATCCTCAACTTACCCTTCCGCTCACAGTTAACAATTCAGGGCTTGTGTTAATCAGTCGGGTACACGCGTGTCATTTGTTTCGTTTCTTTAGATATTTAATGACGCTGTATCAACTGTTGAATTTCATGTAGCACAGACTGTAGAAAAGTGTAACTGAGGGGTGATTTGGGGGAAGGAGTAATAACCCAAACCCCTCGAAGCCAAAGTACAGGTAACCCTCGATTTAAGCCGGGGATGCGTTCCTGGACGAATCGGCGTAAATTGAAACTCTTTTTATAATGTAAATCAATGGGAAGTCAATGACATGCGTTCCCGGCGGCCAAACATTGACGAGTAATATAATGGCATTACATTTAAAGTTCTGTAATAACGTAAATAAAATAAAGGGAATTTAAAAATATATTTTATATACTTACAATCTTCGTTGGTCCCTGCGATTCTTTCATGTGATTGATGTGTACAGTCATCTCTGCTGTTACGCGATAGTTGCATTCATGTAAGACGCCGACCTATCGAAAATCGCGTAGTGAAAATAATCCCGGTACCTCCGCAGAGATTAAATTAGTCCTTTGAAAGTTTAAATCGCCAAAAATGAAATTGCATAAGAGCAAACTCGCATATGCAAAAGTTTGCATTTCACAAACAGCTTTTACCGATTCATCAATCTCATTGGAACAAATTTGCGTTAACGAAAAATACGTAATTGCAGAGATGACTATTTAAATTTTTATTCAAAATCAGCAATGTAAGAATTATGATTTAGTATAAGAATCAATACGAGAAATATTGTAAAACGTTATAAATAATAGTAAATTTTATTTCACTTTTTGACTTGCTAGTTTCAAAATCGGCGCAAATCGAGGGTTACCTGTATCCTGTTTTAGCAGCGCCAGACCTCATTAATTTTGTAGTTCTCTCACAAGATTTAACTTTCCGCACTCGATTCTACCCTCGGGCAATTAGTTATTTTATAGCTGCTCTAGAAGATGGAAATAATCGCGATCACCAAATTTAAATTCTTCGACTGTGTCCACCGCCTGTGTTTTTAGCGATCCTGATATGATTTGCAGTTCCTTTCTTGCATTCCAGCTTCGTTTCCTTTCAAAAAGAACATGATTTATGAAACACCGTACAACGGTTTAACGTCGACGGGACCAAGCAAGGTTTGTGTTTCTGAAAAATACACAATATTCAAAGAGTTTTGTTTTCATTTTGGATGGGAATTCGCCTATTACGAATTTTCAAGGAGCGGTTCGGTGTAGCGACTCACTTAATCACTGCTTCGTAACTCCAATACTTAAAACAGTGTCGTCAAATAGTTCGGTGCGGGCAATCTCTTACCTGTAACCGTCAGCTGCCGTATCACTGTGAACCAGACCACTTTCTGCAGCAGAGTGAACCAGCCATCGAGCTGATCGATGTGGCTGTCTCACATTGCCGGGGAAGCTGCTGGTCGTAAATGTGAGGAGAAAACGAATCCCACTCTCGTTTCCTACAGCTAGTGACCATGGCAACATATCTTATCGCACGTTTTCATTTTATCGGACTATCTAACGAATAGATTTTACACATCGTAAAAATAGCTGCACCTAGCCTCACTCTTTTTCATTTGCTATTTCGTTTTAAAGAAAGCTCAGAAATGTCCAAATCAAATTTGTGTACGCATATTTGGCGTTTTGTACACAAATCTTGACACCTTTTATTTAAAGTCTTTGGTCCCACGAAGCAAACAAATGAAATATCAAAAATATCAATTTGATTAGTCTATAAACCTTAGCACCTTAAAATAGGTCACGACCCCATAGCGTTCCAAATCATCCTGCCAATCGTCGCGGTGTAACGAAACCAACTAAAAAAAGCCTGATAAAATAAGCTAGTTTGGTATTACTCACGTCCCATAACGAATGTAAGAAGACAGCGATTCTAGGTTTTTCGTTTCGAATCTATTTATCCGTAAACAAAGACAAATGCCGCTGACCTGCTATTTAAAATCCTCGAAAAAGAGCCCGGGCAGACATCAGACCGAGTGCTCGCTTGCCTGCCCGGGTGTCCGGTTTCGAGTTGCTGACACAGACTACGAATAACGCAAATCCTACGGCCTTACTCCTTCCAGGGTTCTCTCAAACCTCCCTTGCGTTTCCAAACACTTAAAATTCCAAACAATTGTCAGTCTTAAAGTGCATGTATTTTTGCTAAACTACAAGTGTAATTGACCGGATATTTCGCTTAGATGTGACCCAAATCGGCTGTCACTAGATGTTCAATTTCCTGACGGGATGTCGCCCACTAGCAATTCCTAGAGAAGGTCAAGGCTGATTAATACCACGACCCCAGAGCGTGAGACGTCCGATTTAATTAACACGTCACGTGTTGCGACCAGATCGCGACAGGTCTAAAGTACATAAATGTTATCATGTCTGTAGGATTTGAGATTTTCACGGCAGCGATTACGAAGATGGCGCCTTGTAGTATGGTGGACGTTTCGAAACGTTTCAGATGCCATTACTGCCTCTATGGAGGACATCTGAAAAGCCAGGAAAACTTCTACTGGACCACATGTCGCTACAACCCTGTAGACGACTATATTCATTATTATGTCTCCTGAACCGGATAAATCCAGTTCACATCCTCGCATCCTATTTCTTAAAAACCATATTAATATTATATTTTAACCTACGCCCAGGTCTCTTCCCTTCAGGTTGTCAGACCAACGCTTTAAATGCATTTCTCACAAATTCAAATACGACTAGCAACGACGTCCTAAATTTATTCTTCTAATTTAATTATAAACTTTAAACGGTCAATAAAGTTTGTGAAAGGGAAACGTAAAACCAATGCGACTATCACGAACCACAATCGCCCAGAAAAGTGGTTGCAAATTATTAGGTGGCACTGCCCTATTTTTTGGGAGACACTTCCACGGATACTGAGAGAACATTCCATTGTGGCTTATGTCCGAAACACGTATTTGTTACACCGTCTGAGAGAAACAGGAGAAAATTAATTTGTTAAATTGCGAGATGCCGCAACTTCTAATTCATGGGAAAGTAGAGGAGAGAGAGTTGTGTGATGTTATCTCACAGTTCCGCGGTCCGTTCCGGTTATGACCGTCCGTCATCTGCTACCGGATTCTTTCATGTAACTACGCGCTAACTTTTTTTTGCATGTGCTTTTTCCGAAAGCGACTTCGCCCCCCCCCTCCCCTCCCCTCAAACTAACGTTCTCTAAACTGTGGTGCGTGAGTTTAAGTTCATGCGATTTGAGATATCTCCTGAACCAAACAAACTTTCAGTTCATACACCAAAGTTAAAAGAACATTAAGTTCAAGGTTCGGTTTCGTTTATTATTAACAAATTTTACAAGTCCTTGTACTAATATGATCCCGGTAAACTGTTGTGTCCTAGGTCATTCCTACACTAATTGCATTGTTGCTTCTTAGGCCATACTTGCACTGATGCCCCACAATTTCTTCCACCAAGAACGAAGATTGGTTTCGCCTTAAAGTTCCATTCTTACGACAATGAGAATTGACTGTTGTGTCCCAGTACGTATTACATGATTTACGAACGAACGCATTTGGGCTCGTTCAGTTAGTTAACCAATAAAGTTAGTAATAATATAAAATATAATTTAACATAAATTTGACTGTTGTTCGAATTATCGGTTAGGTGTTGGCCTGTTCACCGAGCTAATGAGAAATATTCAGCTGTTCCATAATTTGGGAACCAGCGTTTTGTGGTCATCGCAAAACAATGGACCGTACCTAGAGCGGTGTTCGTTATTTAGTAAAAGTACAATTTAATAGTAATAAAAAAATAAGCACGCACATATGCCTGTCCTCAGAAAATTGAAGCGAAATTTATTAATTATTGTTTTTTCTTGTTCGTACTTTTTCACAGTCATTTCACTGTCCAGTCACCAGAACATGTTTCGGTCCATTGTAGCAATCATCAGCAGAAACGCCTTACAGTTAACGGACTCGAGGTCTAATTACCTTTACGGAAATCAACAAACGCATAACAACGTTACAGAAACTGACACGCGTTAGTGACGTAAACCCACGAGAAATGACGATATAATGTTCACTTGCCATTCCTTACACTTCAGATCTTAACGGTGATGAAATAAACCTCTATGGATAACCTTTCTAAATCTCAACTTACCAGTAAACGCATTTTAGAGAGGGTTGTTCGACAAATTGTTTTAGGATAACCCCTTTTTAGGTGACACTTATTGTGTCGTTATATAATAAATTAAAAACAGCTTTTAGACTCCATGAAGCACAGAAATTGAGCCGCTGGTAGTAACTCAGTTGGTCGAGAAATTTTCCACGACTGGACTCTACACATACACACTAGTTAAGATCCGCCAAGATCGGCCATACCTGCCTTTTCTGTTACTATCGATAATTTTACTTAAAACACATTTAAATATCGTACTTAAGTAACTACAGTTACCGGTTCAGACTAATGACAGTGGGAGAGACGAGCTAATGCCAGTATTTTCAAACAATATTTTGTAAACCATATGATGTTGCAGAGAGCCCCTATCGTATCGAACTATTGTGGACAAAAAAGTACCGGGTTCTTTCGTTATAATTTTCAACAATGACTAGTTTGCTAATAAGCTATCTGTTATCAGTAACGCTGAAACAATATGACGTTACATACGCTTACTATTTCATATTTCACACTAAATTGAAAATTTCTTCAATCTCACTGAAATTACACAATCGATATGCGCAATTAAAATACGAAAAAAATTCTTTCCGAATTTACTGACAGTCGTTTTCCACAAAGAAAACGAAATATATTCTTGTAACAAATGACAAATATAAAACTGTTAGACCTACTCCAATCCTGGGCCTGTCAGAAACACGCATTACGTACATAAAGCTTCATATAAAAACGGTAGTTATAACATACAGTTCACATATTTCGGTCACTTTGAATCACAGATTCAACAGCACGATCATGACAACTCAGTGTATACCACAAGTAGTACAGACATGCTCTTAATAAAAAATATAATTGATAAGAAAACTTACGATTCTTGGTTTTCGAAGCAAATTAACACTTAATCCCTAGCAGACGCTACGTAACTGGTTTCGTCATTTGATAGCGTGGCCTCCTTAGTTTCATGCGCACGCATCGGTCAATACCGCATTTTTACTTCGTCAAGAGTCGCGCTGTGTTCAAATAGTTCAATTCACACTGTTTAACAGATACAAAATATATATATATATAGCCAGATTAAATAATAAGCCACTTCCAATTTGTACGAATTTCAATGAATATGAACATTTGTAATATATTTCAAGAATCGATTTTAGTGTTATTCTTTCAATACTGATAGTTTCTCTCGGTTTGTTGGTATTATCTGTGGTCCACAGGTATATAACCACACTTCTACTCCATCTGTTGTTACTTCCAATAACTTCAATGAGTTAATGATTAATGTGATTATGAACGTTAATATCAAAAATGCCTGAATGAGTGAATTTGAAGAAATTATAATGATTGTTTCTGATAGAAATTAAATCTTATGCATTCACCTTTCATCCTGTCTCTGAAGTTATCAGAAATCTTGATTCTGATAGCACCTTTGTCCTAAATTTGACAAACATTAACTGGAGACCACATAGTACCGAATTTAGTCAAACTCCACTAAGCAGTTTTCACTGATGAAATATGCATAACCTAATTACGTATTAATTTCATGCTCTTTGTTTGACTAGTGTCTAGCAACACAGACATTCATATACATATATAGCCATCATACTGACATTCCCTTGAGAGGAGACTGAAAATTACTAATTGAAATTAACACAATTACTTTACCTTATACACATGTATCACATACACATCAAATTGACTTACAGTGAAGAAAACACAAAGGTTAAAGGTAATAAAGGCAAAGTATAAATCATCATTTGAGTATGACCACAAATCCATCCCTTTTGATAAGACAACTATCGAGTATAATTACATTAATTTTCATTGCACACATAGTGGAAGGCATCATGAAGTGTGCCCAGTGGAATGTATAAGAAGCCTCGCTTAAACACATACTAGTCTGCATTGGATGCACACATAAATGGAACTTGTAATGCAACATAAAAACTGTCTGAAAAGGGGTGAAATTGTGTATTGTGGATTTGGTTTCACTATCTGTTGGCTAAAGAACAATATAAAAATTACAGTTTGTAAATTCAATTATATTTAATTTCACGTGTAATTATGGATGAAAAATATCATGGAAACTATGTCAAATACAGAGTATCTTCAAAAATTTATATGGAAGCATATTTCAGTTAAAGTTTATTCTTTATTTTTACTGTGATAACCAAGAGAAGGGTGCTTAGGTATAAAATTGTATCACTGATATAAATTATCTTTCCATACCAGGTAACTATTTTGACACATTATAAAGAAAATGCTAAATATACAAAAAAGCAGAAACCAGATAAATAAAATACCAAAGTATTTTTATAAACATGAGAATGTTAACATAAAATTGTAAAAACTTTGTAGTACAGTAAGGACCCTAAGACACGTAACAGGAAGAGTCAAATATTTGTTGCTAGATGACATATAAATGTACAATAACTGAAAAATTCAATGTGCTTTCTTTTGACTTCAGTCGAGATTTTACTGCAATGAATCAGATTTGTTAACTCTGACAAAGCCAAAGAACCCCCCCCCCCCCCCCAAAGCAGTATAAATGCAGTTTCTGAGAGCAGTGGTTTTAAATAAACACTGACCACAAGAACACAGCAGCCATATGAAAGAACTGCGAACAGTTTTATTTAATATAAGAATCACAGAAAATAAAACAGTTTGAACAATCTGGAAAGATGGATATTCTCATATCCCACAAATCTCTGCATACAGACCTACAGGAACCAGAGTCACAGGACATCCATGGATATGATGGAGACAGAAATTTAAAACTTTTATATCTATAAATATATAAATAATTATATTTATAGCCAGATCAGGATTTGAAGCTTCATCCATACACTGTTTATTTCTTGATTTGCTTAATTATGAATAATGTATTAGGAAGAACATATAAGAAGGAAGTGGCAGCAAGAAAAATGTCAGTACAGCCAATGATTCAACCCTAGGATGCCTTTGATTATGAAGCAAAGTCCTGATGACAACATGGTATTAGTTTAATCTATAAAAATGTCTTTCAGTGTCTGTGTTTGGGCCTTTATTCTGATCCTTACTTTATCTGATGTTAAATCTGAAATCTCCTCAGTATTTCTCATAAACCACATTTCCAAGAATACAAGTCAGGTATCTCCTTAACACTACACAAAATTCTGTCACCAATTCAAACTAGCCTGATATAAAATTAAAATTATTGGAAATTATAATACTGGCAAAACATAAGCCTTTGATATGTGTTCCCTGCAGTGAATTATGAGTTGTGGATTTTAAATACAATATCAGGCAAACATTAAATTTCACTGGAGCTGACAAGAACACAACACAGCTATACAGGCTCACAACAACATACATCACAGTAAAAATGTTTGTTTCTCAACATAATTTAACAAGGTTGTGCAATAAAAAGACATACATTGTCACAACATCCAGTCATCAATAAACAAGCTATAATATACAGTGCTTGAAATGATAATTAACTTGTCACTGAGGCGAATTAAAAATACAATAGCTCTTTTACCTCCACAATCTTCAGCTGAAAGCAGTAAATAAAATACTAACAGATAAATAAATAAAATACTAACAGATAAATAAATGATAAGACACTGAAAGTTTTGTCTAATTGTACTGTTAGGGCACCTTTCTACCCCCTCACTCAAATTTACTACAATTCAGGTGCCTTACACTCCCACCTAGTCCTGCATTTATACATTAGTTACATGTATATATTTTCATCCACATAATCTTTACCTGTGTTTCATGACATAAGACTTGTGATATATAGGTGCAAAGATTTAGTGTCAAGAAACAGTTCTGAATCATTTCAAGCACTGCAGGTGTCCAGAGACTAGCAAACATTAAGTGGAACATTTCACCAAATTTGACATTACAATACTATACTGCTTCAAAGAGTGTTTACAAAATTTGTAGAATTAAAATGTGTATCAAAATGCCATATAACCATATCCAAATCTTAAATACCTTATTAACACTTGTGCCTTCTTTTAGAGCAAAGAGGCATTTTACTTATAATAGTTCTAACATTACATAAATTTCATAACTTTATTTACAATATAAATTATGTTTGTAATAGAATATTGCTAACTAAACTATTACAACTGCACTGTATCACTAAAGAATACTTAAACATCACAGACACAGTCAATGCAACTGCCTCAAACCCCCACTATGTGCGTCAAGATGGGCAGGCTGCCTATATATCACATTAATGTCAAATGGAATGCTCTTATGTGTATAAATTTCTAGTCTGTTCACACAAATCGTGTGGAAGAAAATTGTTTTAAAAAATTTCTGTTCACCTTGTGATGTACAACGTACTTGTATCGCAAGCATTTCTCAACTGTGTAGACTAGCACTGATCCATTTGGCAATGATAACTAAATCCCTAAATCTTTTTCCATCTATGTTTTCCCCTGCAATAAGCATTAAAAATACTGGTCCCTTAAAGAACTTCTTAAGAGGATTATACTGCACATAACATCATCAGATTTTTTTCATCTTTTACAAATGGCCCTGAGCAATCATTAAAAAAAACATGTAACAACACACGCTACAACAACATATTAGTCCTCACATCTGAAGTCTTAAATGTCAAAAGACGACAAAGAAAAATAAGCAGGGCTCAAACTTTCTGCTCTAATGTATATGAAAAAGCAAACTGCAAATACACATTTCAGTGAAAAGGAAAATTCTGCATGGGTTTTGGATTCTACAGTAAAATATTCACATAGAACATATCACACAGAATAAAATATTAACAGTCAATAAAAAATATGCAGCATAATTAACCCAGTATTATGCAAGTAATTTTAATTGAAACATAATACTGCAACATTCCATATAATTTTATACAACACCACACTGAATGTTTTCTTTCCAAAGCATAAGAAAGAAAACAGCTTCATTAATATAAAATAATTTCATTAAAAATTCACATATGTAGAATGTCAAGAGTATTTTGAGGGAATGGTCTACACTTTGAACTGAAATGTTGAGCCCTGCTATTAGTGTCAAAAGTTATATAAAAACAATGAACATTTTATATAAAAAACAAGGTTCACAAGTCATAATCAAAATGCATTTCATCACTAAGACAAACCCAATCCATTCTCCTGAAGATAACCATTCTTCTCCTCAACCGGTTTATCTCTGAAATTATTACCAGTAGCCAATTTTTCAGTTTTCCTGTGAAGAAAAGATCCCATGAAATTGGCATTCATATTACAAAAGCAAATGACACAAAACTGTAATAATTTAATAGGCGTTCAAATATTATCAAACTATTGGAAGCTCCTGAAATTTGTGTGACAAATACTTGTCTTTTATTTTATTTTTACAAGAACGGTTTGGGAAAAATACTGCAAGATAACAGGGCAAACAATCCAGAATTTTATTTGGAATTTGGCATTTTCTCAATGGTACACCACGTGAGAAAAGATTATGAGCAAACAGTTTGTTAAGGTGAAAAGAGTTTGAAGTTATTAGAGTAGTAGCAACCCAGGGACACTGGTTGAAAACGAAGAGGAGAAGTTTCCCCAGAATACTTTTCCAAGCAACTTGTTCAAGCACGCTACTCCAGAATATGGATAAAAAAACAAAGTTTCTTTAACAGTAATACAAGATAAAGTTTCTTCAAAAGCCACATGTAAATGCCATATTTTGAAAGTTTATTCGTATACATATTAAAACTAAGACTGAAGATGTCTGATCACTCTTACCAGTATTAATTTACTCCAGAGTTATTTAATGATGTCATACAAACTAAAGGCTGTGCAGCATGATTCTGTAATATGAAATCCAAAGGATTAAGGAGGTCTATTTGAAGGTACTATCCTAGCATATGCTTGAAATGACCAACAAAAATAATGCAAGGCCCCAGTTAGTCTATGCCCCAACCAAGATAATAAAACTGTTACCTTTCGGGTGATGGGCAGCAAACATCATTAAACGAGATACCACACATTTTGTCAACAGAAGGTAGCTCCAGCATTTCGTTGGCCCATAAGAGTGGATTATAACTTGGGGCCTCACCACCAAGCTCAGCTGGCAGGATGTCCTTTGCAATGTAATCATGCAAAGTGCTCAGATTGTTCCCATGAAGGAATATCTGATGACAAAACAAATGGAAGTCTCACAACATGACTACATTACATCAATGCTATTTGGCATGTGAAAACTTATGATGATGATGATGTTTCATAGAAAAGTACAGGTGTTATATCATGTCTAGTACAACCCTAAAGTGCAGAATACTTCAGAAGAAATTTGTTACGTAATATGCTTTTTCATGCACTTGGTATACCTTATCTTTGGTCTTCTCCTTCAGGAATGGCCGGATGACAGTGAGGGCTGCCTCCACATACCACGGCTGACTGATGAAATGAATCCCTTTAAACCGTGCAGGGAAACAATCCTGAAGACCCTCTATCATCAGTTTCAGGACACGTGGGTTCAGGCTGGAGGACTGTCTGAATGAAAACTCACTCCAATCCACCACCACAACAAAGCCATTCACCTGATTACGTGGCTTTTCAATTAGTCGCTCCAAAGTAAGCAACAGAGCGCGATAAATTACTTCAAGGGAGTATGCACAATGGTCCCAATTGGCTGTGAAAATCACCAGAACACAGCGCCCCTTCCTATGAATGACATGAGAAAGATATCTTGAAATATGCTAATATTTTAAAATAAATGGAGCTGTAATGTTTCATCAAAACTTACTCTAAAATGCCAAACATTTCATGTAGCTTATTCCAACTTAAGGGATCAAGGTCTGCATTAGGGAAAGCATACACATGTTTAACCAATTTTAATGTTTTAACCCTACCGATCCCTTTCTGGCAACACTCCAGGGAAACCATCATGTAGAGCTTGTTGTATCCCTATGTCCTGTGGAACAAAATTCTCAAACAGCTGTCTGTTCCTCTGCCGGTATGAATAGTAATTAGCCATCAATTCAAAACTTTCACGAACATTATTCTTCCTGGCATTAAGGAACCGCAAAATGAAGTTGTCATCATTTTTCTGAAATTCTGAAACAATTTCAACAAACTGTATCAGATCTATGTTGAATTCCCACGGGAACCTTATAGTATGAATTGATTTGAAGGGCATTTAATTATTCAATTATGCTGTATCAACTGCAAACGATATGCACATTTCAATGAGAAGAAAGGATGATTATAAATGACAAACTGGGAAGTGAAATGTGATGAGACCTAAATTAAGAGAGTAGCTAAAACATTCACCTGAGTGTACTGACAAAATATATTAAAAATCTTATACATGAAATTTGGCACCAATATTATTTGAACAGGCGAGTCTGTGAGATACTGTGATCCATATGTAAAGCTTATGATCTTCACTGTATAATTTCCCCCTGCAGTAATATGTTCAAAGATACAAAAATTACTGTTTCAGCTCAAATACTTTCATCTGTTATTACTTAATTCTATAAACATGTAGGAAAATGTTCAAGTCAAATCAGAACAGAAACTGGTAACAGATTTAGAAGAAGTAACTAACATTTACTTTTATTACTACTGATAATAACTAAAACAAAATTTTATGTATGATAAGAAGGAAATATATTCCAATCTGTATTAATATCATTCTGCAAAATATGAATATACCAGCCCAAGTACGACTGGAACTGCACTTCTCATCATTCTTAACTTGCAATATGAAAACTCACCTATTTCTGGTCTAGTAGGGATTAAGTTTTGAACTGCCTGGATGGTAAGTGATTTGTCTTGAATGCCATTTAATGATTCAGCCTTAGTGGGAGATGCATCAGACATGCCAATATGCCGACAGCTCCATTCAAATTCACAGTACTCTGCCATCATGAAGTCAATAATAGTATCACCTGGACAAACACATCAAATGGTCTAGTTCTTTTACTCCCAAACTTTAACTACATGTTTAAAAACATATAGTAAACTGAAATTCAAGTTAAACAACTGCAAAACAGTGGCATGTATATGACTATAAATCTGAGTTTTATTTACATCCTATAAGATTTGATAATGCAAATTTTGTACATTTTCCACTGCCTGAATTATATTTAAAGCATTTTGGGAGTTGGTCCTAACCCAATCATCTATCTGAATGTCATTACAATGACACTATATCATTTACATTTTCAGTATTGATGACAGCAGTTGGGTATGAACCTCAAACTTTGTCAATTTTTATTTTGTGAGATAATCAGAATATTACCAGGTCCTGTATTTGAAAGGTGTCAGATAAAAATCCAGTTTCATACAAACTTTCATGCAACAGAGTTCAAATAAAATAAAATAAAAATCCTTACTAGATTATATAATTTAGTTACCATATAAACTGATGTACAGGAAGTGTTATCAGTATGCAAATAGAAATGATTCACACTTGACATTACCTGGGCTACAAACAAGCATGGATTTTATAAGCATACTTTTATTAAGCTCAACAAACAGTTTCAAAGAAACAAGTAAATGAAGTGTATCAGTTCATAACAAAAAGATTAAATAAAGTGTATTTTCTACTTGGATGTTTATTAACATTGTATCAACTATTAATTTTTTGCAGTACTCGCCAAAAATTGCAAAACATTTTTCGAAAGGGATTGAAAAGGAAGTAGTCCTGTTATTTTGTAACACTGCAGAAATATTTTGTTTTGTTGTATATTCGTCAACCCTATAAGGACGAAATAAATACACGGATTTTATATACTGAATAGCCTTGAATTCGAAAGATTACAAACAATATGCACCTAATACTTGTAATGTCACTGAAGGGTAAAGATAAAACATTCACTGTTTGCAAAGAACTCTTTCCGTTACCATACGGAACAAGGTACAATATATGGAAACACGAGAGGAAATTCCGTTGCAGAATTTCTTACATATTCAGATGTTTGCAAGCGAAACGATCAAAATGGAAATAACACCACTTCTTATACTTACAAACAAAATTGTATTTATGTAAATGTATTGTATCTTAACAAATCAACGTTCATTTGCAATTTTTAATATAATTTCAACACTTAAAGGAAACGGCATAGTTGATATGTACACAAAAATATTGAAAACTCAATGCTGACTACGGTACCCACGGAGCTTATATTCGAAATTGTGCAGTTCGAATTCCTGGTAGAGAAAGAGGTTTACGCTGAGTTTTTGCTAGTTTATCATCTGTGGCGAATACATTGTCATTGCATTTGAAATGGTAGATGATGGTTCATCATGGACGTTGTAGGTGTAATGGTTTTCAATAGACTTGCTTTCTAAATATAAAGGAACTATTGAAGGATTTTACATCTCAATTTCTTCGTGTACAAGATGGTGCGAAGTAGCGGGTATGTATGGGCTTGAATTCATAATCCAATTGTACATATTTGTTCTTTACAATGTGTTCGAAAATTCTGTGCTTTAAGGTTATGACATTGTTCTGATGCTATCATCGTCATGGTAAACAAGATATGTATTTTTTTCAGCCATCATCGCAAACGTTCTCGCAGCAAGTCTGCCAGTCCAGAAAGAAAGAGGAGTAGGCGGTCACGTAGTCGTGAAAGGTAACAATTTTCGTTCGTGTAGTGTAAAGGTACCACATTTCTCTTCAATAATATTAGCTTTTATAATGCATAATTAGTGAGTTTCACATCTTATTAGAAAAAACAATATGATCATTGTGTTCTGAAGAGGTTTAGAGGATAGAAATAGATGCATAGGCAGAAGAATAATTCTTGAGGTTTCATGGATTTCAATAGAATGTTGAGACACCACCATGAAACAACACAGTTTCATGTTTCCTTGCATCAACCAGTCAACCATTGAAGGTCATCTTCATATCATGTAACACATAACCTCTTAATTTGATCAAATAATCTGTGAATTAATATTAAGTACTATTATGTTCTGTTTTGTAACAAACGAAGGGAACAGTTGTTCTGGCAGTTTATCCTGCTTTGTTTCTAGCCAGCAATTGCCTTCATTCTTCTTGCAAGTGAAATTGCTAATATTTTTGGTGTTTAACACTTTTTAATGTTTTTCAGAGTAAAACCTCGCTACAGGCGCAGCAGATCACGTGATCGAGAGCGAGACTTATCAGACAGGGATCGCCATCGTCGTTCTCATAGCAAAGATAGAAAACAGTCAGTATCATTGTAATGTTTCACCAGTAATGAGCATTGCCTTATATTTTGTGGTACGTTTGGATTAACTTGATACATGTCACTGGCATAATTCTGAAATAGGACCTTTAATTTTAGAGTATATATATATATAGTAACATTGGAAGTCCTGTCACTGCCCATACATGGAAGCGAAGGCCACCCTTGTGGCCTCCCGTTCTCTCCTTGTAGTTAAATATGAAAAACATGGTCCCAGCTTTCGCATAAATTCTTGTGATCTTCCATTTCCCAAAAGTTTGTTAAAAGTTGAAATGTTAACACATTGCAGTATAATTTTTCTCAGAGAAATGTGTTGAAATTACTATGTATTTTATTTATTGCCAGAGAAGTTGGTATCTTTAATATTCCTTTATTGTACAGTTATACCGTGTAAAGTAGAGGACCCAAGAAAGATTAAATTACTAGTATTGTTGTATTTCTGAAGTTTTCAATCTGCTGCAGGATTGACAGCAAGGAGAGGAGATCTGCTTCATCAAAATCAAAAAGCAAGTCATTGAAAGAAGGTTCAGGAGCAGATTCAAAAGAAAGAGATAAAAAGGATGCTAAAGGGGATGATAAAGCAGAAGATGAAGCATTTGATCCTACAAATCTTGATAAAGTAAGCCTTAGTTTTTGGATCCATATACTTTTGAATACTTATTTTCTAGGGGTATGTGAAAGAATTTAATCAGCAAACAACATCCATTGGCTTGTTTTAAAGAAAATCTGATAAATATTTTAACAATTTCATTGAGCTCTTATGTAAAATGTCAGTTGAAATTGCATGGCATGATCTGACACAATATTACATACTGTATTTAATAAGAATTTCCAGCGTAACAATTTCTTCAGACGAATACATAGACACTAAAACTAATAAACATGTTTCTTCATTATAGAACTAGCATGAAATTAAGCTATTAGAATATGGGTACTTTTTTCTGTTTATTGTAATTTGATTTAAGTCAGAACCACTTCACTTCTACTGCAAAGTATTTGTTTGACTTAAGAATCCCTAGAGTGATTGATGCATCTATAATTATTTCAGGAAGAAGAACAGAAGAGGCTTGAGCAAGAGATGCAGAAGAGACGAGAGAGAATAGAAAGGTGGAGAGCTGAGAGGAAGAAGAAAGAGCTTGAAGTTACAAAGAAAGAAATAAAGGGAAGCTTGTTAGGTTTGTATAATATATCTACTATAAAAATTTGTGATTAGTCGTTGTCTTCAAGAAATGACGTCATCAACAATGCCAACAGATAATTGTTTACTCGGCATTGTTGTGGAACACAATAATGCCGAGTAAACAAATACCGCTTCACAACAAAGAGATCAAAAACTATCAAGCCAGTCGCATTATCACTGCTCCAGCAGCACATCACATTCTTGAATATTGACTGACAGTTGGCCTAAAACATCAGAAAAGTGAAAGAAGACGTTATCAAGTATTTGAAGTACCAAACCCAACAACTGTAACAAGGTAAAGTGATACTCATTCGATATATTACGATTACGAAAACTATTATGATCGATTTTAAGACGAAGATTTGCAAGGGTGGGGCTGGACGTAGAAAGTTTACTGACCAAGAACAGTTGGCTTCTGAACAGCGACGTAAAGAAGTAAAATATCAGATAGAGACAGCGGGGTTAGTTTAGTGTGTTACTTAAGATTTTAAAACACAACCAACCCCCCCGAAGGGGGGGGGGGGGGGTTGGTCAAGTGTTTTAATCCCCATTCGGGGGGAGTTTAGTTTCTTACTCAAGGTTGGTTGCGTTTAAAAAATTGACCCCCCCCCCCCCCCCCCCCCCCCCCGAGGAGCTCCGAAAGGAGCGCTCTGCTCTAGTACTATAAAAATTTGTGATTCCTCGTTGTCTTCAACCAATTTGTCGTCAAAAAATGACGTCATCAACAATGCCGAGTAAACAAATAACGCTTCACAACAAGGAAATCAAAGAATATCAAGTCAGTCGCATTATCACTGCTCCAGAAGAAGCACGTCGCATTCTTAAAAATTGACTAACAGTTGTCCTAAAACATCAGGAAAGTGAAAGAAGAAGTTATCAAGTATTTGAAGTACCAACTCCAACAAGGTAAAGTGATACTCATTCGATATATTACGATTATGAAAACTGTTATAAAAACTGACTTTATGATCGATTTTGAGACGAAGATTTGCAAGGGTGGGGCTGGACGTAAAAAGTTGACTGAACAAGAACAGTTGGCCTCTCAACAGCGACGTAAAGAACTACAACATGAGACCTATTTAAGAAATAAAGAAAAGCGAAAGAAGACTTACATTGATAAACGTAGAAAAACTTATTCAATAAGAACCGAAGGGAAAAAAAGCAGACGAAGATTTGTAAGGGTGGGGTTGGACGTAGAAAGTTGACTGACCAAGAACAATTGGCCTCTGAATAACGACGTAAAAACTCAAACATCAGACATATTTAACAAATAAAGAAAAGCGAAGGAAGACTTACATTGATAAACGTAGAAAAACGTGTTAAACAAGAACGGAAAAGAAAAAAACAGACGAATATTTGCTAGGGTGTTGTTGGACGTAGAAAGTTGACTAACCAAGAACAGTTGGCCTCTGAACAGCGACGTAAAGAATTAAAACATCAGACCTACTTAACAAGTAAAGAAAAGCGAAGGGATATTTACATTGGTAAACGCAGAAAAACTTATTCAACAAGAACAGAAGAAAACAAACGAAGACTTGCAAGGGTGGGGTTGGACGTAGAAAGTTGTCTGACCAAAAACAGTTGGCATCTGAACATCGATGTAAAGAACTAAAACATCAGATCTATTTAACAAATAAGGATAAGCGAAAGAAGACTTACATTGTTAAACGAGACCATATTAACAACACACGTAGAAAATCAGACGAAAATTTGGAAGGGTGGGGTTGGACGTAGAAAGTTGACTAACCAAGAACTGTTGGCCTCTGATCAGCGACGTAAAAAGTAAAATATCAGATTACAGGAAGCGCTCCGAAAGAATTAGCCATCGTTGTCGTCAAAAAATGACATCATCAACAATATCACAATATATTTGTTTATACACGGGGGTTAGTTTAGTGTCTTACTCAAAATTTTAAAACGCAACCAACCCCCTTCGGGGGGTTGGTCAAGTGTTTAAACCCCCCCATTCGGGGGGATAGTTTAATTTCTTACTCAGGGGTTAAAACACTTGAATGAGACACTAAACTAACTCCCCTTCGGGACTAACAAAGGTTGGTTGCGTTTTAAGAAATTGATCAACCCTCCTAGGAGCTCCGAAAGGAGCGCCCTGCTCTAGTATATGAAAATGGGCAGTGGTATGTAATAAATTCTCTTCTTTTAATGTGAATATTAAACTTGCTTCCTGATCATACATTATGAAAAGACAGTTTTAGTATCTTCTTGCTGGTCATGAAAATTCAAGCTAATTTGAATGTATAGTTAAAAATTATAAGTGAAGGGAAATATTGGTCTCTATAGACGTCTAGAAGGGAGGCTAGGGCCTGACTTGGGCTGTAGTGCCATTCTAGAAATAATGATGATTGAAATAGAATCATATAAATGTTACAGCTAACTTGCAGCTGCCAATGAAGAAGTGGACATTAGAAGATGACAGTGATGAAGAAGAAGACAAGCAAGACAATAAGGAGAACAAGGATGAAATTATAGAGGAGGAGGTTGACCCCCTGGATGCTTTCATGCAGGTCAGCCATTTTTTAACATACAACATTATTGTATTGGCTTGCTTATTCACTCTTTAATATATTGCACACTTTGTTTCCAGAAATTACCATTATGTTAAACAAATGTTAAAATGTGACTATGTGTTGGGATTTTCCTGCTAAACACCTTGCAAATGTACTGGCTTCTGCCCTGATTTGCTCATGCTAATTGGAACCTCATCATGAGTATTCATGGACTGGTGCTTATTTGACAGAGACTTGTTATGTCATTGGAATCCTGTTATCATCCATATGTAACCCATGCTTAAACCCCTCAGTCTGTATTTTATCAGTTGTTTTCCGTTTCTACCTTTGGATCTTGCCTAATATTATAGTTTTGATATTATCCATTTTTGTTAATTTATTTTGGCATTTTTCTTAGTCATTTTATGCAATTATGGTCATCATCATCATGTTCAGAATGTAAACTGTAGTTTTGAGTTCTGAACATAAAGTATGAGTAGAACGTTGTAATTGTTTGCACAAACTTCTGACTCTGATGTTGATAATGCATTAAAAACTTGTTTTAGCTTTCCTTCAAAATCACTGTACAGCAGAGTCCTGATTATGTGACCTAAATGGAACTGAAGGATAGTCAGGTAATCAAAAGTGTTGGATAATATGGAAGATTAATGGGAAGAAAATGAGATCAAATACAGCTCAAGTTGTAACTCTGTTTATGATGTCTATTAAATTATGAAAAAAATGAAAAAATCTCACAAACAAAAACAGTATGTTCATAATGTAAATTTATAAGTGAAAGAGTTTATTTTTCAAGAAATTAATAATAGGTATTTGCTTCAGAGCCTTCTTCATTCTCTTTGTGGACACTAATGCCAGAACAGTAATAATCCTGTAGTGGTTACCTACATTTATTGTTCAACATAGACAAGTGTGGTCTTGATAGAATTTAGTCCCTCACTCTGACTCGCAACACAGCAGATAAAATGGATTTTCAGATAACCGAAGGTCAGATAATAGGGACTCTACTGTATTTGTATTTCTTCTACCTTTTTCATGTTTATAGGGTGTTCAAGAAGAGGTGAGGAAGGTAAATAAAATTGATGGTAAGAAGACCGATGGGAAATCAGGAACTGCTGTCAACACAAACAGTTCTGGTGTTGTTATAGTGACGGGTGTTGCCAAAAAGAAAGTCGACAAAAAGAAGGGGGAACTGATTGAGCAGAACCAGGATGGTTTGGAGGTATGATATGTTGTGACTGTATACTGCATGTGATCCTGGAAATGCAAACCCAGCCATTTAGTTCAACTCATTATTTTGTTTAATGGCATATTTGGCATGTAAAATTGCAAGTAGAACTTATGGCCAAGTACCAACATGAGAGAAGAAGGAATATTACAGAAATCTCCAGTCTAACCTAAATATGAAAGAACCATATCTCACATAGATCATGTTGAATAATTATTATAAAGCTTGCGTGTGATGGAAGGTGGAGAATGCATGAAAAGTTTAGTGACTATTTTTGAATTTAGTATTTTCTTGAAAGTACAAGTATGATGATGTAAATTAAATTAAATTAATCAATGGTAGGGTTTGTACTGTTTTTTACTGTGGAAATCATGCATGTATTGGATGGTAACAATAGTGTGCTAATTTTATTGACAGTACTCATCAGAAGAGGAGGAGGAAGATCTTAATGTGACAGCAGCTGGAATTGCCAACAAGCAGAAGAAGGAATTGGCAAAGGTGGACCATTCCAATATGCAGTACACACCATTCCGCAAGAACTTCTATGTTGAAGTGCCTGAGATAGCACGCATGACTCCTGAAGAGGTGGAGGCATACAAGGAGGTATGGTTCACATGAGATTACATGTTACCTTCACTTGACTTGTTTATACAGTCAAATTCACTCATAGTAATTTTCTTATTTACATTCTGAGGTGAGTACTTGGTGGTCAATGGTAGAATTATGGATTTATGTGCCAGAGGTCTTTGGACAAGACTGGTCAGATCTGGGGTTGATTTTCAATGGTTTTTTCTTGCCTCATGCTCTGCAATTTTACTGTATAAGTTTATTACTCAAAACCATTTACATTAAATGTCTTTAAAGGAACTGGAAGGTATCCGGGTGAAAGGGAAGGGTTGCCCAAAACCAATCAAAACATGGGCACAGTGCGGTGTCAGTAAGAAGGAGCTGGATGTGTTGAAGAAACAAAACTATGAGAGACCAACACCAATCCAGGTACAAGCCATACCTGCCATCATGACAGGTAAGTGTGATTATACTGGGAATATTCATCAGATTAAGTAGGATTTGAGGTTCTCACCACAGTGAGTAAGAAGATAACTGTATTTTGGGATATAGTGCCATGTTGTCTGGAGGCAGGAAGGACCTCTGAAACATTGGTAAATTACTACCAGATTACACAGTGCTCTAACCCAGAAGACACCCATATTCATTCAGTAGATTTCTGTAGTACAAAATAAATAAAGTTATTTTGTGATTGTTATCTATACCTAAAATACAATGTTCAATAATTTCTTACGTGCTATTCATTGCTGGGACAAAATCTTAACGGTGATTGTGGGGAATACCAGGACCCTACAGCCCTAGCCTTAGTGTGACTTCATGTACAGGATCATTTTCTGTATCCTGTTGACATACCTAAAGAAATATTTAAATTTTTGAAAATTGGAAACTAAAATGTAGATTTGTTTTATATGAAGTTAAGGTTGTTTCAAATGTATTTTATGTGTATTAACCATAAATAATTTTTTTAATGTTCATCTGATCACCTTAATGGATTCTTCAAGTAAATATGGGTGATTACTGGACAAGGTTGTTTTGAAATGGCAGCAGATAGTAATTGCCAGAATGTTGGGATACTATACTTTCCTTTGTAGTATTGGTGAATTAGTCTGATAGGCTAATGAGGGAGTTAAATCTCCAATATGAGGTAGATAACGTTAAAGTTGCATCCACTTTTACTGCTTCTGGTACTGTGTCACTGGAATTAAACAGAAGCCATCTTTAGAAGTGATAGATTTCTCTACCATACTGAACCAGCAGTAGCCTAATAAGTTTGAAACATCATAACTGTAAGCATTAGAATTTAGAAACAGAAAGTTCTCTTTTATGAAGGGATGAAGACAGACTGCTTGAAATTACTCTGCCTTCATATTTTTGAGGTGTGATATTCAAGTAGCATGTATCAATATTTTCACTCTGTGAATTACCCTCTGCTAGAAACTTCTGCATTCTTCTCTTTTCACCAATAAGCACTTCTGTCATGTCTTTGTTTAGTTTTAATTTAATTTGTATATTTTACCCCACTAGCTCTGTCTGTTAGTTGTTTTTTAAATATATTCATTTCAAACTCTAGAAGGAACCCATTTTGCCATGAATAATGCATACCCATATCACTGTATCCTCAATATGAATATATTTTCTTGTAATGTTTCTACTTGCAGATTTTGTGTATGTTGAAGGAATCGAACTGTCGTGGCTTATTAATGCTGCTTTGTATTTATGATGATTGCATTTTTTCAGGGCGAGACTTGATTGGTATTGCCAAGACAGGAAGTGGGAAAACGTTGGCCTTCCTTCTGCCTATGTTGCGGCACATCATGGACCAACCACCGCTGGAAGAAATGGAGGGTCCTATAGGTAAAACAGTTCAAGGCAACTCATTGCACAAAGAATCTGTCTTGTAGCATGTTTAATTTGTGCAATAAGATTTTATTGCAGACCAACAAATTAAAATTGTCATTTGCCACATTCTACTGTTAAATGTGGCAAAGTGTTTTTACACAGAGGGAATCACTTTGGAATATACCATCTCTCCATCAGTCCTTAAATTTGAGGTTATTTTATGGATATCATTATTTATGTTTCTTATCTTATGCTTAGAAATGTATGTTAACTTTTGGAAGTGTGTTTAAGTTGGTCCTGATGGTAGAGGTATACTTTTACATTTTAATATTTGCCATTGTTTTAGCTGTTATAATGACTCCAACCCGTGAGCTGTGTATGCAGATTGGGAAGGAGTGCAAGAAGTTCACTAAGTCACTGAATCTAAGGGCTGTATGTGTGTATGGAGGTACTGGGATATCTGAACAGATTGCAGAGCTGAAACGGGGAGCAGAGATCATTGTTTGCACTCCTGGTCGAATGATTGACCTTCTGGCTGCCAACAGTGGTGGGTATTTTCTTCACTACGATATAACTTTCTTATGTTACTGTTTGAAATATGCCAAGTGACTAAAAGTTTTATGTAGAAACCAGGAGTTTCATTCTTTGTGGCAGATTTCCATTTTTATACATGCCTCATTTTCATTGCAGTCTCTTTGTGTAAGACATAGCTTTTGACCTTTTATCATATGATGCTGATAGCTGGATTTAACTTATGTTATTAGAATTAAGAAATGTTTAAATATTTGTATTAAAATATTTAAGTTGAAAGCATTTGAGGAAAAATACATTGCATTATTTTTTACTACTATAAAACTGTTTTGAAATGTTTATAGATGCGTGAAATAAAACAAAATATTGTGTATATAAATCCAAATATACAACACCAAAATTTTTGAAAACATTTTTCTTCCTAAATTGTGATGGCTATCTTTTGTAGAAGTCCTTTGTATGGTAAATACAAACACTGTCAACACATGGGTTGATTTTGTATTCTGAGCACTGAAATATTGTATCCATTAATTTTTTCTTGTCTGGCCACACTCACTAATTCTCGGTTTGTATATTTTTCTACTACAGTATGATAGAATGATACAAATATTCAATATATATCCTCCTCTTCCCCCCCCCCCCAAAAAAAAAAAAAAAAAAAATATATATATATTCCATTTGCCTTTTCAAATCATTACTGGCAAGTTTTCTCTCACCCTGCCACTCCATTTAAATTTTGATGTATTATTGTCATAACCCTGTCATTCCTTTATGATTTCTCTGAAAATAAGTATTAATATAAATATACAGTTTTGAATCATGTGTTATCCTGCCTCCTGCACATTGGCTTGCATAGTAAAGATGTCTTGCACAAGGTGCAATTAATATGCGTATTGCATTCATCTCAAAGTATTTCTTATTGAAATCGCATTTCTTTGCAGGCAGAGTGACCAATCTGAAGCGTGTGACATATGTAGTGCTGGATGAGGCAGATCGAATGTTTGACATGGGTTTTGAACCTCAGGCAAGTTATTCTTATACTCTGATTCTAAATTAATGAAGTCTAGGGTAAGCAAGTCAGAGTTTTACATAACTTTTGTAGAGGATTTAAAATCCTATATTAAGGACTTCCAGCCAAATTTTAACTTTGATGTTTATGGTTTAGCAGTGTACTAGTTTGTTGCATGACCAGCTATATCGCGTGTTAACAGTGGCCTATGGACAATAAAGGTTAAACGAAACCCTTAGTATTGCACATATTTTGTAGATGGCATGCACTCTGTCAGTGGTAGAGTGGAGTGCCTTCAGTCTGTAGTTAAAGTCCATTTAATGAGAAAATTAATTTTCCTTCTGAGATTCAGGTTCTCATGTCATTGGTGATGTTTATTACTGTTCTGTGGGTGGTTATGTGCTATAAAGTCTTGTAGGTGGTTACTGGTGTTTCCTCTATCTTAAAATTTCCTTGAGAATACTTGTAATCATCTAAAGTCTTTGTGTTGTCACTAAGTAGAAGACCATAATCACCATTTCTGTTCTTGTGTTTTATGTCTTTGTGTATCAGACACTGTGTAACCCTATCATTGGGAATTTCTGTTTTACTTTGTGTTTTAATTATAATTCACAATATAGTGACACCTCAGTGTGTCTCTTGACGATTATCTTAAAGACCAACAGTATCGTTGGGTATGAACATGATCATAATGCAATTCACCTGGTCAAATGTTGTATAGGGCATTTTGAGGCCCCAGTAACATGCCCCCCATATGCATGATGTTAGGTATAAATGTTATTTCTCTCTCTTTACAGGTGATGAGAATTATTGAAAATATCAGACCAGATCGACAAACTGTAATGTTTAGTGCAACATTTCCTCGGCAGATGGAAGCACTTGCTCGGCGTATTCTTACCAAACCAATAGAAATCCAGGTATGTAGTTGTTCAGAGTTAATGTGGTGCATCAGTGCTAGTTTTCTGGTGCATGTTCATGCAGAAACAGGAAGGATTTGCTAGCTCAGCTCTTATGTGTTTTGAGTTCAGCGCTTTGTGTACTAAGGAGTGTAGGCGACAAGCCAGAGTCATGTTGATAGAAACATACTTCTCTCGAGGAATTCTAGTGTTTTTAGAAATCTGGTGTCTGGGCTCACATTCCATATTTTTGTCAACAGTGACTGAAAGGAAAGTATATCATATCAAAATTTGATGATAATAATACATTGCATTAATGTGAAGACTGAAATATGCTGTGAAAAAGATCACTAACTACTTCTGAAATTTATGAAAGGAAGTAATATAGGGATGTGGGTATTGAGTTATTAATGCACATATATATATTGCAATCTTTATTGCAAATAGCTTTACAACAACAGGTCTGCATCTGAAATAACATAAGTGCCAATGAAATACAAAAATAAAAAAAATATCACAAGGAACTCATTTGGAAAATTTGTGTACTCCATGGTAGTACTCATTTTCACCCTCATTTCTTTTTAAATATTGACTTGCTTTGCTTTAGCATACTACACTGTTATGTAAGTTATTCTGTGTTACAGATTTGTGCAAGTATTGATGAAATGGCATTTGGCAACAGTTTATGAGGTTAGGACATGCAGAGACTTTTGTTTGTTGGTTACACATTCATATGCAATGAAGTTCTAATGGCAGATGCCAGAAGACATACTTATACACCCGAAGTTGACACCATTCTGTACTTGTTTTCTGGGTCAGGCAAACCTGTGATGAGTCCCAGAGAATTAATTATCAAATATTCTAGACTCAGGGTATTTTCTTAGTTGTGAATAAGCAGTGTGATGAATTGGCTTGTATGTCATTATCAGGTCGGGGGCCGCAGCGTGGTGTGCAAGGAAGTGGAACAAAATGTCATTGTGCTAGAGGAGGAGCAGAAGTTCCTCAAGCTGCTTGAGCTTCTTGGACACTACCAAGGACTGGGCAGCATCATAGTGTTCGTGGACAAGCAGGAGAATGCTGATATCCTGCTCAAGGACCTCATGAAGGCCTCATATCAGTGCATGTCACTTCATGGAGGCATTGACCAGTTTGACCGAGACAGTACTATAGTTGACTTCAAGTCAGGCAAGGTGCGGCTGCTTGTGGCAACTTCAGTTGCTGCTCGTGGTCTTGATGTCAAACATCTCATCCTTGTTGTCAATTATGACTGCCCAAATCATTATGAGGATTATGTTCATCGTTGTGGAAGAACTGGCAGGTATGAGACATAAGTAATGTTAAGCAAACAGTGAACAGTTTTATCTGCTACAGCAAGATATCCCCTGATCCTGTCCAAATGACATCAGATATACATTCACTAGGTGTAGTCAAATGAGTGACCACCTGCTTCCATCTAATGTCATAGTTAATTTTGGTCCTGGTTTATTTGGCAACTTTCAGTTGAACAGCAGATTGGAAAGGATGTGGAAGGAAGCAGTCATGGTCATTTTGAGACACTGCCTCAGCATTTGCCTAGAAGGACTGAGAAAAAGTCTCTGAAAGACCACAGTACGGATAACCGGTCTCCAGGCTGAGATTTGAACTTGGGCTCTACCTGATATGAAATAAGATTGCCAACTACTCAACCATAACATTGCGTGTCATTGTTAGGAATTAGTATTATCTGTACCTTGTAGTCTTGACAGAAGAGAAAGTAAGTCATGTTTGATTATTCTAGGGCTGGCAACAAGGGATTTGCATACACATTTATCACACCAGAGCAGGAGAGGTACTCAGGCGATATTGTACGAGCATTGGAGTTGTCTCTGGTACCAGTACCTGATCCTTTAAGGATACTGTGGGACCGTTATAAAGCCAAACAAGCTGCTGTGAGTATTGAATTGGCTTGAAATTGCTTTTTTAATATTACTTATTATCTGTTTTGTATTTTGTCAGTCCATCATAGCTATGGCTTCCATCTTAAACTAGTATCTTTGTTTACATCAGTAAGTAAACTTTGAGCATGGAAAAAAATAAACATTTGTATTGGTTTGTCACAGGAGGGCAAGAAAGTTCACACAGGCGGAGGTTTTAGTGGCAAGGGTTTTAAGTTTGATGAAGCAGAGGCCATGATGGTGAGCGAGAAGAAGAAGTTCCAGAAGGCTGCTCTTGGTAACATATTCTCTTTTATTATTATATATTTCTTGTGGTAATTGTGTAGATAAATTTGTGGTTTATTTCTTCTTTGCTTTATTTGCAGGTTTGCAAGACTCTGATGATGAGGATTTGGAGCATGACATTGACCAGCAAATTGAAAACATGTTGGCACCAAAGAGAATTGTAAAGGAAATAAAGGCACCAATAGGAATGAACCCAGGAGCTCCAGGTACTTTTCACTGTTGATGATTGAGAACTGAATAGGACAGTATGAAAGTGCAAATACAGAGAAATTTAAAGAAAAACATATTTATAATTGAGCATCTGAAAGGCAATTCCTTAGCGAAGTACAATGAATTTTTTTGGGGGGGGGGGACTTGCATGTACATACCAATGTTTCAGAGGAGCACACTGTCTCCATCTTCAGGGCTGAAGGCCAACTTAAACATAACAGTTCTGACTTAATTTTAAACTTGATGCTGTTATTGCAGTAGTGCCAAGTCAGCTGATCCCATCAGCAACAGACAAGTTGGAACTGGCTCGTCGTCTTGCTTCACGTATCAACATGGCAAAGAACCTTGGAGCAGAGGCTAAGGGAGCCACACAGCAGGCTGCAGAAGCCATCCTCAAAGGTGGTGGATCACAGCCTCTCATCACGGTAAGCATTATTAACATCCAGATGGGCACTGACAGATATGTGACGGGGGAAAAGGAGAGTAGTTTCTAGATTGTCAGTTGAAAGCATATATAAAATTTACATCAACAATAGTGTATCTTTTGTGTAAACAGATAATTTCTTTGTTGCTGATGACAGCAAATCTTACACTCCTGGGAATGATTTTAGTCTACTTTCCAGTAAGGTTCCTTAACACATTCAGAGTTTGAACCATAATCAGACCACACCATCTTTACTCTTAGCTGGGGCATCTCATCTGTCCATTTTTTCCGCATGACCTTGGTTTTTGAATTCCAGATACCGTACAGCTATAAGTGGTTACTTTTTGCTAGCAGGTGATATATGATTTGAGAGATAAGTACTGTTAGCTCATTATATGTAATTATTTCATGATTATTTCTTTAGTATTTGTATTATTTCAGTTTTTGACATGAGTGGCAGGACATGAATTACTCAATGCTCCATTTATTTACAGGCAAAGACAGTAGCAGAGCAGCTGGCTGCCAAGTTGAATACCAAACTAAACTATCAACCTAAAGAGGAGGATGATAAAGCAGAAGAAGAACAAGTGGAGACATTCCGCAAATATGAAGAAGAGCTAGAGATAAATGACTTCCCTCAACAGGCTAGGTGGAGGGTCACATCTAAGGTTAGAACCATGTTTTAATTTGCTTGTCACAAAGAGTAAACAGCTGCCCTGTGAAATTTACATGAGCACAGTCCTTTTTATGATTTTAAATAGTGGTGCTAGGATAATTAATAGAGTAAAAATGTGTCATTACATACAGATGCATGATCCACTTCCACTTTTTTAAAAATGTTTTGTAGGTTTGGCATATAGAAATTACCACTATGGGCAAATTTTAGGAGACTGATGTTAATTATAAAAGTATGTGTGAAGACCTGGCAAGTGAATTTTGTTAAGTGGGTGGTGGATTTGTTATATTTCTGAAATCCTGTTGTAGAGATTTGCAAACAAAAGTTTTTATTTCATAGTTCTTTACATATAACACTAGAAATGTTCAGTCTTTCACACTGAAGTGTGATCAACCCTCCATTTTAAATATTAACACCTTCATGCTTCATCTGCCTTTTCTCTTTAGAAAAGAGAACCCAATATCAATTTGATAGAGACAAGTAGATATAAATTGATTATGAATGGTACTGACAATGTTGTAATATAATCTGGATTGTTGGGGTTTTGAACCTTGTCAATTGTCTGGCATAGTTTGCTCATTCAACTGGACCCCACAGAGCACATGCACCCTTCACTACACCTGAAGATGAAGACAGAGTCAGTTCTCAAAATGATGTACATTTTATAATGTCAGATGATGGACAAGGTCCAAAAATCTAATGTTTCAAGTATATATACATTTCACATATTTGTGCAATCCCTTTGCAGGAGGCTTTGGCCCAAATCAGCGAGTATTCTGAGGCCGGAATCACTGTTCGTGGTACCTATTTCACACCAGGAAAACCAGCACCAGAAGGAGAGCGGAAATTGTACCTTGCTATTGAAAGTACAAATGAACTGGCAGTGTCAAAGGCAAAGATTGAAATTACACGGCTAATTAAGGAGGAACTGTTGAAACTACAGAGCTCAGCTCACCATATCATGAACAAGGCACGCTACAAGGTTGTGTAGTGACATTATCTTCAAGGATTTTGGTCCCATTGACAATTTTCTGTGTTTCAACAGTATACAGAACTGGGCTGTACCTTGTAGGAAAGTAATTCATTGTCATTTTTTATTGCCAAAAATCCATGGATCAGATTATGAAGTTCACAGCTGTAACATAATAATTTGTATAGACAGGGTTTTTAAAGAGAAGAATATTATGATCGAACTTGATATCATGTTTTCCCATATGTGAAAATGCTAGAATAAGAAATATAGATATTCTAATATTTTCATGTGATTTATGTAGCAGAATTAATATAGTAAGTATAACCATTGACTTTACCAGTTCAGTTCCTTCCATTCTGCTGCAATAAAAAAATGAGGGAAAGTCAAGTTTGGAAGGGGAGAGAAGTTTATTTTAAAATGCCCTATCACTACAAATTTTGAAATGAATATAGTCTTGCTTTTGCATCACTTGTGAATTGTGTCATGCAGGTTAGTAATGATTTCTATTATTTAAGCAACTGAAATCTAGTTTACATGCTTTACCATGTTTTTCATTAGAAAATGACTTTTTTAGACATGTTACACAGAATTGAGAACCGTTTCTTAGCTTCCAGGAAACACTCATCTCTGATATATTTTACCTATTCCCAATTTATTAGACATTCTTCACATTCTAGCATGAACGAAGTACATTATCAGCCTGTCCATGCCTGTCTAGTTTTTCCAGGAGCCCTCACTTTAGAAATGAACTCTTTCACCTTTCAAGCAGGAAGATTGAAGAGACCACAGCTGGATGCATTAGAAATGAAATAACAGTTTTACACATAAATAAAATTTGAATCTACTCCAAATATAGTAGCCAGTGTCCATAATGCTTGACTGTACAAGTGTTCAATTTGTGTGGTGCAGAAACACTTGAAGTTAAATTCTAATCGTAGCATCTCTGGTAGCAAGAAATGCAAATGAGGTTATTGTGGCACATTCAGAGTAGGAGTCTGGAGTCAGGTTGTCTGTTTTGTGTTGGTGCATTTGACCACCTTGTTCAGATGCAACTTCGGAATGATTTCATTTCTATTTTGTAATTTTTAAAGTACAAGTTTGTGGATAAGATCTGTATATCAGAAGGTAAAGGTGGAGCTATATGTGGCTAAGGAGGTTTTTGTGGGGTGCCTGCTAAATCGTAATGTAAGTATGCGGCTCCCTGTAGTAAGTGTAACGATCTAAGTGGAGAGGAGTGTTGCTGGAGATGGTGCTGCATGCTCATTTCGTTAGAAATATTTAAGTGAAGGGAAGAATATATCTTCTTCCACAGTTTTCTATAGTTTGTCTATGAAGTTGGTCTGTGGTTTCAGAAACTGCATGGATGTTCCCTACCAGATCACTCCTTCATTACTGATAATTATCCTATTTAATTTTACAATTCATAATGTCTGCAGTTCACACATCTTTTTAATTAAATCTAAAAAACATAGAAGGCGTTATAAACAAATTCAGTCTGCATTTTCTGATTTCTGACTGTAGTATATTGCATTATACACACTAATTGATATATGGTGTTAGAATACACACTTAGACTGTATTCTGTTTATATGAGTAAATTGTATTGAGATTTACATTATGTAAAGGAGTAAAGGGACCTTGTAACTGAAGAACCAAAGAAGTAATGCCATGCACAAGCCTTTAAAACCCAAAAATGTGCTCGTTTAATAGTATCAACCTGTCTGAAATACAGTGACATAAGAAAAAGTTATTTAATATTGACTGGATCCTTGGAAGTTGCGACTTCTGAGGATCCAGTCACATCAGAACCACTGAAGATATTTAATAATTATTGGGTGAAAACAAGTGTTCAAAATCACAGATCTCAGGAATTCTTTTGGCTGAAAGAGAGAAAGAAGGTGAGAAATTTAGGATAATGCATAATGAGAAACTGATTTATACAAAGTGCTGTTGATTGTTAGAACAGTGAAAACTAGGTGGTTTAGATAGACTGGGGAATATATTACAAAATTTTGGTGGGAAACTTGGATAACCTCCATGTGGAAGGCTGAAGAAGATGGGAAAGCCATAATTAAAATTTAAATAACATAAATTGAAAATAATTTGGGATCAAGCACTAATGAAAATATTTTAAACATACAGAGATCAAGTTGGCATACTTGGAAATGGGACAAAATTGTATAACATTAAAGTTCATGATATAGATTCTCTGGTAATGTTAGGGCAGTCGGTTGAAAGAATGTTGATATAAAAATCAGTCAAGTAGGTTATGAAGGGATGAGCATGTAGGTTAGGTGGAAGCAGCAAGAAATTCATATAAAATATTGGGCACAAAGTCATTTGGATAAGGACTGTTTGGAAGATGACAGAATAATACACCTGAGGAGCAAGGTATGTCCCTGGTTCATAGCTGTATCGCAATATGAAATATTTAAATTAATAGTAATTTTAAGGGAACTATATAATAGCAATAGGGTTATCAGTTTATGGGTAAGGTTCTGTGGTGAAGTTTTGTTAACTGTTGTTGACGTTGCTTTGCCAGAAAGCAGGTGTGCCGCTGCACAATTATTGAGAAACGAACATTTCGTTTCGTCGCAAAATATGGCAGTAAGAAGGTAAACAACAATAAATTAAAAAAACTATTTGCAATCCAGCGACCACGAAATCGTTTTAAAGCACCCCATATGTTAGTGATCACGTTTAAAGTTTGCGCCTAGCATCATTGCTACTAACTATGGTACACGAAAAGAAGAACAGGTTTTGTTTATTGTATAGTACAAGTATTTTAGAATTCATTACATTGATGTGAATTGTCTTGCCTTTAAAACGATTGTCATCTTATTACTTGTAAACTTCTCAGGGCATGGAGACATTCACCACTATTAACAATACACGTTGGCAGCTTTGCAAAGGCTGATCACAAGACCATTGTTCCGTTTTCTTCGTAGGTCTGCTGGTAGAATTCGTGCTGGAAATAGGTTTTCGGGCAGAGGTACTTTGACAGCAGATATTTTCTCTTTTGTGTTGTATATTTCTGAAGTGGAAGAAACTAATCATCGATATGACGAGTACAGATTTTAACGTAAAATCTATTATACCTGCTTTACCGGATGAAAGAATTGGTATGTATTGAAGGTGTTCCTGTGTTGGAAGATGTTAATTGACTGAGCAGAAGAGAATGGTATTTTTGTACTGTGATGCTTCGATTACATGCCTCGTAACCGAAGTTGGTATTTCAGTTAAATGAAGACTTTTAACAACTTAATAAATATATATGTATACATAAAATGCTTTTCTTTCATATTAGATTTTTGTTTGTCATGTGAATCACCGAATAGCATTTATGGATTGTTTCCTATGAGCTGGTTTTTATGTCATCATGGCATGGAACATTCTTTGGTTTTATATAGTAGCTGATTATATACCGAATAAACTGTTTGGACAGCTGACAAGGAGCTTGGTTGTTGAGGTGGTGGCTAAGAACTCTTCAAAGTAAGATGCCAGCATGTTACAAAATTTTGTCCAGGGCCTGAGGCTTGAGCAGATTGTTTGGAATATTTAATCAACAGAAAATGGATATGTGATTTGGAACTTGGAATATCAAGAGTCTGAGTAGGTCAGGTTAATTTAAATTTGTATCTGGAGAATTAGAAAAATATAAGTTAAATGTAATGGGCATATTGGAAGTTAGATGGTATGAGGGTGGTACTGTACCAGCAGACAGTTTTACTTTTTTCCATGGAAGAGGGAACTGTAATTATTGCTTAGGGGCACACTCTTTTTCATAGGAGGTTGTTGGTGTGTTGATGGTGATAGTATTGTATTTAATGCACATGTCTGAACTGAGGATAAAAGTAATGATATATAGAACAGTTTTTTTGACGTAAATACGTCTATGAGGAAGGGTCATTCGGCAAAAAAGGGAAACGAAGAAGTGTTACAAAAAAGTGTAACTTCATTGTTATGTTACCTAGGAAACCTCATCTGTTTACTCAGCATTGTTGTTACCTAGGAAACCTCATCTGTTTACTCAGCATTGTTGTTACCTAGGAAACGTCATCTGTTTACTCGTCATTATTGTTACCTAGGAAACGTCATCTGTTTACTTAGCATTGTTGTTACATAGGAAACGTTACATTACATTAAAATACATTACTTTACATTACATTCATCTACCACAGATCCATCTTAAGTGTAACTAATTCAAGTTAAGTATTCAAGCATTTTTGTTACCTAGGAAACTTCATCTGTTTACTCGGCATTGTTGTTACTTATAAAACATTACATTACCTTACATTACATTACATTACCTTACCTTACCTTACCTTACCTTACATTACATTACATTACCTTACCTTACCTTACCTTACATTACATTACATTACATTACTTAACATTACATTCAGCTACCACAGACCCATTTTAAGCGTAACCAATTCAAGTTGATTAAGCAATGTCTTAATCAAATTTATCTCAATTGTAAAGCATGTATAAAGGAAATATTTAGAATAAAGCCAATATATAAACTTCCTTTCCGTATAGACGTATTTACGTCAAATTCTCTGGAACCATGATTCCACTACCACTTTTTTTTTTATTAGGAAGTGGTACATGTATTCAGTCAGTTCCATAAGTACCATATGAAAGATTTGCTGAGATTTAAATGCAGATGTTGAGAAAGAAAATATTTCCATACCAACTGTTTGGAATGAGAGTTTACATGAAACTGCTAATGATAATAGTATCAGAATAGTAAAGTAAGTGTATAAGTATGTACTCATAAATGTAAAGAGGATAATGTTATCACATTGCAGAATCTTAAACACACTTAGACTTCTGAGTGTTAGATGTATCGTGTCATGGTAGTGAACTTTTGTGTTCCATAAAAGGTATAAAATTTCTTGACTGAGTTTTTTTAAGGACTCTTCACCATTGTGTTGGTTCCTAAAATAAGTGTACATGTGAGATTTCAGTTATATGGGAAATTTGACCATACACTATTATGCTTATATACTGTTTGTTTCTTATGCTGCAGATATGCTAGCTGCAACAAGTGTGTTGCAGCAGCAAGCAACAGAAATCCGCAACCAGCGGGTAAACTGGCAGTCTTATCACCAGTAAGTATGAAGTTTTCATATTATAACTGATCAGAAATATAGCTTTAAATATTTTTCTAAATTTTTGTGGGTTGAAGAGGATAGCATACTGACAATGACAATGACAGTGATATTTTATTTTTAATCCATTTGTTAGAGTTTACATTGTTGAACATGACTATTTTTATGTTCAGCTCTAAAAATATTTACATTTGTTTTAACAGTTTTTCACTCTTGACTCTCATTTTAAATTATACTGCTATCCCTCACCTTTCTTACCTCCTAATTTATTATTCTCGTGTTTCCTCACTGGCCTTTTCCATTTCTCTTTATGCTTGCTTAAATTTAACTGGACATTTTGCACTTTGTCATTGTTTTTATTTTTAGCTGTCCTAATTGCAATTTTTTGTTCAATACTTGTGAAGTTCTTGTCTATCAGCTCCCATACCCAGTCTTTCTAATTATTGTTTTATTTTATTCAGCCAATAGTACAACAAACCACTTTAACTTGACTCTTGAAACTTGTAAGTGAATGTAGGTTTCATTTGTGATTACTAACCAAACTTGAAAGAATCACACTTGTTCTTTGAAGATTCATTATTTACAATGGGCAGCCATGTTGAAGTTACAGAACTGTTGAATGTTTTCATTTTCTAGGTCTCTGATGATTTCACAAGAAGATTACACCTTCATTGTGGCATTTGATAATGCTGATGCAGCAAGTCGGGAAGCGCAGCTTCAAGATAATCGTAGCCAGTGTGCAAAGACATTCCTCAACTTGCTGGGGCATGTTTCTAAGGATCAGACCATACAGTACATTCTAGTAATGATTGATGACATGTTGCAGGTTTGTTGATTTGAAGGCTAAGAAAATAATGTAGCTGATGTAAATCTAAGAAAAATCAGCTGCTCTTTCTGAGTTTCATGTAGACATAACATTTAGAACATACTTTCTTTCAGGAGGACCATTCACGTGTGGAAATTTTTCGTGAACACTCATTAAAGAAACGAGAATCAGTATGGGGTCCATTCTTGAATCTTCTGAATCGCCCTGATGGTTTCATTATGAATATGACTTCAAGGATAATTGCAAAGATTGCCTGCTGGAACCAGGAGCTGATGGATCGTTCAGACTTACAGTTTTACCTCACCTGGTTGAAGGATCAGCTGAAGCAGAATGTAACTTGCTAATCCTGAGATATTTGATTGTTTTCTAACTGCATGTTTTTTGGCACCACATTCATGTGAATCCAAGGAATCCTTTTCTTACAGTGTACTGTTCTTTTGATTATTACTCCTATGTACAAAAATTTGGATCAAACTAAATTAACATAAAGAGCAATAAAAAAGCTAGGTTTTTAGGGTACATTTTTAATATATTCGTTCTCTGATCTGGAGTACACCAATGTAGTCTTGTTAGGGCTACTTAAAAAACCAAAAGTTTTTTGTGTATCAGGTAATTTTCCTGCTTTTAAGATACCAAATTTGGGTATATGAATTAAATTAATTTACTAAAGCAGTGAGAGCGGTTTTTGATCTGAAGACAGTTTTTTTGTTGTAGGCTTATATTGAATGTATACAGTTTGCCACAAGCATACACATGAATGTGATGTTTATTTTTTAAATTTAATTACATCCAGTACTTGAAAGGGCTTGAATGAGTTTTACGAAAATTTAATTAATACAGAGTGTTCATAAGCATATGATTTGAAGTGCTTATAATTATATATTTGTAACACATGAAAATCTTTTGCTCTACAAACAGCAGGAACGTATGAGCTTTGAATGGTATGTGACTGTTTTGTAGTACGAGTTTTTCATGTGCATTATAAATAAATAATTACACACCCTTCAAATTGTATGCTAATTTATGGACATCTGATTATTTGGAATGAAGTATTAACAGATATATTTGATTTGGGTTATAACATGACTAAAATTCTTTTCAAAGTGAAGACACTTTATGGTGCATACAGGAGAGGCTGAAGTTAAGGGGGCTTTGGCAGAATCAGCTGCTTGGGGTAGATACATATTATAACACATGTAACTTGTTTTGAAACATCACTGATAAGTCAGCCATGAAGAGGTGAAGATGCCCTCATTGACTTCTGTTCCTTCTGTGTGCATCACCAGGATCTACCACTCTGTTTTAGTAAATAATTAAGTAGGTATCTTGTGTTGTATTACATGAGTGCATAAGTCAGTTTGAATCCAGTATTTTACTTATAAGGTAATTAAAGATTGTATAGAAATAATTATGCCATATTTTAACATAGTTTTTATTTCCCTTTCTGGCATTGTCTATCTAAGAACTGTTGCGTAGTGATGCATGGATGTTTTTTGTGTACTAACAGATTAGATGTAGTTTTGTTTGTTTTATCTTGTGCAGTCTACACCTGTCTTTATAAGCCAAGGCATGCTTGGGAGAAAAATGTAGGAATAGTTTTTTAATTGCTTTTTCTGATAAATTCACTATGTAATGTCACCAACATGTTGCTGAACATAAAGTCAAACGTTTTATAAGACTGTCATTAGGCCAACTGGTATAAACTTGGTAGGGTGGAAAAACTACATAGGTGTTTATTGTGAAAACAGTTATAAATAATGAAACAAAATAATTAAAATATAAGGAAACATGCATACAGAAAAGTGTGAGGGGGGGGGGACAAATTTGGTTTTTAACTAAGTGGAAGTTGCTTATTTAGAGTTAAGTAACCTATGGGATGTGATACGTCAGTCAGTGAAGGGACTGGCTATGGGCTGGATGACTGGAGTTCATTTCCTTGCAGAAATAATATGTTTTTCTTTGTCACAACATCCAAAATGGCTCTAGGACCCACCCAGTGAGTACTGGATGCTGTTTTTCAAGTGTAAAGCTGTCCGAGCATAACGCTTACCCTCAGCTTATAGTGTTAAGCACTAGAATGTATTCTTTATTCTTCATACTATGATACTCAGGCTATATTATATGAAGATACTTTAATTTTTTTTGTTAAAAACAAAATTCTGTATTTTTTGGAGGTTTATTTTACTGTTATGTGTGATTTATAATTTTCTATGTTTGATAACTAATTGAAAGTCATAGAACATGAATGGTTTTTAAATGTGGTGCTTGCACTACGTTCTTGAATTGAACTGGAGAAGATTCAAGTAATTTATTTTCTGCATGACAGAAGCATAAGCTAGTACACTTGTGATTTATGTTTGTTTATTTATTTATTTGTGTTTTGCTTAACAATACTGTCAGTATCTCTGACTGCATATTTTATTGAGGTATGATTAAGGTCCTGCTGCTTAATTTTGTTATTTGTTCCCCTAGAGGGGTGATAACCTTTGAGCCTGAAATCAGTTTCATCTGAAGCGCTACACGTTTTTATGTGATAACTTATTTCTGGCTGTCCACAAAGTGATACATCTATATATTTTGAAGGAATTTTTTATGTTACAGCATAGTTTCATTAGAAAAGTATTTTCTGTTGTTTTATAGGAGAAGTTCTTAATCCATGGCCTGATGTTTCTTGTATGGCTTGCGTAATTTTGACTAGTGTTGTGGCTGTTCTGACTGAGTGCTTCTGTGGTCTTCTCATTCTCTTTCAATCAAAGACATATTAGGGCTCAGCATGGTAACTTATATCTCCTACTGGAACTGCTGTTACATATTGCTTGTAATCATATGAATAACATGTGGCTGTTAATTTCTTTTGCATTTAGTACAAATTCTGCCCCTGAAGTAGTACCACTCTTAGTGCTCAAACTGCTACACACTGCATAAGCTCCCTGTTCACTTCCATATTGATATAGAGGCATTTGAAGTATTTTGGTTTTTTGCTCCAATTGTATTTTTGTAGAGTGAAGCACTAACGGATGCAAACTTGCATGGTTCGCGTTCAGCACAGGATTTGTCACCAGATTATGTCTTCAAAACACCAGCTGAGCAGCATGAGGAGAATCTGGTTGGTTTTTGTTCTAAACTGAGTGATATACTTCAGGAAGAGAACTTGCTGGACACTGAGAATTGACTTTAATTTCAAGCATGTCTTTTGTTTTATTCTTCAGATATTTGATCCAGTATTTTTTCTGTTCAGGTAGCAGAGGTTTCTTTTATTTAATTAATTTTTTATCTTCTGCATAAATATATATGCCTCAAAGTGTCAGGCTATTTCACAGTGCTTCAGAGTTTTGAGATACTTATTATTACAAATCTTTACCCTTAAAATTACAAACAATATGCTTATTTTTACAAACCTGTGATGTATGCATTTATAATTCATGGCTGGCAAAGGGTAAACATTTGTTGTGTAAAAGTATAAGAATGAAACTTACTTTTGCATTGACTGTAAGATGCTCTGAGATACTCGCATAAAATTAAGAAATTAACTAAAACTACTAAGTGATTCATCTTTATTTGCTGTACTTAATATACATATGCCAGACTAAGATGGTGTTAGTTTCAACTCCTCTTTGTAGCTAATGAAACTAGGAAACACTGTAACAGTCGACAGAACCATTATCCATTGCTGATTTTATTTAAATTATAATGACCGAGAACAGAAGCTGAAAATGCTAAATTTCATGTGAAATGTCTGGCTAGATGGTATCATATTCTGTGACATGGCCATCATGTTCGTGAGTGCATGTAAATGTTGGTTGTATCAGAACAAATATTTTTTAACAAGCTGATTTCTGGTTTAGCCTGTTAGCATGGCTGAAATACTCATATTATTCAGTACACATAATGGCATGCAGATGCTGATTTTTAGATTATTTAAAAGTCATATATCAGTTGTAAATTTAGATATGTTTGAATATAAGATTTCAGGTGTATGATAATGAATTGAGAAGGAAGAAAGCTAGCACGAGTCCAGTGTTGAGTGACAGTCTTTTGCATCACTGGACCAAAACTGGGAACAGTATTATCCTAGCATTTACTTGAAGGGACTGAGAAAAATCACAAAGCAGGGCATGTGTAGAATTGTGACCAGGTAGCTTCTGTATTTAAGTCATATATACCCTGGAAACAATCTGTTTGAAAAACTTGAATTTGAGATGCTGTCTGTGAGTGGCAAGTGTTAGGAGTGTTGCATTACAGCTTATGGTCTCTTATTCCAGAATAACGAATACATGCAGTCAGTGGCACGGTGTCTGCAAATGATGCTACGTATAGATGAGTACAGATTTGCATTTGTAGCAGTGGATGGTATCTCTACTCTTTTAACAGTTCTTCAGGGACGAGTCAACTTCCAGGTCCAGTACCAACTGATCTTCTGTCTCTGGGTTCTCACCTTCAACCCTCTGCTGGCTGAGAAAATGAATAAGTAAGCCTCAACATATGTGTGCTGTGCCAGGAATAAAGAAATTACAGGACCCTGAACAGGGCTTCTCAGTCATTTTGTTGTGTTTGCAACTTCAAATACTGGTATAAGTCTTTGATTGCATTCTTTACTTATGAACATGCATACTGTAAAGGCTCCAAGCATAGCTGAAATGTCGGTAAACTTCTGCTAGTCTACACAGTGCAACATTCTGGAAGTCAGTCATCTTTATCTCAACTGCTTGTTGTTTACTTTCCTATCTTTTAGTACACGATCATGTCTCTGCTCCATACAATAGTGTCTTTTTAAAGTACATGTTAAATATTGTAATTTTACATTTTCTATGTCTTTATTCAACAAATAACCCCTTAGCTAAATGATAATTCTTTCATTTATCTTATTTTGGATTGTACCATTTTTCTTCACCACATTTTCCAAGCAGATAATTTATCTGCTTATTTTATTATTTGATCTCTCTTCCATTTATTTTCACTTCTGTACTTTATCCTCCATTTCTTGAGAATTTTAACATTATTGTCATCTCTTGTTTCATTTGCAGGCCATATTCCTTGCTTACTCTTTCTCAGTGGGTTAGTCTTGTCTCATGTTCCTTTATTTTCTGCTGTCATAAAATGATTTGAAGCCATGTTGCAGTTCAACCATTGTACAACTTACTTAACAGTATATACCTTGTGAACTTTAAAACGACAGATGGTTCTTAAAATGTGAAGTTGGGGGTGCATATGTTGCATTCTTGGCTATTTTTATAACAATTATTAGTCATAATATTCTAAATTTAGTTTTGTATAAATTTAACAGATTAGCAGTAGCCATAAACATCAGCTGTTTTGAATGCTGTTTACACTTTTATTGTGTATAGGAAAGTGGAGCAAGGAATTACATCCTGTTTCAGGTTTAGTGTGATCCCAATATTGGCAGACATCCTCAGTGATTCTGTCAAAGAGAAGGTCACACGCATCATTCTGGCTGTGTTCAGGGTGAGTATGATTTAGTACAAAATGTTATTAAAGTTAATGCCACAAATTTTCAAGTTATTAATCATGTCATGTATAGCATGGTACTTGTACCTTTACTATTGATATACAGATCAGACTCTACAAACTTATGTGAATGTAACATGAGCTGTCATATGCATATTTCCTAATAGTGGTTCCAGCCATCATCATTGTCTATTGACACTTCCTGCAGGATGTGTTGTCATCACTATTCTCACTCATTCCTAATCTTCCCCCATTCCATCTGCCTTTTACTTGGTGTCCCAAACTATTGTTTATTCAACATATTCATTTTTATGCTTTCTAAGGAATCCTTTTGTTAATTCACAACAGTTGCCTATTCTACTGTACCCATAGTTTGACAATTTTTTGTAGTGTTTGTTCTATCATCAGGTCCTTTTTTTTTGGCCTGGTTTCAGATTTTACCTCTTTTAGTGTGTTAATAATCTACATAGATGCAGAGGGAGTTTAAAATATGTAATTCAGAAAGGTAGGCATTGATTTTGCTATTAATTTGTTGCCAGAATTTAATAGAGAAGCCAGAGGAATCCACAGTGTCAAAGGAGCATTGTATTGCTATGGTACAATGTAAAGTACTTAAACAGCTGAGCATCTTAGAACAGCGAAAATTTGATGATGAAGACATTGTGGCTGACATTGAATTCCTAAATGAAAAGCTACAGGCATCAGTCCAGGATCTCAGGTTTGTATAAATGTCTTAATCCTGACGGATCTAATGGTTAGGGCGTTTGACAAGAGAATGCTGATATTTGTAAAAACAATGAAGCGTGTAAAGGGGTAGTCCAGTGGAATATATATATTTTCGAAACAGATTCATTATTACCTAGCAGACCTTGATGACCTTGATAATTTGTTATGGATACAGAATTATTGTTGATGTAGCTCTGTGTAGTCTTGTAGAAATTTACTTCCATTTCAGAGGTGCTTATTACCTACATCATCAGGGCAATGAGTCATCGTCCTGATAATGGGTTGTCTAAAATGGCGGTCAGGTTATATGAGACTACTCAGTGCTACATCCCAGAATACAGTCATCTACATACTCGCCACTGTGAGATACTTAGATCCATTGCTGGTAAATTAACCACATTGCAGAGTCAAAAATTACTTTTCTGTGTATTTAAGTATTCATCATATTATAAGACATAAATAATGGTTGTGGATCTTAATCATGTCTGTATTTCTTGTCATGTGTCAGTTTTCTTGATTTTCCTGTTTTTATGAGAAGTTTAATTTGAGTTTGATGTTAGATAAGGGGTTATATTGGACTGGTAGGAATCAAAATTAAATTCACCTCACAACTTTCTTGTAGACTGTCAATGTCAAATTTAAGTGAAGTCCTTTTATTAGTTTCAGAGGTTTAACTTGCAGGCATTGGAATGACTTACCCTATACGGGTTTGCTTTTCATTTTGGAAAGTCAGAAGTATCAGACATCTTTAAGTAGCAAGTTTATGCTTAATATGTTGCAGTTCATTTGATGAATATGCAACAGAAGTGAAGTCTGGCCGCCTGGAGTGGAGTCCTGTACATAAATCCGCAAAATTCTGGAGAGAAAATGCACCCAGATTGAATGAGAAGAATTACGAGCTTCTGCGGATCCTGATTCACCTCCTGGAAACAAACAGAGACCCTCTAGTACTGAGTGTTGCAAGTTTTGATATTGGCGAATATGTCCGCCACTACTCAAGAGGCAAACAGTGAGTTTACATGTAACATTGAAATTAAAGTTCCATTTGTTTTTACAGTTAACTGATTCTGGAAAGTTTTCACAATATCATAAGACTGCCTGTATTTTAAGACTTTTTCATAATATGCCCAATTTTTTCAATCAAGTATAAAGTAGCATCTTAAAATAAGCTACAACCATACATTCCTCTATATCTCCTGATTTGCCACAGAGGGAGAACTTTACCCTGCCTATAACAATGCATGTTACAGTATCATTGAGCAGCTGGGGGGAAAGCAATTGGTGATGCAGCTGCTGGGTCATGAAGATCCCAATGTGCGGTACGAGGCTCTGCTTGCAGTTCAGAAATTGATGGTGCACAACTGGTGAGTTCCATAGACTCTAGTAAATATTAGAACAGTAAACAACACTTCTTTGCTCATAGAATACAATGGTGTTTGGAAATAGTTTAGTGAAAAAACTAAATAGGAAGCATAATAAAGGACAATAGTGCCTTTACTAATGAGAGATTAGAATTATGGTTTTAGGTGATTTTTCACACAGAGTATATAAAATGAATGCATAATGGAGATGCCATATTTGTGCAGTAGTCTACATGATTCATGTCCAAACCTTCTGGGGGTCTACATTAAAATTTGTTTAGTGAATTTAATGGTATTCAGGGTTGTGACAAACCTTACTTTACAGGAAATTGCAATCAGGTTTTATTGGTTTTCTCAGAAATCGTTCATCATATAAAAATTATACATAACATAAGATATGTACATCATTAAACTGTACATCTTTTATTTTAAACATTTTTTGATACAGTAAAAATTAAGGAAATATAATTTATGAATCTCAGGTAGTGTGAATGGCTTTCAAAAAAATATTTGTATCTGCATTATAACAATTGCCTTTTGGCATACATCCACTTTTCTTTTTGTTTTTGAAGAAAATAAAATAGTTGCATATATATAATTCTGTAAACATTTTGCAGATACTGAAATTCTGAGTAGATGTAAGCACCTACAGAAATGTATGACCCCTTATTCAAAAGCTTATGTTGCTTTATGTCCGGAAAAATATATGTTTATCAATCAAATTTATGAAAGTTCAAAATGACATGAAATTGCATAGCTGATTATTTACTTTTAGGGAATATTTGGGCAGACAGCTGGAAAAGGAACAAACACAGAGCACCAAGCAGCCAACAGGAGCTGGAAATTTGGCAGCTAAAGCTTAGAAGTATATCTGAAAGTGTAGATACAATTGAGAGCATTGCGCCTTCTTAGTAGTACATAAAACAAAACTAAACTATAGTTGGCATTGATGAAATAATTAAAATTGCAAATGCCAATGAGTAGCACAGGAATTTTTCGGTTTCATCAGTGAAAATGCTTAGTGGTTCAGAGACACAACATTATGAATTGAAATAAGGTTAAATATCAAATTACAAAATGACTGTCCTGTTGACACAAATGTTAGATCCTTCATTAGTATATCTTTTCCAAGTAATTTTGGTGATAGAAACACATTTTAAGAGTTTGGAGGGGGAGGGGTTGTTTAACTGCTGTTCCTTTCAACCATAATATAGTATGTTTAATTTTCATATGAATTAAAGACCGTGGGTTTCCTTCAACTAGTTACTATGTGTTGATGTATGGTTGTATGGTTAGCGCATTTCCCCATCCACCAATTGGACATGGTCTTTATCCAGGCTCTGTGGCAGACAAAGCTACACTTGAGTAGGTTTTCTATTTCTTTTGAGCTGTGGATAGACAACCTTCTTTCAAGATAAGCCTTAAATCCATTAAACAAGAACCTTTTGTTTTTGTAAAATGTTCTGTCCCTGACAAAGTAAATATTGAGGTAAGTAGCATTATTGGTATTTTGTGATGGGTTTTGCTTTTCCTTTATTTGTTGCAAATTTTCCATTCCAGCTGGTTTTTATTTAGGCATTATTGCAAGAAATTCATCCCAATTTAATTGTGTGTGTATATAGTCTACCACTTTTCAGATGACCAGGTATCATTTTCTGTGGTCTTTGTTAGGAAAATAATGTGAAAATATCTCGTTATATCCAGAGAGCTGTGTGCACTTTGTAAATATGAACACATTCATTAAACTGTCTGAAGCTTTTAAAATTCAATCCTATCTGAATTTGCAGTAGAATATTCATGAATTTCTAAAACTTTGGTGAATGTTTGTTACATTATCTTAAACTCAGAATTTTCAGAATGCAGATACATTGCATTGATGGACATTCTTCAGTTGTGGATGATATGATTTGCTTTCAAGTTTCTTGGTTGTGCTTGTGTGAGATGATGTTCACCTACCACCCAGCCATGTATTATGTGACTATACATTCCATATCAAACACACAAATTAAAGTTGTATAGAATATTGTAAATGTAGAGTATCATTTATATAATTTTAGTGATGTAAATACACAGGATTGATGTTGTATATGCTTGTTAACAATGAATAATAATATAAGATACAGATTGCAATAAGCAGAGGTTTGTTGACATGCGCCTACCAACAATCAATCTTCCTCATCCTGCATCCACAGATCTTTTTCTTACTTTCATCAAAATTTTCCTACCTTATCAGGCATGAAGTATGCTGATCTACAAACATCTTCATGGATTCTGAATGATTTTAGTCTCTCAGTATTGTGCTATAAAGCTACCCAAGTGTTTATGAATGTCTAAAATATTATCAAGAGTAGGTGAGATTTGAGAATCTTGTGGCAATATGTCCAACGATGGCTGCCTTCTGGGTTGATACAGTGTGTAGTCGTGTAGATTAGGGCTGTGGAGTAGGAATCGTGGAGTCTGAAGCAATTTTAGCTGGTCGGTAAAAATGTACCGACTCGACCTCGATATAGTATCTTAAGAAAATACTATTTTAACACTTTCGCTACCGTGTGAGCTGCTGACTGCCTTATGCTTACGGAGATTCATTGATGCACTGAGCCATAATAATGCTTTGTAACTTTGGCTCCGGTACCTTAAGAATACAAACTGTCTACAAATCAATCGATTTCTGAAATAACCATTAGACTTATATTTAAATATAGGTTATGTCTAAAAAGTAGCCTGACGATTCACATGGTGGTGATGAAATCTCTTATGGCACCATTTTATTAGGTTTACCATTATTAAAGCATATTGAGCTTTTATGAAGGAGCCGGAGTCATAGGTTTTAGTACCGACGACGTCGTTTTCTATTTTAGGTTTATTACTTAGATTGGAAAGATTCTTTTGGGTCAAAACTCTTTGAACTTGGTTGAAACTAGTTATGCAATGGGAATTGATGTCTAGTCTTCATCTTAACTTTTCATTTCTCATTTTAGAATACTTCGTATTTACAGATCTATGACATGTTTAGTCTCTAAGCCTTTTAACTTCATTTATTTTGACATGGCATTTAACCCCATTCAGTTTATTTTGTATGAAATTAAAGACCATTTTACATGGCTTAACAGTTACTAGTACCAGTAATTAATAGGTTAGTGTCTGTGCATAAATTTTGTAATTTATTAAGCTCACTGCTGCAACATTTAAACTTCCTTTGTTGTGTAATTAATTAAGGTGCAGAGAAGGAATGAAAAAGAGAATTCAGGAGTCGATGCTGTTTTACAGTAACATGTTAAGTGAAGGTAAGTGAACACACCCATATTTTGTATTTCTTACTCTTCATGTAACTGTAAACACAATACAGTAAAACGTGCTTATAACAGTCTCTATGGACCTTTCCTTTTTCTTTATATTTACTTTCAGTAGTCTATTAAAATATCTTACACATATTTTGTTGATGGCCACACCTAATCCTTTATAATTTGTACAAGAATGTTCCTTCTGAAATAAGTTTCAGAAGACATCACTCACTGGTTTTCCTTTCAATTCAATTAAGTTCACACATCAGTGCCTTGAATTCCAAGAATTCCAAGTTTGTTATATTTTTAACAGGAAAAGTCTTAAAAAACATCATTTTTATGAAGTTAGGAAACAGGGATTATATGAAATGAAGAAAAACAACTTTCAGTAGCAAAACATTTATAATGCAACAATAATAGTTATAGCACAGATTCTCATTCTTCAGTACATACTGTGTATGCTATAAAATTAGCCATCCCGTAGCTACAAATGATGGGTTTTCTGGCAAACAACAAGCTACATATTGATCTTAATATGTTGAATTATCAGTATGATTAAACAATATAAATTTTTTCCAATGGGAATCCATAAGCAGTAAGACATACAGTTACCAGTGGTATCAGAAAGTAAGGTTTCCTAACAGACTGCTGTTGGAAACAAAAAGATGGACTTACACAATCAGACCTCATTTATACTATCACTGATATTCAGTCATTATTCATATTATGTTATGTTTTTGTATGAGTGGTCCCCCGCTAAAGTGCCTGTTGACATTTCTAAAACTACTCGACAGATTTTGATGAAATCTGATACTGGGGAACTACCCTAAACTTTGACAAATAGATTTAACACAGTAGTCACTTAGGGCAATAATGTCAGGTGGGATCTATGGGAGATAGGAGTTGAAGGAGACTGGATTTTGTTGGCCCAGGACAGGGTCCGGTGGAGGGCTTTGGTTAAGTCAGTGATGAATCTTCGGGTTCGGTAAGCCATCTAGTTAAGTCACTTAGGGCACCTTACGTTTTGATACATATAAATGATCAAATAGAATGTACGATACATATATTTTATGCAATTTTACTATTAGTTAACTGTAAATAAAATAAGCTGCTTCAGAAATACTATTTCTTATGAGGAATTTAAACAACACAAGACCTCTTGTTCTATCCTCATACCAATTTAGACAAATTAATTGCATGTTACGACTGCTTTGTCTTTTAGTGGTTTGTCTATGCCATCCATAGAGCTGTTGCTATCCTGTTTGCTGAGAAACTGGTGCAAACTAAGAGACAAGTTTGTGAATGAAGTTTACATATTGGTAACTCATAAAATAAATGTTAGAAATCTTCCAAAATCTTCACTGGTTTAGTTCTAAATATTTTTTTCTTTTCCCAACAAAAACATGTTCAATGTTGTCAAAAAGTTGCCTCCTGTCTGCTTTATGTACTAAAAGAAAAATTCACATATTGTCTCAGAGGGAATTTTCAATCCCCTTCATCCTGTAAATGAAAAAATATGCACAAAAGCCAATGTATTTTAATAAGATTTAATTCCTTTACTGTTATCAAAGAAGAATGTGTCAGATTGCCAAGGCAATATTTTACAATTTGGTTGAAGGTATATATGAAATTTCAATTATAAATTCCCTTGTTAGAATATTGCCAATTTATGCAGGTAGGTCAGTGGACTGTTATGTGTGGTCTATTAATAATCTAATTTTTAGAAACCATAACTCACTTTACAACATGGTAGTGATAGAATACAATGTGGCTAGGTTATATGAAGTCATATTAACTGCTGTGTTTATTTTATGACAGATTGTGAGGATAGGTACTGTACTTTCAGTATCTTCTATGTACCTTCTAATTCTGTTACATAAATACAAATGAGCCAGGTCTTTTTAATTCAAATAACTTGTACTTAAATATGCCATAACTTAACACTAAAATACTTAAAAATAGTAACTTTGTTATAGAACTTTATGCATGACTAGATACTTTTCCTTTGTACACAGTACTTAACAATGGAAAATAATTCTTTGTTCGAGTGGAACCCTGTTTTAACCAATCAGAAGACAGTGGAATGCATCCATCTCAAGCTTAGAATTTAACAAATATAACTATCAAATTTATGTACAATTTACCATACTTTTAAATATATATATATGTGTTCACGCACAAAGCTGAAAGTCGACAGTTGGCCATATGACTGCTCTGCCAGGCTGAACCACATTCTACAACATGACTTTCTATGTGCATGATACAGAACCAGTGTGATGACAAATACCTCAACTTGTGCCCATTCTCAGACTGGATGAATTTCTTTACTTAAACCTTTCCATTCTGATTTTTACTTAGCAAGAATGCCTCATTTTGTGTTTGTATGCAGTAAAGATAACTGTCATTATGCACAAATGGAGGTGTGGCTTCTCACATTCTTAGATGGAAATCTCTGCTTCTGACAGGAATATTTGTATGTAGCATGCCAGGTGACTCTAACATTACTTCTGTTGAGGAAGTGACAAAAATAATTTTAATTAACAAAGAAAAGAGTAGTAGTCACTGGTGTTCTTAATAAGAAATTTCATTTGTACCTATGATTAACTTTCCTATCAGTACAATGACTGAACTGACAGGGCGACTAAGTTAGGCCTGTGCAAACCAAATTTGGCTGATGCTTACATGGTGGTTTTATGTTGTGTGTAATTCATGTATATGTTGAAAAATAGCATACATGTATAGAGTGCTTTCAAGACTTCTTTAAATTTATCCCATTTATTAATTTTCCTGAAACTTCCTGCACTCAACTTTCTTACTTTGATTCCAGCCACAGTGCCAGATGAGATGTGAATCCACAAATAATGAGCCAGCTGGCCAGACCTCATGCACACATTAAGAGTGGTAACAGATGGGTGTGCAGCTTTGGTATCAGTAGAAAACTGAACTACCCAGAGAAGAACCTGTTACATGGATCGATCTGGGGTAAGTTACTGACTACATCGTACATTATTCATTCAGAAAGTAAATCAAAGACATATACTTCATACACAAAGGAATGGTGATTAGTTTCCCCTTAAGTGCTTTCATGTGTGTCTGAAAAAGGTTGATATTGGCAATGACATTTTTATTGTACAATACACTGTAATTTAACTGGAAGGAATCAGATAACATGGTGGAAACTTATCAGCTGAGGAATGGAACACACATTTTCTGTTAATTGGATGGTACTCATGTCATTTTTGAGTTGTGACAGTGTAGTTTTCTGTCCAAGAAGTCATAGTGTTCACAGAGAAATAATTACATTTCCCAGTTTCAATTTATCTGCTGCACTGTTTGTTGTAGAAAGTGTCTGAGCATGTTTTGTATGGTGCATATCTAACTGAGTGTATTAATGCACTGCCTTACTGTTCAGCAAAGTCAGATAGTACTAGACTGCTTTAAAACTAGAAACATAATTTCTTCACCTCTGTCATTCTGTCTAAGCTGCAGTACTGACTCACTTGCCATCACTGTTCCAACTGAACGTTTTTGTGTTCAGAATAAAACTGCTGCTCATATAATAGCCATACATTTAAAAATTAAGAGATTATTAAATTAATGATAACTGTAAAGCAAGTGTTCAATAAGCATGCAAAATCTCTTCTGCTACAAATAACCCCTGATTGAAATATATACCCTTGTAAACAATACATGGTTTTCATAAAATAACTCTGGTATTTACAATTTAAATATTTATTGAATATGATAAGATAGAATAATGAAACAAACTGTGTATTATTTTGATATAAGCAAACATGCTTCTTATAATTCACTTGCTGCCATGTGTGTTCCAACTGCAAGTGTAGATTCCAATATTCTTTCATTTAATGGTTGTGGAATTGTCACCTTCCAGTACACTTTGTCCCTTACATAACCCTCAAAAAAAAATCTAATGGACTGAAATCAAATGAATGGGGAAGTCAAGATATTGGTTTATGTTAATGAAACAGACTATCTGAGTAATGTAGGATTTGAGGTTCTCAAAGTGATGTGCAGTCTTCTGGACTGTAGCACTGTTTAGTCTGGTAGAAGTTTAACAATGTTTCAGACTGTTGCTGCAACATCATCTGGGCAATGAGTAAGCCATGCACGTAGAATCAGTCAGTCAAGGCAGAACTTTGATTGACTGGTTCCTGTATTTCAAGTGGTATACTCGTCACCCTGATAATTAAGGAAGCAAGGACCTCTGAAATGTTGGTAAACTTCTACCAGACTACATGGTGCTACAACCCATTAGAGAGTCATCTTCTGTCTCAACAATGTTATATTTTCTGATAAAGCAGCATGTTCTGGAATATAAATTAGTGCAACTGTTAAATTTGGGGTTAATATACTGGTAACACATCCAAAATAGTAAAAGAAAAGAAAAATTGTATTGTTACTTGCAAGTCACAATTTTGTTGTTGTTCTGTGTTATCACAATCAGTAAATATTTCAATTTTAAAATATAGGCATTCTCTTATGAAGAAGCTGAAAAACAAATTTTTACTTGCATGATATAAGGTACATAGACAATCAATGTATCAAACTTCATAATCAGGAAAACATCAATATAACACCAACAACAAAACTACTATAACCATTCAGGCTATATTTTCTCCAGTTTTGTTTAATAGGCATCCAAATTCCTGACTTCCTGGTAAGCTGCTTCTGTCCATCTCATTCAAATAGCTCATTATATAAATATATATATATTTCACTGAAATGCTTCAGGTTTTGATCCGACGTCCTGGCTTTACAAAGCCATTGCGGATTTTCCCATGTCCATTCCGTGCATCTCCATTCTGCCTGCACTTCCAGCTTTCAAATAAGATATCCGAGTCTGAATCAGATTCTGATTGCATGATTTTTCCATGTGTTACTGTTGAATTGAAAGAAATTATCATTAGCATTAGAACTGACTGGTGTGCAAAAATGACAAAACTGTCTAACTAAAGAACATGAAAGAATAAAACAAATTATGTAGATCTCAAGTACCATGCAGATGTGACGTGACTAGAGACTTCATGCACGCAACTGAATGCAACCTCCTTACCTCTGGGGATCATAGCATCATCCTCACCTTCATCCAGGAGTGAGTAGCATTGACGTTTGTGTGGCCGACGTGCACAGGCACGGTGGCACAGAGACATGACTCCCCAGCCACACCCAACCACTAGCAGAATACTGACAAACAGGACTATCACCACATACAGGATGCTCCAGTCTGAAACACCACCCAGCAGAGTATACATACTTAGATTATCAATCGCATAGTACACTTATATGACAATAGCGAGTATTTCTTAAGCTTTTTAATTCACAGGACTGACTGGGGCTGCACAGAGGCTATACACTAACTGACACTTTCAAAAACAACATTACAAATACAGGTGTTTTGTTTATGCACAATCTTGAACTCCAATTTAGTATATGGCAAGCTGAGAATTATCTTTTCTCATTGACTGCTGAGTGATCCAATGAGATCAAGGCAATGTAAAGAACTTAAGACAGATCTTTCAGGTTGCTGGAGAGTGCTGCATTTAAAGGGAACTTCTAAACAAACTTCTTCTTTACATACCTGTGGATGTTATGTTTTCAGACATATCAGTAATGAGTATGTAATCATTTTTCCAGACTTGCCAATGAAGACACTACCACCCACAAGAACTTGAGACAAAATATTAAATTTACCGCAGTTTGAGTCACCACTTCCAAGATGTTTTGTGATGAGGTTCTGCATCCAGAACGCCTCACAGAGGCACTGCCGAGTGGTCTGGTCACAGACACCATGACCTGCATGACATAATAAACAGTGCCACATTCACAACACAAATACTATATTTACACACGTGATGTAAGAATTTCTTTACACATTGCACATAGAAAAACCACACAAATGTTTCCTGCACATACTTATGTACATTGTGGGGGAGAGAATTCTGCGAGCACTGGGTCTGTTGTAGAAAACACAAAAATATACAAATAACAGTAAATGTAAATATGCCTATATATCTAAGTACCATAGCTTGAAGCTGTATAGGGGCTATACACATTCAAGCCCTCAGCATTAGATGTAGATGTACAGTCAGCTTCACATTCCACCTAATTTAACCGAAATCAAAGAATATGTAGGAACTTTGGGTAGGAAGTTGTGCGGGCCCGATGGTTGATCTGAAAATGAAGAGAGAAATTTCTACTTACCTCTAAGGAATACAATTCTGATTCATCAGCCCACAGCCTGTCACTTTACTAATTGAATTATGGACACCAGTTCCTTACTTTACAAAACAGTTCACAGTTTAAGCAAAATGGTTCAAAGAACAGTGTATGGCATTCTTTAAAACATATCCTTTACATTACAGGAAGCTCCTGAGAAGCACAGTGATGACTCATCTGTACTGTATGCCATATACCTGAGCAGTTATTTTGGCACACAGTGGTCTGAATGTTGGCCACAGACAGCTCCAGTAGCCCTGAGTCTTGCATCAGCTTCTCCTTCAGTCTTGCTACAACAGCTGGGCCTGGCAACACACCTTTGCCATTTCTCTGTTCCACATAGAACACAATGACTGCTCTGCCTGTGTGATCTTCTGTACGCAGTTCGCGCACATGTATTTCTGCTTCATCACGCAGCAGCAATGACAGCTTCATCTCCAGCGAAGATTCTTGGGCCTTTGTCAACATGTGGCCCTCAATGTTCAGTGTTAGTTCAACCAAATGGAACAAATGTGGATCTGCAGATGCAAACATCTAATTGTAGTATGCAACCACAAAGACAGGTATTTACAGAAATATTATGAACTATTTTTACCTGCAGCGTTATAAGGTTCTTATAACACCCCCCTCCCCCAAATTTCAGATTCTAAAACTACATGACAATCATAACACCATTCACCTGGACTGCCTGATAAATCTGCTAATGAATCCTAATGAGTACAAGGTCAATAAAGTTCACATATTCACAACATATTTCTCTAAGATCCATTTTAATATTATTCTTTCGTCTATAAGTAGGTGTCCAAAGTGGTGTCTTTTCTTCAGGTTTTTAAAACAAAATTTGTGTTTTTTCCCTCCGTGAGTACTACATATGAAGCTGTATCTAAATACAGAAAATACAAAGTTCAGACAGTAACCATTGTCATAAAATGCTACATTTGATTTCTTTTTCCAAGAGCTGGGAAAAACCAATGGGAGGATCCTCACAAGCCAAAATGCTGACATAAAGCAACTAAATAATATCAAAATTAAATAAACATATCAATTCAGTATAGCAAAGGTGAACAATATAAATATGTGCACTGTAGCATACTCTTATTTAAATAACTTCCTGTATCACTTACCATTTTTAACAATGACAGAGATTGTGTCTTCATGTGTTTCACCCTGTTCATCAGTAACACGTAGACTGAAGACATAGCGGCCAGGTACTACATCTGTGAGCTGAAGAAGAATATCTGTTAGTGCTCTCATGGCAGTGACACATACTTTCCATTTTCCCAAGCAAAGAGGATTAGATACTATATACATGTTTTCTCTAATTTCCATGATAATTTTTTGTGCATATGGAGAAGGTACAGAAATCATAAAAAATGGCCTGCTTTAAACATTGTATATGTTTTAATAATGTTAGGAATGTTAGAGACAGTTTAAAATTGGCCACAACTTACCATCAGCACAGGCAAGTGATCAGAGTTGGCTATGACTCGCCCAAGTGCAAGACTACTTGGCTCTCGTATCCATTCCCACTTAACTATGCCAAGGTCATCACTTGACAGAGAGCCATTCAATATGATAACACTAACTGGGAGAATGACAGTTTGATCCTCTCCAGCACGTGCGATGGGCTTGGCATTCTTGTCTGTAAAACAAGAAAGTCAATAGAACAAATATTATTAAGTTGTTAGTCATCTGAAGTATATGTAAAATACATTACATTTCAGAAGTAAGATTATTTTCATCTTCAGATGACTAATTATCACTGTACTCCATTATACTGGTTATTATACTCATAATATCCTGGGTTGTCACTCAGCTGTGACTAACTCAAGTAAGCTTGCAGACTGTGGCGTGAATCATAATTTTACATTTAACATCCCTGGTACCTTTTCAAAGCTGTTTTATTGCCCCCTTCTGTAGGCATATAACATCTTAATGCATTTCTCATACAAATCCTGTACTACAAAAAGAAACTATAAACAAAAATAATATGCATAGTCTGACAAATACAAAAGGAAAACACAGCATACTGGGAAACAAACTTACTTTGTGTGACAGTGATCACAACTGAATCACTGGCATTGTTGTGATTATCATCAGTTACAGTCAGTTGGATTTCATACTCTCCTTTTGTCAGCTCAGTCACATTTGTGTGAGAACTGTTGCTAGCAGAAAACACCACTTTACTGGGACCCCTATGAGAACAGTCACAAAAACAGCAGTGTTGTTAAGCAGGATTACAGGTTTTTGCGATGGTGGATCTGAAGATGACTTTCTTTTGGATTGTTGCACCATGTAGTCTGGTAGAAGTTTACCAATCCATCATCAGGGTCATTGCCCTGATGATGGAGGTAGCAAGGACCTCTGAAACGTTGGTAAACTTCTACCAGACTACATGGCGCAACAACCCAGAAAACAGCTATCTTCAGCAGTATAGTTAATTCTACAATGTGAACAACAATTGGATCAATGGTAAAGATATGCAGAAGTTCTAAACTAAATCTCTGGTGGTACAGATGACCAACTCCATCACTGATGGCAGGAAATTTAATTATTTCATAACAGCTGCAGAAACCATTTATCTTAATAATTGGAAATTCAATAAATATAACACGGACTTCCCTTTTCATATATAAAATCTTTGGAGACTGCCACTAAATGGTTAAACTGAAAAAAGACTCACTGCATCGACACTAACTAGGAATTTTGTTCATATTCTTTGACATGAGCAGAAACAAGAATTTTAACTGTGCATTCACCCGAGCTGTTCCCATTTCCAAGCAGTTATTTGAATGTCATCACTGCTCTGAGATCCATCCAACAGCACCCATGTCTGAGGCAAAGAAACAGTAATGTCCTTCCCAGCATTAGCTGTAAAATAAATATTGGTTAATTTGAGTGATGAAACACAACCTTCTTTTTCCTGGCATTACTACTTGATTCAGTCTTTGGTTTCCTAAACATAAAGGCAAAACTCAATTGATTTAACAGAAGTGAATCACAGCTAATGAAAACTGTACAGGTCAGTGTAAAATTATTGTCTAACAGATGATACACACATATTTCATGTATGAACAAAATATTACAAAAGTGTATCACTTTAAATGTCTGAATGCTCTTCTATTCTCAAAATTTGGATGTATGAATGTAAACAAGTAATAATTTTAAATAGCTGTTTCCAAAACATAGCCATGCAATCAAAGGAAATGTGGACAACTCATCACATACCAACTGGAGGCTTGTTTGTGGGTGGCTTCACAAAGACATGGACCTCAGCTGAGGAAGATTGCCCTGAGTTATCTGTAACCTTCAGGACGAACGTGTACATCCCTTCCTCTAAGTTTGATAGTTGGAGATACGGTGTCCGGGTGTTCTACAAAGAATGGTAAAATTTCATTACATGCTTCAAGAAATGAAACATAATCAAAACCTGGAGAGATCATTAATCTGCATTATTGTAACCATTTATCATCCAATGAAAGATATATGAAAGATAGAATATCGGAGAAAGACAAATAAATTTTAAATAAAGGCTGTTTCATATCATTACTAAAATTTGGAATTAATGTATGGGCATGGATCAATAAGCAACTTAAGGACTCTAAATTCCACTGGGATGAGATTGCTGAAAGTCATACACTGGAGTAACCAGGAGAAATAAAACAAAAGATGAGGCTGCTGTTAAGAGAACAAAGAATCTTCAGAAGATATATTGCAGAAATTAAGATGAGTGAGATTTGGGTTTCTCATGGTGATGAAGATGTCTTCGGTGTTGTAATGCTATGTGGACTTGATCTACATGCAAGTCCACATGTTAAAACCCAGAAAACAAATATTAAAGACTAAAATAGTTTGGCTATGCTGCATGAACAGATAATGACAGAATACTAGGAGCAGGTCCAGGCATAAATCAAATCATGAATGAGGTGGAGAGATCAGGCAAATGGAGACAGATATAACAGGAAAGCATGCAGATACATGCAAGTGAAGAGGATGTGAGGACAGAAGGAAGCAGAAAGAGCTTTACAAAGTTACAACCTGCAAAAACTTAAACATCCGTGTGCTGGTCAGGATGATGACAACCTGTAAATTTCACAGTAGTTCTAATTAACCATTAACTTACTCAAGATATAAGAGCAGCGCCCTACCTGCATGTCTACAGCTTTGTCCTGATCAGATGGGCTTTTAGTCCATTCCCAGCTGGCGATACCTCTGTCATCTGTGCTCAGACTGCCATTCAGTGTAAGCTTGTTGTGTGGAAGGTACATAATGATGTCCTGCCCTGCATTGGCTTCAGGAGGATAATCTGTCACTTTCAAAACAGTTATGTTGGCAGTTGTGGAGTTAGTTACATGGTGTGAGTCTTCAACAGTCAACCTGAATCAGATTTTAATTTGATGAATGGAATGTGCCAGCCTGGTCTGTTGTGCCTCATTTCTCCTGGTGCTCAAATGTTTTGACATGTTTAGTAACTGAATCCCATTTTCTTGCCTACTTTCCTATTTCCTTTCCTACTCAGCTTCCAGTCTGATGATAATGAACCACTGCAGTTAGACATATGTAATATTATATGGAGACAGGTCATGAACATACTTACAAACTTTGTATTTCATATGTTATCAATGATAAATATGATGATAATATGAAATTTTTAGATTATGTCTGTCAAATTTAACAGAGTCTAAATCTGCACTAGTCAAAATTATGCATAGAAATGGATCACTAAATTTCACTATTAATTTATATTCCTCTTTGCCTCACCTTATAGCACTGAAGGAAGTAATGGTGTAATTTATTACCATTTTGATAAGAATATAAAATAGAGAAATTTCTTATCTGATTAAAGAATTTAAATTAAATATGGCACAAAATGCATGTGATATCTTGTCAACTTGAAGTATTGAATCCAAATACTCACTTGAAAGTGTAGTTTCCAGGTACCACCAGATTGTCAAGCTGAAGTGTGGATGTGTCTTGTAAATGAGGCTGGTAACCTAGAGGCCCCTGCTGTAGTTCCCAATGCCAGCTCACAATTTTATCATCATCACTACTACTGGAGCCATCCAGAACTGCTCCACTGTTTGGGAGCTTCACTGTTTGGGATGATGGGGAGATCACAGCAACCGGGGGTGTGTTGATATGCTTTGCTGTACAAATCACACGAACAGCTGACCAATACGTTATAATACATTTATGGCTTAACATATCTGCTATAACATTACTCATTTAGTACTTTATAAATTCAGGGCATGAAATAACTCAAACTTCTACATATATCCAAATAACAGTTTTATAATGTTGGGATTTGAAAAGACATATAACTTGAAGCAAAACTTAAAGAACACTGAAAACTGTATGGCATGTCATGGTTGATACTGCAGCACAAATATAAGAGTTATGTGGTGGACATTATTCTAGTCCACATTCTCATACCCCATTTCACTCAATTTTAGTTTAATATATCAACCCTTCCATGTCTAGGTCTCACAAATGGTCTCTTTTCTTCAGGTTTTCCGATCAAAACACTATATGCATCTCTCAAATGTCCCATTCAAGCTACATTTCCTGTCTCTTCCTCCTGGATTTGATCATCCTAATAATATTTGATAAAGAGCACACATTATGAAGTTCTTCATTATGCAGTTCTCTGTAGCCTCCTCTAACTTAGGTCAAAATATTCTGCTCAGCACCGTGTTCTCAAACACCCTTAATGAGAGAGACCGAGTTTCAAGCACATACCAAAGAACATGTAAAATTATAGTTTCACATATTTAATCTTTAAATCTTTAGTTAGCACTCATTCTTCATATTTGGGAGGTCCAAGATTGAAATCTAGGCCCAGATTCTGGCTATCCTGACCAAGGTGTTTTGTGGGTAGTTGCAGTCCCTCCATGCAAATGTTGGAATAAAACATTAAATTAGGCTATGGCCACTTCCTTCCATATCCTTTCCCATTAATTATTAATTTATCATCTTATCATTCAGTATTATATATTCTGAGCTACTAAATGCATTGTTAAATTATCAAAAATTAAATAAATATGAGGCGAGAAGACAGATTCAATTGTAACAAGCATTAACTAAAATATCCTGAACAGATTTATGTCTCACAGTCATCCAAGTATGTCACTGGGTTAGTGCAAGGTTTTGGATTTTGATATAAGGCCTGAACAAAATTTAACTCTCATTTTACCAAGTCTGTGAAGTCTTAGGCTTACAGCCATATTGTGGATGAAAAGTATCAGGGGTTGTCTACATAAAGGTGTGCTGAAAGTAAAAAATATGAAAAGATCAGTGTATTCATAATTAAGTAACTGTGCACAAGAAGTATACAAATGGTGGTGTAATTTTTACTCTGAATGTGTAGCACAAATCTGTTCCTACTTAGTACTAGTATTACTCACGTGGCAGCACAGTTACGTTGGCATATGTCTCACCATATGCTCCTGGTGCAGAGACGCTAACTTTAAACATGTACAGGCCTTCAATGAGATGGCTCAGTTTCAGAGTTTCTCCATTCTGATCATTCATGATGCCACTGTTGACACCCTCAGGCTGTGCAAGGAAAGTCCACTCATACTTATAGTGTTCACCTGTACAAAAAAAGAAGGTACTATGAAATAAGGGTGGTTAAGTTTTTAAAGGTTTCTGACTGGTGTATTAAATTGTGATAAATAGTTATTTTGGAATTTGTCCATCATCTAAATATTGTAATATCTCACCTCAAACCTGGTACAGGTTTGGGACTAGCTCAAATAGGGAGCCAAACAAATAGGTTTTTTCTGCAACCCCCCCCTTTTTGAAGGATTACATGTTACAAAACTAATGAATCATTATGAAAACATGCCATTGGGCCCTATTTATTGTCAGTTTAATCTAGTAATTAAAACTACTGTACTAAGACCCATTTTACTTCTTTGTCCTTACCTTCCAAAGAGCCTCATACCATGAAAATATTGCAATTTAAATTATATACTCATTTACTGTATACTGATATATTAAAAATAGAGCTCATGTAAATCTGTGATTTAACAGCACATGAGTGATTATGGAAAATGGTTGCAAACTGCTTAGAATGATGTCTAACCTTATTTATGTAGATGGCTATTTTCTGGGATGTTGCACCATGCACAGTTTGCCCTGATAATGGAGGCAGTAAGAACCTCTGAAATGTTGTCAGTTTCTACCACACTACATAGCGCAGCATCCCAGAACAAGCCATCTTGATAATCGCCATGAGAACCTGAAATCTCAACCTTATTTCTATTTGTAATAGGGCATCTAATGATCTTATAAGTGCTTTAAGGATTAATAACCCTAGTAGAGATTTTAAGAAAAATGATATACCTGGTTGTTCTGCAGGGACAGTATATGCTGATAGTGTAACCTCGTTTTCTGGAAGACGAACTTCTTTTGAGATGGCTGATACAACAAGTTGCTTGATGGGTCTGCTTGTGGTTGCTTCTTGAATGAATGGGTCTGTTCTACCTCCCAGTTCTCCTTCTGAATATATCTAATTCATCACAAACAAACCATGTGTACAAAGTTTTATAAGAAACAAACAGATCAAATTGTTCTTCAGTAGGAAGTGCACTGATATCCTATCAAGGAAGACAGACTTCTGAAAACATCTTTCTTGAACTCAAGAGCATCTAGAATGTATTTGTAATTATATTTCCAGCAGCACAATATGTTCCAGTATCCAGTAATGTTTTTCCAGTGTAAGCGTGTTACACATGGTTTTACTTATGTACACAAAAACTTCTGTGACGTTCTTAAATAAGTACATTTCACTTATATGTACACAGTTTTTTTTATGACTCCAATTTTATGGATAGGTCTATACATACACTAAGGATCCAAGCCCAATACTATTTTTAAACTTATTGCATCAGTATTGTATGCAGTCGGAACTAGAAACTCTTTCTGGGGGGGTAAAGCAACTAGAATGTGAAGCTGACCACTGACCTCCAACTAGTGCTAAAATTAAGAATGTGTGAAGCTTTATTTCTTCTCCCAAATACATCTTCATGGCACCATGGTTTCCTTACCACGTTAATGCCATTTTCAAAATCATGCTGTTTTTGCTTTCGGTAATATTATTCACTCAATGAGGGTACATGACAGAATAATACAAACCTTAGTCGGGTGGAGAACAGCTGGTGTGACAGCTGGTAGTTCAGCATGGAATGTTTTCATTGTGTTGTTGGACCTGAATTTACCTGTAGCTGAAACAGACATGCAAAATACATTTTAACAAAGTCCTTTGCAGTGATTATGAAGAACATAATTCATTCATAAGAGCAACCTCACATATTTCATTCATAGAGTTCTGGTACATTATGCACTGAGAAGCAAAACCAAGCTGAGATCCAAACTGATTACAGAGATTTATAGAGTCACCAAAACTGTCATCATTGCATTAATATGGGAAAAAGTTTACACTGGTAGAAAAATGAGTTGAAATTAAGGGTATGGTTTGGGTTACCAATCCTGTTTGGTTTAGTTTAGGATAGTTTGGCCTGTAAGGTTATTTCAGGTAAGGCTAAGATCTCAGGCCCAAATTATATTCTGCACTGTTACAAGAAGAAATTGTGCCAAGCTATTTTCCATCTTTTAATAAACATATCCTCTTACACCATCAAACCCTGTATCCTAATTTTACTCCACATACTAACCAACAGGAGTACATATGCCAGTGGAATTTCGTTGGTAATCCTCCACACATTGGCATATCCCATTGCGAGAATGTTTGACAATCTGCACGCATACTTCATTCACAGGACAATCCACAACCACACCAACTTCACAATTATAATGGATTTCAGCAAGATCCATTGCTGAGTTTTTACTGTAAAAAAGATCACAAAAGTAAAAAGGCAACATGCTTTATTTTTATACATTTTATGTTTCCTACATAAATATGATGCATGACAACATAATAAAAGGAACATACTTCTTGTAGTCATTTGCCCATGTAGATTCAATGATGTCTTTCCAAGTTTCAGATGGAGATACAGGTTGAACAAGTATCATGCTAACGTGGTTGCCAAATTTTGGCTCTGGACGGAACAGTGGTGCACAAAGTTCACTAGTAATACACATGATCTAAAGATAAGAAGAAACAGACTCTCATTCATGAAATTTATAAACTTAATTTAGAGTAAATCATACAGTGACAAAATCAAAGTATGTTGACATACTTGGTAACAAGTTGAATCATGCATGAAAACAACATTGCAACCTTCTTCTTCACAGCAACTTGTAATGCAATCCTCCAAAGAATGTATATCATCCTTCTTTGAGTAAGAACCTGCTGTTTCATTTCCTCTTGGAGCAAAACTAGTGAAAACACTCAAGTAAATCCGTGGACACAACTGTCTCAATTGTGGGTTTAATTTATATTCATGTCCCAGGCACACAGATAGAAACCACACCCACAAAACAAAATAAATAAATGTTGTAATTGTATTCCTTCGACCAGTCAGCATTTTAGACGAGTGTACCTTACATGCTGAAAATAAAAATAAATTGCATATATCAATGTGCCCACAAAACCACACCAAGCCCATACAAACTCCAGAAGTGAAATAAACTTTTAACAAAACACATTAATATAAACACCTGTCCCGGCTAATTATGAACAGGTGTTATTCCACTTGTGTTATAAAAATTAAATGAATATTTATGAGCCTTATCAACCTTCAGTTATATGGGGCCCCTACAACTCCTGATGTCAAATAAATGTGTCATCACCAAAACTTGGCCAATCAAATGGTAGCATTTCAGTTTCTCAGCTGATTGTTTCGACAAGGATCGGATTTATTCGTGCAGAGGTAAGGGTATAAAAGCTACAAACACAATTCGTAAATTGTGGTTACATTGGTTTAAGTGTAAATGCTCGAGTCATACTTTGCCATGTGTGTGAACTGTATGTTCTAACACAAATGTGTGAACACTCAAAGAGTCGGGTGTGTCATGGCTTTCCAGCAGGAAGGGACGATGCGCTTGCGCAGGACTCGGCCCGTAGTTAGCTTTTTCTTGGTTGGTTATCACGGGAGTTGAATTAGGCGTTGGTAGTGAAGTATGAAGTAGCGCGAATCATATTTAATTTCAGTGGATATGCACGGTTATAGTATTTTCAAAGTTACTTTGTGCTTATTTGTAGTTTTTCAGATATTTAATTTTGTAACATGTGAGTTTCAGTATCTTTATATACTTTCTAACCATAAATTCATTGGAAATAGCCACTGCCTATTATAACGTTCAGATTATCACACCAATTAAATATGAAATAATTGTAGTATTCTGATACTTTATGCAGTTAGCATTTAATGAACAATATATAATATACTTATGCATATTGATATGAAAGATTTGAGAATTAATATTTTGAGGTTAGAAGGAGGGGTAAATTTCCTTGTGAATTTCTGGTCTTGTTACATTGTAAGATTAAAGTTCAGTATTGACTTTGCTAAGTTAGACTAAACTAATCCATGAAGATTCCTTGAAAAACTAACTACACTTGGCTAGTCAAGAAATTCCTTGCATGTTAATGGAGGCTGAAAGTTCATAAGAGCTTGCCACAAATCTGTGACCTGAGTTGATAGGAGGAAGGAGATGCTTGGTTGTGTGAAAGATTAACAGAACTGTATAGTAATGTTAGTATATGCGATACGATATCTGATTTGTTTCCATTCTATAGTTTAGGAGAAATTTTCCACTCATCTTCAAATCACCTGATGAAAACTTTCATGGTCAGTGTTTTAGAAAATGATAAGAACATGATCCAACCAAATGACAATGCTGTGGGCCTGAATGGCATTCACAACCAGGTCTTGAGACATTTACCAAAGTGCATGATAATCACAAAAGTGTTCAACACAGTTCTTTGCAGGCAGTATCTCTCACGAGCATGGAAACATGCTTATATGGTATCCGCACTGAATCTGGGAAAGACCTCACATTTCCTTCTTCTTATGGACCCATAGGTGAACTGGACACTTGGCAATCTCTTCAAACAAATTCTATTTACTAGCGTCCTCTGAGAAGTAAATGAGCTCAGGTTGCAGCATGATGATTAGTTTGGGTTTTGATGCAGACACAGTACAGTACTGCAGATGGTGCACCTTGTTGAATGAGTCAACAAAAACTTTGATGAGAGGCAGCTAACTGGTGCAATTTTCCTGGTTGTGGTTAAAGCCATTGACACCATATGGGTGAAATTTCTTTACAAACTAACCACCAGAAAGAAGGCAGCTTAAAAATTGAGAAGTGGCATGTCCATCCTATGCTTGGTTACACATGTCCACTGCCCATAGCCATGTCCAGAAGCTGCAAGTGTTAACAATCCAAATATCTTCACATTGTTACTTATGTATCTTGGTATATTGATAACAGACAAATTCATGAGGATTTGGGGACTCCATTCTTCACTGACCACATCAGAGCACTGACTGAGAGTTTTAACTTAAGTTAGCTGATGCAGGGAACCCCTTTCTTTGGCAACTTGGAAGGCTCTTGTGCTGACCAAGGGATGACTAAAGTTAACCAAGGGTAATTAAGGTGGACTGATGCTCAGCTGAGGCTGTCCCTAAAAGATGGCCAGGTTGGCATAACTAGTACTGTCTAACTACTTGGCTACCCTGACTGAGGTTCTTGTGCTTTTCCTAAGGGAAATGTCAGGGTGTAATTCAAAATGGGTATGGCCTGCCTTCCACAATCATGGAGACCTTCAGCCAAAATAATTCCTCACTCAAATTGCAGTGGCTATCAACCAAAGCAATCCAAACCCTTCTGGGATCAAGTCCCAGACATCCATCCATCATTGTTAGGGGCAAGTTGCCTGATGGGATCACCTCCCACTGGTAGCAGTAGCATCTATTTCGAATGTGTCAAGGCCTTCTATCAGGATGATCTTTGTTCTTTTTATGATCTTTACTTCAACCTTGAAGATGAAGGAAACATGTTCCTCCAAAATGTAGGGATACAGCCAGAAGACTACATAGTGTAACAGTCCAGAAGACCATTATCTAAATAATAGTTTTTGGTTATATTTATACACAATTTTGAATTATTTTTTTTTTACAAATCTGAATTTGATAACATGTTTAATTTAGTTTACAGAACTTTATATTATGTTTGGGCTGGTTTAGTAAGTGTAAATAAAATAAGAGTTCTGTGATAAACTTGATTGTTTTGGTGTCATTGTCAGTGGTTCTAAGGAGGCTGAAATATGTAGCTTCCACATTTTAAATTTGCTTCTTTCATTTACTTGTACACAGTGTAATCTACTTATTAACACTTGTTCTCAGCATCTTATTTTTGTACCATTATGAATAGGAGGCATTTTCCAGAAGTACCTACCAGAGAGGTCATTTGCAAATGATCTGATGGAACAAACAATTAGAGCAGTCAGCTGTATAGTTTACATACCAGTGACTAACAGGATGTCATTTAATGATGGGTTGGAAAGAAGTTGCCATGTCCTATTTTATGCATTCCGTATATTGCATATTACTTATTTACTGTCATGGCATTTTTTATGGAGTGACTGAAGGAAACAGTGGACAGAATCTTAGTTGAGTTAGTCTTTTGGCTGAGATTTGAAATAATGACTTTAAAATGAAGCAGGCTTACTTATGTATCATACTGTTATGTTGGTGTGAAGTTTATTTATTATTTTGAGTGGGATATGATATTTACTGAAATTTCCAGAGATTTAATTAATTTTTTATGCATATTTTTATATTTCAGGTTCAGTTGATAAAAACCTAAAACACTATGAGACCCTCCATGCTTCTCAGTTCAGCCACAATGTTGTGAAGAGTGGTATTAAACACAGTGATCATCCATTCAATAAAATAAGAGAAGTGATCTTCAGCACACTTAGAAGGTGACTGCAGTGAAGATTAAGTCTGGGCGTAATGTTTGATTTCAAATATTTTTTGTAAGGCTTATTACAGGTGTTGTTGTTATTTTTCAGAGACTTTCGTTTAATTCTTACTCCAAAGAAAGGCATTCTCCATTCCAAATTTAAGGCTTATACAGTAGATGGAGATGGTCAAGAAACTCCCATATTTGTTGGTAAGTTCCACTTTGTGATGTTTATTGTATAAATCACTGCATTGGTCACAGATAGCAAATTGAATTTCCAGTCTTTAACACTTTAAATTTTTGAGTTGGAATGAAATTGTTAATAATAAATCACTTAATGTTGGTATATGAACTTTTGTGTAACCATATTGTTTGCTGCCTTCTTGTGTCATAGAGTTTTATGAAAGTGACAGTTCATTCTTTTTGCCTGTCAATTCACAGTCCAAAATTATTTGACATTATCCTGTCTGAATTTCAGTTTTTTGTTATTTTTATTTTCACTTGCATTGTAATATGAAAAATGAATTGAAAGCTCTGTAATGCCAGTCTTCTAATTTTCTGTAGATCATGAAAATTTTTATGATGGCCGATTGTTTGGAGAAGTCTCCTCTGAAGCAAGTGTCCATTTGGAAGATGGTGTCATGACTGCAACTATTCATGTCCCAGAAGAGACATACCATATTGAGGTAATGACTTGTTTTGCATTATTCAGTATTTGTTTTTGTATTTAAAAATCCTTGCTTCTGGTTTAAGTGAACACAGGAACTGTATAATGAGTTTAAAAAAGTGAGAACACTATGTAGACCATTACTATGTATGAATTATTTAAACAGAGGAGGGCCATGGGACTCTCACAAGATCTTCCAAACAGAAGATTCTATTGCAAACATTATTAAAAAGAACCCAGAATTTCTCACCGCACAATGCTACAGTATGAGGGTTAATGGAACTCTAGTCAGCACACAGGCTGTTTCACAGGAGTGACAGTATGTGAAATTTTTTTGTTTAAATCAGCCATCATGGCGTCACCTGCCACATTTGGACAACCAAACAATGATTGCTTACCGAGCATCAGATATTCATTATAGCTGGAACTATGGGGAAGGACAAGGAGACACAGACACATGGCCACGCACTTGTGGCTATGTGAGAGAGGGACAAGACAGAGGTGAGTTTGAATTCTCTTTGAATCTGTTGCATAGTTTACATAGTGTAAAGTAAAAAATGAGGCTTGTTATGGATGGCAATTTATACAAGACGTGGAAGTGTGTATTGCCTATTGTAAGGTAGCCTGCTAGGTAAACTGAGAAATATGCAGAAGTAAAAGGTAAGAATAAATATCTGTTTATTGTATGATGTGCAGACATTTCACATAAATGTTAGAGTAATATGTTCTTAGTAGTTTATGCTTATTGTGATACTTCAAGTACTGATTGCTTAATTGAAATATTCTGGTTTAATGAAGCAAACATTCTGTTGATCAAATTTCATCTTAATCTGTGTGCCCATTATGTAGAACAATGATTTTAAAACTTGCACAGCTAGAAATTGCAATCGATTAAATGTTATGTTTTATGTAAATAAATTTTTTGAAGAAAGACTTTATTGTAAAATAATCCATAACACTTTAGTAAATTAAGAGCAAGTTACCATTTGTAAACTTACTAGATGTTGTTGGTAGTTTTAGTGTATGTATACTGCACTGCTCCTTCTGTGGCTCTGATTGCAATATCAGGCAGTCTCAGAGGGTACTTGACCCCTTGGTTTCTTAAACAAGTTTCGAGATGCAGTATGCAGAGGCTTTAGATAGGCAGACTCTCATGACAGTTATCAGAACATATTTATTCAAGATATGGAGAATGATAAATTTGGTTCTCCATTTCTATTGATTTTTCTGAACTGGACAACCTTCTGTAAGTTGCTTTCTGGAATTTCAAAAGTTTGGCTTATGAACTCATTGTTTTGCTGTAGTATATTAACTTTTCCTTTTGATACATAGTTCAGTGAAATGTAAATTAATAGTATATGGAAACCCTAACAATTGAAAATTAAGAAGAATGGATAGTAGAACTTGAGGACCTGTAGAAATATTGATAGCTGATAAACCTTTTTTTTTTAAATAATAAAAATAAATGATGCTTTGGAGACTGAATCAGGAACTAATAACCCATCACATATATACTTTAGCACAGTCTTTAAGAACCGGAATTGATGTAAGAATTAAGTGGGATTTGAGGTTCTGACATTAGTGAGAACCTTCTGACCTTAATTCCTACTAGTCCTCCAGTCAAGGTTCAACCTTGATTAACTGGTTCCTATATCTCAAGCAGCTTATTCATCACCCTGTTGATAGAGGCAGAAGGACCTTTGAAATATTGGTAAACTTAACCACACTACACAGTGCTACATCCCAGAAGACAGCCTTCTTTGATAGAATTGTTTCTTGTAACAAATAGTTTTTTGATTCTAATGCTGCCATTTATGTTCTTCTTTACCTAACTGACCTCCATTTAGCTGACAAGTTGAAAGAATGTACTTCTGAGGTTGTAGCACCATAGATAGATGTTTAATTCACTTCAGGTAATTGGACGATAATGAAGTAGGTCTTGGTATTCCTTTTATTCATAAAGTTTTCACTTCGTTAAAAGTAATGTGTGAAGAAGACAGAAAATATCCATCTGGATTTGATTGTTCAATACCTTCGGCATGGAATGCCAGCTACCTTAGTACTAGACTACTAATTTTTGTATTAACATTTCTATGTAGCTGCTACAGGAATTATCTAACTTTGTGCTGTTTGCTGATTTTAAAATTGCGTTTGTAGATCATGAAGGAGTTGAGGATGATGACAGCTTTGAAATACGAAGCAAACGGGACGCTGACGAGTACGTATCCACTCCAACAAAAACAAGATGCCCCCTTCTGCTTGTGGCTGATTATCGCTTCTACCAGGAAATGGGTGGCAGCAATACTAAGACCACCATTAATTACCTAGTAAGAATCGTGTGTCTTCTTGTAGCTTAGTATATTCATCAAATCTTTGTGAATGCTTTTCATGTTTGTATATGGATTTTAAGTTTCCCTGTTTGGCCATGCTTTTTTACATTTAATTAATTATTTATTCTGCTTTTAATTAACATCTGTTATTAACTTTTGCTGCCACAAATTACTACCAGAACCTATTAATTTTTGTTTTTATTTATTGTCATTGTGTTCCTCCCAGAATTTTCCAAGTTCATTCTGTCCTGGAAATCACATTCCATGATTCTGACGTGGAAGATATTTATCTACATTTGGTGCTAGCCCATGACATAACATGCAAATGTTAGGGATTATGACACTTAGTAGGAAGATTATAAGTTATGAAAAATGCCAGCATGGATTAAAAATCTTCAGTTTCAGCTGATGGTCATGCATCATTGATATCATCTGTCTTCAATTTTTAACAACTTGTAATTCAGTTTTTATTTTGTTTTCATAAGATAAAGAATTAAGACATAGATCATTACATAGGATGTCAGGTGATCTCTCTTACTGCATGACAGATTAGCCTGATTGACCGAGTGCACAAGATCTATAATGACACAACCTGGCAGGACCGACAAGAGCAGGATGGCTTCAAGGGTATGGGTTTTGTAATAAAGAAGATTGTAGTTCATAGTGAACCTACCAGAGTGCGTGGTGGAGAAGCACATTACAATATGGTGCGGGAGAAATGGGATGTGCGGAACTTATTAGAGGTAAGGTTGTCAGTGTAAGATGTATGTAATTTTTGAAAGCCTTGTGTTTAGTTTGAAAATTGGCACTTGTGCGTATTTGCCTATTGAAGGAACTTTTATATTGTTAGCATTCATACTAATGTTGGTAATTTAAAATCATTCTCCTGAACAGGATACTTTGCTTTGTATATACATTTGAAAACACCTTATATCATGTATCTATTAAAACAGTGAGAAAACCTCATGCATCCTTGTATGGTGTAGTTCAAAAAATGTCTCGCTTAAAATTTGTAAGGTCAAAAGGTTTGTGTAACAAAATTATGTTCCCTGTACCTTATCCCATGCATGGTACTGTTTGGTCAGTTGCAGAAATAGATTTTAATGTGTTCATGTCAGACATCTCTGAAACATTAAAAGACAACATAACATTTCACATCATATTTTTCATACTTAGAATATACTGGTTTCAGTTAAATTCATAATTTTGAAACTTTACTTCCTTATGAAGGTATTGTATCATTGTTTCCAGAACCAATGGATGTACAATGGAATTGTGGGATTCTTCATCACTGGCATTTGTGATATATTGTGTAATATTTTCTAGAGAACATTTAATGGTCTTTCCTTGATCTTGTATTTTATTTCTCATATTTCAGATTACTTGGTTTAATTTCCCTTCATTTGTTTCCTAAGGAAGATTAAATTGAAACTTCAGCATATATATGTGCATAATTAGGATAAACAGATGCTGTATAATTTGATGAATTTGGATATAAAGATTACATATTATATATGCAGGAACTGAGTGATACTGTTCATTTTATCATGTCATGTACCAAATACATATGAAACAATGCTTCTCTGTACTTACATTTCAGGTGTTTTCTCGTTATAAAGAGGCTACCAACACATGCCTGGCTCATCTGTTCACTCACCAGACATTTTCCGCTGGCAGTTCAACAGTTCTAGGGTTGGGATACATGGCTTCGTCTCGACGTGACTCCAAGGGAGGAATCTGCTCTCCTGGTTAATTTAATTTTATTGTTTGTTTACGGAGCAGCTCTTATTTAAAGTAATCATGCTGCTGTGAATTATTATTCAAAATATTGTGTACTCTATAGTAAGAGTCCTTTATAACAACTTTGCATATGCACTGAAGGCTACCATTCCACCAATAAGCATTATGCAGTGTTTGAAATTAGTGAATACACTTTTATTGAGATATGTTTCTGAATTTTACTTTGTGGTTGGTTCATGGATTATTTAACAACATTGTATTGACACAAGAATTTCGTATCAGATGAGAAGAGAAAATGATTATATGGGGCAAGCTGTAAACAGCTGGGAATAAAGTTGCCATGACCTATTTCAATTTAGTGTCTCAGAATTTTTGGTTTGAGGTGTTGAGAAAAAGCATGTCATGTTACTACATATATGTGGTTGCTATATTTACTGAAAAGTATGTGAAACTGATTTAGCAGCAGTATGGTTATTATGTTAAATAAAGGCTGTTCTTCTTCTATTTGCAGTGTTATGAATGTGGTGATAGATGATTTCTACAAGTGATGTAATAATCTTCAGACTAGCTGTGCTTTGCAAGGTATATGGGGCATTGATGGAGCTACTGTTAATATTTAATAATATTTCAGTTTTCTGAATTTAGGAATGGACATCATGTGGGGATGTGTACTAATTACTGTAATATGAGCAGTCATTCTATTTCCTACCCAAAAATAATTAAATTGAGTGGTCACTCCAAGTGAGCTGATACCATAGCTTATGAATAGTTACAGGAGTGGAGGAACAGCAACACAGCTATAAGTCATCAAGTGTAGTCTCATGCAATTTGAACAGGAACAGGGTGTGGTGACTAGAATTACTGCATATATTATAATACAAATCTTGACTGGGATAACTGTGTGTTCGTGATGTGAAGGAAGATGGAACATCTCCACAAATTAAGTTCTTGTTCAGAATGTAAATTGAAATTCTGTTCATATGGTGCACTTAAGCTTCTTTGAATCTTGGTCTTTTCTTGTTCGTCACTTTTCATACACCCAGTTTGCTGTCCATTCACCAGAACAACATGGTTTGATCTGGTGTGGTCATCATCAGGTTCCGTTCCCTCCTTTTATGTCATTACTGTGAGGATTATTTTTCCTCCTCTTGATGTCAAAAAATGATATAATTATTTGATAAAACATTTTAAATTACTTAAAATGGTTAAAAAGTTAGAAATGTCAAAAGATCTCCAAAAATGTTTAATGTTTTTTGCACAACTTGGCAAGTCCCAGTGTGTTTTTTAATCTGTAAACAGAAAGCTTTAAATTACTGGATGTGATATGTACCGGGTCTACAATTTTTGAGACTCGGGGCGTGCTTGCATTGCGTGGTCGGCCGGCGCTGTGTTGACATGAGTGGGACTTGTGCGCGTTCTTCCCATGAGTCACAGGCGAATCAGTTTCATTGCATCTCTCGTAGCGGATTGACGTTGATAATATGGTGTTTAGTATTAAGCAACATGTGTTCTTAGTCGAAACATATGCCAAATATTCATCCTACGGAAGATGCTGCCGTAAATTTCGCAGACATTCTCCTGGTGTAAGTGTTTCTAGCAGGTCCATGATAGAGAGCTTAGTAAAAAAATTTCGTAATGCGGGATCAGTTTTGGATAAAAAGAAGTACAAGAAACGGAGTGTATTGACGGAAGAGAAATTGGATGAAATTGGGGCTTAGAAAAAGTCCAAGGAAATCTTTGGCATGTTTAGTTGCACAATCTGGCGTGTCATTGGGATCTGCTCACACAGCAACGAGACTTCTGAAATTGCGACCATATAAGACCACTGTTCAGAGACCCACAAATCCTGACAGTGGTGCTAGGATTCATTTCTGCAATTGGATGTTGGGATCCGTGCATGATGGGATTGTTAATCCAGAGCTATTGTTTTTTAGTGATGAAGCATGGCTGCAATTAAGTGGATATGTCAACACTCAAAACAACCGCTACTACAGTTCCGAAAATCCACATCAGTTGCATGAACATCCTCTTCATGACATTAAGGTTGGAGTCTGGTGTGCAGTTACCTCCAAGAGAATAATAGGGCCAATATTTTATAATGAAACAATAAATTGTGAACGTTATGTAAATTTAATACTTGACCCTTTTTCCAAGAAATGACCGATGAAGAAAAGACTTGCGGTTTCTTCATGCAAGACAATGCTACAGCTCACACAGGTAATCGGTCGATGTTAGCATTAAGAGAAGTGTTTGGTGAACAAGTAATCGATAAGTGGCCTCCGCATTCCCCAGACTTGAACCCGTGCGATTTTTACCTGTGGGGAATGCTGAAGAACACAGTTTATGTAAACATCTGCACACTGCAGAAGAACTTAACAAAAATATTCGACAATTCATTTCGGCAATATCCCAACAAGAGCTTCGTTGAGTATTTCAAAACATGTTAACGGGATGTGATGCTTGCCTGCAAGCACAAGGAAATCACTTTCAACATCTTTTGTGATTTAAGGTAAGAACAATTAATGTAATAACATGTATCAGTGACGAGAAATATTTATAGTTCGCTGTTACTAGCGGCACTGAAACTGATTCGTCTGTGATTCATGGGAAGAACGCGCACAAGTCCCGCCCACGTCAACAGAGCCCCGGCCGACCACGCAATGCAAGCACGCTCCGAGTCTCATAAATTGTAGACCCAGTAGTAGTGAAATATTATTTTACCAGAGTTCTATATGTTGTGGTGCATCCTTGTAGAATGGTGTGGGGTATGGTGTGTGTGTGTGTGTTGTGAGGGGTGGAAAGGTTAATGTGCTGCTATCTATGGGGATATGTTATAAGTTTTCTGTGTACCTTTTTGAAGATAGGATTATTATGGTTGCTTGCTAGCTAGGAATGTGTAGTATTTTTTTCAGACTGTTAAGAAATTTTTCTTTTCTGGCTTTTCTTATTTATGTCATTGTGTTCCCTATGTTTCCATATGTATTATGACGTAGGCCGGGGTAGTTACGCCCTTTATTGTCAACCCTTGCTGTTTGGAGTGTGCTAACTTGAGTATGATCCGACAAACACTTTTACATGGGGATCCACACACACTAATCACACGCTCAACGCTTCGTGGTCTTGCTGCCGCCGTGCCCTCCAGCTTACTCGCTAGACCGCACTCGGCCGCGTCCAGGAATGCGACTTTGTTTATATTCCCCTCCCAAGATGATGTAAGATCCAGACCAGGCAACCTGGAATTACGGCGGCCCCTCCCCTCCAGTGCGAGTCCGCGGCACTCACGGCGACACGTCACAGTATGTTTGGTGTCTAATATGTGTCAAGAGAATCTTGTCATTATTAACAATAATAATCCCCAGTGCAATGACTTAAAAGCAAGTAATTGAACCTGATGATGGCCACATAGGACTAAAATGTGTTCCAGTGAATGAACAGTGAACTGAGTCTGTGAAACGTGATGAATAAGAAAGAACCAATAATCAACATAACACACCAGTATCCTACATTATGCCCTTCTTCTTTGAAGGCTAAGAACGAGACATGTTCGAGAGAGGTGATTGTGTTGGAGTTCTGACTTTTCTGTCTGTGTCATGATTGATCATTTCCAGAGCCTGGTATGTTAGTGTACGGATCCATGAACCCTGGAGCCCATCTTCATGTATTCTTTGTTTATGTCAAAAAGATAAATTCATAATCTTTTTTATTAATATTTTTTTGCATAAAAGTTGTATTTATAAAACCAAAATATATTATGCTAAAGACAAGCATCGTGAACTGTCCAGGGGTCTTTAAGTAAATAAATTTGACTCTGGTATCTGTATATTACAATCATGTTTACAACTTTGTTACACTAACAGAAAAGAATCTGTCCTCTGTATTCTTTACAGATGATTGGTTACATAGCAGTATTCTGTTGCCATCATTTTAAGTATTTCTTGCAGGATTATGACATTGCATGCATTTAGCATATTTGTACTTTATGAATTGAGGAGCATAAGATATTACATGGTTGCAGGAGTTTAAATTTAATAAAAATCTTTCATTTATAAGAAGCTGTCATGAATGCTTTGTTATTTATTGTTTATTATTTCTCATTTAGGTTAGAATTTTATACAGCTTTCATTTTAATTACTCTGTGGAGTTTTAAAATCCTAGGAGTCATCTGCTTTTGTTTTAAAATTAAATGAGATTGGGATTGACCTGGACAGGCAGCATTCAAAAAAATATATGCGAACTCAGGTTATGCCAAAAATTACTGTAAGAAGATAAGAAAAGGAATATAGGTTTTCTGGCATCCATAGTTAGTCGCCGAGGCCTTGCACTCTCATTCATGGAACCCCCTACACTAATGGTACACATATATCTTCTATGAATTGGTCCAACAAAAATTTTGTATGTAATTCTTGTTTTCTTGTATATACTACATTTTCTATCTTCTACTTGCTATAATCACACTAACAGTGAAGTGCAACAAAACCAATGTTTTTTGAAATGCTCATTTGTATAGAAACTTTTAACAGTTGTAAGGAGATGTAACAGCAATTTCATTAACTGCATGTTTAGTGTTTTTTTTGTGGTGGTGGTGGTGGTGGACTGGGTAATTAATGGGCAGTTGTGGTGCTGGGGTTGTGTGCTTGCTGTCTAGGTATTCAGTCGGGAGTACAGCCACAAGGACTTCTGCCTTGCACATCTATTCACTGACCTCAAGTTTGAGGGTGGGATACTGGGACTGGCATATGTTGGCTCTCCCCGACGCAACTCTGTTGGGGGAATCTGCACACCAGGTCAGCCAAATGTGATGGGCCTCAATCACTGTTGGCCTATAAAGGTTTTAGATCTAAAATCTGTAGGCTAATTGTGTATGGATTTCCTCAGTCAAGCAGATATTTTTGTACCTAGTAGAGACTTCAAGATATTTATGCTCTCCTTTCTGTGATAATTAACTTTTGACTTGGTACATCAAATCTTGATTTTGTTTGGTAGTGGTGAAGACGGAATATAGTATAAAACTTGTGCTTGAATGCTGATTCTTTTATGCCTCTGGTATCAGACTAACAAACTAACATTAAGGTAGCAGCACCTCAAGGCTGAACACTAGTAATACCAAAGCCTGCCATTGGACACAGTGCTGAGCCAGTTCCTTCGCTCTCCATCCTCACAACATCTCTCCCTAACAACCATGTTAATGTTTTCCTCCAGTCTCCTTAGGTCATGGTCAATTCCCTCCACACCCTTCCCAATTCATTGTTCAATAAGCATCCTATCATTTAATGCTATATAATCTGAGCTGTTGAAAGCATCATTAAATCAACTAAGAATAAAAAATGCAATTAGTAAATTGATTTTCATATTTAGACAGTTTGCTCCTTACATATGATAAAGGTGTGGCATTATTACATGGATATTTGACAAAAAACTAATTTATTTAAAGTAAAAAGAAGAAGGCAGTATTAAATTTCATATGTGAAAGCCACTGGAATTTGTGATCTTGACTTTACAACAACTTAATTTGAAGTCATTAACAGAATCATGTGCAATGTGTTGTGTTTTATGAAATTAAGGTGCAGTTATATTGTAGCACTAGAAGAAGGAACTGACTGTACTGTTTTGTATTTTTGCATTATGGTAACATGACTTTTTTCTTCCTGGACAAAGTGTTACAACACAAGACATAATTGCTGTTAAGCAGCTTAGCTGTGTCAGCTCGAAAACTTATACTAGCATGTCTTTAGTGCTCAGTAACCAGGTCTTCTGAAGTCAAATGTAATTCCTGTTGATTTAAGCCCCTACTAATAAGCACAAGTATTTCTTTTGATTTATGTTGTGGGCAAGATAAAACTATGAGCCCCTGCACTGCAGTAAGTGAAATAAGTATGAGTTTCAGGTCATAATTTAGCTATGGATTGCTGCTGTTTATCTCATAGATTGTGACATTGCAGAATACTTCAAGAATGGGTATACCCTCTACCTGAACTCTGGGCTGAGCTCAAGTCGGAATCACTATGGACAGAGAGTTATAACGCGAGAGGCTGATCTTGTTACTGCTCATGAGTTTGGTCACAATTGGGGTTCTGAGCATGACCCTGATATTCCAGAATGTAGCCCCAGTGCCAGTCAAGGGGGCTCCTACCTCATGTACACCTATAGTGTTAGTGGATATGATATCAACAATAAGGTGAGTAGTTCTAATATGTGGGTTATAAGTTATGTAAATAGATTTTTAGCTCAACCTTTTTCCAGTGTGTGTGAGGTTAATATACACCCTAGCTTCTTGCTTTGGAATTAGCATGTTTATGTTTTCTTCACAAAGTTCAGAAAATAAACTGGTAATGTGGAGGTCAATTGTCTGTTCATCTGCATGGTTCATCTCTGAAACTACATTACAATTTTTGATGAAATTTGTTGGTGAGGATTTGTACTGAAAGTTGTTCAGTGAGTTTAATTTAATTATATACCCAATAAATACAATATGCATGGAGCTGTAATCAAACTTGATACTTACATATCTTTTTGAAACATAACTCACTTTACAAAATATTGGTCTTTCCACACAATGTAACTCTTGTTAATGCCTAGAACTTTGTGTGTGTTAATGTGCAAACACACATTCACGGAAAATTATTTATTACTCTTACTATGCATTTTGCTATTTATATTGTAATTAGCTTTGCAACAAGAGATTGCATCTTTAATAAATGATCAAGAAGGCCAGTGAGATAGGTGTTGATAATTGCAAAGAGTGCATTTTAAAACTATGGTAAACAAATATGTCCCACCACACACATTTCTCTTTATTTTCCCATATCTGTTCTGAAAGTTTGTAACTGAAAACTATTTGGCTGATGTCACAATAAATTAACCTGGACCCATAAAAATTTGTACACACAGGTATAAGAAATTTTTTTATGGTCACAGTTAGAGAACCACTTATTTTTTCTCTAGCGGTTTTCACCATGCAGTTTGCGGTCAATTCGCAAAGTACTGCAGGCCAAATCAAACCGCTGTTTCTCTGAACCAGAAGAATCCTTCTGTGGCAACCTACGTGTAGAAGGTGATGAGGAGTGTGATGCAGGATTACTTGGTACAGAAGATAATGATGCTTGTTGCGATAAGAATTGCAAACTACGTCGCAACCAGGGAGCTGTGTGCAGTGACAAGAATTCCCCATGCTGCCAGAACTGCCAGTTCATGCCAGGCCAGATGAAGTGTCGTGATGCACAGCCAGCTACTTGTGAGCAGGAATCACGCTGTACAGGAGCTTCATCAGAGTGCCCACGCAGTTTAGCAATGATAGATAGAACACCCTGTCTGGAGAGGGGGGAGTGTCAAGGAGGGAAGTGTATTCCATATTGTGAGACTCATGGTCGGCAAAGCTGCATGTGTGATGTCAGTAAGTACACATTGTCATAGTTTATTTATTGGACTTTCAATCTTAAGTTTTAACTTGATGTAGAGTAACAAGGAATGCATATACAATTTTGTAGGGAAATCTCTTGGAAAATGTCAGCTTAGAAGATGACAGGAGAATAACATTAAAATTTATTTTAGGTATGTAGATTATGAGGATGGGAAGTGGATGAAACTGGGCCATTATCTTTTATAGTGGCAGTATTTGGGTCCAGAGATTTCTTATCAAGTAATTAGATATGGAGTCATAAATACAATCATTTATTTGTTTCCCTGTTAGTAAAGTGAACTATTTTAGAATGAATAAGAGTGAAAATATACATGCCTTAAAGGTTCATATAGACATTATTCTCTCAGATATCACATTTACATGATTTAACCTTTATTGTAGGGGATTTAAACCCCTGTATTAAGGAGCTGCCATCTGGACTTCATCTCCTGGGTTAATAGTTTGTGTTATGGTAGTGTAACACAGCCACCTGGGTTGTGTATTGCCTACTACATAGCTAGTGTATGCATAAGCCACAGCACAGCCAGCTGAACTGTGCATAAGCTGTAACCAATGGATTGTAAAGTTTAAAAGTTGTTTTAAACGGAAGTTACAGAATGATGATTGTATTTCCAGAAATATGTCTGTAGTTTTATAAGAAAAGTGTTTCAGAGGATTCAGTTAATCTTCAAAATTTCTAATTCCAGTAATTTTTATTTTTCAGTTGTGGATGCTTGCAAGCGATGCTGTCGTATTCTGAATGACACATGTTTCCCTGTTGTTCCTCATGACATTCTTCCTGATGGAACACCCTGCATTCAGGGCTTCTGCAATAAGGTACTGCTTCAGGAAACAATACTGTGGTGTTGTGGTTAACATACCCACTTCATATTTATTTGAGATATTCACTGTGTAAACATTACGCTGTTGCAGGGAATGTGTGAGAAGACAATTCAGGATGTGGTGGAGAGGTTCTGGGACATTATAGAAGACATCAATATTAACAAAGTTCTGGTATTTCTGAAAGACAATATTGTTGGTACAGTGATCCTTGTGACAGCTGTCATTTGGATTCCAGCAAGCTGTGTAGTGAGTTATGTCGACCGAAAGAATAGAAATGAACAAGAAGCAAGTGCCAAATGGAAGGACAGCAATGAATTCTACAGAGCTGATGATAGGCGTGTGATCAACATAAATGTTCCACAGCAAAGACCTCCCACTGCAGTGCACCTCCATACAACAGCACCAATGTGATATGGAAACTTAAAGGCCCCTTCAAATCTATATATTGTTTTGAAAACCAAGAGAGTCTTCTATTTCAGCATTTTAAAACTTCATTTCTAGCACAATGCCTTATAAATTAAGTCAAAATATTGCTCTTGTTGGTTTGAAAAGTGTCCTTCATCCCTCTTATGCTCTAAAGTTATACCAAAGTATGAGAATGTAATATTAAATACCTGAGGTTGTAGATTTTCCGTTGGTTAACACACCTGCTTCATGTTAAGGAGGTCACTTTTTCAAAACTTGGCTTGAAAACTGACTCCTGACAGGCTTTCATGATATTCCTGTTCTTTCAGGCATGTACAGGGATAATACCTTAAATTAGTCCATGACCATTTGTTTCCATATCCTGTACAGTTCATTAACATTATTTGTCCTATCACCCATTGCCATATAGTCTGAGCTGCTGACACCACTAATAAATACATACATCATCTTTTTTATGGAAAAACACATTCAAAACAAGTGTTATCATTTACTTATAAGCAGTGTCTACTTGTACACTTTATAAAACCAGTATTAGGCATTCTGGCAACACACCATTTATATTGCTATAATAAGAACAAAATCTAATTGCTAATAATATTTTTAAGTGTGCTGGAGTTATTGAACCAAAGGACTGGTATTCAGCATGTAGAACAATGATAATTTAAAAAATTATGTGTAAATCCATTTGCTGAATAGACTTTCAGGTTGTTACATATATACAGAGGAATTTTAATAGGTCTCTGCTGGTTAAAGCAGAATGTACAACTTTCATCCAAACTGTGACTTATTTCTAGTAACATCTTACTACATCACAGTTCAAGTGTTGGAAAACAAAGTCTGGCTTCATATCATTGGTGCTAATGAAACTAAAAGTGCACAAGTGTTTCCTAAACATCAGATAGGTCAAAGAAGTATGTATCTTTCCAATCCTAATTATTTGAACACAATGTTAGAATTTATCCAAAGGCCTTGCAGTAAACTATGTACTGTGATCCATCTGGATAGCCAGTTCTGGTTGGATTGGAATGTGTGTTTCAGATGTGGTTTCTTTCTTAACTGTGACCTAGAATTTCTAAGTATAGTTTTCCATCTTTAATGCACTAATGTGGAGGTTGGAAGGAACATGCAAGGTTAGGTTTTTGACATCTTCCAGCTACTGGAAATCTATGGTTGTTGAAATTAGTAGAAAGTACAAGCATTGCTAGGATCTTTATTCATATGAGAAGCATTAATAGGAATGGAGGCCTTACAAGGATTCAGAACATTTTCACTGCTGACAACCATTTTCAGAGTGTGTCAAAAGATATTTTTCTACTTGTTAAAGTTCATATACAAAGTTTCATTTACCAACATAAGTGATGAAATAATTTATCGTCACTTTCAAAAGAAATTTAAAAAATTTGAACTTTTATAACATCTCAGAAGTAACCTGTAACTTTATCAATCTGTTTTCAAACAAACTAGATGTGCTTATAATCTATACAGTGGTTTTGAAACACTTGTCTCAAACACAATACCCATATTATGAAAAATATTTATGCAGATACATTAGTTCTATATTGTATGCTGCATCTCTCACTATAGTGAGGTGACACAATAACAAACAGCAATCAAGTCCTGACTTGGCCTGTGATTTATTCCTGTAAGGATGGGCAGTTCATTTTCAAAACCAAGAAATATGGGTAAATGCTAAGCAACAGTAATCAATGTTTGGAAACACAACTGAAAACATGCTACAAGCAGTAGTGGCATCCATAGCAGTTTGATTCAGAACGTATACTGAATGTACAGAGTGAATGTGAATTTAGAAGTTAGTGGCATGAAACATTATTGAATACTTTGCCACTGCGTTTGTTTCATGAATTATGTAAAGAATCAAATAATTTACAAGCATTTGATAAAAGGACTGACTTTTACTATTGTTTCGCTATTCAGTTTCCTGCATATCTATATCTTCCAGGTTTAGGTCATCCAGCATTTCATCCAGAGTAATGTGTGGAATAGTTTCATCTCCCAAGTCATCAACATCTACTGCTGTTTGAAACTTGCTTTTATCGTGGAAGATGTTCACGTTCTGCCGATATGCTGGATCTTCCTCCAAATCATCCAGAAATTCAAGGTACTCACTAAAAAAATAACAATTATAATAACTACTTTTTGGGATTTAGTGTAGGACCCTGTGTCTTGTGATATTGTTGACCCAACGGTAAAAAGTTATGGATTTGCAAAAAAGTAATTCCTTTGGGGGGGGGGGGCAATTTTTGTTGTCAAAACATAGTTATTCTGTGGTGGTAGTTACTACTATCAGCAAGAACATCCTATTACTGATAAGTACAAAATTCTACAGAACTATTTTTTATGTTTCAATAAAAGTGTATCTCCTGAAAAACTATTTTGTGGATTCATAACTTTACCTTGGATCAACAGTGTGTGAGAAAAGGAGTTGAAGTTAACAGACTAAGCACAATAAATGTGTTCAGAAAGATTACTATTCCATAGCTTATCCACTATGCCATTTTCATGTGTGGTTATGCTGTGTTAGAATTCATTTAGCATTCAATGAAATACAACTCTAAGAAGGCTGATTCATGTTTGAGTATTAAGGAACATAATATTAAAATGTATCTTTTAGAAACATGTAAGAATATGAACTGGACTGAAATGGCTTCAGTGTTACATCCAGAGATGAGCTTCAGTGTTGGTAATGTTGAAACAAGGGAAGTCATACAGGTATAAGAAGAAAAAACAAAACAAATACATGCCTGCTAATGCAAAGGGACAGTGCACTTACTTTGTAGCTGTGTTGAGGTTTGTTTTCTCTTCAGCAAGATGCTTCAGTTTCCAATTACGGAATCGCCTTCTAGCTCCTTTATCACCATAGTGCTTTTTTACAAGAATGACATCTGGTACTTTAGTTGCATCTAGTTTTTCAAAGTTGGGATCATTAATGTTGCTGTCTCCCAAAGCATACCTTGAGAGATAATAAGAAATATTAAAATACCAAAAGTTTTATTAATCAGAGATCTAATTCCTTTAATGACAAATGTCTCCACATACTCTCTTCTTCACACTTTTTTCATCTTTAACAGTTTCTCATCTTACTGCAAATATATATATATAAAACTTGCATTATTTGTCCATTGATGGATACAAAAACACTACTCTTTTAATTTTTTGTGATGGATACAGCACTTTTCCTAGTGTCCCACTTTGTTCCATTTACGACTTGCCCAAATTTAAATATGCCATGTTATGATACTGACTGAAACGTACCCAAGAGCAGAGTCTCCAGGCTTGAGGATGTGTCCTAAATGGGTTCGTGAATGGATAGTGTTCTCAGACAAACCCAATTCTGATGCCTTTACCACCCATACATCAGCCAGTATATGCTGCAAAATAGGTCATACGGTTACTTCAATATATTCCACATGAACATGCATTTGTTCATGTATTTTGTGCATATCTATAAAAGAAATACCTTGTTGGAAACAGCTCCTTGTCCTGGGAATGTTTTTCGGTTCTTATTCAGAATTAGTTCTATATCCATAACAATGTACTCTGTGAGCTGTTTTGGATTGCATATGCTGTTAAATGGATAACGCCAGAAGATGGTACTATTCACTTCTGCAACTGTAACATCCATTTGAACCATTTAATGAATGCAGTACTCATTAATGTGTAATTTATTTGTGTTTTGCCTCCTTAATTTATAAGGAGAAATAGGCTTATGGTAACAGCATGTCCATGTGTTTGTCCCCTCACAACTTCTGAAGAAACTGGCAGATTTTTATAAAACTAGAGGATTATTGTTTTCTGAGTTATGAAGTTGATTAGCCTTGTAGGTGGTTACAAACATTTTGAAGGAACATACTGTCTCCATCGCATACCCGAAGAGAAGGCTATATGTTCCTCTGAAACACAGCAACCTACAAGGCTTCATGGTATTATAACCCAGAAGACCACATTTCTCACTTTCACCACCATGAAAACATCAAATCTCATTTCACAAAACATGGCACACATCATGCTAGTAGAGGTCACCCCTGCTTTGTACTTTTATTTCCTTTGAACAGTAATCATGATGTGGAGGCCTGTGCAAACTTGTGAGGAGGGAATAAAACTAATATTATTGAATGGGGGTCCCATGAATTTTATCTGAATATAGATAGATTTTCTATAAAACATGCAATTCTTGTTAAGGCAACTTTTCTTGTTGTCTTTTTGGTTGTAATAATGTAATTTATACTTTCACTGACATCTGCATTATTAGAACTCTTACTCTGTGCTGTAGTTGGGTCTATAAGGTGAACACAGTTTGTCACCCTATGCACAATACATAAGGGACTGATTCCTCCAAGCTGATGTGTAAGTTTGTGTGGCAAACAGATCACACTGTCCTTTGACACGGGAACAATCTCCACACTGAAACAGTGCATCTATTAGTTGCAGAAATTACACAAACTGCTGTAGTTGTGAATTACAATGTACATGTCTCTGAAACATTTACTATTTGATAACAATATTTTCCATCACAAGTGATGATTCAGCTATTCAGTAACACAACTAACATGCCTTACCTGTAAGTGAATTTATAATTATACACATTACTGTGGATATCATGAGATATCAGCTTCTTGGAGTGCTGGAATCGACAGGGCAACACAGAAACCAGGAAATCCACCATTTTTCTGGCATAAGCTTCTGTTGGATAGAAGAAATCTAGACCCTCTATATGCAAAGAGACAGGAGAAAAGAGTAATACCACTGATAAGAAAATAACCAGAGTTCATCATCTTCATGTATTAATCACATTATACTATTTGATCTCCATTGTGTTCATAAATGGCCTTTCTGTCTAGCAAATGTTCTTTTCCAATCCTCCATAAACAATGAAATACTGGAAGACCTATAAAAATATGGAGTCACCAAAGCAGATTTTAATGAGGATGTAACAGGCCAGTGGGACTAATTCTTGAAGTTGAAATTTAACCTTGTCTTTGCATAAGATGGATATAACACACAATAGTCCTAGTCTAACTTTGAATTTTTATGTGAAATGAGAGTCAAGTAAGATACAAAATCAAATTATACTTCATTAATTCTGGAGCCCTGTGTAAGCTACTTGCCATGGATAGGTTTGATTCCAAGTGTGTGTTCATGAGCCTTATGCTTCAAAATCATCTGTTCCAAGTAATAGAATGTTTTCTTATTCTCTGCTTTCTGCCTGACTTGAACCTGAAAAGAATGGAAACCAAGAATCTAGTCATTCATATAGCAAAATGTAGGAAGATATAGTTTAGAAAATAGGAACAAACTCAATGTTCTCCCCAAAACTTAATATAAATGACATAATAGAGTATTATGTATATAAAGTTGTAGATAGCTATTTGGAATGAGTAAAAAATTATCTGAACTTCAAGCATTAAAATACTACTTACAAGAGCACGCCAGTAATCCTGTGCTTCTGAGCGATGACAGTCATCACACATTTGGTGATTAACTGTGTATTCAACAACAAACACTTGCTGAAGAATTGCACCACCTAACACTTCTGCATGGACTGTCAGTTTAACCTAATCACATGAAATAATACTGTAAGCAAAATACAATCAGAAACATTTGGTGTTTTCATTTTAATTAATACTGATTTATATAAAGAGATTATAAAACTCAAAATGGGATATGGTATGGATAATTAAAAATGAAAGAGGAACTTACAGTAAGGTTGGTGGCCAAGAATTGTTAGTAAAGGGCTTCTATGATGGTATGAAACAATAGCCAACAGCTAATTTAAATAGTTCTTTAAATTTGAAAGGCTACATATGAGATTGGAAGTGTTCATGACAGTGAGATGTTGATGCTGGTCTTTTGAAAGGTTAAGTCTCAAACAACAATAGCAACTTTTGGAAGCATTCCAGTGAGAATGTGAAATAGGTATAACAGCTTATTCGGTGATGACTCCAGAAAAAGCAATGGAAGTAACTACTGTGGAACACATGAGAAGAATTTTGTCCAGTAAGATAAAGTGGTTAAAATATGAAGGAAAATATCAAATGTGGTTCCACAAAGCCAGCAGATTTTATATACTTGAAAGGAAAAGGTGCACCTTAGTATGACCACATAACTATGTATACCCTGCTTGCAGTCTCAAGACAGACTAAAATACAAGCAGCGATAGAGGACAGTATCCAAACCTTAACATAAGATTTGAAGTCAACAGAAGTACATACGGCAGATGGCCAGATCATCAGTATAAAAGAATGGGATCAAAGTCCAGTAGCAAAAGAAACAGGTCTGAAGGGTATGGAAGTAAAACAGTCAAACAAACTGACTTATGTTCTGCAACATCCACTTCAAAGCATCAGAAGAAAAGGTCCTATGGAGCTCCACTGTCTCTGAGGAAACCACTGCTCATAATAATACAACTCAGCATTAGAATCAATCATAACAGCTTGTTAAAAGGCAGAGCAGAGTTTCACAAATACTAAAAGTAACAGATCTACAGGAAGCATCAGACAGGGCCCCTAGGATCCTACTAGTAATGGCAAAGGCAATTTTGACAGCATTACAAACAGTCGAGGCAACCATCATGGTCAGTTACTTTAATATGCAACAGCTTTTTCTTATTAAGGCACAGGCATTAAAAGGAATAAAATGAATGGCCTGAAATTGTAATATATGAAAGAACATACCTTTATCCTTTTAGAATGTGGTTCAGTCCATACAAAACCTGCATCAATCAGTTTTACTCTGTGAAGACCTTTCAGCTTCTTCAAACAGAGGGACAGAAGCTCTCGTGATTCTAGGGCACATGGAACCCATTCAGATGGTGGCTGGAGATACCTAACATTAATTTAAAAAATGTAATTTGTTTACAGTGATATCAATACATATTTTGTAAGTACTGTGAGATTTTCTATGATATAATCAGATAAGTATCACAGATTTCAATGGAGATGCTATATATGAACAGGATGTGAAAAGAGAACTTGTAAGAGCATGAGGAAGAGTACACTGCACAAAAGACTGCATAAAGTTGACATGTTTTTGAGTGCTTCCAAACAATATGCATTCTAGATATCCAAAAGGAAGCCAGAATGACAACAGGATGTATGTCATAACAATTTAAATATAATTCAAAATGAAAGATTTGACAAAGGTTTAATGCAAAATGTTATGCTAGATCCATACATATGCAGGTGTCATATGGGTAAATGAACTACAAAAAGTTATCTTCATATTAAGAGCAGTATATAATTATAAACATTACCTTTCGCATCCTTTACAGAAATGCAATGTTGCCTGTTTTGGGATCCCTTCAGTAATGTCAATGTGTGACCTCAAACAAGCCACACACATATTTGCTGGATTTGGTTCTATAGAAGTACCACATTGGCAACATAATCTGAAAATACAGATGAATTGTTCATACCATTATGAAGACATTACTAACTGTTCATACTTTTCAATATATTTTTTTTTACAAAGATGCATTTATTAAGACATTAGGACCAGTCACATTCATCTCTTACTTGTTGGGTATACAGTGCCTGAGCACTGCGGGTCCCAACTTTACCTTGGCTTTGATCTATAGACAGTCAGTAGGACTCTTTGGATGTGGGATCAGCCAGTCGCAAGGCCTCTACCTATACACAGGACAGCACAACACAGAAAAACGAGGACCATGGCTTGAGTGGGATTCGAACCCACAAGGCCTGCGCACTGCCAATGTGACCCCTCATCTCTTACCTAACCTTTTTTAACAATTCACATTTCATAGGGGCCTAGTGGTCTCGAAGTTCGACTATATACTCCCATTCAGACGGTTTTGGGTTCAATCCTCTTATCGGATCTGTGCGCATATTTTTGAATAGGCTGCGACCTCTTCCCCTCGTATCCTTACCAACTTTTAATTAATTTATATCCCTAATTTACACAGCTACGTGAACTAAACTGAATAAACATGCACACGTGTTCTTACATTTTTGCTTTCTCTTCTCCATCAATTTCTTGGCCAGTAATATATTCCATGTTTGCTCTTAAATTTCCCGAATCTTGATATACACCGCCGCTCTGAAAATTATAGAATTTGTAGGATTAATTTCCTTGCAATACGAAATAGTTACTCCTTTTTATTGTTTCAGGTCAGTCGTAATCGTTACGAGTGTAGACATGCTGTACTGGAAGTAAACGGCGTAGCGAAATGGAGGACAAACATTAAAGTGAATTATGCATGACATCATCTATGATTATAATGACCAGTTTTAATTAACACAGTATCGAATGTTTGTCCGTGTAAACGATAATAAATATGATGTAATGGTTCCTGTAACTAATATGTGTGGAAATCAGTGATAAATGGTTCTAGAGCAGAAGGGATAAGTAGTATGTTGGATACCCTGGTATTATTTGTGGGCTTCATGATTTCGTGCTCTGAATTTGTGTTGTGATAGTGGGGATGTGGTTTGGTTGGAGTGAGATGGGGAACGATTGGTAATCCGAGAGGAATTGTTAGAGGTTGGGATACATTACACATGTTAGATAACTTTGCTATTTGTTGACAGTAATTCATTTTATAGTTCCTCACCTCGAGTAAACACAGTAGATCAGTGGATGCCAACATGGGTAGGCACTTGGACTCTTCTCACACTTCAGGTAGTGCTAGTAGATATAAAGATAAAGATGGAAAATCTCGCAGTAGTAAGAGTGATAAAGGGACACAAAATAGAGGATTTGGAGTGAAAGATAATCAGAATGCTAATGGCAAATTGGACCGTTGGCCACATGACAAGTTTTCAGATGGTGAGCAGCAAAGTTCTGGAGGACAAAGTTACCATAATTACAGAGATAGGCATTGGCATGTACAAGAAGATGACTTCATGGATCAACGCAGGCAAGAACGGGAGAGAATTGGGTTGATAGGAGTCATGCAAGTATGGGGAAAGTCTCCACCGTGTTCTGAAGAGTTAGTATTGACAATGGCATTTATTTTTACAGCTTGTAATTAAGATGTGCATAATGTTACCAACCCATTGCATGTTACCTGTATAATATAAAGCATGTACTTGTTTTCAGTGAGTAGTTTGTACTGGCAGTTATCCTCTTTTTAGACATGTCTATAACTGCAAGTTGCAAGAATGTACATATTGGATCACTTTTGTTAGTCTGTCTGCATTTAATAACTTGAGAATGGCTGAAGGGATTGTCATGGCTTCATTCACAAAAGCCAGACACTTGTGAATTGTTGTTCATGCATTACCTAATTTATTTCATCAAGATGTACAATATAAAATAATGGAAATCCTGTGCCTATTTTCAGCATGATTCCATATGCTGTAGGTTTTAATTTACATCAACTTTTATTTATGGAAAAATTTGTGGAATATTAATCACATGTATGCAGAACATACTGTAATTGCACTTAAAATTATTTGTTGTCAGGACTTTCTCCATCATCTGTTTTTAAAATTTACGACGTTTCAGAGGCTGGATATGTCTCCGTCTTAAGGTGAGAGGTACCTATTCTACTCTACAGAGTAATGTCATGAATTTTAAAACAGACGATGGAGAAAGTCCTGACAACAAATAATTTTAAGTGTAAACTACGGTCATCAAAACCCTTTAGAATTGAATACTGTAATTGGTTGAGTACTAATGGGCATGTTCAAGTAAACCGCATATGAGTGATGTAGCATCATCACCATGATTGACAGTGCTGAACAGGGCCATATCTTTTCACCACCTATATCACTCACTGTTGATATAATTACAAACTTACCTAAGGTAACTTCTAGTTGTGGTTTGGAATCAGTATGATTGCATTTACAGTTAGATTTATGATTATAATAATGAGTAATGTGTTTGTGTAATTTTGAATAATTTTAGAAAGGAGTTAATACTGTATTGAACAAGATGTTGCTTTTAGTTCTGATGAGGTGGGTCCAACAACAGCAGAACATACAAAGAAAAGAGATGGTGACACAGACATGTCTGAACCAAAGAGGAAGAAAAGAAAGTTAAAGTCCAGTAAAAAGAAAAAAGTAAGTCTTTTATGCAGCCAAGATTTTTAAGTAGTCAGGAGTTGTTGAGGCTTGACTAGTAATTAATGAATCTGCTCTTCCTTGTGATTTGAGATTGTACTGGAGCATCATGTTTTGAACATTAACTTTGTGTGTGTGTGTGTACGCGTGCGTGCATATCTTTCTGGTGTCAGCTTTGTTACTGGCATAGTTTACATTCAGATAAAATAAAAATTCAGAACATACAGCTGGAGGCATCTTTATCTTCATTCTTCCTAATATATATTATACTTATACATCACATTTCAAGCTTATATGATATCTACTGACATCACAGGACTAGAAAAATGTGCTGAGCATGTGTAGAGGAATCTGATACAATGTAGAATATAAATAGCAGTAACATAATGTCTGAAATGTGCTTTCAGAAATAATATGTGATGGAGGGCACACTACTATGAATATTACTAACTAGTAGTTATATTAATTTCTCTCTCTTAGGCTTCTTATAAATACATGTAAGTAACAATGGTGATTATTTCTCATCATAATTATTTTGCTGTAATACTGTAGTTCCAAAAAATCTGTAAATAGCTATTATAACTATGTATTTATATTTGTACTGGAAACAGGTATTGTATTTGTGCTACAACCTGTTCTGCATCCTTGGCTTAGGCCTATGAAGGATCTATGGAATGTAAATAAATTCTGTTCGATTCTATTCTTGTCTTTTTTCAGTGTTTCACAAGTTTTATGTCACTCTAGTATATGTATTTCTTGTTTAATTCTTAAAGGTGATTAATAAAGTTTAAATTTATCTCTCTTGCACAGTGCAATTGCTTTCTGTTCCTCTGCACTGTGCATTATATTTTATGCTTAAACGTAAGCCTTCAAGTTAGTACTCTGTGCCTGAGATCCAAAATCTCAGGATGTAAATGGTAATTTTCATCTAAGGTTGTCATCCCTGGGTATACATCATTAGAATGGTGCAGTATTGCATGGGAACAGGAATGACTATTGTCTTGATAAACATCTTACCAACCTCATGAACATACAGGAGTGGTAGCAGCAGCATAATGTGAAGTGACTGGTGGAGCCAAGAAAATTTGCTGGTACATAATACTTGATGTGTACAATTTATACAACAAAATTTTAAGCCTTTGTGTTATGAAATCTTTAATATAAGTATAAAGGAAATATGACATTTAAATTTGTTTCAGAAGAGTTCACATAAGAGGAGTAGAAAGAACAAGAAGTCAAAGAAGAGGAAGAAAATGGTGTCAAGTAGTTCTTCCAGCTCTTCAGAAGAAGCAGAACTGTGGGTTGAGAACAACAGTAAGTTTACCCTAACAATCCCACTGTCATGAACTGTAAATTTACATTTTTGTTAAGTTTCATTTTGATATATTTAAGTATCTTGGCTGCCCTTGTGTCTTCCTGTCAAAATAAAAAAAATTTCCTTGGGTTGTCTCTGCGATTGCAGTATTTGTGTGTTTATCTGTCTTTTGTACAAGACTGTTGTATAAGTTGTTTTGACACCCCTCATCCTAATTTTTTAAATGTAAAAAGGCAATAATATTCCCCAAGTTGTCTCTCTAAATGGATCATTTATTGTTGTTACAGTTTTTCTTTGCAACCTATTGTTTTTGAGAAATGGTGGAATGGACCATTTGATGTTATGGATTATCTGCATATTTTTGTTACCACTGTAACAATTATTATATTTGTAAATTTAGATCTGTGAATGCATGTAAATGGAATGTGCATATTTTCTCCACTCAAGATTTCTCGTGATGAGGTTCCTTATTATATGTTGTTTAGAATAGAAGTAGTGACTCATACAGACAGGAAAGTGTTACATAGAAAATACTGTGTTCATCAAAATAACTTTCTAAAGATCAAAACAATGCCCACTTGAAAATTGTCATATGAGTGTTGAAACATTGGTTTTTCTTTAGAAGTTATTTCTTGACTGTTTGTTTCCAGAAGCTGAAGGTTCTGGATCTGAAGATGAAGATGGTGTAGTAGGACCATTGCAGAAGCAGCATGTGACACTGTCTACCAAAGACTATGGAAAGGCTCTCCTTCCTGGAGAAGGAGCTGCCATGGCAGCATATGTGGCAGAGGGAAAACGTATTCCACGAAGAGGAGAGATAGGACTTACATCAGAACAGATTGCGTCTTTTGAAGCTGTTGGTTATGTCATGAGTGGAAGCAGGTATGGACTACATCCATAGTAGGCTGTAATTTTAATTTTATCTCATGTGTCCTGTGATTAAGTCATGCACATAAGTTACCTCAATTTGCATAGTATTCTAGTAAAGCTTAGTGTGGTTGTTAAAGTGTTCTGATGATAGTACAGTTAGTATTACTGGATTTATGGACTTAGTCCATCATATATGATTCTTAAAAGAACATAACATTTCAGAAATTAGATCAGTTCTCAGGTGAAAAGATTGGAAGTGCCTACTCAATTCATTTTGTTACAGTCTTCCACAAGTTTTTATAAGAAATTGCATATTCACGTTACAGTTAGAAAAAGGCAATATCATACCTTTTGTAATTAGAATTCATAATAAACACACAGGTTCAGCATTGATAGTTTCACCAAACATGTTTAATGTTTTGTTCTCATGCCTGGAATCTTATAGGGCAAGTACACGTTTAGGTTCATGTGTATCCCCCCCCCCCCCATCCTTTTGTGATGTGCTTTCATGTGTCTTTAACCAAGTCAGTTGAGCCACAGGTAGAAAGGTTGTGGAACACTGATGTATTATTCCTAACTTGTTAGTTAGCCATGTAAAGCATATATGCCACTAAGATCAAGTTTTCAATTCAATTCAATTCATTTATTAAAGTGCTTGACAACAGTCAAAAAGGCCAATAACAGTGGGAAATAATATGGACATCTGAATATAGTAGGGATTCTGCCAACTTCTCACATTGCTTACCAGCACTGCCCCCCCCCCCCCCACCTTTTCTGTTCCCTCATTTTGGAAATTTAGATAAAAGGAATCTGAGGATTAAGCAGCAACACTAACACATGAGTGTCCACATGATATTCTTTCTTTTTTATATTTATTAATGTACAATTTTATAGAACAAAGAACTTTTAGTATTGCTCTCTTCATGTCTTTATTGAGCACAAAAGATGTAGGTTCACTGTTTTGCCAAATTTTATTGATTTCGATAGTATTTTCATTTTAGACATCGTCGCATGGAAGCTGTGCGTATCCGTAAGGAGAACCAGATTTATTCTGCTGATGAGAAACGTGCCCTAGCTATGTTCAGTAAGGAAGAACGCCAGAAACGAGAGAACCGAATCTTAAGCCAGTTTAAAGAAATGGTCAGCAGTAAACTAGCTTGTGAGAAAGATGATGGATGAAGGTGAGTGGTGTGAGTCTATGTTATGTGTATATAAATCAGATTTTAACAGAATGTAATGTTTTGTATGGTAGCAAGGCATATAAGAAATTAACTGTACTGATATTTGTATTGATCCTTTATAATTTAATACATGTTCGCAGAACATTTAAAAGCCAATGAAAAATTGTCAGTTTTATTTCTGTCATGAAGAAATTCTATTTAGGCATTATTAATTATTGATAAGACTTGTATATTTAGTAACAGTGTATTACCACCAAAGTGTAGTGCAGGTTCTTTGAAACTCACTTGTCATACAACACAATGCAATATTTCAGCTCATTCATGAATTCATTAGAAACCGCTATTTCCAATGGTATCCAGTCGTGCATATATCCTTCCTATAGCAGTCTTTCCCTAGTACTTCTGATATGTGATAGTACTTGGTGTTTTAGTATCCATTTTTGCAGTAAACATTATAACAAGAAGAAATTAAATGTGAGATCTCTTGATATACAGGTAAAGTAGCACTAACTACCACATAAACTAGAAGAGAGTATATGCATACAGTATATATTGTTACTAATATTTGAGGCATGATAGGGACTACAGTTGTAACATCTACACGAGAGGTGTTTATATGTAAATTGTCTTTTTAATTTGGTAATGCACATTCATTATTACACATGGTGCATTCAAATTTAGGTTATTAAAGTTGTGTCAGTGGAAGAGTAATAATTTAACTAAGATTAATTAATTACTATTCATGAAAAGATAGTAATGATTAGTGATGCTAGATGAAGAGAAATGCATTAAAGTACTGTAAACATTTAGTGTATACTGCTAAGCTCAAGAACCAGCACTACATTTGGTTTGATATCTTTCAGATGGTGTTTGAGTAATCTAGTACTTGAACATATGAAGAAATGTGGACTTGGGGTGACCCTTCTTCCTAGAAAATAAATCTAAAAAGCAAGAGCATCACTGATTATAGGCTGCAGACAGATTGATTGATATAATCATTTAGCATTCAGTTTTATAGTGATAAGTAATGGACTATGGCAATATTAAATTTGCTATGAAGATAGATTACAAGACAACTCTAGTAACGGCAGGGGATCACTCCTATATGTTGAGGGTGACACCTGTTTTGTTGGAAACAAGTTATTGCAGTTTTATCTAATATTTTTATTTGTGGTTTCAACACAGAAAAGTGCTTTAAAATATTAACATATAATTCATTTAAATCAGACAGTATTTGTTACAAGTTGAATAACACGATTTTCTATTTTTAGTATACATCCTTCAGTTGAGTTAATTTGCTATTTTATTCATTCAGTGGTTCTGATTTATTTGTAGATACATCTGTGACTAGTAGATGTAATACTACACTGTTGATTTTGAGGATACAGCTAAGAAGGATGACGATTCTGCCAGTCCGTGAATCCACCACTATAATGACGTGAACTGAAAACAGACAAAAATATAGATATGAAAATGATGTAAATATAACTGGCACATTCTTGCTCAGGAATAGGGTCATATGTCCTTGGCAGACACTATTCTTTAAGACCATGAAAATATTCAAATCTACATTTGGCACAAAAGTGAAATTATATTTCTGTAAATCTAATAAAGACAGGTCAGTATAACATGTCATCTGTTTATCACAAGACTAGTTATCAGTATATATACACATACTTTTGCTTTGGATAAAAAAGTCTTGATAATATATGTGAAGATCAGTGACTCATCTCTTCATACTGTACAAGATCCTTGGAATTTTCCATCATTTAATAGAGGAAGTGACAATTAAATTAGTAATTGTAAACAAACACCTAGCGATGTGATGGGCAGTGGTAACAAGTCTGAACATACATAAGTCCTGCAATGTTGAAATGTTGAACTTACTTGAGGAAACCAATGGATGTGGCAGTTTCCATCGCAGTTCTACTCCTTTTTCCAGTCCGACATGAAAATACCAGATTTGCGTCACGTTTTGGTTTCTCAGTACCATATTTTTTTAGAAAATCTGCTTGAGACAGTACCTCAAGTGCATTTTTTAGTTCTCCAACTAAAAAAATAAGTTATATTTTTAGAGTATATGTAACAACATATTCTCAAATGCTTTCATGTCCTACATGTATATCATACATTCTTCAATGAGTGACAACTTTAATGGGCAGTATATTTACTTGAAAGATCAAAGATAGCTTAGCTAGTAAAGCAGGTGACTATGGCTTGATAAGGTTTGATTCCTGGCAGGGCTGTGGATCGCATATACCCTGTGACACACTGACTGTAAAAGTTAAAAACTTACGTGGTATATGTACACTTCCAGGAAGTTTCCCTGTCTCTTCAATTTCTGATGGCTCTCTTACGTCAATCAGTATTATTTCATTCTTTTGTTTTAATTCAATAATATCTTCATAGGAAAGGTCTTTCACTTCTGGTCCAGTTACTGGCATACAGGCCATGCTTCTTTTTGTTCTTAAATGGAATGATTGTGCTGGAACAAGCATTTATGCAGTATGTTTAACTATTTTCTATGGAAACCTCAGTCGTTCTTGATTCAGTAGAATAAAACACATGTCTATCATTTATTGTCCTGTCTGTATCATGCTTATGAATCACACCCTGCCTGTTCAACACTCCTCATTCAGCAGCTGGTCATGCATATAAATCAGTGGCATAAATTTTATAAGCAATGTCAGAGCTATTTTATGACTTGCAAACTACCTCATTCTAGGGATGATCTGAAAATAAGACCACAGCAAAAACTCACTGCATTAAAGAAATTTTATTTTATGCCAGCTGTTTACAGTTACACATCACACTGGCATATTAATTAATTATATTTGGAAATAAAATGACACTTTCAGAATATATATGTATAGCTTTGTCTAGCTTTAATATTACATATTCAATTCTAGTTACACCCAACTTGAAGTTGCTTTGTTAGAAATATCCATTGAATTGCTTTCCCTGGCTAGAATAACTAATAATCTGTTGATAGTCATGTATTTATAAGTTGGACATTAAGGAAATGGAGAGAAGTGGTTTATTAGCTGTTAAATGTGGAATATGGCCACATTAGTAGAGATGTGTTTAGGTAGAAAAATATGTTTGTATAACTATACTTGTCTCTCTAGAAAGATGATCACTTTGCATGTTAGCTCGAGCAGTAATGTGTCTTGACATACATTTCATGGCTTGGCTTAAGTGCCCCCCCCCCCCCCCCCCCCAAGTCAATTCCTCCAGATGAATGCCAGGAACTTGGCTATGGCTACTTTTAATTTGTTTCTAGTTTGCCATAAATAATCATCCTGACCCCTAATTCAGTACTAAATAACTGTATTTGTGATTTTGGAATGCAGAACTGTTCAGACACACAGTATTTAATAGACAGGGAATTCTTTTGCAGAGGAGAAATTAATTTTGTTGTTGTTAACAAGTCACCAAGAAAGCTAGGTGTTATTGCTGATTTTATAGACCTTGTTTGCTGGGTCATTTGCTGACAGCATTAATTTTGCTTCACTTTATCAAATAATGTCTTGTACTGTAATAAAAGAATTGTATTCCCTACATTATATAACAAGATATTATAAATAAGTTATTTTATTTTTTAATTAAACACCATATTTAAGAACTACATAGGTGAGAATAGAGGACTGCTTACCACTAGACACAGTGACAGTATTTTAAAATTCACACATCAACTTCTTCAGTGAAGAGTTGATATAGACTGACATCATATTTCATGCTTGAATACAGTTTAAGTGAGTGGTTTAACAACATATAGCTGAATACATAATAATGCTTGCTGATTTAATCAGTGTTGACATATACATGTTTGCTTATAGCCAGTCTGAAATAATACTCTGAAAAAAGCTGTGGCATCATCACATATCAATAAGTATTTGTTAGTAGCAGTATTCTTAGTGAAGGTTGTTTTCAAATGGATGTATTATAAGCATTATCATATACTTTATTTGCAAGTGAGTGATGACTACATATCAAATAAACATGACACATACTATAATAATCAGCCACTGTGTTTGGAGCTGGGCTACATGCTGGATAGAACCTTCACTTCCAATAAATATTTTCAGAATTTATCAGTCTTGCAAAATATGAAGATTTAGCTGTGAAATAGTAGTTCTGAAGTGCAAGAAACCAACCTTAAAAAATACCTTAAATTCCATGTTTCCATATGACTTAGGCAGCCATAACTTTTTAGAACAGAAAGCTATGCCCACTACAATTTTTTGCTTGGTAACCAATTTAATGTAAAAAGCAGTCAATGTACTAACAGAACAGTAGTCAGCCAGATGTGTAAGGGCAGCTTAATCAGTATAGTGTCTGACTACATACTGGATGACAAGGGTTTGATCCCAAGTGGGTGTGAAGGAATTTCTTCTAACCCGTGTGTCGAGACCAGTTATGGTGTCCATTCAGCCTCCTATCCAGTGGGTACCAGGAGTATCTGAGGCATGATACTGACTACTCACCCCATCTAATGCCAAGGTCAAGACTGAGTAGGAGCTATACTTCCTCTCTTCCAAAGTGCCTCCTAGCATGTAGGACAGCTTTACTTATAATTCATAACTTTCTCATAAATAAGCAATTTAATAGTGTCAGTAAAGTTTTTTTAAGAAAAATCTGGGCAAGAAAAGCATTAGTCATAACATTTTCATAAATGTGAATGCCTATTAATACAATTTAGGTAACGTTTTAGATCAATTGGATTATATATATGTAAATATAATACTGACATTAGTCAATGGAAATATATAACCATAAAACCATCATAATAAATAAGCAATTTCATTATTTTAGTGCAGCTTATGGCCACTTTATAATTGTCATTTCAGAATAATATAACTGTGTCTGACAGAAGTATGCCTTAATACCAAGTATAACATACCATAACAGGATTCTTCAATATAGATCTGTATAGTTTAAATTGAAGTTCCCTGTTGAAAGTTAGCCAATACTTATCCAAAGTAGTGGACTATAAATCATGTCATGAGCTGCAATCAAATTATTTTACTTCCCACAACCCACTGATGGGTTATATGTATTTTGATCTACAGCATAAAATAGAATGAATGAATGAATGTTGTATGTTACGACAATGAGCTCATGCTGTCTGCTGATTTTATTGTATTTTCACATATGTTTTTGTGCTTCTATATTTTTTGTCATGTTTGCCTGTAATGAGAATTTTTTTATTATTATTATATCATTACCTTCACGTTTTATGGGGCACTCCGCCGATTTAACCTAGTTTACAGATTTCAAATCGCAGGATATGGTTTATCGATATGGGACTTATATAAAAATGTCAGGGAACCCTCCCCACCCGGTGAGCACATGATCCTATACTTAAAGCAAGCAAGTCTGTCATTAACAAGTCCTGTTCGACGAGTTCACCTATCTAGTGACCTACTCTACTTAACACGTAAAGTATGATGCAATTAGTTATAAATGTAGTGATTACTGGCAGTATATAAGTGTATACATACTTGCACTCGGATATATACATTTACACTTTTCTAGAGTTGTCTGTACATTATGACCAAATTTTACTTTTGAAACCACCGGCAATAAACGTTTCATTGCGAAAGCTGCCATGATTCCTCTCAACCAATCTTATATTGAGTAGCCATAGCAACATAGTGTCTTCGGCAAAGATGATATCTAAATGTGTTCCCGTCTCATGATTATGCGAAATATACCTGTTATCGATGTACCAGAACATATTAAAATTTTTGAAGTTTCGCATACGTATGTGTATGTTTATGTATTAACTATTCATAATTAGTGAACTACATAGGAATTAGAATTATTGGGATTTGTTTCATTAATATGGGAAATTTCTGTTGTAACGCGTTAGAGGATCTGGCAGCTGGGCGCAACGTATTATAGAAATGCTGTGATACGAGAAATCCTTGAAATACTATGTACAGAATCTTCAAAATTGACTAGGCACAACTCTACATATACTCGGTAATTTCCTTTTTACAATTCAGACCTCGAGTTTAAGAGCAAATTCTGACGTTTAGCACTGTGCACATTATGTAAGAAGGAGAAATGTTGGTCTTTCAGTGTTTCGTCTACCTATAATGGTTTCCCCTGCTGGTCCTTAAAAATGGCGCTCAATTGAATGACAGCCGCTCCAAATATGTGTAAACTCAGCAAGATATCTTACTTTATGAGCACGCCCAATGTTATGTTAATGTTAACGCACTCTGGTGAAGGTATTTGAAATTAAAAGACTGCATTCTGATTGTTATTTGTGGAAGTGCCTTGATGTGTATGACACAGTTCAAAGAATATTGAATTTTCGGTTCTAACTATTGTAAGTAAGGAAATGTTGTTTTGTATTCTGATAGTCTACAGGCTAAACCTTATTGTTTATGTTCCATCTAAAGCACAGCAACAGTCGTACAAATTCCAAAGCAACTCTGCCATTACAGTAATGTTTCGAGTTTGCAGAGAACGTTTATATTTAACGGTTCGAAATAAGTTATTTAGATATACAGGCATGTGATTTGTTGTTGTGTGATTTGGCATTTTCTTTTTAACGACTGACGTTAACAGTTTCTAGAGCCTTATAAGTGCCTTTTAAAACTTGGCCGTTTGAAATGTTTCACCTACTTCTCATTTCCTGTCATTTTGTACTAGAAATTCTTCCTTTTCGGTGGAACATAATCAATCACTGCTCATGTAATGGTTGCATACTGATTGTATGTGTAATGTTTTAGACCCTTGGTTTAGTTGTAGTGTGTTTTGTAGAATTCGTACTGTTACAAGATTTGATTTATTATAACCAGTGATACAATGAACTTTGTTTCAAATAATTAAGTCTTACTTAAGTTTTGTTAGAAGATACCTTTCGTTTTGCTGAAATTATATTTAATATAACACATAGTTATTAGTGCTTGAAAGTTTTATTTACAGCTGTTATTTTGAGACATTTGATTGCTGCTTCGAAACCAATTAGGGTGGACAATGAGAAGTTGAATAACATATAGTTTTTATAGTTCTTTGTAACCCCCCTCCCAAAAAAACTCAGACAGCAAGCCTGGCATTGTGAGTGATGGAATGTGAAGTCCAATTTGGTTCTTTGCATGTAGGTACTCTTCTTTGGGTGCCTGTCACAAGGTGGTCCATGACTGCTTCCTCCTTGGTCCATTCCATTTTATTGATGATTGGTCCATGATTTAATAACAATTTTTAATTGCAATGTATGTCCAGCAGTTTTATGAGGAGTTCCTTTAGGACCAAAAATTAAGTGCAGAAATGTTGATCGAATTATGAGTTTCATAAGTAACAGAATTTGTAGTACAGTGTAGAATAAATTGTTGAGAATTTGATGACAGGATTAAAAAACCCCAAAATGTCAGCCAAAAGAGAAGAGAAGTTAGAAAAACCTTGGAAAACTGTCAAAGAGGTACCATCAGTAAGGTAAACAGACATCAATAGATGTTATGCTATGAAGGACGATAATGGTTTTGTAGCATTGAATGGTAGGATGATTGAGCAGAGGTTGTGGAAGTGTCATGACGCCACCAAAGATAAGTGCCGTGGCATTTTGCTGCATGAACTGATGAATACAACTAAATTGTTAGGATAGCCGAATTCTGTGCCGAGAATCATATCCTGGACGTCCCCGAACACGAACCAGGGGTGCTGACCAGTTCATCATATATAAACGTGTCGTCGCTGAATTGCTATAGAGTCGTTAAAAATAACGTAACTAACGACAGTTCGCCCCCACCATCCCTGGTTTATAACATGAGTTGAAAATGCTGACATTTGAGGCCCGATTTATTTCTTCTGTATGTAATAGAAAACATACCGATAAAACTGGGTCCTTTGTGTATTTAAACCCGAAAAGGACCACAGTGTATGTAAAATTTGACTTGAAATCGAAAGCTGTTAGCGGCCTTCCCTGTTTTTATTTGGTTCCCTCCCGTGACTAAAGTTAGCTTTGGGTTCCGCCGCATAGAAGGGACCGACCAATCAGTTGAACTGCCAGCCGCAGCTGTTGGAATGTCGACTATTTCAACATGTGTGAGTGGAACTGTTGGAAAGGGGGATTAGTATGACACACAAGAACATTTATCGCATGTTTTATCAGTTTGGAATGTTGCTTTGAGGTCTTTGGATGTTTGCTAAGATGCCACTGTGGAATGTGAAAGATAAATACTAAATGAGCAAGCTAATTATTGCGAATTATTAACTTATGATTCGTTTTATATTTAGGAATATTCATAGTAATCATCAGAATCGCGTGAGAATACCGGGACAGTATCGTAGGGTTGAATCTGGTTGTGGGACCTTTGTACGAGGATACAAAATAAAGTAACAGGACTAATATTTGCGATATATTTGTTTTCTTGCAGCGTTCCCCCCGACCCTCGGATTTTCCAAGTTTATTCAGTTCTAGGAATTATTTGACAGGATTCATTGTACAGGCACCTTTGGGACTAAATTATGAACATTACCGACGTTTCGGAGAAACTTGCTACGTCCTCGTTCAGAGGATTTAGACACGGCACTATACCTAGAAAGCTCTACAGTGAGTATGGACTGTTGTGAAGATCCTAAGTTTTATGAAATTCTAGGATTCTTAAACTCCAAATAAAAATCTGCAGAACGCCTATTTTGTACCGTGGCGCTGAGTTGGTTGTGCAAGCGGTGATGGTGGAACGCAAATGTATGTCGTGGGTGGGCTTAAACCCAGTGTTTCGTCAGCCGAAGACAATATGTACCGTTCAGTCTCACGGCCATTGAAACACAGAATCATAAAACTGGATGGTGTTGATTCGCACCTACAGCATTTGATGATTTGTAGCCAGTAACGTCTAAATAATTTTTAAGAATTCACTCCGCACCGCAGTGGTGTTTTCTTCATTAAGCCATTAACCTTCAGACATTACAGTAAGGAATATTTTGAAGGACTCTTCGAGCGATGCATTCGAAAACAGCAGAAATTGAGCGGATATTGAAAGATAGTGTCAGGTGATGTCTCACGCATGACTGATTTTGTTAAAGGAACCCTTTGAGCGATATGTTAACCTGTTTGCAGTAGTAAGTAGCCTTTTGAAGAAACTTCCATGGAGATCCTATACATTGCCCTGATTTGTAATATTACTGCACCGGGAGTCGATAAGCAAGGGTGAACGTGGTCTCAGGTTTGGGAAAACTAGGTACTTCTGATCTCAATCTTTTATTTTTCCATCTTCGGCGCTAGTTGGAGGTGAGTGGTCAGTTTCACGCCCCAGCCGCTTTATCCCCGAGAAGGAGGCCCCAGTACCCAGTGAATAGGAGGCTGGGTGGGCCTGAGAGCTGGTCTGGGCTCAGTGACAGAGGAAAAAACCCTGCATTTGCTGGGAATCGAATCCTGGTACAAGTAGAACCGTTATCTGTTGTTGCAGTGACATTTACCCATTTGTACTTCCAATAATTTATCCATCTGCACAGTTTTGTTTTTTGCAATGGACTGAGTTGCGGGTTTCTTAGTACTGCTTTCGAATTCGACAACCCGGTAAACCACTTCATGCATGTCTAAATACATTTTAAAATAATGAACATATCGAAACGTTTTAGGTTGGGTTTTGTACCACTAATGACATAACCATCTTCCTTTATGTTCATTTTCTTCTTCAAGTGTTGTCAAGACGATCCTCTAAACACCGTCGTGAACATTCTTATCATTGCCAGCTTTGTTTTCTTGCGCTGACGTAAAGCTTTGGGTTTGAAGTTTGTCTTGCGTCATGCACATTTGTGATTCAAATAGACTCGCGATAGACATGCCATCGCAAATTCATTGACCTTGATTTTTCATGTTGAAGCTGTAAAGAATGTACGAAACAATTGCATAATGATTAGGCAGTTGAAGTGATACTCCCGTACAACATATACGTATACAGCTGCGTACAGCCGAAGTACGGGTACCAGCAGATGGTGTCCGAGGTCGGCTATAGATCTGAAGTGAATCACATATTAATAATTTTACATGTCTGGTGTTTTATGTAATTGATTATCTTCGGTTTAGGCGCCTTTTGCAATAGTGCGTGACAGTATTTGCTTCGTTATGTATGCAGGCCTCTCTAATATCTGCGTTATGAAATGACGGTTTTGTACGAAATTTAATTTGTAGAGTCATTGCTGAAATTTGTCAACAAAACTGAATGTTGATCAAACTATACTGTATACCACTTTGCGTAAAAATGTATTATTTGTGTATAATATAGTGAAAACTCGGTAATGGACAAATTATTCAGACCACGTATAGGTCAAGGCCATATGGAAGTCATAACAAGATCGGCCCAATAGTTTTCCAGATACAGGTCTTTAAAAGTCTCAAGGTCATATGTTTTCACGCTTATTTCTGCCGAACCGTAAATATCTGGTTGACCATACTCATGTGAAAATGAGGTCTGGTAGAGGTCAAGGTCATATGGAAGTCACGGCAATATCGGCCCACTAGTTTCTCAGATACGGGTCTTTAAAATTCTCAAGGTCATCTTTTCACTCATATATCTGCCAAACGGTAAATACCTGGTTGACCATACTCATGTCAACATGAGGTCACGTATAGGTCAAGGTCACACCAAAGTCACGTCACGTCACGTTACGTCAAAGTCGGCCCAGTAGGGTTTCCGAATAGAGGTATTTTATATTTTCAAGGTATTATATTTCGAAAGTCATTTTTTTCAAACGCATTTTTCTGCCGATCTGTGGGAACCTGAATGACTATAATGATGTCAGTTTGAGGTCATGGATATGTTAACGTCACCTCAAGATCATAAGAAGACAAGTCCAATGTTTTGATGAAAATCGGCCTTTATATATTCTAAGCTTCATTCAAGAACAATTTTTTCAGTCTTATATCTACCTAACTTTGTTAAACTGAGTGACCATATTCATGTTAGTTTGAAGCCTCTTATAGATAAACTTCATTCATAAGTAAGGGCAATTTCATTCCAAATGATTGGGCTACTTGAGAAGGATGGGTTCAGTTAGGTTATGTTGGGGTAAGTTAGGTTAGGTTTGGTTGGGTTAGGTTTTGTTATGTTGCGTTAGGTTTGTTGGGTTAAGTTGCTAATCGACGTCGGCGTTTGTGTCATGCCTGTCAATTGTCGACGTTATTTTTATGACGTCTGTACACCGGTCTCGATGTTAAGTTGCACTTTATATATCGTGTTGTCGTTACGAAGGTGATCTTCAAAAATAGGAGTGTCTGGTTTCCGGCATCGTGCCTTATGGCTTTAGGACGACCGTTTCGAGAATGACGTCTCATGGGGCATCGCCAAGAATAACGTTCCGACGCTCGGCGTCGGTTGTGCGACATCCGAAAGGCCATCCCGTTTTTGCAATAGTCTGTGATAAGCCTCGCACCAAATATTGGGGTCGTTTCTCGAAAATAATTTTTAAAGTGTTCCACAGCTTACCCGCTCTAAGTGTGGCGTCTAGGCGTTTCGCGACTATGGGCGTCGCAAAGTCTTGTGATGTTAATGTTAGGTTTTCCATGTTTATAGGCAATAGTAGAATGTATGAGGTAATGTTTGTAATTCAACAATTATGAGAGTGCCAAACTATGAAATTATTATAACATCATAAACATTGACTTATCATCATCATAATCATACAAATATAATAATTAAAAATGCAGTTAAGCAGGATTTAATTATGCAGTCAATCATCAATCAAGTCAAGAACAATAACTGATGAGAAAATTTATATTATTTATAGGTATGTTTATGATATACCTGTGTACCAAGTTGTTCATCTCCAGTGATTTATTAGTTATCATTTCACTCCCTTCTCATTGTTACTTGAAGACTAATTGTAAGCTAAGTAGCATACAAGCAATGGTTTGTTTATTGACTTGTTGGGTGATTCTAGTATAACATAATTTTTTTACATCTTTAAACCTGTCAATTCTTGACAAGACTTATGGGGTTGCATTTTATTTTCCAGACTTACATTTCTAGTTTTAGTTCAGATTTTTACATATATTAAAATACAATTATTTATTGTTCTTTATTTCCAGATGGGTTTTGACATAGCAGTGTAAGAGCCGCAGATTTTTAGAAGTGAACTCTAGTCATCGGCAGTGTTTGCTGTGAGAGTCGTGGCGTCTAGTTCTGTACTGCATCAAAACTTCCACAACTTTAAGTCAGTACTGAATATGAGCTCTCTGCAGCAATCAAGTCGATTCATTCCATTTGCTGGTAGTGCTCAAAGAGCACAGCTTCTACCTGGACAAGGTAATAGGAAAGATACATTTAGTTTTTACCTTTTTTGTATTAAAGACCAATCGGTTGTTACGGATATCTTACTGGTTATGTTCGTCTGTGCTAAACTACCAGTGATCATTAAAATACTTGATTTGTTTCTACGAATTTGTGTATTCAGCTGATATATGTATTATACCTCCAGTGTGTAGCTGATATATGCGTAGGATCAGGAACTGTTTATGAAGGAATAATTTTGCGTGCAGAAATCTATAATATGCCCAGTACTTTTAAGATAAATTGCTAATTGTCTGTTAGAAAGTCTCATGTTTCATATTTAGTCCGGCTATATGTAAATTATTATTTGTAGTCTATATATTGTAGAAAATTTAACACTCTCTATATTCATTGCTGTGTACACAGTGTAAATATATTACACAGTAAAGAAGAAGAAGAAGAAAGAAATTAAGCTGTGGAATATTATAAAATATTGACAATGTAAGATTTTTAAAATTATTTGTTCTCTTTTTTTTGCAGCATATTGATTTGATGTTTTGTGACTTCAGAGGTTTGTTTCTTATTGTGTTAATCCCTTCATTGTCAGTAAAAAATTATATATCAGTATGTTATTTGATAAGTAATAATTACCCTGTTATGAGCATTTAGAAATCTGCATAATATAAATTCCTACACATTTCAATAAACCTTCTATGCATTTATCATAAAAATATATAACCATAACTACCCTTTACCTTAAACCACATTAATATATTGACTAACAGCTAAGAGAGATAGATATTTGAACTCACGATGGTAATTTGACATTCATAACAGTCAAAGGTTACTTTTTTATATATATAAAGACCTGTATGTGTGATATTCACGGGTCATTTTTGTTTAAAGTATGGTGTTGAATAGTAGTTTATTGTTTTCTCATGGCATTAATCTCTGCAGGTCATGTAATCGGTATATAAATGGATCTAGTTGATGAAGTTCTGTGTGTTAATTAAAAGTGTCAGTATGAAAATAATCTTATGTAGATGAGTTAAGATCTGATAATTGTCATGTCTCTGTGTTTTGTGCAGTTGTCCATCCCAGTGCTGGATTCTCCCAGAGTTTGAGTGGTAGCGAGACGGATGTGTCAACATCAAATGAGAACCTGAGTCACGAGGAGCGCTATGTGATTCGACATACAGCACGTCAGGAGCCCCAGGGCCAGGAGAACCTCAGCTCAAATCGCAGCAGTCTTGATGTATCTTCCTCTTCATATAATACACTCATTATTCATGGAGCAGGGGATGAACCCTGGACTGGCAGGTACAAGATTAGTTAATCAATTGCAGAACACATGAATCCAGTCTCTGAGTACTCTTGTTTGTGTTGGTTTTTCTCTGTAAAAATTCGATTGTGTGTAGCATTTATGTTAAGGGACACAAAGAGTCCAATAATTGTAGATATGTTTGGTGTCATCAGAGTTTAAATTAGTTGCATGTCAATCAGTATAATTATTTTAAAATGTTTATTGTGTTTTGTAGCAAGATAGTCTATTTAGTCATACTGGTTTTGTACATGCTGTTATAAAGACATTACTTTGGTATTTTCCCCATCTTGTGGAAGTACACTGACACCAACAGTAATGACAAATAGTTATGAATTTGGTGTTTTCCTTGTTAGGAAACCAGGTAGGTTAATTTGATTGTAACATTTTTAGCGTGATATGTCTATTCCAACAATTTTTTTTTTGATTTGCTCAGAACCTGCAGGTATATACCAGTATATGGTTTTCAAATGGGTTATGACTGCCACCTAAAACCTTCTGTACTTGTAATTGATGATTGTCCATGCATCCCATTTGATGTTACATATCCACTACAATTGCTACTACGTATTAAATAAACTGTAACTCAGTCAAGAATAAATCACTATTGTAGATCATTCTTACTTTTTCTCGCTTCCCACTTTTAACATATCAGATGTTCATAATTTATAAAAATTGAATAAAATGTAATGGGAATGACTTGTCTTGGAGTGGTAGGTAAATCATGTTTAGTGAACCTGATTGTATTCAGAACTGACAATATCGAGCTTGAATAACAGGGAATATAACTACAGGAAATTTTGGTACTTGTGGAAAACAAATTCAAGAAATATTCTTTCTATATTTCAGAGAGGTGACACTGTGTGCTTTGTTGCAAACTGATAGTTGCCAAACTACTGAATTTGCAGGTTATCAGGCATTCGTGATCTTCAAGACACAGGTACACCAGGTTACTTGAACTCCCATCCAGGAAATTACTCTGGATCCAGTACAACAGACACTGGAAAAGCTGTTGTTCAGTGTCAGAAGATGGGTTCCCATTCTCCTTCTCCTTCTCTTGGAGGTAACAAGGAGCCTTCTATTCGTGCCAGTTTTGATGCCAGTTCGGGTCGGCATTTTGATCCCAGTGTTCGAGAAATCACAGACATTCCTGATGACTATCTCAGTCAGTCCCAGGTAAGGAATTTCTTATTTGAATGTAGGAAAGTTTGGCTTGAAATAATTTAAAATTACCCTGGAAGCCCATTTCTTAAAAGTATTTACAAGATTATTTTCCTTATGCTATTGGTCGTTTTGTGTGGGATACCATATGTGAGATATACCACCTGGATTTTGATCTTCTTCTTTTTCCTTGGCTCTACAACCCAGTTGTGCATCTCTCCATATTTTTCTCTCCAGTGCCTCCTTCTTTTAGTTAAAAATCGTTAGCTTCGTCAAATCCTTTATGCCATCTCCCAAATAACTATCTTTAGATCTCCTGATAACCAACTTTGCCTTTGGGACTTATTTGTGATTGTTTCAGTAGGCTTCACATTATTGTCCTAAAAATAAATTCAGACTATATCAGCCAGTCTGCTTTAATTATATTGACATTATTTGAGTTATTAATGCAAAATTTATGTTCATTATGTCTTCTTTTCCACTGACTTCACATTCCTCCTAGGCCTACATATTGTTCTTAGACTTTTTAAAAAATACAACTATTGATTTGGTTTATTAATCATTTTATTGTAGGTGCTGAAGCATTTAGCCAAGGAAGTAAAGGTTGTTCCATCATCCAGTGGGACAGGTGGAAGGGATTTAGCTGCTCCATTTGTTGAAGATAGCGAATCATCTGTGACTGAGAATCTGTGCTTATCAGACCAATTGAAACGGTTGTCACTTTCTCGTGTAGGCCCGGGTGGCAGCAGTGGGAAAGAAATGCCTGTTAAAGTGGAACATGACCCTCTCCTACCTCTAGACTATGACCTCTCAAATCTGCCACCTCCACCTGAGTATCGAAAATGGATGGGTTCATCTTCACCTCTGACAGTGGTGCAGAGACATAAAATTATTCCTCACTCCAGCATCACACCAGATAAACTTAGTTTGTCACGATCACAGCCTGACCTATCACGCTTAGGTGCGGGAAAGGTTGTGACTGATGTGATTGGCTGCAGGGGCATTACCACCAGTCCAAGGTAAATGTATGAGTAACTGCTGTAGCAATATTTTATAGTAAGTCTATCTGTCATTGTCGTCATCAGTGTCATTTTTAAAATTAATAAATGCTGTTGAAGTCAAGAGTATAAAAACTTTAAAAATAATGTTGAAGTCATAGTGTATGATGGATTGTTTTGATTGAATGTTGTATAATAGTTCCAATGTGAACCTTATGTTATTAAGAGCCAGTTCAGAGTTGCTTCTTCTTACCTGTTCATTTTCATTTGATTCATGTATGTGATATGGTGTGAAAAAATGCTTTTTTTTACAAGGGTATCCTTAATTAAAGTGTCAATGCTAATATTTTCAGGCCAAAAACTCATGGACGGGAGGATGTTGAATCTCAGGGAAGAGAGGTATGGCCTCCAGCCGAGATGGTGGAGATACTGATGCAAGAGAACAGCTCATTAAAGGCTGAACTTGAAACATGTTATCAGAAAGTTTCTAAATCACAGAAGGTAATAAGTTAAAGAGATTTCCATTCTGTGAAATAAATATATGCTTTTGTAGGATTCAGACATGTGAATGTATTTATTGGGGAATTTACGTGAATGGATAAGCAACATGATTATTTTCCTCAGTTCTGTATTACAGCCAACATAGACTGTTTATCTAGTATAGATCCCAAAAATCAGTTTCTATCAGAATCCATAGAATAGTTAAAGAGATGAAACATTTGGATGGATAGATACATTCTTTTCATTATGCATCCATTTGATGCCCATTATTTTGCATAGACTGCGTTATTATGGAAGGAAATATAAAACATTGTCTGAACAATTATGAGTTCAGGATGTTACCTTGTTCATTTCATATCATGAAGATGTTAGTTTTATATCTGTTCCCTCATGACTGCCATTGGAAATTGTTTCTACACTATCATAGTGGAGTGCATGTTTTAAAATTGCAGCTGGAACAGGAGGTGGGGAAGGTTCATCGTGCACATGAAGAACTTGTACAGTCATCAGAACGACGTGAGCGATTGGAGAGAGCTGCCAGGTCACGTTTACAAGGAGATGTCCGTAGGTTACAAGAACTGAACAGGGCTCTGCGTGAACAGGTGGAACTTTTATCGACGCAGTTAAAAACAGGCCGGCAACAGAATCAGAGTGATTTGCAGGATATGGCAGCTGAGAATCTTCGGAAGGAACTGGGAAAACGTGAAATTTTTATTGCACAACTTATTACACAAAGTAAGAACATCTATAATTTGCTGTATTTTGTCTTTTTTGTGGTGTTTTACTCAGTTTGTGTTTCTGTAATTGCACCTGAATCACCAGAACAAATTTGTTTAGACTGTTACCTGCCTTTTCAGATTTTTATGCATCATTTGTTTTATGATATGTAAAGAAAAAGTGCAGACTCTCCTTGTGAGATTGCCATTGTGCTAGTTGAGAGACCAGCTGATTTGTCAACTTTGTCGTTGTTATGATGGGTTTGGATTGTCTAGTTTTTGTATCAACCATGATTCAGTTTTATTTGTGTGTATTTCTTGATACAAATAGTAATCTGTTTTTTCTTCATATATAAATAGTCCAGTGGATATCAGAAATGAAATGTTCTTGCAAGTAATAATTTTTTACTGCTAGATAAGGAACTTGTTGCTGCAAAAGAGCGCCAAGAAATTGAGCTGGCAGCTCAGCGTGCGACACTTCAGGAACAGAGGACACACATAGACATCCTTGACACTGCTCTAACAAATGCTCAGGGCAATGTGGTTCGACTTGAAGAAGAGGTGAGGTGCATTTAGTTTACTATTTTGCTCCAAAACCAAGTTTAAGTGGTTTTACAAAAATTGAATACTTGAAATAGTAAACTTCTGTTAATGGAATATCATTGAATTCATAAATGCATACCTCCAGAAAGTTTATTTTATGATATGTTATTGTCTCTTTTGACATGTGGAACATAGACTCAGGCTCAGTATAAAAGAGATGTAAACAGGTTACAAACAGTAGAGATGAAGTTCCTACGAATAATAAGAAATAATCAAGAAGGGGTTAAATGTGAAACAATACAAGGCTTGTGACAAGATTTGAAAATAGAACAAACATATAAATGACTATATTAATTAATGTAATAGTGTAATTTGTGAAACAAGTCAAGGGCCTGAAGATGAACCAGTAAGTTTGAAACATGTTGCCCAGAAGTGTGAAATGAAATAAGTGTATGAACTTGTAAAGGTTGTGCAAGTTTCTGTTATGTGGAGATGGACAGCTCAATATTTTATTCTTATTTGTAATAGAGTTTGTTGATTTTGCAAAGTGAAAAATTTCAGGCTGCTGATTTGATTCATATTACAGTGCAGACGTTAGTCTGTTTTCCATTGATGTGCATATAAGCAGTGGCATCACATAATTACATTCTTTGTCTCGATTTTAGTGCCGCAAGAAACAGATGTATGTTGAGCGAGTAGCACAGTTACAGAGGGCATTATCATCGCTGCAGTTGGCAAGTGATCGAAGAGAACAAACAGAACGTAAGCTACGATTACAATTGGAAAGAGAACTTCGTAACGAGCGAGCTCGAGCAGGGGGAGGAGGTACAGATGAAGGTGATACCAGTTCAGGTGGAAATAGAACAAATGGTTCCCAGAATGGAGCTCTGCCAGGGGAGACAGCACCTGAACTAAAACGTAAGCTGCGTGAGCGTGATGAGAAGATCATGAGGCTTGAAGGAGAGGTAGCTAAGTGGGAGCAGCGATATTTAGAGGAAAGCGCACTCAGGCAGGCAGCCATTGATGCGGCTAGCATTCCAAAGTAAGCCATGTACCATAACTTAGTGTTGTGAAGTGTATGCTTTAGATCAGTGGTATTCAACCTGGGGTACGCGTACCCCCGGGGGTATGCGAAGACATCTTAAGGGGTACGTGAAATTTAAAAAAAAAGTATTATTTTATGATTAACACTGAATAATCAGTAATGTAATATATTTAATTTATTTCAGATGTAAATTATATACTATGTATAACTTGAATTATACACCAACAACTTTGGGGGTACAAAGTTGAAGAGAAATTATATCTGGGGATATGCGAACAAAAAAAGATTGAATACCACTGCTTTAGATCATGATGTATAAACACTGATAAAGAAATATTGAAAATATTTCAGTGATTATTATTTGAATTCTGTTGTTACAAAGTTTGGTACATTTGAAAATTTATTTCAAGGGACGCTAAGATTGCTGCCCTAGAGAAGACAAGTCAGGAGACAGAGAAATTAATTGCTGAGGCCCGTTCAGAGAAAATCAGACACATGGATGAAGTCCACGCTGCGCAAAAAAAGGTGGCTGATCTTGAGTCAAGGTACTGTTTGTTTGTTAGTGTCCCCCCCCTTCCCTGTTGTCTGATGTAAGTAGATGGTGTAGTAAAAAGTTGTATCTCTTAATTGTAAGAACATTTATGTTCAGTTTCCAGTTTTTTGTATTCTGAGTTTATTTATTAGTGTTTTCTCAAATGCATAAGTTCTTTATTGTCAAACTTCTCCCGTTGCATTGTAAGCCATATTTATTATCTGCCATCTGGTTTTGTACCCAGAAATTGTAAATTTTTTCCCCAGGAATGCTGTCTTTATAATGGATGTGATTTTTTTTAATGAGTGCAGATTTCGTATTGTGAGCAGCATTTCTTTACAAGGATAGATTTTAAGTAAAAATTTTTAAATGAAATATTTTAATGCCAATAGCATAAGCATATACATTTTTTATTTAGTTGACCGCATCAAATGTATGTTTATCACATTTGACACTGTTAAATATTACATAAATTTGTATCCAAGGGAGGGCACATGATCTTCTGGAACTGTTTATATGCAGTCAAATGAAACAGTATGCATTGGTGTTTTCCAGAAACATTGTGTGCTAAACTAAAACCAATTTCTCAAAATATACTAGTAGTCCTTCTCTGGGATAAGAATACTTCTGTGCTGTATATGAAAGTGTAAGTCAATGCTTCTGTGACATGCAAAATCTTAATGGTTAGTGGGTTTATTGGAGGTTAATTGTTGGAAAAATGATCTGCAGGTGCTTGATTAGTATCTTGAGCAGTATCTTCTGTGGGAAGTTATTCTTTGATATGAAACAAAGAAATGTGCTTGGAAGTGCACTAAATTAGAGCTGCTTGGATTAGTATTCCTTTGCATTTCAGGATGAAGGATCTTGAATCAAAGCTTGCAGAACGTGATGCAATGATTCGCGTTCTTCAGAAACATACGTATGAGAAGGATGTCTCATCTTCTTCATATCAAAGCATGTTAGGACGTTCACCTCATCACACACCTCACCCAAGTTTGCATGGTAATTCCGATCTAGGAGCTGTACTTGGGACATCTGTTTCTAGAGAAGAGTTAGGTAAGAAATCGTTATCATTTCTGTTGAAATAAAGTGTGTGTGTTTGTCCCTGAGCCTCTGACGTCTTACTTCCAAAACCCCACCTTTTATAGGCAATTGTCAGACATGTTGCTGGGAGACCATGCCAGTAGACCTGAGGGCAGACATGGTCATCAGTGCTGACTGCTGATATGGTCATACATACGTAACAATTTAAAGAAAGAATGGAGAGGGACATGGGGAAGATTGTGAAGGAATGAACTTGTTGAAATGTGATGTTTTTGTTTCTGAAGCAGGACCTTTTGCAAGCAATTTGTACCTGTGATCCTTTAATCAACATTTGAGTTATATTTTCTTTTCTTTTCTAATGCCTGAAGTCTTTTGATCATGTCTGTATGTGCTTGGCAGTTATGAAGTGGGTGCAACCATAGGGAGGTTATCCATTAACTGCCAAAGACAGAGTTTGGCCATATTGAAAGTTTTTATAGACGTTAGTGGTCTCAGAACATTGTACATGTACAGTATATAGGGACAAATAAACTTTGCACTAACAGACATGCTTGTATATACCAGAAAGGGGAAATTTCAGACAGTCCTTGTGTATCTTGCAGGGATGAGATTTTGCATAGGAAGGGAATCATTACATGACCTACACGTTTTATATTTTTTAAAGTTTTTTGCATAGAAATGTTTGATTTTTATTGCTCTGTGTTTCTTTTTATAAAGTTCAGCTTATGAGCGTTTCAATTGACAAACTTGCCTTGTCTCATGCCATTTGGTGAAATGTTTAAAACCCTCACCAGATGAAGATGATATTAACATTTAAAATTTTGTGTCGTAGATCCTGTGTCAACGACAGGTGTGTTTTCTACAGTGAGCAGTGTGCTAACAAGTAGCTGCAGTACAGGCATCAGTTCTTATGCTGGTAGTGACTCTGGTGCATACCATCACCCTTTGGGTACCAGCTATAGCACATGCAAGTATGGCAGCACAACTAATAAGAGTTTTGATGATACAAAGAAGTCTTTGGATGATCAACTGAAGGAACTGGACTCTCAGCTTGACTCTCAGCTTCTGAGTAAGGTAGGAGCTTCTGGTCAGGTGAACCTGTTCTTCATTTGCATTGAAATGGGGTTGCCACTTCTACTGTGCATGTCTGAGGCTGCAGATTGGTGAGTGAATTGCAATTTGCTGCTATATATATATATATATATATATAGAATGTGCTGTTCTTTTGGTGATGTTATTATAATTAGGGTAGTGAATCTAACAGTAAAAATTGTTCTAAAGAATAATTTCCTGGTGATCTATATGAAATAAACAGTCATAATTCAAAATAACATACAGTAATTGCTGTTTTGAGGTTTATATTACTAGTTTCAAAGAATGGTTGAAAGAATGAGGAAACAGCATATTTCCTTTAGGGTCTTTCAGAATTGTTTCATTGCATCTAAATTCTCATAGCTCATTTTATTTTCTAAATGAAGCTACATTGTTTCTGAAATATAAATGATCAAACTTGGCATCATTTCTGGATGATATTTGGATTGTATTTCTACAAATTCTAAGCTATTTCTTATCTTCTAATATGTAGGACTTTGCTAGTACATACAAATGAAAATTGAAAGGACATTTTTATTTTTGTAACTACTACCATATCATACATCTGCCTGTAATGGAAAGTGGTATTGCAGGAGAAAGATTATGTTTTGGTTGAGGTATGTGACATGCACCTCATGTAGTTTGTAAATTTTGTCACGTATGAAATATTAAATCGATTTAAAATTGCATTGTTGCAAAATAAGGGAGAGAATTTGAAGAATTTTTTTTTGTGAAATTTAAAATGTAACATCAAACATTCAGTCCTCAGTGGTGGCAACTCCTAACAAGGCTTATTTTATAAATGCATTAACTATGCACTACCACCTAAAGTATTAAAAGTGTCAAGTGTTGATATGTAAATGGCAGTTCTCTGTTGTTTCATATTTAGTTGTAGAATACTGTAGTTATTTACGAGCATGTGTATTGCACTGTGGATTGGGTGGAAAGTTTAATTCCTCATGAAGGGAAGGAGGTTTACTTGTATTTGATTCATTGGCCTACAGATATGGAGAATACACATTAAAATTTAATTAGTCAGATGAACTGGTATATAATATTTCAGGTTTTCTTGGCAGTTAAATGTTAATGTAGGTCCTATTTGTGTTGAAGGCAAATGTGGAGGGAGACAGTATCTTAGAGACATCAGTAACGCAGCCTACATCTACATGGTGTTCAGAACTAGACAGAAATTTATTATAAAGTGGTCATTAGGAAGACATTAATATGAGATGGGATGATATTAATAGAATGGATGTCAAGGAAATGAGTGGGTTTTTTAAGGCACTATTCTGATATTCACCTGGAACAACTGGGGAAAACCAGTAATATTCTCATTATAACTGGTTTCCTGGCCAAGATTTAATTTGTGTACAAAAAGTGTGTCATGTGTCTCATGGCAGGCAGAAGTTTACATGGTTTTTCATGGTCTGTACCTATGACTGCACCTATGACTGCCACAAGAGGTTGGTAAAACTGATCAAAATTATTTCTGATTTTTGTCCATTCATACTTCCACTACAGTTAAAGTCAAAACTTTGTCAATTCCAGGCCTGTACAGGAGTTCATAGTCGTCTTTATGAGCATGGTCTTTATCACCAGAGTTTCACTAGGAGTAAACATTTGAGCCCTATGGGCTCTTCTGTCTTAAAAGTGATTCCTTTAACTTTATCCTACAGACAGATCCTAGGTAGACACACAAAAAAGCCATAAGTGGAAAAATTAGAAACAAGAGTGAGGTCATTATGATTCATATCCATAATTGTAAGGATAATACAAAACAACTTGCAAAGGAAAATATTTTAATCTGATGAGTAGATGTCAGGGAATGGAGGAAGTTTAAAAAAAGGGAACCAACAAATCATGGACAAGATACAGGAAAGGTAAGTAATGTGAGTAGGGAAACAAGAAATACAGTTAGAATTTTGATGGATAAGCATCTTGTAAAGCACATGAGGGACTGAGTCAGATGGATTGATTTTTAGATTATTTAGTGATGCTGTCACAGTTGGAGAGGCTGTATAATGTTCAATGGTCCTGCGTGTAATGATTTGGAATGAGGCAGTCATGGTCTTTGTTTCAAACAAAAGGCTAATATTAAAATGAATCTTAGGGAAATCTGTTGTGAAGAAGTGAATTAATAAAGTCAGTTTCAGGTATTTGTGATAGTTTTATGAAATGTTGAGATTGTATTAACAAACAGTTGATAATTTTTTTAAGACAGGCAGGTATGAATATTAAGGGCCATCACTGTTTGGACACTTTCAAAATATTTAATATATTTACAGTTTGTAATGCAGCAACACATGGATCCATGCCAATTTCGGTATTATTTACAACATTTATGCTGTGATTTACACCCAGAAACACTCTAAGAATGAGAATTATGAATGTCAGATAAGATGTGATAGGTATATAATTGAAGTTTAAACTGTAGTTCAGTGTAATTTCAAAACAGTTACATATAATTAAATGGCCCCAATACTTGTGGCCCTCTTGTTTTTAACCACCCATTCACATTGGTATAATACATCATGAAAAGGTAGTCAGAAATTTTGTATGGCATGTTTGAATATATGCATGATTTTATTGTATTTTTGTACTGGGCAGGAACTGTCTTATACTTGTTCATTGTATGAACAAATGCACTATTTTGTCCAGCTTTTGTTTCTATTTTTGTATATTTATTCTGTGTATAACACCTTGTCCTGATTTGGGCTGTGCATGTTAGAATCTAGGGCATTTATAAGCTGTAGATGTGAAGTTTTTGAGAATACAGAAATAAGTATGCAAGAAAATTTTGATGTGAATTATATTTTGTGAAAATAAAAATAGCAGAGAACTGGTAAGGTAAATATGAATTTCAAAGATATGACTAACATTTGTTTGTTGTAGGGGAACAATGTGTTGAAATTTCTTTACTTTTACTTCTAAATTTTTAAACAAATTCTATACCCTTCCCTTCTAAAAATAATAGCCACAGAATAACACAAATACAAATATATATAAACAGTCTTGTATTCAAACCAAGTTTTGTTGATATTCTATTCTTTATTGTGTACTGTTAATTTTTTGTTTAATTTTATGTATGTATTTGTATAATTACTTCCCCATTTTCTGTCAATTTTTAAATTATAAGGGAAAATTTGGAAGGAGTTGCATACTTAGTCATGATAGAATTTGAAAGCATAATTTCAGTAGTGAATAAAGAAAAAGATATAATTTTATTACATAAGAAGTGAAGTGCAGGAACATTTTCCATTTACCTTATTGTAAATTAAAAAATGTTAGGCAACTTCTTCATCCTTTATGGCTAGTAACTCAGTTTAATCAAAATGGTAGTTATATGTTGAAAAGAGAGATTCTAAACATGCAGTTTGCTTACTTTAAAAATCCAGTGATGGAAGCATACCAGGTGGGAAAATTATGTGGATGAAAAATGCAAGAGAATAGGTTGTGTGAGTAAATACTGAACTCATTCTGCATGCAAAGGGTTTCATGTTTCAGAAATGAAATGTAATTTTAGCCTTAGATTTCTAATATTACCACCATCTACAGTAATTATGGGGGTTATGAAAACAAATAAGCTCTGTGTTGCCTTGTGTGATTTTTTGCTGCACCGTGTATGAACAGAATGTGCACAGCTCTCCCTCATGTAACCTGCCTGACTGGCGCATGCAGTGTGGTGTGCCACTAACCTTAACCGTTCATCATGGTTCCTGGACCGTCCCAACTCTTGTTTCTCTTTCTTTCTTCCTTTTCAGCGCGGTCTTTGCTGTTTTCCAGGATTCTCTAATACAAGCACTACGCCGCGAAAAGGAAAACTACCCAAGCCATTACTGGCGGGTGTAGGGGGTGCATCACCCCATCATCACTTATTTGAACCTGGTTTTCTACAAGGTTTAGTACCTAATCGTTATGAGCAGGGACGACCTGAAGAAATTCTATTGCTGGAGAAGCAAGGTCGTAGTTCACAGCAGCAAAGGATGCAAGAATCATGCTTAGGAGGAGGTCCCCCAAACAATCGTAACCGATCAGGCAGCCTGCCTCCTAGTTCCTTGCCGCGTCCCCGGCGAACACACAAACCTGCAGGAGGCAAGGAGCGTCGGTTAGGGGAATATGGTCGACTCAGTGATGGTGAAGGAAGGAAGACACCTGCAACATCATGTGAAGGATCAGATGTGACAGGACCAAAGGGGCGAGAATCGCCAGCACGCTCCCACATCCCACCTCCAAGGAAGCTAGGCGAGTATGGACGTCTTAGTGATGGTGAAAGTCGTTCCATTGGGAAAGCTGGTAGTACATCACGGGTAGGACAGGGAGGAAACACAAATGGAGTGAAGGCTGGAGGAGATGACTCAAAATTAAGGCTGATTCCTGGTCCTCGTACCAGGAGGGGTTCTTCTCTTACAAGGGATAACAAACCAAATTCTGCTGACAGCAGTAGTGCTAGGTCAGTGCCAGGCACTGGTAAGTACCGCATACAGTTCTGAACTGTGGAAGTAACAAAATACTGTGCCTTAGAGTGTGGAATCTGCCCCAGTTCAAACCTGATTAAAAAAAATAAGACTGATATCCATCCACTTAGTGGGTTATTTTATAAATGTATGATGATAGCAAAAACATGGCATGCAAGAGCTTCTTGTATGTTGCATTCTAGTCTTGTCTTGTTTTTTATGAGGCCGTTTTGTTGTCATTAATAAATATTTAACACTTAAATATATATATTTATATATAAATGCATTTTTATTAGAAAATGCTATTGTAAGAACTTATTTAAATCTCACATAATGAAGTTTAGACAATTAATTTTATATTGTAACATTGTGAAAATAAATACATATAATAAAAATTGTATCTTTACATTTTATAGTGCAACTTGGTTAGAACATTACTTATTATATTGTTTTCACATTTGTTATAGTCACTTTTGTGGTTCAAGTGAAGTTTTTTTTTTTTGAGATTGAAGTATTTGTTAGCCATGAAAATTGTGCCACCAAAGTTCCACCATTTTCTAATATCTGGTATTGGAATACAGTTTTAACATTTTGAATCTGTACCCACCTGATTTCATTATATGACCATCTCGACAATGTGCCCATCCTTGAAATTGATGGCTGCATGTGAGCATAGGTTCATGGTAGATCAGTCAGTAATGTGACTGGCTGTGGAATAGACAGCCAGGGTTTAAATCACAGTAAGAGCACTGGGTCTTTCCTCCTCATTAACACTTCCAGAATATCTCAGGAACTGATGTAGTCTCCTCTCAGAATCATTTAGAGGCTCTTTCTCTGGAGGGTATATTTGTGTGAGTGTAAAACTGACCTTTGGTGTTACTTGTTACTAAAGTGGAGAATGTGTCTATCTTTATCTGCACATCATCTATATGTCTCTGTGGCATGTTGCTTTTGCAGAGGTAATTTTACAAATATACATAATGTTGACATAAGGGCCCCATATCTTCAGCTGTTCCAGTTGGTGCTTCATTCCTAGTTATTTAATGAAAAGTCTGAAATGCTCAGCTATGCCTCTTTTCCTCCATCTTGCAGGATTGTCTTGATAGTGATTCATGTTGTTTGAAGATATTCTTTGTTATGTTGACTATTTATCACCATCTTCATGTTAGTCTGTGTTTTGGTCCTGTCCAGAGCCAGCACAGTCCATGTCACGTCTTCACAACCTTTATTTCTTATCTGTGACTCTACTGTTCTTGGGGAACCTAGGCCACATCCTTATGGAAGGTTTGAAACCATATTCTCAACAGTTGGTAGGACTCCTTGGATGAGGGATTACAGTACACAAGACAGCACAACACAGAAAGACATGGACAAACATTCGTGCCCTGATTGTCATTTGAACCCACAATACCAGCTGTCAAACCCCATACCTTAGACCATGCATAGCCGCTGTGATTGGCCTGTGTATCCCTAGGTTTTTTAACTGTACTGCTGCTTCTATCATCAGGGCAACGAGGATGGAGGCAGCAAGTACTTCTGAAATGTTGGTAAACTGCCTCCATCATTATCATCACCCTGATGGATGATGGAATATCATGATCAGACTTTTGTGTTTCTCATTTACTTAACTATTTCTATGTAATATCTACCATAGTAAAATAGTTGTCATTTTAATCTTAAATTTGAATAATCAGTGCAACTAAATCTTATTTATGTTTAATATGGTTTTAATTCTGAATAATCATTTTTGGTGATTTTGTTTTTCTGCTATTTATGTTTCTGGTGTTTGTTGAGATGCAGCCTTAGAATTATCTTCAGGCACTGTAGAATCACCACTGTCATTCCATTCTTGTCTTTCACCAGTTCCCCACATGAAGAACAATATAGCAGTAAATATGTATACTGCTGCGCCAGTTTCCCAGATGATCTTCCATTCTGCCAGTCCATTCTGAAAATGACAGTGTGTAATTCCACATCTCTTTATGAAGGAACTGAAAGTTCCAATGTTCTAACACATCACATACAAACACATAACACAGTGTTTTGAGGACTGGGTCTGTCCTCATCTTCAGGTGTAGTGAAGGGGACACCTACTCTGTGGGGTCCATTACAATGAGCTAATCCCAGTCACTGGACACAGTATCACTGGTCCCCCACAGAGTAAGTGTCCCATTCACTACACCTGAAGATGAGGATAGATCCAGTTCTTGAAACATTATGTGTTTTATAACATCAGAAGACGGGCTAGGTACAAAAACCCAACCAACAATCCAGATTGTATTACACCATCATCAGAACCCTTCAAAATTGATAGTTTCTAGGGTTACAAAGGAATTTTTCTTTCTTAAGAATTTCATGACTGGGCTGCACATATATGTAATTGTTCATCATTCTGCCTTCCATCTTAGTCATGGACATCAGTATACTGTGCAAAGAGTAAGTTTTCCAAAACTTGTCAGCCACAGCATCCATTGTAGGTAACCCCATTGTTACTTCTTAACCCACTGGCAACATTTTTTCATACTGGGTGATGTTAGGTTATTTAAAATATTGGTGGATGAAAGTGTAAATAGGTTACGGTATTTGTTGGACAACGGATGTATAGCTATAATGAAGCTTTTTGATAATTTTAGAGATTTTTTGTTTTGAAATTGTTAAATTTTTAAATTGTGCATGATAATCATCTAGAAACATAAAATGAGCCTAGTTAACTGAGTGCTTCTAATGCTTGCTCTTGACCTGGAGGCTAAAGTAAACAAGCTGTATACCAGATTTGCAGTGAGATGTGTTACAAAGGGACCGAAACCTTTTTGCATATTTAATTTTGAACATAAATGATTATTGTACTCTAGCATTTCTTCTGTTAATGCAATCATTCAGGCAGTTTCTTTTGTCTGTTGCACACCTGTGTTAATTAAATGCTTGTAGAAGTGGTGCTGAAATTAGGTTTTTTAGGGTTGGGGAGGAAGATGCTGCCCTTCTGAATGATTATAATTGGTTTTGGTCCATGCTACTGACAATGGAAAACTTGTAAAATATTTGCAAGATGATTCATATGACATTCATATTATTTAACTTGAAAATTTCACAGCTTATAAATGTACTTCAGGATGTCCAACTAGGTTCCCTAAGTTTGGCACTTACCTTCTCCTTAGTTATTGCACCCACTATGAAGCCTGACATTGCACTGAATATGGAAGCTACACCATTTTGTATGCCAAATATTGTACCTGAAAATGAGAATACAATCTTTCATAAAATGGCCTTGCATCACACTACCATGCTACTAAACTATTAACCCCACAGTTACAGTCTGGCTTGGAGCTCCATAGTATAGTGCTCTAAATCCATTTTTCCCTGTAGAATAAAGGTTACATTGCCATATGGACATGACTACTTTTGAAGTGCAAGTATTGGCCAGATCCTTCCCAATTGATCCCATGCTGCATATGTTGATGCTTGTGTAGTATAAACCATGACTTATTTACATATGTGGCATATTTGTTAGGATTTTAATAAGCTTAATATTTTGAAATGTTGTGAATTCTCTTAATTTAGTGTTGATTTTATGTTTTTCATTATATTTGACTTTATAAATACTGCAAGTTATTCATATCCTGTGCTATTTGCACCTAATCTACATGGTTTACTGTTACCTACCTGCAAAATTGGGAGTCAAGTCATGAGGATTGGCTAAGCAACTGCCTACAGCAGCGCCATTGAACCCCAGACAAAGTACAAGGCACATAATGGAAATGTATGGCATGCAGCCCAGTTCGCCCACCAAGAATAAGAAGATGGCTGGTACCAGGTGAGCTGTAAGCCAGTAATTCAGTGTTTACATTTCCCGTTGTTCACATAATTTGACTGGTGGTGGTTATATTTTATTTATTTATGTATTTATAGTTTATTTAATGACCCTTTCAGTATCTAGATTAGATAGCGTCAGATGAGAGGATGACAGTGAGTACTGAATTAAAGAGGATCTGCAAGGAAGCGATTGTGGCTTAATTTAATTTACTTCCCAGGCATTTGCCTGGAGGGACTGAGGAAAACCACGAAAACTCAAGGTAGCCGGTATCAGGGCCGAGATTTGAACCCAGGACCTCCAGAATATGAGGCAGTAGAGCTAACCACTCTACTAATTTTTGGCATTGTGGTTATAAATTTACACTTACACCATACAGCTTCCCATTATTAGAAATGTGCTCTGCAAATTGAGTCGATGAGAAGTCTTATGGATTTATTTCACTAATTGACCTGTAGACATAACATGATATATTGTTAGTATTATAGTTTGAAAATTTAGGAAACTAGAAATATTTTGAAATATATTAAAAACTCCTTAAGTACTACATCATTTTTCCAATTAACCATTTAGCATAAGTGGAATATGATAAGACATCTAAGATTTACTTATGAGAGTATGAATTTTACATGTAGCATTTTACCACTCACTGACTAAAAAATCTCCACATTGTGGAAGGGAGGTATGGTAGAAACTTCTGGGAACAATTACCAGAAATCTAGGCACAACAGAAACCCACCCACCATGTAGGTAGTGCTGGAGCATGGTAATACCACTGTGTTAGAGTTGAAGTAATCTAAGTGAAACATCAAGTCTCCCATATGAGAAGAATTGAGTGTCAGACATATGACAAAATAAGGCTATTTATTGTCTTAAGTCTACAGGGACTGCTTGATTTATTTTTGTGCCTTTGAACAAGGCATTAAAAGGAAGCAATTCAATTTCTGATGAAGTGCAGTAGGCTGTGGGTGACTGATCTTATCAGCAGACTACAGAAGTCTTTGAGAACAGATTGTGATGCTTCATGACTCTGTGAGATGCATGTCTCAGTTCTTGTGATGGCTACATAACTAGGCCAAATATTTCTCATATGGTGCTTATTGAACCTTTTTTCTGTAATGAGGACTGTTATAAAATATTTATATGGCTTACAGAAGATGGTCATTGTTTTCCTCAGGCGTGTAATAGACATCAGTTTCATTGCATGGATGCTGTCTGTTACAGCACTGAAGATTGTCCAAAATATTAATCGAGACATGTGAGGCAGTGCAGCTAATCCTCCTGTCTGAAACAAATTTTTGAGCAGCTCACTTTAAAATGGATGCAGGAATGTTTTTATCTTGATCTTGCTTGAGCGTGGAATGGGATTTGACCTATGAGAGTTGAAGAACATTCAAATTTGTGGTGAGAAAAATGAACACAAATGAGGAGTTTCATAACTTGTTTTCTTAACCAAATGTTACGAAGATGAAGTCAAAGAGGATGAGATATGGGCTGTTTATATACTTAGGAGACATGAGAAAAGCATACAAGTCTTTTTGTCAAAAACCTAAGGAAGAGAGTACTTGGAAGAACTTTGGGATACATGGGAGGATACTATTAAAATAGATCTTAAGAATATCAGGTGAGAGGGTAGACAGGATTCATCTGGCTCAGGACAGGGACCAGTGGTGGGCTGTTAGGAACCCTAATGAACCTTTGGATTTCATAAAATGAGGGGTATATTTTGACAAACTGAGCTACTACTGGCTTTTCAGTAAGGACTGTGCTTTATGGAGTTTGTTAGATATACTGGTAAATACGTGAAAAAATAGGATGAAATAGAAACATCTGGTATTGTTCTGGAGCTGAAGCCCTAAACAACTTTTTTATAAGTGATTACAGTGAAATATGAGGACCTAACTTATAACTGAAGAGAACGTGAAGCATGTATGAATGTAACGTTTTGTTATGTATTTTTTGTATTTGGCAACGTCATCCTGACAATAGCACATTTTAAGACATACAAGCTTTTTGAAATAATAATGAAAGACCTTTGTTTTAATTTAGCAGTATGTTGATGAAAGTTTCTCGGGTTACAAGCCACGTGAGGTGGCTTGTAACCCGAGAATCTTTCATTAACTGCAGTCACTGCTAAAGCTTTACTTTATAGCAGTATGCTATTGCAACACATGGCCAGTTGAATTGCATAAACTGTGATATATGGCTGATGTAGCTTAGCTTGTGTTGACATTCATAATTTGATGTAGAGATAATGGCAAGACATGATAGGTCATTCAGTCCTCTGGAGCCTTACACATAGCCTTTCTATTAATGGGTAGTAGAGGCTTTTTCTCTTGGCTAGAGCATGAACTTAAGCACTCACTTCTACACTGTACTGACTTTATTTGCATATCTTAATGATATGGTGCTTGAGCATTAGAGATATCTCTGTAACATTACCTTTTATGTGCTTGTAGATTTATAACTCACTTGAATTGTGATGAAGGTTTGCTTGTTACAAGTAGACATGACTTACAGATAGGAGATCAAATCCCAAAGCTTCCTTCATGAATTTGGGGCCGTAATTTGCTGCAAGGAATAGCCCCCAGACATCACCAATTTGAAGAATCACCAATGCTATGACAGGAACAGATGTGAACACCTTCTTTACTGGGAATTTTGGTTTCTGGAAATAAAAAAGAAATAGTTAAGTTAAAGGTTCTGAAACATGATGTTTTACTGATGAAAGATTATACAGTAAAGCACAATAGGCAATAAAAATAAGTTTACAAGACATTGAAGGTATGGTGAAATGATTTACTGAATCCTTGCTGTGGATAAAACATTGTCAATCTTTGTGCAAGTCTCTGTTGCTCTAAGATGAGCTTTTATATCCCATGCCAAGAAAAGTTAATGCCCTGTCTCTTCCAGTCATTGTTTCAATCTTGTTTTTGCATCATGGTCAGGTTTGGTATCCTGGCTGTTGGTTTAGTGCAGGAAACAGGTGAAGTGACATGTGAGAAGTTACAGATTTAAAACTGATTATGGTATGTGAACAGTAGTGAAACAATGACATTACCGGGGAGGTGATGGGGAACCTCATCCTATGATATGATGAAAGTTAATTCAGGGACCTACATAGGAGACAGCTTGTAAATCATAGTGACATACTATTTATACTGAAGATTCAATTAATACAAGTATCTTCTAGCATATAATGGAGGAAAATGACAAAATAATTAAGACTGTGGTTTTAGTCACAAACTGATCAAAAGTTATAACATTTTTGAAGCTTACCCTATTTTTGGAAATGTATCCATTGGCATTCTGTATGTACTGCAGTTCATCCTGTGTTATTTGGGGATGTTCTTGCGGTGTGTTGTACATGAATAAAGACCATGCTAAGCAAACAATTAGCATCAATCCTGATGTGACATAGAAAGCAGCCTGCCAGCCCAAGAAGTTCAAAATGGCTCCACACAGTGGAAATGCCACCATTGTTCCAAATGTTCCACCTGTGTCACATATTATATTGTAAGCTGAACTGAAACAGCAGAGTGGAAGTACATGTTTCACATATGGCGGGCACTCAGTTTGAATTCCAGCCAGGAACTGGCTATTCTGATTTAATGTTTTTCTTGGCTTTCCTCACCTCAGGCAAGCACTAAGATAGTTTTATAAAATAAGTTATGGCTGCTCCCTTTTTGTCATTAATTTCTTTATGTATTTGTTGACATTATGTAATCTGAGCAATTAATAAGGCATACAATATCAGCAAGGAATATAGTAAACTTCATGGAGTATGGGAGCTTCCACACAATGAAAAAAATATGATTGTGTTGTCATGCATGCTAAGTCAGTGCTAACAAATTCCATGGTGTAGGCTGTTTTTTGAAAAGATAACAGTTGCCCAATCAGCCAAGAAATTCTGCCACTCTATATGAAACCCAATTATTCATTACTGTGTTCACTAAACTCTGCAACTGAAAATTATCTTCAGGCAGTTGAATCTGGTCCACACATACACATTATTTTTTAAAACACATTTTAGTATTATCCTCCCATTTACATTTAGGTCTCCCAAGTGACATCTTCTCTTGAGAATTTCTGACAACAATTTTGTATGCATTTCTCATTTCCACCATGCATGCTACATTTTTCACCCATTTAATCCTCATTGGTTTGATCACTATAATATTACTTGATGAAGAATACATATGAGTTCTTCATTACATAATTTTCTTCATCCTACCATAATTTTTCCTTATGTCCAAATATTCAGCTTGGTACTTTGTCATCTGATACCATCAATCAGTATTCTTTTAAAGTGACACACTTGTTAAATAATCTAGAAGAAAATAAAGTACATGCAGTTTACTTTTTCAGTTAAAATATTTATTCAACAGGAGTAGTTTCATCTAGTGGATTGAACAGAATAAGTGCCCCCTTTTTTTTGATGTCTGAATATGAAGGACAATACATCCTTTGAAATGTTGTGATTAATAATTGTAATCAACTGATGAAGGATGAAATTCAAAATAAAGAATTTAGTATTTATTTGAAATACATTTTAACTACACCTACCTATTGTGCACCAGAGAAATTTGCTTTTTTCATTGGGTGGACTCCAGTGGGCAATTGCAGCATGCGTAGCAGAGTACATGGCACCCTGAGCAGATAATAACACATGAATATACATAAAAATTGTTCTCATCAAGTGGTTCATGTACATGCCAATAAAGACTAGAAGGACTGGTCTTTCATTCTTTCTGTGAGTATTTTTAAATAGTTTGTGCTTATTTTGACATCTATTCAACATTATTAATGATCTTACTATTTGTCTTTGAATTTACATAGTTTGTGCAGTTTATGCAATGTTATTGAATGAAAGGGTCCTTAGTACAATATTAATGAATGAAAAGGGCAATGTATAAACAGTTTTATGACAGATGCTTTAATGTTTGCTATTGGTAAATTTGTGTTCAGCTATATACTTCATCTTGAGAGGGTACTTCTCTTCATAGGTGGGTGAAAAAATTATTGTTTTTTGATGCACATCAATTTACATGAAACATGCTTACAATATGAAACCTAATTAAAATAAATGCAGTCTGAGGTGATATAACATTAACCTAAATAATAATAATAATAATAACAACAACAACAGTGGAAAGTTGTGTTTTACTGTTTTACAAATGCATTCTTTGGCATGTTGCAAACCTCACTGCTTGATTACATTTATGTAGATACAAATCTGTTGTAAAATAGATCATACTGTACAGGGCTATAAATTATTTTTCTAGTATTTCATTAAATATTTACCATACTGAAAAATGTTTCAAATAAAAAGTTACAGATCTTAATTACAACTATGTATTACATTACATATAAATTCTTTTCATGATGAGCCATTTTTGAGAACATTCATGAAGTTGAGTTTGATTGAGGTACTTGTGAAGTACATTTCAAAATGCATTTGGGTCTTAGGTAAAATGGTCAGTATTGTTTCATTTTAATCAAAATTGCAATTATCTGATTTTAATTAAAGCTTGAAAAACTCTCTTATTTCAAATGCCATCAAAATTTCTGGCAGTTTTCAAATTGAAATATGCAGACTAACAGATGGCTATGACCTCACCTGATGCATTTTATGTGAAGAATATAGTTATAGTATATGTCTATTCTCACTGTTTGTTGTTAGGATCCTGCTAAAGGACAAGTTTTGCTTTTCAACTAAAGTGTCATTTTAATAACATCAGTATGAATAAAAACATGTTGATAGATTACCCCACAGAGACCAATGATGAACCTGCTCAGTATGACAAGTGTGTAGTGACCTTGAGCACATAATGGAATTAATGCAGTACAAAAAGAAGATAATAAAGAGGTTACAAGAACCACACTTCTGGCTCCAAAGTTCTCTACCAGCATTCCTCCAAAGATCTGTGTTGTGCTGTATCCAAGATAGTAAGTTCCAAGTATAACAGACTGTAGGACTTGATTCCAGCTGTACCTCTCAGTTATCTGGAACATGAATATGAAAAATTGTGTTCACATATTCACACAAGAATGATTTTTGATGTCCAAGAATATGCTTCAGTTTATTATTTTACTTTCTCTTTTATATAGACATGAAATTTAGTCTCTGATCTTGATGGTATTTGAGAACTGTGCTGAGATGAATATTTGCACCTAAGAGAGACTAGTGACAGGTAGATGGTGAAATTTGCCTTATGATGAGATTCATTATGTGTAGTTCTCACCACCTCACCAAACATTATTTAATAAATGGTTAAGAGATGGCAGGGCATGTAGCATGCATACATGCAAATATAGGAAATGCATACAGAATTGTAGTGAGAAAACCTGAAGGGAAGAGACCATATGGGAGATGCAAGTGTATATGGAAGAATGATATTAAAATTTATATTTAAAAAGATGTTGAGAATATGTGAACTGGGTAATCTGGCTCGTGGTAGAAACTGGTGTAAGACTTGTGAACACAATGATAAATCTTTGGCTGCTGTGAAAGGTGGGGAATTTTGTGATTATTTGAGTGACTGTTAACTGGAGTTAATTTGTTTAATATTATGAAGATAGAAGTGGGTTTACATACCTGAGGTTGTAGTGTAATATCGGTTTGGAAATTTTCATTCCCAGGTTTGCACTTAGAGTCACCAAATATTGATGTTGTTGGTGGAGCTACCATGTCAATAATTATGATCCCCATGTTGGAACCATGCATGCATGATGCAGCTGAGATTGTAAATACTAGGACTCCCAGCACAACACGTGCTGGGATCCAAGCTGTGAAGAAAGACAAAATTTAAATGGAACATATCAGTGCCTGAAACTGTATAAAGTTGTGAAGCATAAGACTTGTGATCAGACACTCCATATATTTACTTGGTGTTATAGAAAACTATACTTTTTAATTAAGTAAAGTCTTATTTAAATGCCTACCTCTAAAGGCTCTGAAATAAATTAATCATTGCCTAAAGGTTATATTTCTAAGGTATTAACTTTAGCAGTTACCTCCTATGTCATTGTTGTGTTTATGGAGAATAGTCATCTTGCTGTTTTAGTTTATTATTAAGTTTCCTATAAGAATAAAAAGGTGAAGCAAAAAGTTAGCATACAGAGTATCAGGAAGTTTGCACATTTACAGACATCAATCAATTGTTAAATTATGTCTGTGGATTAAGTTGACAATTTTTACAGAACCTTAGGAGATACATATGGGTAAGTAATTTATGCTATATATTTTATGTTAGTGGTTTTTAATTGAATATAATAATTTTATAGATTTCATAAATGACTGTTAGGTGCAACTATTTTCAACCCAAAATATGTGTACAATAACTAAATGCCAGTATGTAAAGGAAATTGAAATGTTAAGTTTAATTAACACTTGCCCACCATGCTTCAATGAAATGTCACCATCCTCAGAGGTATGTGTATGGTGGTAAAAGTTTTATAATTGATATATAATATAGGTACATAACATAATTAAACTGTGATAAGTTATTATTGTTCTTTCTCCATATGAAGTTTCGAAGTCATGTAGGCAATGATGATGGTTACATGGTTTTTACTCATCATCATGTCTAGTGAAGTTTTCCTTGATGTTCTTTATATTTATATTTGGTATGTAAATATAATACAGTGAAATTATTCATAATTTGCACATATTTTGTCCATTATGTTCACTAATGTCACCAATTACTTAATACTCACTGTGCTATAATGACTGTGTTTTGCCCCAGAGGATGGCAGAATTTTGCCAAAATATATCAAACAATTTTAATTTACAAAATTGTATTAAACAGTGATTTACATTAGACTTAATTGCTTATTTTATCTAGTGTGCACAAAACCTACCAGTGGTCCTTTCTTGTGAGAAGAATTTGTGGAGAATTTTTAACATACTTCCCCTAGGATGTTGATATGTAAATGACCTTGGAAAGGATATATCAGTCCATTATATTAATTGCTTAGTGTAATCAACAGATCAAAAAGACTTTATAATAGAATTGCTTATGGTAATAAAAGCATTAAACTGTTATTTTCTCTCCTTGAGTGGTTTATTTGTATGCATACTGTTATATAAGGTCCTAAAATTTACATGCAGCTTTATAGAAAGCCTGTGCAGTACTTATCTTATCTAGCCTGATATTATTTTCATTTTAACTCCTTACAAACTAGAAACGGTTGAATGGATTTTTATGACAGTTTATTCAGGAGTCTGCACTGAAAATTGTTCCTTAATTTTATATTTTGTGAATATGGATCTAATGTAACCCTTTGTAACCATGAAGCTGAAATTGGACCCAATACATTTTCTCAAGTAGTGCTCAGCAGTAGTTGTGTTAGGTTAGGTTAGCCTCTTCGGTAAAAATACGTCCTTAAAGAACTTCGTTACGCACGGCGTCGATTTTCTATCAACGTGCCCAACGTTATACGAAGGGTGGTATGCTTCATCTGGCGTGACGGCGGATGGCGTCGCGACGCCAGGCGTCGGTTTTCTAGTTTCTTCAGCAGTGATATTTAAATTCAACTGCGGTAACTTTGGCGCCATGTTAGGGCGTCGCGACGCCAGGCATCGGTTTCCTAAAATTGAAATCAAAGTTAACCCAAATCTTTCGAGTCACATTTTTGGGTCTTATGGAGGTGTCGTGACGATAGGCGTCGCGACGCTGGTCGTCGCTTTTCTACTTTTGTCCTCAGTGATGTCTAACTACATATGCGGTATCTTTTGTGTCATTAGATGGTGTGAAGCTCGGCGTCGCGACGCCTGGCGTTGATTACGATAGTTTAGGTTAGGACAGTTCAGGTTACGTTAGGTTAGGTTAGGTTGTGTTAGGTTATTTTCGGTTAAGTTTGGTTAGGTTATGTTAGGTTAGGTTTGATTAGGTTAGGTTAGGTTGGGTTAGGTTAGGTTGTGTTGGGTTAGGTTAGGTTTGGTTAGGTTATGATAGGTTAGGTTTGGTTAGGTTTGGTTAGGTTATGTTAGGTTAGGTTAGGTTAGGTTGGCGTCTTCGGAAGAAATACGTCCTGCAAGAACTTCGTTACGCACGGCGTCGTTCCTCTATCATCGTGCCCAACGTTATATGAAGGGTGGCATGCTTCATCTGGGGTGACGGTGGATGGCGTCGCGACGCCAGGCGTCGGTTTTCTAGTTTCTTCAGCAGTGATATTTAAATTCATCTGCGGTAACTTTGGCGCCATGTTAGGGCGTCGGGATGTTCGGCGTCGCGACGCCAGGCGTCGGTTTTCTGAAATTGAATCAAAGTTATCCAAATGTTTCAAGTCACATTCCTGGGTCTTGTGGAGGAGTCGTGACGATAGGCGTCGCGACGCCGGGCGCCGCTTTTCTACTTTTGTCATCAGTGATGTCTAACTACATCTGAGCTATCATTTGTGTTATTAAATGGTGTGATGCTCGGCGTCCCGACGCCTGGCGTTGATTACGATAGGTTAGGTTGGGTTTGATTAGGTTAGGTTAGGATAGTTCAGGTTGGGTTATGTTAGGTTATGTTTGGTTAGGTTAGGTTATGTTATGTTAGGTTAGGTTAGGTTGTGTTAGGTTAGGTTGGGTTAGGTTGGGTTAGGTTAGGTTAGATTAGGTTTGGTTAGGTTAGGTTATATTAGGTTAGGTTAGGTTTAGTTAGGTTAGGTTAGGTTGGCGTCTTCGGTAAAATTACGTCCTTCAAGAACTTCGTTACGCACGGCGTCGATTTTCTATCATCGTGCCCAACGTTATAAGAAGGGTGGTATGCTTCATCTGGAGTGACGGCGGATGGCGTCGCGACGCCAGGCGTCGGTTTCTATTTTCGTCAGCAGTGATATTTAAATTCATCTGCGGCAAATTTGGCGCCATGTTAGGGCGTCGCAATGTTCGGCGTCGCGACGCTAGGCGTCGGTTTTTTAAAATTGAAATCAACGTTATCCAAATGTTTGAAGTCACATTCCTGGGTCTTGTGGAGGCGTCGTGACGATAGGCGTCGCGACGCCGGGCGTCGCTTTTCTACTTTTGTCATCAGTGATGTCTAACTACATCTGAGGTACCTTTTGTGTTATTAGATGGTGTCGTGATGATCGACGTCGCGACGCCTGGCGTTGATTACGATAGGTTAGGTTAGGTTGTGTTAGGTTGGGTTCGTTTAGGTTAGGTTAGGATAGTTCAGGTTTGGTTAGGTTAGGTTGTGTTGGGTTAGGTTAGGTTTGGTTAGGTAAGGTTATGTTATGTTAGGTTGGGTTAGGTGATGTTAGTTTGTGTTAGGTTAGGTTAGGTTTGGTTAGGTTATGTTAGGTTAGGTTATTTTAGGTTAGGTTAGGTTAGGTTAGGTTAGGTTGGCGTCTTCGGTAAAAATACGTCCTTCAAGAACTTCGTTACGCACGGCGTCGATTTTCTATCATCGTGTCCAACATTATACGTAGGGTGGTATGCTTCACCTGGCGTGACGGCGGATAGCGTCGCGACGCCAGGCGTCGGTTTTCTAGTTTCTTCAGCATTGATATTTAAATACATCTGCGGTAACTTTGGCGCCATATTAGGGCGTCGAAATGTTCGGCGTCGCGACGCTAGGCGTCGGTCTTCTAAAATTGAAATCAAAGTTATCCAAATATTTCGAGTCACATTCCTGGGTCTTATTTTGGTTTCGTGAGGATAGGCGTCACGACGCTGGGCGTCGCTTTTCTACTTTTGTCTTCAGTGATGTCTAACTACACCTGCGGTACCTTTTGTGTTATTAGATGGTGTCGTGATGCTCGGTGTCGCGACGCCTGGCGTTAGTTATGATAGATTAAGTTAGGTTGGTTTAGGTTGGGATGGGTTAGGTTAGGTTAGGTTAGGATAGTTCAGGTTAGGTTAGGTTAGGTTGTGTTAGGTTATGTTAGGTTAGGTTTGTTTAGGTTAGGTTAGTTTAGGTTAGGTTGGGTTAGGTTAGGATAGTTCAGGTTAGTTTAGGTTAGGTTGTGTTAGGTTAAGCTAGGTTAGGTTTGGTTAGGTTAGGTTTCGTTGTGTTAGGTTATGTTTGTTTAAGTTAGGTTAGGTTGGGTTAGTTTAGGTTAGGTTAGGTTGTGTTAGGTTAGGTTAGGTTAGATTTTGTTAAGTTATGTTAGGTTAGGTTAGGTTAGGTTGGGTTAAGTTAGGTTAGGTTAGGTTGTGTTAGGTTAGGTTAGGTTTGGTTAAGTTAGGTTAGGTTAGGTTAGGTTAGGTTGGGTTAGGTTAGGTTGGGTTTGGTTAGGTTAGGTTAGGTTATGTTAGGTTAGGTAAGGTTAGGTTGGCGTCTTCGGTTAAAATACGTTCTTCAAGTACTTCGTTTACGTACGGCGTCGATTTTCTTTCATCGTGCCCTATGTTATACGAAGGTTGTTATGCTTCATCTGGCATGACGGCGGACGGCGTCGGTTTTCTAGTTTCGTCAGCAGTAATGTTTAAATTCATCTGCGATAACTTTGTCGCCATTTTAGGGCGTCGCATTGTTCGGCGTCGCGACGCCAGGCGTCGGTTTTCTAATATTGTAATGAAAGTTATCCAAATCTTTCGAGCCACATTCCTGGATCTTGTGGAGGTGTCGTGACGATAGGCGTCGTGACGCCGGGCGTCGCTTTTCTGGTTTTTCTTCAGTGATGTCTAACTACATCTGCGGTATCTTTTGTGTTATTAGATGGTGTCGTGATGCTTGACGTCGCGACGTCTGGCGTTGATTACGATAGGTTAGGTTAGGTTGGTTTAGGTTGAGTTGTGTTAGGTTAGGATAGTTCCGGTTAGGTTAGGTTAGGTTGTGTTAGGTTAGGTTAAGTTATGTTGGGTTATGTTAGGTTAGGTTGGGTTAGGTTATATTTGGTTAGGTTAGGTTGGGTTAGGTTAGGTTAGGTTGGGTTGTGTTAGGTTAGGTTTGGTTAGGTTAGGTTATGTTAGGTTGGGTTAATTTAGGTTTAGTTAGGTTAGGTTATGTTATGTTAGGTTTGGTTTGCGTCTTCGGTAAAAATACGTCCGTCAAGAACTTCGTTATGCACGGCGTCGATTTTCTAGTTTCATCAGCAGTGATATCTAAATGTATCATCTGTAACTTTGGCTCCATGATAGGGCGTCGCAATATCCGGCGTCGCGACGCCATGCGTCGTTTTTCTAAAATTGAAATCAAAGTTATCCAAAACTTTCGAGTCACATTCCTGGGTCTTGTACAGGTGTCGTGACAATAGGCGTCGCGACGCCGGGCGTCGCTTTTCTAGTTTAGTCTTCAGTGATGTCTAATTACATCTGCGATATCTTTTGTGTTGTAGATGGTGTCGTGATGCTCGGCGTCGCACGTAAGATTGATATATGACATCACAAAGTATATTCATCGTTTATATACGCAGTTTTATTTTTAAAATTTTTTTGGAATTGTGAATATTTAGTGAAATATAGGGGAAAATCATTGAATCTGCGAAGTGAAATCACTTCCATCAAAACCGTGTTTTATAATTTTGTGCTGCCATCTCAGAGAGGACGTGTAAACGACACAGCGACATTTCTCTGCCTTCTATGTACTGTAATGTTCTGACTGCAACCTTGGAACGTTGTGCCCAGGGCGGAAGGAATAGAAGGCCGTGATGCATGATGGCGGCTTGTGTTCGCTTTAATAAATAATAATTTAATTTATTTATGAAGTGTAAATAAACTTTGCAACATAAAAAATATGTGATGGTGAAAGTAACACATGGCGTGGAACGAAAGTACCGTCCAACCTCAGCACTTTGTCGAAGAAATAGACTATAATGAAATTGAGAAGTTAGAGGTTTGTATTACCACTATAAATTTTAGGCAGGATGTATCGAAATATTTTCCAAACAATCTTCAGAATAGTTGATGATTTTGTTATTAGCATAATTTTTACAACAGTTTGTGTTATAATACATTTGGTGTTTGCATTGCAGTTTCCAACACCGTTTGAGGTATTTTGAAAGAACCAGATAATGAAACTTGCTGTACACAAGTGTTGATTAATTTTTTCTTAGGTTGTTGGGAAAGGTTCTTTTGGAATAGTTTGGAAAGGAAGGTGGCGAGAGACGTATGTGGCAGTTAAGCATATTGACTCAGAAGCAGAAAAGAAGGCATTTGCAGTTGAGGTTCGTCAGTTGTCGCGAGTGAGCCATCCGAACATAGTGAAGCTGTATGGTGCTTGCACACAGAATCCTGTTTGCCTTGTAATGGAATATGCAGAAGGTGGTTCTTTATATAATGGTGAGATTGAATACAGTAAATTATACAGTCATTTGCCACATTTAAGTCTGTAATCGTACACTATTTATTCCTCTGAATTGAGGTTATTTTTATGGTAATTATGACTGTTCAGTGTCAGTTAATATGTCAGATGTTGCTATATACAGTAAGTTATCAAATGCAAGAAGTGCTTTTACAAATCCTGATATGCAGATTTTATAATATTTGAAAATTATTAGGGATTAAAATGAAGATATATTTATAGAAGAGATTGAATGGGCAAATGAAAAGGAAGTATTTCTACAAAAACCTTTTTAGAACCATGAAGTTTAATTTTGGTGCATTGAATGTGTAATTTTTGCCAGGGGCCACTGTCTTGGGAGCAGTTGAGTGGAGTTCTATATTAGCATAACATATTTTGTATGACATAGATTGGCAATATTTGTTTTGACAGCTTGACTGAGGGATATTAAAACTGTTACATTTGTGATGTGTTTGGGTGTTGAGAGATGAAATTGTATGAATCACTGTAATTAAAGAAAACAACATTGAAGGTAGGTGGTTGGTGAAAAGTTCAGTTTATTCCTGAATTCTAATAGATTTTCACATTTGTTTACATGTGCACAATAAGCCTTATAATTTTAATCATAATGTTTATACTTTAAAAAGTCTGAAGTGATCTGAAGTACTTATCATTCTTTGACTGAAGGGTTCATATTTGATATTAAATACAGTGTTTGATTTTGAATAGTCATGATTATCACTTTCAGTTGGTATTGTCATATGCTGAGGAAAGCATATAATTTATACGTGTTTGAAAAGAAAGTGCTATGGAAATTATTAGGAAAAGGAGGTTATTGCAAAATAAAGAACTCTGAGATTTTAGAGGTCACTTAGCATTGTTGGGGAAGTGAATTTCAGGAAGTTAGGATGTGCTAGGCATGTGGCTTGGATGGGAGGACAACAGAGTTCAGGAAAGTGGACAAGTGGAATGCAGTGAAGATGGGAGGATCTTACAGAAACAAATTATGAGGATGGGAGTGTGGTCGAAATGGCTGCATTCAATGTCCTTGTTCCATTACCAGAGTAGTAATTAGTTGTCTGATTACATTCCTTCATTTCTTAATTTATAAAATAGGAATATATTCTTTGCTTGCAATAAGTGTCTGTGACATTTACTTTGTTTACGGTGCAGTTATAAGTAACATTAAGCTATCTTTGTTCTCCCTCTTAGGAAATATATGTATCTGAACATTTTTGCAATAAATTTTTGTTACAATTATAAATTTTGGTTTACAAGTCAACTTTTCTTGGAATAAATAAGGAAGTTCTATTCTTCCCTGTGAAGATCTAAATGGACTTTCTCTCATTTCAGCTTAAACTTTTGTTTTATTAGACATTGTTTTCCCAATGTTTATAATTTCTGTGCAAATAAAATATGAAGCTTACTATTGATTTGTTACAAAGTGACAATTGTTTTAGTAGTATTGTTCTGGCATTGGAATCTTAGAGGTGGTATGTAAGAATCCACATGCTTATGTGGGCTAGATTAATGATCCATATTCATCTGAAACCACTAACAGTTACAAGAGTAACTGAATAAATATTTTTGTGGACTTGGCAAGTAGTTTTGATTCATCATATCTGGCCTGTATACCATATTTTAAAGAGCTGTATTTATTTATTTTCTTAAGTAAAATTAATGTGTGGAAAGACCGTGCAAGAATGTTTTCTGGGTGCAGCATATGTATTTCATTTTGCCAAGTCGTTTTGTGTGTCCATACTTATGTCTCCAAGTCTTTGTAATTAATTTGTCACTGATTTTATGTGTAATAAATGTTTGCCTTTGTTCAGTTCTGCATAATACTCCACTACCCATATACTCAGCTGGGCATGCCATGAGTTGGGCATTACAGTGTGCAAAAGGTGTTGCTTATCTTCACAACATGAAACCAAAAGCTTTAATACACAGGTAATGTTTTTCTATATGCAAAAGTTGACAATCATTTAAACACTTTTTGTGTCTGTAAAGTATGTAGATAAATGCTTGAACTACTTTTAGATGTCCTAGTGATGTCATCAGTATAGACAAACCATTCTTTTGTAAGAGAAAAAGGTAAGGCATGACTAACTATCACGTTATTATAAATTGTACTCGGTCTGTTCCCAATTTTGGGTGATTACATAAGTTACAAGTACTCTTTCAAGTGTGATCTTATGTTATCAGGTTTTCTCTTGTACCAGTTTAGGTTTTTCCATTTTCTGATATGTTTTTTGACCTTTATAGCAATCAAGTTTTACAGTGTAATGGTTAGCATCACAGTTTCATGTGGGATGCCATAGTTCAAAGGACTGGGAGCCATACAAACGTTTTTCATTATTTCTGTCAGTCCTTGCAAGCAAATGATGAGAAGTAGACACTACCACTTCCTTCTACATCCTTCTGTAACTGTTTGTGCTGTTGTTGAATGTGTTCCAGGGATCTGAAACCACCAAACCTTTTGCTCATTATGGGTGGTAAAGTGCTCAAGATTTGTGATTTTGGTACAGCTTGTGATAAGAAGACGTACATGACCAATAACAAAGGCAGTGCAGCATGGATGGCACCAGAAGTGTTTGAAGGTAAATTTACTTCTTTTAGAAACAGAATTTACAAAAACAGTGTGTATATAAATTCATGCTTAAGTCACGTGTTTCTACACTCGTAAAATTTCGTAAGATTTCAGGTTTTCACGGTGTCAGGTATGCAGATGACTGTCTTCTAGGATGTGTTGTGTGTTTCAGAGGTGCGTACTGCCTCCATTATGTGGTCCTTGATTATCACCCAGATGATTGAGGTTGTAAGTGTCTCTGAAACATTGGGCAGTGTGTACCAGACTACATGTTACAACATCCCAGAAGACAGTCATCTTCAAATAACTTTTAATAATTTTTTTTAGAAACATTAAGAAGCTATTGTTTTAAAATGGCATCTTTTCCTTTTAATCTGCATTTTGCTTAATCATTTTGTCATTGTATCCACATGTATTGCAGCAAAACTGTGCAACATAAATCTGATTAACAGTGTAGATTACATTTATTTTGCTGCTAGATGTTTTGCTGTTACTACAGGCTCCAATTACACAGAAAAGTGTGATGTCTTCAGTTGGGGCATTATCCTTTGGGAAGTTCTAAGTCGTAAGAAACCGTTTGATTCAATTGGAGGCTCAGCATTCCGCATCATGTGGGCTGTCCATACAGGAGAACGACCACCCCTGATCATTGGCTGCCCGAAACCCATAGAGCAACTGATGACAAGGTGAGGCTGTTAAGGCATCTTGCCATCTTCATATATTTTGTATAAATATAGAATGGTGAAATTTTTCCCAGTGCTTAACTGGGCACTGCACCTTGTAGATGTATGGTGAAGTGGAGGCATAGCTCCACACATTTTTAACTATAGCACAGAATGAGGTGATTTGCCAGCTTCATGAACTTGCTGCTGTACCTTGGAGGTAAGGAACCTGATACCCATTGGAGAAAAGGCTTGTGCAGTTACTACATGCTTAGTTTTATGTTAACATAACTTACTTGCATTCGGACAGTGTTCTTTTCAAATTGTGGCCTGGTAATTGGCTTTCCTGCATAGGGTTTTGTTGTTTTCTTCAGTCCCTATACAAAAACTTGAAATAGTTAGGGCACACCTCATCTGAAATTACACAATTTTTGTAATAAAATTTATTACTTTGTTATGTAATTTTTCCATTATTATTGTTGTTTTGGGTATCAGGTTTTTAGTGGTCAGGCTCATCCCTTTTGTGAAATCTGCTGTTTTTTTATTTTTTCAGTCACAAACACACAGGGTAGGTGAGTACAACTGAAACAAAAATGCACCATGGTCAGATAAATATCCTGCAGAAATGTTGAAGGTCATTTTGGCACTGTAAAATAATTTACAAATCACAATATGAAAGTAATATTTTCATAGTTATGATGATTGTAGCAGTAATAATAAATACAGGTTTATTTTGACTCTTTGACTCTATTGGCACTTGAAAATTAGTAAAGCTGAAGTAAAACGATATAAAATGAGGACCGTGAATTCTTAAATCAGTGTGTCTTTAAAAAAATGCTTATAGTTTGAAGAAAGTATATAAGAATAAGAATAGTTTGTATTTCTTCCTTTTAATTTAGCAGTATATGTATGAACTGAAATGCTGAATATATACTTCATTGTATGTGATTTGTTCTTGTCATTTGTAGTTAATGACAACTTAACACAGTTTCTGTATATTAGTAGTTAATATCACACCTTAACTGTGTCAATGTACCACCTGTCCTATAATATGGTATCAGTTAATATGTTTCACCCTAAAAGGCTACACCTTTCGTCTTTTCTGTTTATTTAAAATTATATGATTCTGTCTTTAATTTCATAACTAACTTTAATCTTTTAACTATGTGCCTTGTTAGTTGCTGGGATAAAAGTCCTGCTAGTCGTCCCTCCATGGAGGAAGTGGTGCGCATTATGAGTCAGTTGTTTCCCTTCTTTAGAGGGCATGATGAACCAGTACAATATCCTTCAGAAGTGTCAGCCCCCTCATCAGAAGGTGAGATGCAATATTCATTATGAAGTACAGTGCATTATGATTGCAGTGACCAGAGCATAAAATACATTGGTTTGAACAGTCTGATAAGAATGTGACTCACTGAGAATTTTTGTAGTCTGTCAGAAAGAAAGGCATGGTGAAAATACAGACAAAAAGAATATTTTAACTTTCCAGGAAACTCTCATTAAACTGTTAAATTAAGATACAGGACAACAAAGAGTGCAAAAGAATTAGTTATTTTAAAAAGAAGTTACATATTCACCAAATCTGAGATTTAAGGTTCTTGTGGCAGTGAAGAAAGTGATGGTTTTCTGGGTTGTGACACTGTATGGTTTTGTAAGTGATAATTGCCACCCATTCTGAGATTTCCAGGCATGTGGCTGACTGCTGAACTTTATTGTGTGCCAAGGTGTGGAATGTATTGAAGCTTTATTTTCATTTCTCCTGCTTTCCTTCATTATGTGATTCTTAACTAACAAGCTCAAGTTACCTGTTCCTTATACATACTTTACTTCAGTCTGATAATGATATTTTCCACAAATAACAACTTCATATGTTGTGAATTTATCACTTCATATGCTGACAATATCATGTAAAAATCCAGTTTTCACATTTGTAAGTGTATATTTCCACTGACTTATTGAGTGACTGGCCAGCTGATTAATAAATCAGCAAAGTTACCACATAATAGCAGGCCATCTAAATCTGTGGTGGAATTAGAACCCATTAAATACTTTGAAACAACAATTGTACTATTTATCCAGTCCCGAGACAATTTAATTCTGTCTATATTAACATCTGAAAACAGCAAACCTGGAAACAACACACAATAATCCTGTACACACGTCCCACTACAATAAATGTAACCAAAAATTGCTTCGTGTGTCTGCACTATAAACTTTTTCAATAAATGAAAATTTCAAGACTGTTTCATTGTACGTTTCCTTTATGTGGTAAATTGTTTTTATTTCATGTCGCTTGTCATTATTAGTGTCATGCACTGGTGATGGGAAATCATATGTTCATCTTAAATGAATTACTGCCCTTTGCTTGGTTAACCCATTGAATTTAGTTACAGGTTCCACAATACAAATAACTCAATTCAGTTTTAGCTTTAGACTCCCAACAAGGTATATGTAAACGTGTTTCTCTTCACCGAGGTGATTTGATAATTGGGGTTATTGGGGAGGGATTGGTGCTGCTAATTTTGCTTCATACCTTGTACAAGCTGCAAGCTTTTGCAGTTTTTTTATTATTATTCTTTGTGACCTCAGCTGGAGACTAATACCGAGTATATTAGAAGCTTGGAGACACTTGCACAGAAAGCAGGGGTTATGCATCCAATCCTTGAGCAAAGTGATATAATTTTCACTTACGCGGAATAATATTTTGCAAGTCATCAGAAAGTATAATTTTTCACCAAATAACATTCCAATCCTTAGGAGTGTGCCACTAATAAGCCAGGTTAAGAATTAATACATATATTAACGAGTTATAACTGACATGTTGATGTTATTTTTTGGGTTGTGGTGCCATGTGGACTCATAGGTAGACATCAATGATTCGGAGAAACATATTGTCACCATCTGCAGATCTAAATAGGTCCACATGATGTCACATCCCAGAAGAACAATACTGATTTGCTCACTATCAAGAACCTCAAATCTTCATAATTATCTTGTGCTCGTGTTTTGGTGCTGCAATGTGAATGATCTTATCAGTATGAAAGCTATAGTCATGTGTTCATCACCATCTCATTCTAACAAAATTTTGCGTAATTCAAATATGTAACAATGTAGGTTGATTTGTATGAGTTAATTGCATTATTTTTCTTGTTTACATGTTTTGGGTTTCTGTATTGTACAAAATGAACTTTATTCAAAATGTTTGTGAAACATTATATGTTGCAGAAAGTGAGGGTGCTGAAGAAGGTGACTATGGTTCAGATACACTTGATTCACAATCAGAATTGAAGACTACCTTCAGTGATAGATCACGTAGGTATCCTGCTGCGAAGTTTATCAGATAACCTAACCTGTCCAGGTTTGTCGTAGTTTTAACAAACTTTACATGTTCTAGATGAAGTGTGAAAATGTGGTTGTGTCTGTCCATCCATTCATTTTGGTTTTTCATCTCTGAATCTACTTATCTGATTTCAGTGATATTTTATCTTTGGAGTCTGTACTGAACTTTACATGACGAGTATGATCCAAAATAAAATTCACCCATGAACTTGACTTTATATGAAGCTCAAAGTTTTATCAGTTTTCTTAATTTGGGCTTATATAAAAAAAATTGGTACATAACATATATTTTTAAATTGTACTATTCATATTTTAATATGGTGCATTTTAATTAAATACAGTGTAAAATTCATGTAGTCCTCTACAGTAGACAAATGACTGTATGTTATCAAAACATGTTATCACCTATTTCTGACACAAGAGATATATGAAATGAAGACAGACATGAATAAGAAATTGTAATATTTTTGTCACTGTAAAAGTAGAAAATCATCAGTGTAAAACATTTACCTATTCTTGATGTTTTGAGTCTGAAATATTTAATGAAGTACAAGTGATGAAAAGCATATGCCCTTAATATTGATAACATTTGGGAACATTTATTGGATTTGAGCTTTTCATAGTAGTGTGAGTATAGATGGTGGTATTTTGAGTTTGCTGTGTAGTATTTTGACTGTAGACCAGTGTTTCAGTGGAACATACCACCTTTATCTTTGGGGTGATTTGAGGATAGCTAGGAAGTGGGTGATTTGTGAAGGGTGAGGAGGACAACAATCATGCCAGGAAGATTGGCCAGTCAAAGCCATTGATTGGGAAGAGAAGATAGAAACATGTCTGGGCCAATAGGAAAGAGTTCTCAGGGCAGAGAGGAGGGCTGGGTCAGACTGAGAAAGGAAGAAAATGGTCCTTTCCTCTTAATGATACTTTCCTCTCTGGCCCTATAAAGGGTGAAGTATAAGAGCCAAGAGAACTTGTAACCAGATTCACCATTGATAGTCATTTATTATTCTCACTTCACAGAAACCCAAATTGTTCCTTCAAACTTCAATGGTTCACTGGGTGCAGGCACCATAGTGACTAGTAAAGACCAGGAGCGGTTATCTACACCTCTTCATGTTCATGTGGATCCAGTAAGTTACTTGTTCTGGAATTGTGATAAATGAAAACTGATATTTAATTTTATCAACTTCCAGTCTGTTTTTAACTTTGTCATTGCTGTAGTAGAGGGTACTTGATTTTGGCAGAGTGGTGTGGTTTTGTAGACTGAATTCCAAAGTTTGAGGTCTTATTGTGTGGATTGTATTTAATGAGTACTTTTCTAAATTTCTCCATAAGATTCTGCCATTTCTTGAGGATAGCTTGAACTCTTTTGGTTCAACCTTTGGCTGCAATATATTACTTCATCAACTTCTCGTTTGTTTAATACTGTTTATGAATCATTAATGAAAATATTTCATAATCCTTTAAGGAAATAAATTTCTATGTCAGTTTTATTGACAGTGGTTCGTAAGATAGCAGGAAAAATTGCTCAGAATATGAGGCTTGTTAAAATGTAACCAGTTTGGGGATTGTTATGGATAAGGGAATAGATGCTGTTAAAAATAGTATGCATTGAGACATTGACACATCAGCTGATGGATTCCCTCTGTCTTGCTGCTAGAATCCTTGACATCTTTATATAACATGAATCTGTGAGGTCCTTAAGTACTTTCTTGAGGGGGCTGAACACACGTAAGTCATAAGATGACAGGTCTGAGCTGTAAGAAGGATGGTTCAACACCTTCCAGCCCTTTGCTAATGTGTGTATTAGTATTTTTCACCGTATGCTAGTTCAGAAAATTGACATAAAGTAGCTGAGCTTCTTGCTTTCCTTAAGTATGTTGAATCTTAGTATGAGGTATAAAAAATATAAATTGTGTTAACACGTTTTGTGAAAAATGTTTATTAGGTTTTGTTGACACGGCTCCAAAAATATAACATATAATAAAATTTTCCACTCATAGTTTGATGCTATTCTTCATACAAATACTTTTATACAAGATGTTTAGAATGTTAACTTCATATGTTAAATGTTACGGTTAAAGAACAAAAGTAATGCATTTATTAATTTGCATATTAATTTTGATAAGTGTATACAAAAGCTAAAAATGTACTCTGCCATTTTCCATTAATTTACCAATTGTGTGTAGATAAGTGTATTTCTGGTTCCCTGGTTGCTGCTGCTGTTTACTTTTAGAATAAATACAGTAAAATTGTTGAGCTGAATCTTTCTCACTTTCTGATCAAATTGGTCATCTTTGTGGAATGGAAATGATTGTCCTTTTAGGATGCATGGAAACTAGAAGAAGGTGCTTGGCAACAAAATGGCTCAGGTTCTAGTGGTCTTAATAACATGCTGTCAGCACCATCTGGCCCAGTTCGCATGGAGATCCACAACAGGCCAGGACTGGATAAGATGGTTGTCACCTCTAACAATCTACAACATTGCACACAGCATGAGCATCATCTAGATCGGCTACAAGAGCAACTTGAACAATTGCAGCCCCCAGATGGCACTGGTAAGTCACTTTACTTTTGTGTTTTATTTCAGTATTTCTCTCAGATTCAGCTTTGGCATTGGTAGGTTCATGGTAAGGCAGAAAGTCTAGGATAGTTGTAAAAGCGTCAATTCCTGATTTATTTTCGTTTGTATGGAAATGTAGTGGTGCATATGTGACATGTTGGCTTGAAGACTCTCTTGGTTGTATCTTTCCCATCCCTGACTACTGACAGACTGTGTTAATGTAAAAAAATACCATTTCCTACCATAGTCTGAAGTCAGCATTATCTGTAGACCTTCTGTTGATTGCTGAATACCACCCTACTTCAGATGTGGATTATTTTACTCTTGCAGACAGGTTGTTGGATGGAAGGTATAGTGTCAAATGTAAAAGCAAGTTCTGGGCAGAAATTAGGACACCCACTTTTATTCAGATATTTATATCTGTATGGTTGGCTAGCAGGAACCACAAATTATTAGAGTTCTGATTGTCTAGCCTTTGGTTATCTGATATTACATTTTATCCAACTTGCTATGTTAGTATGCTCCATTTTATCAACAGACAACTCAGCCTATGAATTACACTTCCCACCATGCACGTCCTACATTATATGTTCTCTGTTGCTTTAGTGTGTTTTTATTATTGACTTTGATTGCAGTTGTGCTTTAGTTTATTGATGCAAGTTACTAATTTCTTATAAAGTTATCATGATGTCTGTGATGATTTAGAAGACAATAATGAAGGACAAGAGATAACTGATAGACTAGTGAGGGATTGAATTTTATTGAAACTGCACTTGCTTATGTTGAACAACGAAGGGAGGCAGCCACTAATGATGCACTACTGTTCAGACACTGGCATGACTTTACCGCAATGAAAAGGAAGGATACTCAGAAGCAAATACCCATTACACATTTCTTAAAAATATAAATTCTTTTATTTACAGATTTACATTATGTTAAATCCTGTTATTGTTTGTGAGATTTTTTTCATTTGAAGCCATATTGTATTTTCTTATTAATTTAATAATAATATTGTAAATTGAATGGATATTTACCCTCATGTTTTTCACTAGTCTTCTGTATTATCCAACAATTTCTATTATCCAACTATTCTTTGGTCTCATTTAGTTCAGATAATCAGGAATATACTCTACTATATGCATAATTTCCACTAGTTTGAATTGTCAGATATAACCTCAGCATCCTCCACCATCACCCTGTTTGTAATTAATGACTTGTAAAGAATATTCCACACACATTTCTAGGTATGGTTATGATTTATCAACATACAGCATTTTATATGCATAGCTGTATTAGTTTATTAGTTGAAAGCTAATATAGGTTTCATGTGGTTTACGTTAGAAAAAGGACTTAATAAATTTGCTTTATTCAAAGATCTGTTATTACACAAAACTTTGGGACCATATTTTATGAGTCTCCCACCTGAGATGTTTAGATTGCTGCCATATTATTGTTGCCATCACTCTTTTCATATCTTATCATTAAATAACCTGTGTGCCAACTTTTGTATCTTCGTTAGTGCATTTGTGGTACTTACTATTGGAATTTTTAAAAATGTAGTGCTTATTTATTTAAAGTGAATGACCATGTAAGACTTTTGGGTATTTACAGCCATAACAGCTAGTTTGCCAGATGATACACTCCCAAGAACCGTACCTGGTTCACTGGTTGTAATTCCTGGGGTTAAATGTATATAATATAAAAATTTTGACTAATTATTTTTATCATGAGCTGGAGAGAAATATATTTGCTATCTGATAATTTTTAAATTTGTTTGGATTATATATTTTGCTTAAGGTTTGAAATGACATCCTTCTTAAAACGTTATGAGGTGCGTAGAAAAGCCATTTATTGCTTTGGGTGCTTGCCCAGAACTACTTGTTACTTTCTGGAAATTTTCCACCTGGTTTTCTTAAGAGAGCATAAATGAAAGAAATGTGTCTAACTGGCAAGTTAGTGGCTGCATTGCTATAGGATGATGAGGTAGCTTGTTGTCAGCACTGGGCCATGTGAGTCATCTCGCTGTGACTGGGGAAGAAGGGACAGAGAGCAAGAGGGAGAATTACGTGGCTGAATTGAGAGCAGCTGTCTGAAACAGATGCACTGAAACTTGTTTCACCTTTCACCGCAATGTTAATTCTTTGCTGTCACTCTGTGGCATGCCTTCCCGACAACTAGAGAAATGTGTTACATGACAATGCGTGTGGTTTCTGCTGTTCAATTTGAGAATAGGAGAATGCTGAGTATACTTCCAAAATACATCTTAAAGACCAAATGCTTTAACTTGTGTTTGGGACACAGAAAGAGATGAGAAGTCTAGTAAAAATAAGTTGTATTTTTATTTGCTGGTTATTTGAGTGGAAGAAAGACTGGCAAGTCTCGTACATTTTTTTTGTTTTGTTATTCTTGTCAGCTCTACATTTTACATATTATAAGCTACACCTGGTACAAAACATTGCTGTTAATAGAAGTTAATAGACAATCTTGCCTTGAATTTACTGTATTGATGTATGTGAAAATATAAGAAAGTGACTGAATGAATTTGTATTTTTTGACAAAGCAGCATTCCACATTAGGGATTTTAAATAGGCACGACTGTCAAATTTGGTGGTCTAGTTCTCCCATTGAATATCTAGAAGATGAAAAATGTACTACTTTAGTTTAATGTATGATATGCACTCACAAGCATGAAATTGGTATGTCCATTTTTCTTCATAGGAAAAACAGTTGTGAAGCACTTATTGAATCCCCAGTTTCCTCATAAGTGGATGAGTACAGGAGGCATTGATTTCTGGGCCTCTGTGTTTTCCTGATCTTGATCTGTTAGGCTAATTTTCTGGGGGTATCTTAGGGCAATCCAGACTCCTCTTAAGTGACATTTAAAAGAAACAATGTGAGGAGATACAGTTGCAGTTACCTAATGTAAAAGAACACATGGTGTGCATATGGCAGCAGCAGAATTGCATGTTGGATATGTAGTGAGCTGCTAAAATAATAAGAGTTTAGTAATTTGTATATTGCTTAAGAAACTGTTGTGACTGGTGATAATTGATATAGTTCTGTGAATAAGTAGATAGTTGAAGGGCTGCTGGTAATTGAAAATATTTTCTCAGCATCGGAGCTGAAATGGGGAGTGTAAGAATGATACATAGAGACAGATGCACATTGAAGGCTAGAAGTAAGAGGGAAAGAGAGGGTAGGAGAATCCAGGGAACCATCTGGCAGGGACCACATGGCAGGCAGATGTTGAATGTTGACAGAGGAAGAAAGACAGGAACTGGAGCATGGTATTGGAGAGAGAATCCTTGAGGTCCAGGCACATCATTTCAGACATCTTATTCAGATAGAAATTAGGTTTTTTTATTGATAAATTTCACATTTTAAAACTGCAGGTATGATATACTGTGTTATTAAGATAATCAGATTGAGGAAGATGATATAAACATGGCATTTCAACACATAAAGGGAGATGAGAAATACACACAACATTTTTACTGGAAAGGCTGATGGGAGGAGATTACTTGGAAGATGTAGGCATAGATGTGAGGGTAATATTAAAATGGATCTCAGGAAATTGGTTTGGTGGGTGTAGATGAGATTAATTTGGCTCAGGTTAGGAACTGGTGGCTGGCTCTTGTGAATTTGGTATTAATTTTTTGTATCCATAAAAGTTGGGGAATTTTGTGAGTAGCTGAATGTAGTATTAGCTTTTCAAGAAGGACTGTGCTCCATGGAGTCAGGAATAAATCTGTGTGTGTACATGCAAATGCATACACACACAATTTTGGTATGACTGACCTACAGTCCACATCATTAAAGGTAATAGTTATGGATGTACCACATAACAGATAAAAGCTACTTTGTATGTGCAGGAGTGACTTCTGGTCATGCAGGTTGCCAACTCCCTTGGGAAAGACACGACAGACAGACAGACAGACATGGACAGGGCCATAAGGTGTTTTTCTCTAAGGCTACAGCTTGAAGAACACCTAAGAACCATGTGCTTGAATTATAACTTACCTGTACATGGAGACTTTCTCTTTCTGCATAATGAATTGAAGTTAAGGAATGGAGTAAAAACATGTTCTCAAAATGTCATGCCAGCTCATTTTAACAGCCCATTTGTTGTTACAATAGCTATGTACTTAGGTGTTTTAAGCATTGTAACCTTCAATTACCCTTGTTCCTCAGTTCAGTACATTGCGTTTGTATATCCTGACCATTCAGAATCTTGTGGTTAAAAAAAGTTAGATTTCTTAGTTGCCTCTACCATCTTTATGTGTTGTATGGGGCATTCTTTTCAGTTTCATCTCGTCCTACATCCCTCCGTCCTTTTTCCTCAGCTATATTTATCAAGATAGGCTGCATGAGTTGGTGCTTGGGGGGGGGGGGGGGGGGGGGGTTAGAAGAAATGGCAGTCTGGTAGCCAGGAAGAACCTGAGAAAGAGAGATGAAGCCAGCTGTGTCCTGATGTTCTGAGGCGACTCATCACTGTACAATGACTTGACATGCCATGATTTGACTTGTTTCAGTTCGTGAGTTAAGCTATGGCAGATTAATCTATTTCCAGCAACTGCTGTGGAAGGAGTAGGGCATTGTTGTTGTGACCTCGTCTTCTTGGTTAACCTTACTGAGTCACATGCATTTAGGTTTGCCACATTGTAATAAATTAACATTGAGGCAAATGTGAAATTGCAAAGAATGCATTTGGAAAATATAGCTTCTTCATTGGGATACACTTTTCCATCCTTTCTGTTTAGATTCAAATCCTGCTTTTCATTTTGGTGAATGTTCACTTTTCCCTATTTCAGAAGCTTTAGGTGTTGAATTTGGTTTACATTTTTCCACTTAATAATGAAAAGTTCCTCAATAGCAATGGTTCATTATAAAAGTTTATTTAACTGAGTTCTTCTAGATCTGTTTAATGGACTGATAAAGTAACCCAGAAGTGTTTAAGGGCCGGTGTAACTGTGATGGATAAGTTGTTGCTAAAAATTGTTAAGTTTATGAAAGGAATAGTTTTTCAGTATGATAAACATCAGGAAAGGTAGTAAATATTTTGTATGGAATTCTGATGAGTCATACATAAGAAATGTGAAGTTTTCAGTGGATATGTGCAGATCTTAGCAAATATGATGAGTGAGAAGTCTTGGCAAATGGAAAATTGTAAATATATTAAAATGTTATGTAGTCCCTGTAATGATAAGGCATGATTCAGCCAGTGATCTGGGTTTTGTTTCTAGAGGGGTTGTTCACAATTTTTCTCTTCACTGCCATATCCAGAACATCTTTCCAGATGCTCCCAGATCCTTGGATTTTGAAAGATATTGGTATTATTTATTTGCTTTTATCATACTTGTTATTTAATGATGCTTCCTCTACTTCATGGGTTATTTGACTTTAATCAGGAGTTGATTGTGAATGATGAAGGTTATGGAAGGAAGCATTTGTGTTCTATATTAAGGCACTGTCGCAGCATGTGCTTAGAGGAACTGTTGAAAATTATAACTCTAATCAACATAAGCAGCCACTGGTACAAAATGTGAAGCCCATATGCAAAGCAGAAATGCTAACCTCTCATCCATGATGCTCATTACTTTTTTCATGTTGATTTCGTTAGACTCAGTGTTAGTTCATTGCACTGACTGGTGGGATGAGCATATTGTTCTATTAGTACAGAGAGTGGGGTGTGGGGTGTGAGAGTTTGTAGGCAGGCAGACAAGGCAGTTTGTCAGAAATAAACCAAGCAGCAAACATGGAAAGAAGGTGAGCAGGGAGGGGTGTGGTGAAGGTTTTTGGGGTGTGTGGAGTGGGTCAGACAGCTTGGCTCCTGTGTTGTTGGCCAACGGATGTTTAGTTTTAAGACATGAGGCACACACAGCACACGTATGAGTAAGTAAGAACATGTACAGTTTATGTGATTGTTAGACTACTGTGTGGTGAAGGCGAAGTAAACACCTCGTCCAAGTGCTGAGTCGGAAATAAGTTATCTCTTGTGTTCTTGAAACTTTTCTTTGTTGACATTGATGGCAGTAGATTCTCAGGTGTTTCAAAGTAGTTTCTGTTTTACATTTATTACCAGGACTCTTTTCTAGGTTTATTATCTTTATTATATGTACTAGGAATTATTCTATTTTTTAAAGGAATTTTTAAAAATTTGCTGCATATTGCTATAGAAATGGAGTGTCAAGATTAAGCAACTTTCTCAGTAAAGAGGGAATGCTTCCTTGCAATCATCTTAATGGTATGTTATTTTAAACTGATTGTTGGTTTTTTAATGTAGCTTACGTATTAATTCTTTATTTAGTTTCTCTTTCTTGTAGACTTTTTCTTCATGTCTCTTGGTCTGTAAATTCAGAACTTTGCTCTGATACAGCTTTTCACAATTTGACAATTTATACTAGTTGTGTTTAAAACATAAAACTGTGTTTGCCATATCAGACTCTCGCATAAACATAGTTGTGATTGCTCAGTCAGTAATGTGGGGTTTCATTTCTAGAAGGGGCAGAATTTTTATTTTTGCCAAAACATTCAGATCGGCTCTCAGCCCTATCTTGCCTTCTAGCCATTGGGTACCAGTGGCTCTTTCTCATTGGGAGCATGGCACTTGTTCTCCATTTCCCTTGAATTCCTTGTGGTGTGGTGCTTTGGCCTAGGGACACCTTTACCTTTACAGTAGAATTATGTGTTTTAACCCTTTAAAGCTGAAGGTTGTCTAAATAATATATAAGAATCCAGTCCATACCCCAGAGAAAACATAACTCCTTACTGTTTCAAAGATCAAGTAGTTAATGTTGTTTAAGGAAATAATCACTGTTTATAATGAGAATCATATGAAACACATAAATACAAAATGCAGAGTTATTGATTGTTAAAACAGGTGGTAAATATAGTTAACACTGGGCTTTAAGGGTTAAGTGATGACACCATAGGAAATTATGGATATTAAAATACTGGGTGCGTCTGGGAAGAGAAATTCTTTGGTTTTTATATAATTTTGATTTCTGCATTTTTTATTGAATTCCAGTGAAGATAAGAGAGGTTGTTATGATTATTTATTTATTTATTTATCATTGGTGTTCTACCATTCTGGGGGTTTTGCAGTTTGCCAGTAGTTTAGGTAAAGTCTGGGAGTTAATTTCCAAAGTTATCAGATATCTTGATTAATGAAAACAGAAAAGATTGGAATACAAAATGGTCACTATATTGTCATGTATTTGGAATGATTAAAAGAAGTAAAAAGTTCTTATTTAATGTAACATGCCTAGTGAGTGTGAAGAAATCCACACCTTTTTTAAAACAAAGCAGGCAATAAAGGTAACACAACTGATTTGAATTAGGAGCTGTGACTTGCAAGTAACTAGAAGGTCAGGGTTGAGATTTTGGTAACAATAATGGGATTTTTCATTTTACTGCCACATCCAGAATGACTGTGGGGCACACTGAATCCTCTATCTGAGAGACACCTGAGGAGACCGAGGCAATGTGGGCAACTTGCCTCATAATCAGTTTTTCTGGCAGACATGAGACTCTTACTTAAACTTGCCCATTCTTATTATATGAACTGGCATAATTTAGCGTTTTTTAACGTTTAAGTTGACAGGTATGTGCTTCAAAGACATTAACAGTATATCAGTATCATTTAAGATATATCCAAGTCTTTTAGCCATAGCTGTCAGCTACATAGGCCTTACCATGAATCAGCTGTATATTTCTGTCGCAAGTGTGGCTTAGCTTGAGTGTCGTCTGCTGTCTAAGTTGTAAGGCTCTGTGGCTGTGAAGGAACACGTGTCCCCCAGGATTTGTGTGTGTGTGACTCATAGGGATATTCCTGGCTGCCAACAAACTGCTGCTCACAAACTTCTTTACCGCCGTTTACATTATATGAAACACCAAGCATGTTGCTACTTTCCGTTGCTGAAAGACCTCTTCTGCCCTGCTGTCACTCAACATACTTTTTATTTTTTATTCCAGCTCCCATCTTAGTATTACAAATCTTTTTTTCTATTTTATTTACCTTGTTCAGCATCTGGTCTATAGTGGTTATGTGTTTGATGTATTTTGGGATAAGTATGATTTTTTTCTGCCTAATGTTTCTTGTTGATGGTTAATAGTATAAAATCTGTGAATAAATAAGAAATGTAATAGTAACAATAACAACAATAAATCATAGTTTAATAGAAATCAGATGTTATAATCATTTAAGCTAGCTGTGAATAAAATGAAAAGAAATAATAGAAGTGATGATAATGGTGATTATGTTAATGATGGTGATAATGGTGGCAGTGATGGTGATGTTACTAGTAATAAAAAAAGCGTCACATTAATCCATACATACACACACACACACACACCAAAAGAACATTTAAAAATCAATATTTTCTTGACAAGAAATGTCCACAGAAAGTATGCAGAAGCCATTAAAGACTGTATTGAAACTGTAGTTTATATAATACATGCAGAGTTAGAACATGCCTGTTGTATCATAGGTGATAATGATAAGGAGCAACATTTTCTTTTGACAAGAGTAGTTAAAAGAAGTTATTTGCAAGCTATCAAGTAAGTCACTGGACCAGAACTGGAGAGTTATGCATTTTGTGATTGGCATATTTTAGAAAACATGGTTAAAATTAAAGCATTTCTTTTGATGGGACAAATACATCACTGAAGCCCCTAATTAGAATTGAAATGTTCATATTTTGATGTTAAACAAGGAGTTCCAGGCACATCTCATAAAGCCCACTTTTCTGTTCTTTTGTTAATTCCATAATATCATAATGTAAACTTATGGTTCAGTAATACAATTAAATTTGTCTCTTGAACTAAAATGCTGGTCTTGTGCACAGATAATCATGTGATCTGATTTTGATTGAGTCAGGTTTTTCTTTATTATTATTTAAAATGCTGCAGTTTGTTATAGTGATTATTACTTTATCATCATCATTGGCTGTAGTAATAGTAATAGCAGAATTATTGCTATTTTATACTTCAGAATAATTTATTATTGATTTTATATACAATTCATTTATCTTATTATATGGGCTTGCTAGTGCATTGAAAATCTTATTTTAGTTCCAGGAATCAAGATATGCTGTACATGCTAGGTCCTCCAGGTGCATTAAAACCTCAGATTAAATTTACATTTGGTGATATTAGTTTTTACATACTTGTCCTTATCTTAAGTAGAGCACATGATAAAGATCAGGCATGCAGATTGAAGCCCCTTTGTTAGAAACTTTTCTGAAATTGGAAAGATGTTCAGGTTCTCTGTGGTACCATTATAAGCATTGTTCACTGTATTGTTCTCCAAATATGGAGTTCCTCTTTCTCACTCTTATAGATTAAATGAATGCTTATGCCACTTAGTGTCACACCCTTGGATTGATGTGTTGCTTGCCTTGTCTTTGCCCTGTATGTGAGTATGAGCATGCATGTGACACAAGTTAATTATAGGCTGCATTGCTGCAGCCCCTCCCTCAGCTAACTCAGTGACTCACCATACAACCAGTGGAAATAACCACAGCTGGATTTGAAATGCACTGCAAAGAAAAGCTTTAAAAATGTACATAGGAAGGGAAACCAACTCATGTATGTGTTATGTAGATGAAGCTTTTATTGGAAGGTGCAGCGTGACTTCCAAGGAACTGTGACTACTAAAACTGTTTTTTATTTGTTTTCAAGAGACATTTATGCTTTTAAGATCTGTTTCTTAACATGTGTCTAATTCAACAACTGTCTGATCTGTAGATGTTGGCCTTCTGGCTTTTAACACCATATGGGATTTGTGTTGTTACCAACGTTTTGGAGGAACATACTGCTTCCATTTTTTAGGGCTGAAGGTTGAGGCAGTATGTATTTTTGAAATGTTGGTATTTACTTACAATACCACATGGTATTACAAGCCAGCAGACTAACATTGACATCTCCGCTGCTGTGGCAACCTCAGATGGCTCATCTGTAATTAAGAGTTACATGCATGTGTCAAAATTTTATTTTCAAAAATATGTTTGGTAGGTTTAGAAGAGTTAATGAAAACATGTGCACTAAAAGTTTAAGGCACACAGACACATTTCATTAGATGTATATAATGTTTCAAAATTTGGCATCACACTCCTTTGGGTTTTTCTCTTGGCATGTTGTTCTCTTGTAAAGCATGTCACATGATGTGCACCATTGCATATGATTCAATAGTTCTAAAGATACAAAGTTCTGAAAGTTCAAAGTCCAGAGTAGTAACACAGCAGCACATGGATGGATACATTTGTTTTTATGGAGATTGGAAGTTAGGTAGTTTGCATGACCACAAATTTTTGACCAGTCATAGTAAACATGTAGTGTCTTTGAGGTTCCTCTTGTTCCCACTTCCATTCTTTTCTGTGTTTGGCCACCAGCAGTATTTCAGTCCTGACTTTAATAAGTGATGCAATTTCATAATGTATAGAAACTCTTGCCAGTCATGTAAAAGTGTTAAGGTGTAGTGGTAATATGATAGTACTGCCATTTTTTTTTATTAGAGTTGGTGGCTAAGTTGAGTTCTGGTTGTAACTGTCCTTGCTGATGGAGAAGAAGGGCATGGATTTGAAACAGACATGCTTGCAAATTAATACCCAGCATTCAAGGAGAACAAATGGTGTTATTACGACACTAGCTAAACATCATGGAGGTGTTTTTTTGTATTTGTCTGTCTAGCTATCAATTTTCCAAGTCAGCTGAATTGACACCAATCTGTGAAAGCAAATTTCAGATGCACTCAGGATGTCATTGAAATTTATTTATTTTGAAGGCTCTGTATACCCTGATTTATTAAATAGAAACTGAGCTTATGCAACACACTGTGTGTAGGTATGATCTGAAGCTTAGAACCCGAAATGTACAATGTGATTTTTCCATTGACGTTTGGTTTTATCACTGCATATTTTCATGTACTGGTATATCAAATGTACCTCAGACAGTGGACATTGCCCAGTGTAATACAGGTATAAATAATTATCCATTGTTAGAAGCCTTTACAGAACACTAAATTTTTGTTGGTTATTGGCTGTACTCCAGAATTCCCAAATACAGACATTGTGATTTTACACCAAGAATCTTCTCTTGCCAAGTTTTGTTTAAATCCGTTACTTTGTCTTGGAGGTGTAGGTCAGAATATTAAGTTTACATTTTTATAAACATTTTTTAAACCTGTTAATTACATTTTAAACATTTAAGAGTGGATAAGGTGGATGTATGAAAATGTGGTATGGAAACTAATTGGAAAACGATCATGTAGTAGATTGATTGGAGGGTGAAATTTAAAGCCTGTTGTAAGTTTGTTGTATTGATAGAGTTTTTATTTGAGCTCAATTAGTTTTGTTAGTTTAATTACCAAGAAAGATGGGCTGTATGTGTTGGGATAATATAGATTTTTTTTTTTGTAAAGCAGATGCTTAGAAGACTGTGATACTGATGGGAGGATACTATTAACATGGATTGTAGGGAAATAGGTTGTGATGATGTGAACTGGATGAAAATCTCTCAGTATAGTGGTATTATAGAATCATAGGGCTTCCTTGCCAAAGTAAGTTCTCTTGCTGTAAAAATGATGTGTCTTGTGTTTGAGTGGTTAGCACTGCTTCGTGTTCAGAGGTTCCAGCTTCAAATCTTGTCCCAATGACTGATTACCCTGACTGAGGATTTTTGCGGTGTAAGTCATAAATATAATCTGAAATATAAAATCTAGTTACTGTTTATTGATGCCTATAATTAACATTTCTGTTTAATGTTCATTGTTAGAGGATATGTATAATGGAAAAATTGTGTTAGTTGAAGTGTTTAACAGTGTGAGGCATCTTCTCATGATGTCTGTATTGTTTGTTTGAAATTGGCCCACTGACAAAGACTGAGGTGGAAGTTGCTGTTAAATGTTGCACCGTTTGTAAGATTTACAGTTGAAGTTGTGTTTTAACTGAAGCAAGACATTTAAATGTAGTTGCAGATGTGCCAGAAAAAAAACATATGTTACATTGCCAGCTGAAATAAGGTTATATTCAAGATCTGAGGTTCTCACGGTGGTCAAGTTGGCGACATCTTTGCCACTCTGAGAACCTCAGGTATCAACTTTACCTTCTACAGCATCCATTGGGAGAATAATTTATTTTTTTGTTTTTAGAGTTTAGCTAATGGCATAGAAATATACTGTTTCTTGGTAGTCACATGAATGTTATTAGTTAATGGATTGGGTGAAAAGCAGAATGACACATGTATTTGGAATATACCAAGGGCCAAATATCGACTGAAGAACTGACTGTCTTGCATGTGTTGTTGTTTGTGGTTATTCTAAGTTATTGCAGATGAATGTGAGGACCTCAGAATACATGGTGACCGTCTTCTGCAAAATTCATTGTTTAGAATCATCCTGAGATCTGATCTTACTGTGTGATAGGATAATTTATGTATAATGAATGGGAAAGGATATGGAAGGCAGCAGTCTTGACATAATTTTGAATACTGTCTTGGCATTTGCTCAGAGAGACCATGAAAGCCTTGAAAAACTGTAGTCAGGATTGCTAATCTCTGGCCCAGGATTTGTACCTGGGACCTACCAAATATGAAGCAGGAGTGCTAACCATTAAGCTGTGTCACTAGTTCGTAGCTGGTCAAGAAATTCCCTGCTATTAGTACTGTCTGTGTGGCCTTAGGATCTGGTTCCTGTGGTGATGAAAGCTCAACTTACATAAAACCTTGTCGTATGTGGATTATGCGGGGGGTTTCCATTGTCAGAATAGTGATCCTGGAAATCCTGAGAAATGCTACGAAGAATAATCAGAAGAATGTTGTTTTATCCCTTCTCTTTGAGCTGGAAGGTGCACAAATATTTGAGCCTGAGGGTCTGAGTTCCTCTTGGTGGCTAAATTGTGAAAAGAACTGAAAATGGTTGGGAACTGCAGATTTAACCTGTAGGTTTAAAGAATATTATACAGTCACATGTTTTCTGTTGCTCTTCTTCCATAAAATCTTTCATTTGTGTATGTTGTGTGTCATGAGATCAGTTTTAAATCTTCACTTTGAATTATCTTAATATGGAATTTCAGGAACTAATGCAGTTACCAGCTAAAGTCGCACATTTGTGTGTGGATGTTTTCTGTATTCCTATAAAGAGCATGAATCCTAGTTGAGCTCTGGAAGGGAATGGAAGGAGGCAATTCATGGTCTGAGAGTTTGCAGAAAGAGAACTTCCTTGCTTTGCTTTGCCTTGCCTTGTTGTATAGAGCCATTTTTAGCATCTGCTGTTGTTATGAGTCACCATCCTTGATATAGCAGCTTGGGGGTTTGTGTTGGCTGTTCTCATGCCAGTTCACTGCCTTCCTTCTGTGTGCTGCATGTGTGCTGTATCTTGCCCTCACTGTTGTCTTGTAGTGGTGGTGGTGGTGGTAATACTGGTGCTTTGACCTTTGACTTTACACATCATTATGTGTGATAGTTGCAATGTTGTGCAGTGTAGTTGGCTCCTTGTCAGTAGCACATGTAAGTTTTATTGTTTGATGAAACACTTTATTTCCATTGTATTAAAAAGATTTGTTTTGAATTGTAATGTTTGTTGTTAGGTGTCGATCAGTTACAGTTAACTGACTATGAAATTTAGACAAACTGTGCTTATGAATTCTTTGATCATTCTGAATGAGATTCCATTTGGAAGGATTCAAGAGAATCTTACAATGTTATCACCAGTTTCCCTAGTCAATTAAATTATTTAATTTCACCATACCCTGAACTATTGTGTGAGATAATTTAAATGCCTTCTTTTTCTCTATGTTATAGCATGTAAACCATGACAGTGGACATGTAATATTACTATTTTACTGTGTTAGACATAAGAATATTAATGTACAAACTTTGGATGGGAAATACTTTGTAAGGTTATGTTTCAAATGTTAAATAATTTGCATGCTTTATTTAAATTTATGAAATATATTATTTTTTTGATATAGAGAAAGTATTTTTATCATGAAGCAGTTTTTCCTTAGCTTTTAATGGGCGACTTCCATATCCAAGAAAATTATGTTTCAGATGCCTTCTTCCTGTTTTTTTGTCTATTTATTTTCAACCAATGTTGTATAAGTATTTGTATTTATGACCTTGGTGCTAGAAGGAGGTGAGTGGTCATTGTCATGCACTGGCCACTTTGCCCTCAAGGAAGGAACTCCTGTACTTAGTGGATAGTAGACTGGGTGGGTCCCAGACCTCGTTTGGTCTTGTGAAAAAGAGAATAGTCCTGCATTGCCAGGAATCAGAACTCAGTTATCTAGCATGTGGCCCAGTCACTATACTTTAGAGACAGGAAGACCATGAAAACCTCTTTTCGGATAATCAATCCCTCTCAGGTGCAAGTTAAGACTTATGATGTACCACCATTGTGATTGGTAAGAAGAAATGAATTCCATTGTTTCAGCAACCAGCGGTTTTGAGTAAGGAATCATAGTGAGCTCTGGATATATTTGATTTTCCAACACCTGACTCAGTGAATGTTCCACACCCATGATAGGGTGACAGACACCATAGGTCATTGTCCCTTCACAAGTAACAAAGGAGCAAATCAAGTGTTTGTTCTTGCTGCTACCAGATACTGTAACATTTTATTTTTTAATTTTTTATTAATTTTATTATTTTATTAATTGGATTGTACACATGACTGAAAATTAACATAAATATATTTATATTGCCACACCATTTTGGAAACTCTTTCAGTACGGATGACTTTAGATTTGAACACAAGAATGTGTTATGACTAAAATTACAAGGGCATTTGCAAAGAATGACTGCTAATTTGTATACACACAACAGAAAATGTGTGTACGAAATAGCAGTCATGTCTATTAGTTTCGAAAACTTAAAGAGAAGCACCTGAAGATGACCAATTAAGGTTGAAACTTGTAGTGGAATCTTGATAAACATTGAAACAAAACTCAAGAATTGCTGTGTAGACAGTCAACCTAACATTTAACACACAACAAGACGCATCCCTTAAAACTGTTTATGACTTTACCATTGAGTTTGAAATGTCTGATTAATAGTTATTTAAAAATTCTGTTCAGAGATTAAGTCTTATATGAGAACTTTATTGACCTTTATACTTCTGTATTGGTCTGATCCTGAAATTTGCAAACTTCATAGAATGATTATATTACGGATGAGATGGGTAGGAAACATTGCACGTGTAGGGGAAATGATATTATTCAATGAACATAATGGGAAGTGTCTACTTGATAGATCATAGAATAAGTGTAATTAACATGGATTTTACTGAAATAGGATGAGAAGGTGTGGACTGGATTCAACTGACATTTATAAACATGCTCTTGTTAGTTGTTTAGACATACATTTAGGAGCTGCAAAATGTAGAAGAGTGTTACATTTCTTTGGAACTCGATTCTTCAAATTTTTTTATTTTTGTAAACAGTTTATTACTGCCTTCTATTAGTGTACTGAATTTCAGACTTATGTTTCATCTGGAAATACTGTAAAAAGTATGATGGCTGGATATTAAGTTTCCTTTTATTTGTTATTACATTTAATTTCTGCATAAATATGTAGTGGCAACTACTTTTTTCCTGAAATTTTGATGATTCTCCTAAGTTAGTGTATGTACACCTTACAAATACTAAATATAGTTTGGTCATTTGGTTTTTGTTGTATTATGTTGCATAATATTGCAACTCTCTCCTTTTGAGGTTTCTCACATCACACATACTTGTTTTGTGTAAGATTTTTAAAAAGAAGTCCTTAAGAGTCTATGTTTGTGTTGTCTGTGTAGGCAGCAGCACTCACCACGAAGAACTGGACAATGTTTATCTCATGCTGGACCCACAGCTTCATCCCATCACCCCCAACACCTCATGCCAGCAGTCTGTGCAGATCTTTGAGCAGCACAAGCAGGTAAATAATTCCTGATCTGCTGCAAGCCTGATATAACCCAGGTGTCTGGGAATATGACTGACTTCCAGTGTTGTAAATTTACTAGTTCAGCTTGGGGGCTGGCAGATAGGCTTTCTTACAAGAATAAACAAAGAACTTTGAAAAATCTGGTTAGTAGATGGTAAAAGGTTATCTAGGCACTACAATCCTGAAATGTTTTGCTTTTATCACTTGTCATATAATGCCAAATTATAAATTATAGACACGTGTAAATCAGATATTCAGACTGTTTTAAGTGCATTTTACTTCATGTGTCTAATTTTGTAAAGTATACAAATTGTTGTTAAAATGTTCATAATTTAATGGAATCAGATAAATCTGCTTTGAAATTTTAGTTGTGTGTGTGCACGTGTCCTTGCATTTCTGTAGTGTCTGGAGTGTGAATTATATATATATATATTTTCTTAGCTGGCACAGGAGTACTTGAAGGTACAGACGGAAATTGCATACTTATCTCGCCACAAAGCCCAGCTGGCAGAGAGACTTAGCGAAGCTGAAGGCTTGAGTCAGCTGGACCAGCAGGATTCTGAGCGTCACCAAGAGGAACTAAGAAAGCTTGAAAATGAAAAGGTGTGTAAAATTACTGTTAAGTTAGTGGGAAATATGATATTTTATTTCATAATTTATATGTCTGCATTTTACAGTGTAAAAATAAGAACCAGTATTTCATGTAATCTATTCTTATGTATTAAAGCTGCGATCAGTGAAAAATTTCTTCACCCAAGACTTGAAAGGATAGCACCAAGTATAAAATTCAAGGTGGAAGAATGAAGTATAAGGACCTTTGCCCTTTGTAAATGACACCAGTGGTGTCACAGTTGCATGATCAGGGTGTCTCTGTTGTGGTTTATTGCTTGGCTGGGGATTTCCCATGGTAACCATGGTAACAAAAATTTTTGGAGAACATATTTTGCTTTTATTTGTTTCATGATTTTTGATGTAAGAGATTGAGCCAGCTTTTTTATCACTGACTTTTGTAAACGAAGTTAGTGAAATATGGTAAGGGGATAGTGAGAGGTTCCTTCGTAATTTTGAATTGGTGTTGATGTTTTGTTGACATGTGTATTCACACTGAAAGATCCTCCACATGCTTTCTACTTTCTTGGTATAAGAATACAAAATCGAATGAAAAGGGAATGATATTGTACAAATTATGTTACCTGTGTTTGAGAGAGTAAGGTTTTAAAATTGCTCTTTCTTTTTTTAGGCGAATTTGTTGGCATTACACCAAAATCTGAAAAGGCAGCTCGATATCATAAAACGACAACGTGGAACCAGTGTGGGTGATGATGGCTGGGTAGTTGTGCAAAACCAAAACCATTCCCATGTACCCTAACCTCAACTGAACCCACTTCATCCCATCATCAGCAGCAAGTACTCTGGGAGGTATCCTTGGTACGTTTTATCCAGAGAAGCTAAGCATGACTGGTCAAAACAAAGTTTAACAACAAGAAATACGTTCAGTCTGAAATGCTTAGAATGATATTTTCTGATATAAAGAAACTATAAGGATGCTATTTGTGATATTAATTCAGGGTACCAAGAGGGCCTTTGGTGTGAATGAACAGAATGAAAGGTTGATGAGTTGAACAGTACTGGTTTGCAGTGTTGGCAACTAAATGTGCATACTTCAAGTAGCTGGCTGGTGTATGTGTGCAGTGTGTCTGGATGATGAGAGGGCCCGTGCTGAGAAGGTGTTAGCATTCTTGATGAAGCAGAGTACTACCTTGCTACATTAACTTTTAATTTGGTGACCAAAGTAAGGGTAACTGCCACTTGGTCTGTCTGCTCTGATTGGCTACAAGGAGGAGAAGGGAAATGCACATCAGTGACAGTATACTATCTTTGGGATTCCCTGTAATTACCTTACTTTAGTTCATATACTTTTTTTTTTGCCACATTGAAAGTTGATGTATTTGGGCAGTCTCTGTTTATTGAAGCATAAAATGAAAAGTTGACATCACAATTTTACATTCTCTAGTCATCTCTAGTGACTTTATGTACCACAGTGTACGTGACGTTACCATCAGTGTATGGACTTTCTTCATATCTTCTGAGTTCTGCAAGATAATAGGACATACAAAACCTTGAAGACTCAAGAAAGAAAAGGTTTAGTGGTTGTGCTCATGGAGTTTATATAGTTGATATCCGAATAGAGTATTAAGGAGAATTTCAGTTCCATCTGGAAGAATAGTATATTCATGAGTGAGTTTATGAAATTAAATCAGCTGTTGATAATCTGCAGAAGTGGTGGATATGAAAACAAGGATTAGGAAGACATTATGCACAGTGATGTAAGGTTTTAAAATTCACAACATATTTGGTATTCATTACAAAGTAATGAGGTATATGGCCTGTAGAATCTAAAATATGAAGAAAATGGTGTCATTATGCATTAGATCCCTACTTTCTCTGTGAAAATGTCCCGATGTTGATTTTTCAAGTATTTAAGGAAAAGCCCTTCTCTGATGTGTTGTTTAGTTCGGTATTAGATTTAAAGCAATCTGAATGGAGCTTTTTCTTTATCTCAGGCCAGAGCATGAAATGACATGAAGCCAGATTTGGCAAGTGAGTGCTGGCACTACAACATTATGCTGTGTTATGTTCTCTTACTCAACATATTTTAATTTGCAGCATTTTACTTGTACTCCAGTTTTATGTAATTTGCCAGCTTTTGGTCTGTGATATGAGGGTCCCCAATAATCTTCGCTTTGATTTTGATTATTTATGGTGGTGTTTCAATTGGACATCTTCCAAACTGTGTCTGTATTCTATACTGTCATCACATATAAAGTCATATAGTGGAAATCAAAAGCACTTGTGTGTTAACACTTTTAAACTCTGCAGATATTTTGACAATATTCTTATAGTTGGTTAGTAAATTTATGTGCAAAATTTGATAACCATTATTCAATTTCATTTCATGTCATGTGCTTCCTCACAGTTTAATCAGAAGAAATGAAACTGATACAAACCAAATTGACTTTAACATGTTGAGACGTGGATTGAAGTCTAGTCTCATTAGTTTCCAACCAGTCCTCACAAATATAAGTCTGAATTTCACAAAGAAAAATTATGAATATTGATGGAACACAGTTTAAGTTTCCAGAAATTACTTGTTACTGAATTTAAAAATTCTTCACCTGAAAAAGTGACTGAATAGTTGCTAGTTGACTGTAATAAAAACAAAACTGAAAAATATGACACCTGAAGCAAACTAGACTGCTGTGATGGTTTAACACACTGGGTGTTGTAAATTTAATTTCAGCAGTTTTTAAATAGAATTGATGTTCTTTGTGGAAACTTCCAATTGGAATATCATAATTATCGTAATTAAGTTGTTGGTCACTGGGTGTGCACAGGTAACTGTCTCTGAGGATGTGGAAGAATCAAGTTATGTTAATAGCAAAAACTATACTAGTGTAAGAATAATGAAAGTATTAACTCTAAGTAGTACATGCTATATTTAAAAGTTTTATTAATGTAAGACAAGCAGTGAAATAAGAATATTTTCTATGAACCTTCTCTCAAGTAGCATGCTATCCAAATAATGCATAAAACTAGAATCCATCTGCCTCTTATCTGTATAAATATCTTAAAAAAATTAAGGTAAAACTTTTAGTGCAGAAGTTGGAAATTTTAATTCCTTGAGTAACCTTTGAAATTATGTTCTGCCTTCAAATATGTTTGAACCCATATTCTGTTAAGTGATTGATAATTGTGCTTGGCATGTATTAATGCAAGTTTGATATATTTGGTGCCCATGTAGTGCATTTTAGGCATGGATAGTTGAATGTAGTAGCTTAAGGGTTAAGTGTTACCATGCATAAGAAGAGGCTAGCAGACTCTGTATCTGACCTATCTGTGTTCAAAATTTCACTTCTAGTACCTGAAAGTTGTTAGACATAAACTTCAGAGGTATGCCTGTGCATTCATTGTATTTCTCAACACATGATTTGTGAAAATTTGTGAGCGTACTTCTAATGTCTCGGCAACAAATTTCATATGCCTGGCTAAAGTGGTTTGTATGACAGATGGAGGAGTAAGTATAGATTTTCCCAAGTTCATTTTGCTCCTCTCAGCTAAGAAATTTATGCTTTTGCCACATTGGTATTATTAATAGTAAGGTATTAAAAATAATTACTCTGTGGTGGCCTACACCTTTCACAGATGTTTCCGTTAGGAACTATACAATAACAAATTATTGAGTTTCGTATTTGATTAAGACTGGCAAAACATTGACTGCAGTGCAGTTAAAATGCTTTTTAGTGTAGTGGTAAATTTAACTTTAGATATGTGAAAATGTCTTAAAGAATGATGAAAATTATTTTTTCATTCAAAAGTAATTGAATAGTGGATGGCTGTACATGTACCTGTGTATTAACATTAATGAAATAGAATTGAGAAGTACAATGAGTTGGAAGGCAAACTTGTAATCTGCATTGATTCTACGATATAGAATAAGTCAAAGTACAGTACCAAGAATTTTAAGAGTTAAAATGTGTACTCCAGTTCAGAGCACACATATTTCCCACATGCAGTATGTGATAGGTATTTTCTTCAACAACAAATAAAGAAATGAATATCGGTAGCTGGTTCCACTATCTTGTAGATTAAAGATCTCATTTCACGCAGCATGACTTAAGCAGTTTAAAGAGAATAACTGAATGAATAAACTTTTGAAATGTTTTTCACTGTTTCTTCTGTACCTTTATATACAAATGTGACATTTTACAAAAACTTAAATAGTTCTGGTGTAAAGTGACATTATGATTTATGATTTCTCAATTTAAACAGTACATTTATATACTTAGCTGAAAAACCTAGAGATGGCTGAAATTTTACCAGTGAAGCTTTTATAGTAGGTCGATAGAAATTTAACTGACAATGAAGGAAATTCATATTGAGGAACAGTAAATGGTTATTCTGCTGTTTCAAACAAGAAATGCATAAACTTATTAATTTATGAAAATGGCCTCAATTATGTGTTTAAAACATTTACTGATGATCAATTTATTAAGATGACAACTTAGCCTCTTTGTACATGCGTTTTAGTGGGATTACAAAAGATTTAATTTATTTTAATGGAATCTTGCCTTAATATTTTTTTAAACAGGTTTTATACTGAGTGAAATTTGAGGTTCTGATGGTGGTGAGTATGAAGATGACTGCCAAGTTTACCAATGTTTCAGAGGTGTTTGCATGTCAACAACCTAGAAGACTGCCACCTTCAGGTTTTATTCTACTTTAAAATTGCTTGAATAAAAATTAATTGTGTTAAACATTTTCTTTCTCCCACTAGTCTGTACTCTATATAGTATGCATAACTTTGTGCCTACTTACTTTTTGTGTATTGTGTTACATCACATTATCCACATGTGGCTGAACTTTTTATTTCAGTGACTGGTACAAGACCGCTGGCTACCCACAGATCATGACAGTCAAGTTTTCAGAACTTGATAATTTCTGTACCTCTGAAAAGTAGGTTCACAGAGGGCATAGTTATTTTGGATGAAACACTTACTTTGTTGATGACAACATTTACAGATGTAAAAGGAATTTTTTTATGATACCAGACTGATTGGTGAAGAGTAATACTCTTGACTTATATACTGGGTGTACGAATTCAGACATTGGCTAGGCTTCTGACTCCTAACTGAGTAATTTTGTGATGTTCCTAAATATCTCCAGGTTAATGTTTGGTCATGACCATCACCTTCCAAATTCATATTGAATCTCCATCAGTGATCTTCTGTCTTATTCAGAACTATATAAAGTATGTAATTGAAGTAGCAGTTTTATTTATCTAAAAGTAATCCCCCCCCCCAAAATCCAAAACACTGAATCTGCGGTTGGCAACAATTCTTGGACACTTACACAACAATTCCATATATTCTTGTCCAAAAGTATTAGTAGTTTAATATCAGTTTGAATTGCGAATAAATAGTTGATTTTTACACAAGTGTAAACATATTTTAATGCAGCCAGTCTTTTGACCTTACCAACTTCTGCATCCCAGGCAGAGATGGAGGAATCCCTTTATGCAACTGAAGTGCCCATAAGATGGAACCATGCATCTTCTTATTCCTTTTTTTTTTTTTAAATTAGATTGTCTAGTTGTTGGGTGGCCGGTAATGCTAACATGGTGTTTACATAATGTAAAGAGAAGTGTTATAACATGAGTACTAGTACTTACCCATATCTACAGTTATTTATTATTTGTGATGAAAAGTTTTGGAATAACAAGTAGTAACTATTGAAATTAAAGTGACTAAATGACAAAATAGAAAGTGTATAACAAGGCTATTGTTGAGGAAAATGTGCTTCCTGAGAAGAAATGTTATTTTGGTAACTAATAAGCATGTCAGCCATGATTTATTTTATTACAAGACGTATATATATGTAAGTACATTTTAAGACCAGTTGTGAAGTATATAGCACATGAAATATTTGAAACTTTTTGTAATCTTCCTCACATGTTAAGTATGCCCCCTGCATTTGGAGTAATGTCAAAATGAAACAAATGGGGCTTTTTATTAATGATAATAAATTTCCATTCAAGTAGAAACAAATATTTCTTTGTGTATGCATAATCTTAAGCTTGTTGATTCATTTTTAGATATCTTTTTCACAGGGCCCTCTGTTACAGGATTCGTGATCCTGAATTATTTAGTTATCTTTTGATGGCACATGGATGTACACAATACCTTCCTATTGATCTTCAGTATCCATAACTAAAGTACTATATTCCTGGTGATCTTCATTGTCTATAACCAAAGTACTATCTTTCTGAAGAGTGGCTTTCAAACCACATATTCTGGATACATCCATAAACTCCCTTATCTGATAATGAACATATTCATATCCAGCTTGAAAATCAGTTGATTGTTACAAGTCTATTGTGTTCCTCATTTTCAAGACATGTAAGTGCATAATGTTCTGTTTTGAGAACAACATTTTTCATGAAAATTTTGGGTCAAAATCTTTTAGAAAATACCACTCTGAACATTGTTTCAGCGTTATGTAGATCTGTAGAGGGGGGGGGGGGGGGAAGGTGGTCAAAGTCAAGTTACTGCATAAGAAAAATACATCATCAGCTGTTTACTAAAAGAGTGTGAATATTTAATTTTGTCATGTGGTAATGTGTGTAGTGTGTCTATCTTCTGTGCTGCAGTATTAACCTGTACTGGTAAGTTAATGGTTGTTTACAATTGTTATGAATGCCTTGTGAGTGGTTTTATTGCATTTCTCAGTACATTTCAAATATATCTTGTCTTGTGTATATTTCGTGGAACATGAAGTTGGTTCTACATGTGAGTGGATAGATGTATTGATTACAGATTGGGAGAGGGGCAGGTAAGCTGACAAATAGCCCATGTATCCATGAAAAGAATGTATTTGAGATACCAAAATGCACATTGTTTTTAAAGCTTAAAATATGGCAGTAGTTGAAAAGAATGCACACATTTTAGGTGACTGCTTTCACAGATTTGTATGTATTAACCTTTTAAATCTTGGTGGTAACAGTATGTACCACATGCTTTAATCATTGAGTCTGCATTTTCCCTTCAAGGTATGTTTATGAGTTTCTTGTGATTCTCAGAATGAACAGCAATTGTTTTCCCTAGACAGAATTAACCAGTTGATCTTTGTAATGGAGACATGTTTTCTTAGAAGCAGGTACTGAATTTTTAAATATTGTTGATATGAGCTTTAGTTTCTGAAGGTTAAATATGCAAAATCTTGTCCTTTGGTTTTCACTTACATCAACTCACCGACTCACATTTGTGAGTCAAGTAATTTTATTCAGCATCCTCCTCTTAAAATTTGTGTCCGTGCTTTCTTAATAACATCACTTGTGTGGTAACTGCATTCTTTCATTGGTATGAAATGACTACAGTTATGCCTGGGTCATGTTATGGATGATTTTGCATTGAAACAACACACTGGACTTTTCAATGCTGCACTTTATTTAATATTCTAACAATGCAACTACAAGTAGAACATCCACATAAATTACAATGTACATGTAAGCAAATATATATCACAGGACAATTTCATATTTTTGGAGTTGCAGTATTCAGGAAACAAAGAGTATGTTTCTTTCTCTTGCTAGTGAATGCATTCCTTAGAAACATCTTAATATATAAAGTATATTTTGTCTTGGTCAGTGTTCATAAACCAGTTAAACTAATTTTATTTTTATGTGGTTTTTTTGTTCCTAATGTTTGACATGGGACATGGACCTTAAAGTTGTGATCACCATAATTTTCTTTGAATAAAAGATGAAGGTATAGTAACAATCTTGATAGATTCTGAAGTACATTTTGAATGTGAGTAAATGGTGTGAGAATCTTTACCAACATTTACCACTTGTATGACTGTGAAGGAAACGTTCAAGTTTGAGATTAAAGTAAGTTCAGTATTTTACTGGAATTACTATTTTTGAAATATCTATGCATAATTTCAGGAGTACTTTATGGTTTGATGTCGCATTTCAGGAAACTGTTTAACAATGAATGGTTGTAAGACCTAGGAAAGAGTAGTTTCTTGAGAATTTGACCCATTAGAATTTATAAGGAGCATTTCTTTTTTATATTTGAATTCTAATCAGTGATGATTTTACCCAGTGTTAATGTTAACTCTTTGCTTATTAATGTGTTTCTCTAAGAAAAGGCTCTCAGCAATAAGGTGTTTCTACTAGAAATGTAAGTATATGTCAGAAGATTTGTGCATACTTATTGAAACATTTATGAACTTGCTTTGTATGTACTTACTCTTCAACCCAGTAGGTGAAATTTCAGGTTCTCACAATGTTGATTATGTAGATGACTAATTTATGGGATATTTCACTGTGTAGTCTGGTAAGAATTGACCAGCATTTAATAGGTACTTACAGCCTCTATCAACAGCTCAGTGTGGTGATAATAGAGGCAGTAAGCTCCTCTGATATGTTGATCAGTTTCTATGGGACTACACAGAGCAACATTCCGGAAGACGGTCGTCTTATCCAACCCACCTTCATATACACACAAATATATGTTCAAAATATCAAAAGAGTCTTTTTCTTTTTGTTCTGTAGGTGATCTTATCCACTGCAAGAATTCTAAATTCAGTCTTAAGATTAAAATTGTGGATTTATAACAAGAATATAACCCATAATTTTTTCTGTAAGTTTTATAGGCCTATGATGTTTCAGATATAGCTTCTTATGTAATGTATTGGTTTTATGTAAGACTTGTGGTGAACACCTCAGATCAAACTATCACATCAGGAGTACTTCTAGTTACTTGTAAATATTGAAGAGTTGTCCTGTTAAACAATGATTTGAGACGTTGCTATAGTTCTACATACTATATTATCAGTTTGTTAATTTACACTATAGAAGCACCTATGTAATTATATTGTGTTAATGAATGCATGTGGACATGCATGGATGAAGAGGTCTGGAATGTTGTGCCCTTTACTTGGACTTAGTTGATAGTAGCATGAATGCTGCAGTGACACCTCCACGAATCACAGTAGGTAGTATTCTGTTTCTGTCCCTGCAATGAGTCATGATGGAAAGTGATCAAACTGAACTCGATGACTGGACAGTTTCTAGCAGAAGTATGGAAAGGTGCAGTGCACATATTTTCTAACTTTTAAATTTTGAATATCTCATTAAATCTGATGTTATTTTATTGCACATGAACTTTGACGTTGTAGAAACAATTTTTTTGTTGAAAAACAAATTACACTTGAGGTAGTCAGAAATTATTTTCCCTCATGTTTAATTAAATATTTGCTATATTGAAATATTAAAATTTATGTAACAGATCCTATTGATATCCTTATTATATGTTATGTACCAGTTTTGCTTAAAGATGAATTGCTTTTGATAAAATCTATAAAGTTTGATTTGAGGTTCATGTAAACTACAGGTTACATTAGATTGACCTGGATCAAAATTTAATTTGCATTGAAATTTTAGTGACAGTCAGTACATTTGGATATGAAACGTGTAGACAAATATGTGATCACTTTGTATAAAAGAATGCATATTAATTGTCTTCTCACACTCTAATTTTTTAATTGAAACACTTGTCAAAGTTACCAACATTGATTCTGGCTTTATGATTGTTCATGATGTGGTAAAACTAATAAACCTAGATCTGTTATGTAAGCCAGCTTTTGTTCATGTTTATTATGAAAGTTTCAATTTTGGCCAAGAACGTGTTCAGTTTCAGTATTTGTTCTTTTTTTCAGGCTAAGAAAATTTTGTTCTGCACCACAACCAAGCAGTGATCGACAGTGCTGAATGTTAATATTTACCTCATGACAGGAGGAGTTGCCTTGGTGGAATGAAAGAAGGCCAGGTCATCAGGTACATGAGCATAATTGGAGGTTGGCTGGAAGTTGAGAGCATAACTGAATTAGTCATCACTGATATGTAATTCACATTTCAAAACATTCATGTGTAAAATATATAAAGTTCTGGATATATTGGTATTTATAACTATCCAGAGTCTGTTTTGAACCACATCAGTGCTACAAATGAGATTTGTTGCTCAGATATGTCAGCTAGTTTTGCTTTGAACTTCTTTCTTTCTCTGTAATACCAGTTAAATTTTTTTTTTACTTATTTACAGTTTTCATTAATGACATTTTTAAGCAACCATGGAAACATGAGCCTCCTTACACATAATTACCATGGTGGCAAGATTGTATATACACATATTTAGATAGGACCTTCTGCATGGTGCAGCACAGCCAGTTTTGGTCGTTTCACAGAGCATAGAAGGACCCACCGGAAGGTCCTATGTAAATATGTATAGTGGATACTCCTGTAACCAACCTGTAAGGAAATGAAGTCATTTGTGCAAGTTAAACGTATCATGACTTGTGCTTGTAATTTACCAATAACTTTAAATGAAAATTATTTATTTAATTTGTTAACTTTTTTAATGAATTATGTGCAGTGATGGGGAGAATTCTGGTACAGTGCAGTAAGAAGTGAATAGAAGCAATAATTTGTCCTGAAGGGAGTGGATGACGCCAAATCCTTGGCCAGTTACGACACACATAAACTGGGTGAGTACAATATTGAGCTATTATATGCAGTAAATTAATTATGTTATATACAAATGTGGTCAGTGTCTCCAGTGAACATTCCTTGACCCTCTTAAAATACACAACTTATTCTGGCAAAATTCAGGGTTAGAGGTTAAGACTTCAGCTGAGGTCCAGAGTTGGTCAGCTAACTGGTCTTATCATAACAACTTGGACAGTTATGGAGTGTTGAATGATGGTTATACTTGAGATCTGTAGTACTCTGACAGAACCTACTCCATTACTAATTCTGGTGCCACAAATGTCATATAAATAAGAAGCTATGATTTCTTTGCTGCTATGTCTAGAATGGCTCTAAGATCCGCTCAGCCTCCTATCATAAGTTTACCAAGGGTCCTTTCCCTGTGCCTATGGGAAATGTTTCTGGAGAGGAAAGCTGCTCACTAATAGTTAGTGTCAAGGTGTAAGAGTGCGTGGAAATTTACATCTATACTTCTGCACATTTAGTATGTTGAGCTTAGACAAGAACAGTTTTATCTCTATTTTACTGGTAAACCATTATCATTTATTAGAAATTTGTAAAATGTACCTTGTCAGCAAAGAAATTGTTGAAATGGTCCATCTCGGAGGAGAATGCTGATATAACATCGAAGCCTGCAAGGGATTTCAGAGTTTCTCCCTTCCATATTGCTATTGAGGGCCACATCATAGTCAAAGTAGTCAGTCCACATTTTGTGTATTCAATGGCCTTATCAGACCAGCTGGAAAATTGAGTGGGACTGAGAGTAGACGTCTGCACACTTCCAAATAGCAAACCAATATCTGTGGATGATTCAGTCTTCAGTGTTGTGTTATCCGTGGCCTTAAATTGTTTCTCAGAAAGTCTCAAACCCTGATCCAGAGTTTGATTATTTGAGATGTATCCATCAGGCAATCCAGTGTTTCTCACATTTGACATCCTCATGATACCATGATCATTTAGAATCTTTGAAGTGATATGGATGGTAGAGATAGGTTTTAGCTGAGAGACATGGCGGTCAGAGATGGGCCTGGTCAATCTGTTAAATGCAGTACTCATTAATCTTCTGTTTGCTAGTCTGTCAGGTGAAGATTTTATGTATAAAGATTGCCTTTCATGTGCAATCCTTACAGAATTTCTCAGCTGGTTTACTGTTGTCCTCCTAGAATTCCTTACAATTGATGCACCTTCTGTTGGCTTTCTTTGAGCATTTTTTAGAGAAGTCAGACTCTCAAAACGTCTGAAATCCCTTTTAGTAGCCAGTTTTTCAGCATAAATTCTGGAATCCATCATGGTTGCCAAACGCCCATCTGATTGTCTAACATTCCTTTCAGTGGATCTTCTGAAATCTCTGACAGATACAAGTTGGTCAATCAAGTGCCTATTAGATGCCAGTCGTTCAGCAGAAATCTTGGACATTATGACTGATGCCAAATGCTTGACCCAGCATCTAGAAATTCTTTCTAACGTTTGTTCTGCAGATATCTTGGACTTCCTAACTGATGTCAAATGTTCAACTGAAGAAATAGAATCTCCCTTATGAGCAGTCTTTCTGTTAGCTCTTACAGGTGCAAAGCGTTCAAATGAGTGCCTGGATTCTGTATAAGATATCAAACGTTCAGCAGATGTCCTGAAGTTTCTGATTGATGCGGAAAGTCTAACTGAATATCTAAAATCCCTCTCAGATATAATCCTAATTGAATCTCTTCTGGACGTTAATCGCTCAACTGAGTGCCTTGAGTTTGTGTCAGATGCCAATCGTTCAGAAATCCTGGAATTCCTGGTGTGTGTTAACCGTTCAACTGAACGTTTTGAATTCCTTTCAGAAATTAGTTGTCCAGCAGAAGTTACAAAATGGTCAGCATATCTAGGAGATCTCTGATTTGACAGTTGTTCATTAAAGATCCTCCTAGAAACTTTGACAGATACCAAGTGCTCAACTGAGATCCTAGATTTCCTTGCATTTTCCAGTAGTGCAGGAGAAATCCTATAACGTGTGACAAATGTGGAACCTTCTAACATTTTCCTGGACCCACTGAAAGTTGGTGTTTTTCTGGAGTCCCTTACATTTATTAAGATTCCTGCTGATATTCTTCTAGAAGCTGCTGTGGGTGTTTCACGTTCAGCAATTATTCTAGAATCTCTGTTGGGTTTAACTCGTTCAGAAAACCTTATAGAAACAATCTGGGGCACAAAACGTTGTGATTGTTTAGTGGACCTCTGAGTTGCCAGTCGTTCTGTTGAGATTTCTCTAGAATCTTTGACAGATGTCAAATGTTCAAAAGATTCCCTAAAATATCTCTGAGCTTCCAGGTTTCCAGTAGAAGTTTTCCTTGGGTCCCTGAGGTTTGTCAAACGTTCAGCCGATCTGGAGTTTCTCTGAATTGTTAGACGTTCCACTGAAGTCCTAGAATGTCTGAGAGGTGCAGAAATTCCCTTGGAATTCCTCATAGATTCCAAATATTCAGTAGATCTGCTATAAACTTTCTTTGGTGTCAACTGTACAGTAGAAATTATTCTGGATTTGCTGACGTCTGCTAAACGTCCAGCAGATCCAGAATCTTTCTTGGATCTCAGTCGCTCAGTGGATGTCCTGGGCTCCCTAACAGAGCTGTCTGACTGCCTTTCATATGTTGGTCGTTGAACAGAAACCCTTCTGGAGTTTCTGAGAGGTGCCAAGTGTTCAGTAGACCTAGAATCCCTTTGTTTTGCAAGTTGTTCACCAGAAATTATCTTTGAACCCCCGAGAGTGGCTAAACGTTCAGCATACATCGTTCTGGAATTTTTGAGAGTTGATGCTCTTTCTTCTGAACTTCTGCTGAGACTCTGTTGTTTTGCAGATTCAATTACGTTTCTATTTCTAGAAATTGGCATCCCTGTAAATCGGCGTCTTATGCTACCACCACGAAGAGCAGTTTGTCTTGAGAGCAGTTTCTGCCATTGCATTAAGATTCTTTCATTGGACGTAGTTCTTGAAGCAGTGAACTCAGATGATTGCCTGGAAACAGCATGATGTAGTCGCCTGTCTGAGGGACTCCCAGAAACTGGCCTTTCACTTCCAAAGAGACCATATGTGGTTGGAGACGTTCTTGAATTAATTCGTTCCTCTGAGATACTAATAGCTAGTGTGGAATGTATTGTTGACATTCGATCAGGAGAAAGTCGTCGTTCTTTGGCTGCTCTGAATAAAGCACGATGTCCAGACAATTCCGACAAAAGAGGTTGCCTTTCACGATTTAATCTTATCTTGTGCCATTCTTCAGATGCAAAGTTTTCCTGAGATAAATGTTTGTTTAATGATATTCGGTTCAGTGCTGCCCTACGTGAGGAGGTTCTTTCATTGGAAATTACATTAATTCGATTGTCTGCAATTCTGAATGCAGTAATGTGATCATTTGACTTCTGAGGTGGTGACAGTCTCGTCCTAGGAACTGTAGAAATTGCAGAAGCTTCTATGTGATTATATGAAATTCTTGAGGATAATCTGTCATTGGATGTTCTTACATTTTGATGATGTGCTAATATTCTAGAAACTGATTTGGAAGATTGTGTCTCATTTTGCTTTTGTTTGGAGTACAAAGATGATAAATGTTGAACTGAGGGAGCTGAATGAAATAATCTCTTATGAGATATCCTCACATTTTGGCGTTCTTCAAATGGCATGCCATTTGCGGAACTTCTGTACGTCATGCGGAAGGATCGGAGCATTCTGGAATCACTGCGACCAGGTGAAATCCTGGAGGAGATGCTTCTGGTTGTGCTGCGGATGGTATTCGTTCTGTCGGGATCAATTGTTTTTTCAGCAAAGCTCTTTTTAACGCGCTGACTTTCAGATCGTCCAGTTCCATGTCGTCTAGAAGATGACCTCTGTGCATTAATTCTTCCTTCTTCTGTCTGCATGCGTCTTGAACTTGATCGTTGCTGAGAGCCGAAATATTCAGTTGAACTCCAGCTTACTTCAGCTCGTTCAGATGATATCCTTGTCAAAGAAGTTTTCCTAGAGTCATCTTGGGGGCTATGAGAGTGTCTACTTTCAGAGAAACTTCGTTCTGAAGATACCCTAGACCCAGATCGCTCTTCAGAAACTCTGTCTGATGTTGTTAGTCTTCGAGAAGATTGTCTTTCAGTAGATACTCCCCTAGTTTGGTCGAATTTGATAATCGTTTGTTCTGATAGCTTTCTCTTTGATAACCCTCTTTTCTCTGATGTCCTAGATGCGTGGGGCACGCTTATTCTGCGTTCAGTTGACATCCTCCCTTCAAATTGCTGTTCACCTGGCAGTTTACTAGTTGTATCAGACTCGTAGATTTTACGATCAGTTAACTTTCTTGGAGAACTTCGTCTTTCATTTGATATCCTAGAAAAATCTAATTCGGATGCCCTGTGGTCAGCAGAAAATTGTCTGGAATGCTGACTGTCAGGTAGCATTCTCCTGGACCCATAAACTTCAGGCGTCCTTCTTTGCATTGTTGTTCTTTGGTGAGCCTGCCTTTCTCTTGGTATTCCCCTAGTAACATCTGCTTCAGCTAAAGATCTGCGCCCAGGACTGGTTTTGCTATACGATCGTCTTTCTGTCGATACCCTTCTCATTGTCTCTACCTCTGATATTCTTTGGGAAACTGTCTTCTCAGCCATCCTTCTGGGTACATCACGTTCTGTGGGCAGAGCCCTCCTGGTATTATCAATTTCTCCTGAAGCAGTTCTCTCAGAACTTTGCACAGCCAATAAAGTTCGTGTTGACAATCTGTGTCGGTGCTGAGAAATACCTGCTCCAAGGTTTTCCTCAGGAACTTGGCGTCGTTTCAGTGATCTATACTTAATCTGACGTCGAGGAGTTTGAGTTTTTAGAATTACTGCAGATGGGTCTTTCGAACGAGCTGCCAAGAGCCTTCTATGAGAGGTCCTAGTGTACCGTGTGGCTGATTCTGGATGTCCTTGAGTGTTCCCTGCAGGGCGGTGATCCACCAAACAGGTGTTCTCCAGTTGGAATACATCAGCAGAAGAGCAGATATTGTCATGTCCATTGTTCGGTGAAATGGTCCGAGTCATCAGTTGATCCTTCCAGCGGTTTGCACATCCTCCTTCCCCCGGATCCTCCGGTGGGCTGCAGAAAAAAAAAACCTCTTTGGTATTAACTGGTCTCCAGATTGATATTTGACCCCCGTTCTCTTGAATACAAAGCAAGAGTAGTGTCCAGTACGTAGCTATGCAAGTTTTTGTAATTCAAATCTAAAACTTCTTGACGATGGTGAAGAGTCAATTGAATAAAAATTTTCTTGGATATTATCCATCGTCTAGTAAATATAAAACGTAAAACGACGTTTCGGAGATGGGACTCTATCTCCGTCTTCAGGTTCCTACACAGTTGGGTCCGGAGTTAGGGATTAGCTCTATCTAGTGGGCCCAACTGTGTAGGAACCTGAAGACGGAGATAGAGTCCCATCTCCGAAACGTCGTTTTACGTTTTATATTTACTAGACGATGGATAATATCCAAGAGGTCCGGAGATAGGGATTAGCTCTATCTAGTGGGCCCAACTGTGTAGGAACCAGAAGACGGAGATAGAGTCCCATCTCCGAAACGTCGTTTTACGTTTTATATTTACTAGACGATGGATAATATCCAAGAAAATTTTTATTCAAGTTTTTGTAAATTGAAGGAAGAGACTTGCTTTTGATGTTTTGTTTCTTCATTATTTACGTAAGTGCGTAGTTAGCTATCGATCTGTATATCATTCAAGTCTCATATAAAATATGTTCTTGTGTTGCAACGTGTAATGAGATTGTGCAGAATGTGTGCATGCTGTCTGGACACAGCACATCCGAATTTCAGAGCCCCAGTAATATTAAGATTCTATCACATATGTTTACAATCATATGGAGCATACATCCATGCCTTCGATGGGATTCGAACCCGTCGTTCCATTGACCGCGCAGCCACTGTGGACTTGATAGATGTATTAAAATAAGAAGAAAGTAATTTAATTAGTAGACCTGTTACTTGTAGCACAATATCGCAAACTTTGGTGTATCCCAGGTCTTGATATGTGCATTTAATTAACTCAGGATTGGGCTACACGCGAATTGTCAATGAAAATGCCAAGTAAGCCTGTGCGTGCCAGAGATCCTGTTATCGTCAGCCACACAATATCATAAGAATACTATGTTGGACCATGTCCACTAGCTGGCTCTACTGCTGTCTTCAGCGAAAGGGTTTAGCAGACTAGCGTAGTATTTAGAAGGTCCCTGGTTCTTTCCGCACAGTTGCCACTAACATCAAAATGAAAACTGGTGAATCTGTGAGTATAATGACAGTCAGATAACCTAACACTTGAGCAGAGCCAACTTTTGATGATTTTTCTTTTGAATGTAGATCTGTTAAGGGTCTTGAAATGTAATTGTTCAGGAAAGTGACGTTTTTATTTCTCGCCGTGGTTGCGTGTCTGCCACATGTTGGATGCTGAAGGTTAGTATGATCGACTCGGGAACTTCATGGATTTTTGTACCGGCCGTCTAATTGAGCTTGTTATTTTAAGCTTTTGGCCAAATCCTGGGCAGATCATACTTTTACAGTTACGTGGTGTGATCAGGACCACTGATTTTGAGTGTCTCACCGCGCGACCGTTGTCATCGTGTGCCTAAACTTTCTTAGTCTTTACCGAATATCTGAAGAAAATATTTACTTACAAGTTCGATTCACGTATGTATCGACAGGAGACACAAAGAACGTACAAAGATTTTTTTAGCGTTGGTACATCTGGAATTTCATACTTCTGGTTTGATTGTAAACAAGTTGATTTAATTCTATGCTTTGAACAATGATTTCAAATTATGATTATATTTAGATTTTTATTTTTTTTTTAAAATATTTTTTCGATTTTGTTGATACAGGTACATTTTGTTCTGATATCAAATTATGAGGCATTTTTCTTTAAAAAGAGGGACGCCTCACTTGGTTTTGTTGCGAATTGGACGAGGAGTGTACGAAATTACCTGGAACAGTATTGCAATACTTGCAGCTGGAGGGAAGATGCCAATCCGCTGTCCGGTTGGCCTCGAGACATCTCCGCCAAAAGGGGACACGCGAGGTAGTGCAGTATGAAGCCGATCATCGCCAGGCATCTCGCAGGCAGTATCTTCAGACGGGTCTTCCGCATGGTAAAAGCGTATCTGCAAAACACAACACAGCCGAAAGGGAGTTACGTCTCAGCTGCCGATGCAGGAATCAATGAATTGTTATTACATCAAGTTTCTAAATATTAAAGGCACAGTGACTCGGTAAGTAGGCTGACTACGAACTGGAGAACGGTGGTTAGAATCCTGGCTGGAATTTAACCCCCCCCCCCCCAATAATATTAGGTAAAGACATTTTAGAGATCCTCATTATGTAACTACTTGGAGGTCCAAATATATTTAGTTTAAAGTCTACGGTGGGCCAACTAGGGATACCAGTGAAGAATCTTAAATACAACAAGTTTAATATTCGTGGAATAGGAAGAAAGTTTTGAAAATATATTTTGTGTGAATGAAATATTTTATGACAGCAATTTCATGCGATGGGTGTTTTTTCTTCAAAAATTAAAAAAAATATGCGTAGACACACTTTAGGTCACCCAGGCCTGAAACTAAACTTTCATAGCCCTTGAATGTTTAAGTTTATGTTTTTATCGTCGAGATTGTTGCTGTTCACGCTCAGTGCAACTGTGAATGACGCAACAAAGCATCCGCAATTTCATCTCACCTGTTTAGTTGGTCTCTCAGTCGAAGTGTTGCTCCGGAAGACGATGAAGTAGCGCTCAAGTCTTCCGTGTCCGTTGTTACTAGAAGGCAGACTGAGTTTCCACCAGTAAGGTTCCCGATATTTATACAAAATCTGCCCGTTTTATCCCAAAATTTGACGTGTATTAACCGCGAATCTGTCTCTAACCAAAGCCACACAGTCTTATATTTAAGACTTTTTTTTTAAATTTTGAACATTCAGCACGAATACTACATTTGACATGCATGTTTACGTTTATGGAGTTCATTTACTTTCATTTAATTACAGAAGCGCCAAATTAAGAACACACCAATTCTTTGGAAGTTGGTTCTCAGGAGCATAGCATGCGAGTGGGATGTGCCCATAATTCAATTTCTAGTCAATGCGAAATGCAGGAGGGACAGATTGTGGTGTGCACGGTTGTTAGCGTTTAATCAATGGGAGTCTATTCCACACTTGGGGGAATCTATAACCATGTTAGGGCCTAGTAGTTCTTATCTCCGTGAACCACACACCGTGCCGCGTAAAGCCGACAAGCTCTACAAAATGGAAGTCATTCTGCGCACAACGCCACAACCTAATTTCCTTTACTCATCTGTTTCGAAGTAATCCATTTTCCTATGGATAGAGTCCATCAATGAAGTTTCTGTGACGTCAGTGACCAAATGTACCGTGAATATTTTACGTCCGATATTTTTTTATTCTTCGTCTTCTGGGTAACGGGGTTTATTTCTTCCCACGTAAGTTTCAAGTCATTCTTCTCCATATTGAATTGGATGCAATAAAATGGCTCCTAGGTTCGTGTGTTCTGTAGATAGCAAAAGTTCAATACGTTGCTTTCCTTGTCGGTGGTAAGTCACATTACGAAAATATAAGCTGCCAAAGTAAATTAGTTACATACAATAAGAGCATTCCTCTAATATGTTTTGTTTGTGCATAGCGTAAATGATTATAAATAATTTATGCCTGTAAAAGACAATCTACATATTGATCCGCGTTAAATAATAACTCTATATCAGCTAGGAGGTTGTATATAATCTGTTCGAATATAAAGTTTCTTATAAGTTATGAAGATGGCTGTCGTCTGTATTCTTGCAGAAGTTGACCAATCTACATGGCGCTACAACCCAGAAGACAGCCATCGAAATGCTCACATCCGTAAAAATCTCAGATCCTACTCTTTTACGTTATGTTTTCTGAGCGATCTAGAAAGCTCACATATCAGTAATTTCTTTCCTGTGCATTCGTTTACTTTCCAAAGAAACGTCGAATGCGGTCTTGTGTATTGTGACGCGTGTTACGAACGTTTGCTTATTGCCTGAAGTTAGGCTTCACGTAACGCCGTAATGCAGGAGAAGTTGCCATACCAGCTGGGCGATGGGAATTCATCGTCCAAAATGTTCAATACATTTATATGTGTAAAACATTCGGTAGCTGAGATTATATAGTATCGAATTGTAGGATGATTAAATAATAATGCATTTGAAATGATATTTAAGGAAATTGTCATGTTCTAATTTATGGTGATTTCTACGAAAAGTCTCAGTAAAGCCGGTCTCCGGGTCGAGAGTTGAACTGAAAACTTCGGAATTTGAAAATGGCCGCAACGTTCGGAATCAAGGCATAGACTATAGAAAAACGAGGGTTTTTAACTTTCGTATTTCTTGGCCACAGCATAGATTTCTGAAATAAAAATTCACACTCTTTGTAAGAACATCCAAAGACTTATAAACTGTGAAGAGCTCGAATTAACCAAGTGCGTAAATCATAACACGAACAAATTAAAATGTTAAGAAATGTCTTAAGTTTGGAATAATCCGTCGTAACTGTTCGTTGATCGAAGTGGATTGCAGTTGTTTCCATCTGGACGGGGTCCTGGTGATAACTCGTTGCGGGTTGAGGTTTTATTACAGAAAAGAGGGCGACAGTAATGGAACAGATGTTCCGTACGCAAATAAGGGAGGGGGGGACTACGCATTTGGGTTGGTTTGTTTCTATCTACTAGACGACTTTGACCCTGAAATTACCGTCAGAGGGACTTCTGTCTAAAACCCAATTTTGTCGGCGAAGATTCGGGGGTATTTTTAAATACAAGTTTAAAATCGATAATACTCGTGGATTAGATAACGTTTCTTAGAGCCTCTCTTCGTGCGTGACACACCTTCAGAGCCCAGTGACAACTAATGCATCAGCTGCTTTTAACAATAATTTTATATTTACGGATTTCATGTGATTCTCCGTGTAAACAGCGGCTGGTTGATCTTTGTAATGGAGAAGTGTTTTCTTCGCGGTACGGACTGAATTCGTAAGCTTCGACTTTAAAGGGTTAATGTTATGAAACCAGTGACTGCTCGTGTGTGCTGAACCCGGATCGAGTTCAGTCTAGGCTGTCAGGGCGCTTCGTGTTGAATGCCAATATCTTTAACTTCCCAATCATTGACTAATGCAGAGACTCTGAACATTTTACATCTTCTCTTAGAAATTAATGTCATGTTTCAAAGATTTTGTTAGAACATCGTTCATATTTTTTTTAGCAATCTCTTGATCCGCCGAATAACTATCGGCTATTAAAGAGCACCATAGAGTTATTTATTATTTTAGTAATAATTTATGTGCCACAAGGCTGACTTGGGGGGGGGGAGGTGCAATTTTTGACGGGACACGCGGCCCTAACTTGTTGATTCTGACAACCCGCATGGAAGTGCCAGGCCTCGAATCGAGGTACCCGCACGAGAAAGCAACTCTTCTGATCCATAACAAAATGTGTGTGCTTATGTCGGAGACGAGTGGTGTTGCCGGCGGGGGAAGGGAGAAGGGTGTACTTGCCCCTCGTGCCCGACGCAATGACCATGACGGACATCTCGAGACTTGCTAAGAAGGTGGTAAAAGATATTCGAACTCGGGGCCTCAATCTGTAAGGTTGTCGCAGAAAAAGTCGTTAACGGTTTCTTGCTTGTTGTCATAAGTAGAGTAAAGTAAAGCAAAGCTGCCCCACTACACGCCATTTAGGCGCTTGGGGGGAGAGGTGGTATAGTTCCTACTCATTCTTGATCTCGGCGCTAGATGGAGGTGAGTGGTCAGCATCACTCCCCGGCCGCAAGGAAAGGATCCCGGTACCCATTGGATAGAAGGTTGGGTGGGCCCCAGAGCCGGTCTGGACGCATAACGATACGAATAGTTTAAATTTTAAGTGTTAGTAACAATTATGTGACATTCATAGTGAGGTATCTGTTAACTTACATTTATACTGAATGGCGTAAGTTAGTTCATATTAATGTTTTTCATACACGTAACCCGAAGAATGTCTCCACGCCTTTAAATTTAACGCAGAAAGATAATATTATCATTCTAATAAAGTTTATGACCGATTTTTGTCCTTCACTTCAGTGGTCAGTCAACAAGTACTATCAAAGAGCGGTATTTGTGTTGTAATTTACATTTTACATCAAAATTACTCTAATAAAACTTATCTGTGTCTTGACTGTTTGAGGACTCTAGATTTCAATTACAAAATTTTTATTCCAATTTAAGACGTGCAAACTATGGAGCCAAGGCCGGTTTGGTCTTGTTGGATTTGACGCCATGTGCAAGTGGTGGTAACTATTATTATTATTATTAGTGTTGTGTCTGACGACATGTCCATATGAACAGGATCCTTCCATCCTTTTCTCGGACTGGGACCTGTTCATATACGTTCTTGGCAGATGATCCAGAAGTGGTTTGCCATTGCCTTCTTCTGTGTGTGAATGGAGTAATTGTTGGGATGCCACGGATAAACCGGGGAAGCCCCGGAGGAAAACTCCGTGTTGCCTAGACCACGGCCTTGCCCAACACAAGTTATAAATTTGGGCACCACCGGTAATCGAACCCGGGACCCCAGGACCGCACAGCTTCTGAAAGTTGGTTCAAAATGATTAGGGGAAGACAGACTCGTATACAGACATTATGGTTCCACAAACCCGTGCTTAGTCTTGAAGTAATGAAAAAAAATTGACAGCCAGGTCAGACTATTTGGTAAATTTATGCAAGACAGGAGGATAATATTAAAACTGTTCTTAGTTGTAAGCTTAAATGCTGAAGATGTGAAGTGGCTCTGAATAGCGCCAACTGACAGATGTTTTAATGACTGCAAAATAATGTCGTGATCAGCCACGAAGGAAGTCCTTCAGCTGAAAATAAGGAAATAGTTTTGTTGGCTAGGGCCTCACCCTTGCTGGTTCTTATTACGTAGCGGCAACAGCGTGTCGATCGAACGAAGTGGCTAGTTACTATAATTGGTAATATGGCTTCAGAACCTGCATCGACCACATTCTTGCGATATCTAGGTGAGAGTTGCATTATATAGGACACCGAGGCTCGGATATGCCCACATTTCCATGTGATGTAATAGCACAGAATTATGATTGATACCAGATTCACCCCTGCGTGTAGTCTCACCTTGCGTATGTATTTAATAGTCTACTGCTTGAACCAAAAACATTGTACCGTTTCGAGAATGTTGCTCATTTGTTTGCCCTCTCATCTTCTGCTCCTCAACATCCGTTTCATCATTGTCGTTGAGTTAGTCATATCTTCAGCCATGTGTCTCCTGCTTTCTACACACTCCCTCCACATCATCCGTGTCTTTTTAACTGCTTATAAGTGTCGAACGATTTCTGTGGTAGTTAGCTCCTGCTTCGTGTTCTGAAGTCTCCGGTTCAAGCCTCGATCCAGTCATCCAGTGTTAGATTTCTAGACCCTCGCCACACCATGACTGGATACCTGTAGCAGAGATAGCGTCGTTAAATCTTTGACGCTCGATAGGAAGGGCTTACGTCAAACATAAATTTTACAACATAAGCCCTTTTTACCGACAACCGAAAAGTAACAAGACTCGATCTGTTATGTAGAATGATCAGACAATTATCCAGCATTACATTGTTTGCAGCAGAATTACAGCACTCTGGACGTGTTTCACTATGAGACAGATTGTTCTGAATGTAAAAAGTTCTTATAACTTGGAGCTCGCAAATACTTGTTTACTTTGCGGTCCGCAAGTAATTGCCTTGTAGTTGACTTTCGAACACTGGACAGACGTAAGCCTGCTCGCAAATGTATTTTACGATGTACGTAAACATGATAGAAACACAATATGGCGTCACAGTCTGTTTTGAAGGTACATGTTTTTGAAGCAATTAGTAAGTCCTGGTCTTCGACTCTCCATCAGCTAACCAATCGCCTGTATTGAGGCCACACTCACTACTTTTCCACCACCCTGCCGCCAAATCCAGTGTCGTATATAATATTTCCCATGTTTCGTAGTCGCTATCAGTTTCAGCGTAGAAGAGTTCAGGATTGTCGCACGTGCGTTTTCATCACAAGCACGTGGACGCGTGAGACGGTCCGATCCGATCCCATCCCGTGTTCGGATGGGCGGCTCTCTGTACTAGTAGTGATGATACTGCTCTTCCGCACGAATCATCATTACACGAGACGCTGTAAGTACCAGCTTCACGTTATATTGCTGCCACGTTGCTGTCCTCTCAACAATATTTCGCCATCGATGTGTTCTTGTGAGGGAGATGATTCCAAAAAGACCCCGTTTATGAATAAATAGAGAAGACGAAGCAATTTTAAATGGCTGCTAAGTTGTCGATGTATCGATCTTTATAAACGTCTCAAACAGTTTAAGAAACATTTGGGTTACGGGACTGATTTAACTAGAAACAGATTATTTAATAAATTTTGATATTGATCGGTTTCAAAATGGCGTATACGTTGTCTCAGATAAGCTTAAAGATGTCACGCATTAAGATAACGATATGGAATCGTTAGTCTGTAATGCAGTGGGCCTAAGTGGAGACAGCCGAAAGCCGGAAATGACAGGCACTGTCCATGTAGACGAGGTTTCATGTCCTCACGGCGACGAGTATGAAGACGACTGCCTTCTGTGGTGTTGCGCCGCCTAGTTTGGCAGAAATTTACCGACGTTTCAGGGATGCTTACTGCCTCCATCATCAGGGCGAACAGCTCCATGTAGATGTGATATCCGAATATACTTATATCCGTTTCTTCGTGCCCTGTGCTATGAGACAAATTTTATTGTAGATATGCCTTAACGAAAGGATTTGGAGCCGTTAGCTATCAGAATTATCTGTTACATCTGTAACGAGTCATGTAACTTACAGCTCGCAGATTCGCGGTTACTTTGTGGTTCTAATGGCGTTCTCAGGCAGACTATAATAACTCCAGGTTTATGACCGTTCACCTCAATGTAGTCTCATGTGGACGGAGGTGGGATTTGGAACGCGAGCCTATGTTAAACACTGTAACCAAGATGTTCGGTCTCGAATTAAGATATAAACAGTGTCCGATGCTTGCCCCACATGCCTTCATGGCATGGTGCCAGGTTATGGGCTTTTTTTTGGCTCAACTCACATACAGTGACTCATGCGTAGCTTTAAGGAATGCGGAGGTCAAAGTTATGTTTATAAAAATGTACAGGTATAATCCCAACAAGTTATTTATCGTAATTATCGGGAATGGTGAAATAAAAGTAAATGTTTCTGCTTTGAAAATATTGTTTATGCCCCCCCTCAAAAACTGTACGCGACAAATTGAATAGGAAGTACGAGCAGTTTTAACCTTTATTTACAACATGAAGGAAACCACAGAGGAGCTCGATTCATGCTCTGGCAGGTTCTGTCGATGTTCTGTAGTTTCGCAAAATTAAAGTCAGTCCATTACAGACCACTTCCAATTTCTTAAATGATAATTTAGATTAATATTGTTATTTGCAGGCACATTTTGAAACATTTCCAAATAATTTATGGAGTGATTGATAGTGTTACTAAATTTTGTTTCTTAGGTACAGATTAAAACATGGACGAGCTTCACAATTTCATGTAACCGTGTTGGCACGACTAAAACTTTGAAAAACGAAAAATAAGAAATCCTCCGTGATTCAGTGGTACTCAGTTTTCTGGAACAAATCAATTCTAGCATCCACATGTTAGCTAGGCGCACGTGGGACGAAAACATTAAAGTGTATCTCAGGGAAATTAGGGCGTGTGGATCTGGATTGGATTCTTCTGGCTGCGGTTGGAAGCTGTCGTGAACACGGTAATGAACATTCGGATTCCACAAAATACGGGAATTATCTCGACTAACTGAGCGACTATTAGTTTATCAAGAAGGATTCTGCTTTGTACGGTCAGTTAATTATGTACTTGTTGGTAACTCTGACGTGCAGTGATGTAGCTTGTCGTCGAGTCTTTGTTTAACACACGCTCACGAACAATTGGAAGGACAGAATGGACCTTCTTGAGACCCAAGTGACTGACTACCCAATCAGGGCCTCGAACATGGTGCCAGAAATGTGAGAGCGACAAACGGAAGTGTTCCAGTTCGCGTTGTGGGTGTGGAACGCGCCAGACAGATGTGTTTGTTCCTCGAAGAGATTCATATCTCTCACCCAACCCTGCAGGGGGTTGCGTGGTGCAGTTCTTTTGTGTTCCTTGTATTAATTTCCCCTCCCGAAGCCAATTTCCTTTCACCTCCTTTCGTAGCCTGTATCGCCTCGACGTGACAGATTTGAAAGCGCATCTTCGGCACAATACAACTCCCATATGCACGTGGCAGTGGGCCCAGGACTGAGAAGAACTAGGTGACCAAAAACAATGTATTTTATCAGGGGTGGGTAAAGTTGAAAGTTTTGTGGCAGCGCGGTTTGTTGAAAGGCAGGATGAAAACGATGCTACGTATCGACAATTTCTTCAATGGAATGCCCTTCTGGACTTTCAAAAGTAGTTCTAGGCTGTAGATATGGATTCGTGTTTGGGAGGTCCTGGGTAAGAATCTAGGACGGGGGGCCGGGTACTATACTGTCGCTCCACTCCCTTGCGTCAGCTTCCTGGAACGCTGTTGTCTTCGTCGCCACATGTCAGTCGTGGTGTAACAACTTGGCTAATTGTAAGGTTATTAGGTAATTCGTTGCTCAACATTCGGCTGGCGGCAAGAGAGCTGTTTAGGGTCGTTCGGTGTCCGCCCTGTCCGGAGAAACACTTCTGTGTCGTTCTTCGTGCCCAGTTGATACTTGCTGGATCGTGTTGCATCTGAAACGGATACAAACGCTTGACGAGAAAACGCGTCGTGACGCGGTACGTCGGAGCTTTGTTCATCCGCGCTCAACCACGACATAGACTCTCACTTTCAGGTTCATCGGTGACCCACATCCTGCGGCAAGGTTACTCCAGTGTGCGTGCTCCTGATGCATTGTCGGCCGTCCTTTGATCACAATGCGGGACCTCCCTACTTCGATTCCCGTACAGCACCCGGATATCCTGTTTCTTCAGTTGTTTAACAACATCTCCGCAGTTTTATAAGTTATGTAGCGTTTTATTTTTAAACGATGTCCTGTCAAATTCGAATTTCTAAGAATGTAAGAATTATTTTTCTCTCGATTGCGATTAAAACAAGGTTTCGTCCTCTTTGCACTTCGCTGATTGCAAACGAGATTTCTTGCCCAGGCCACGAGCTGCCATCGCTTCGGCTATGAATAACTTTGGCATTTAACAAACTCTGTATAAAACAAATAATTCTTTTGCCATTATTTCAATACAAATTATCCATGGAATTCACTCAACGAAAGGTTATCTGAAATTTGAAGTTTTCACAACATTTCGGAGGGACATACTGTCTCAATCTTCAGCCCTGAAGATGGAGACAGTGTGTTCCTCCGACGTCACGACCGAGAACAGTATTGACAACGGAAGGTATATTTAAGTAGCCATGAATACACGAACGAAAGAAGACATTTTGCTTTATTGGAACAATTCAGTTGGCCTTCGTGAAATGAAGTCTGGCATCTGTATCATAGAAACTGGAGTTTCTAATTCGCCATTTTGAAATAGTGGGCTCTTAGTTTAAGGAGAACGGGAGTATGATATAGAATATTCATAAACTTGTTCATTCTCATGTAACACATTTCTGTCCCGAGGTTAACAAACGTTGTTTCTCCTCGGGGCGGGCACTGTCTGGCGACCCTCAGTCTGGAAGTCAGGTTTCGCAGAATTCGTTGCAACGTGCAACATCGGCTCGAGTCTTTCGCTTGGTTAAAGCGCACGCGCGGGAGAAATTGAACTGGATAGGAAACTACAAACTGCCAGAATTCCAGGACTTTCTTTTGAGACCATCATTAATGGACATCTCGTGTTGAAGCAATCCATTAGTGTCGTGTTGTGTCAACTGTGATGACGATTTCTAAGATATTACAAATAGGCAGCGGACGGGAAAAGTTGTTTATGTTTATGGTAATATGACGGTCATTTTGATGAATTACCTGTCAGTGGCCTATTTAAAATTTCATAGAAATTTGTTCAACTGAAACCGGTATTCTACGTTGTTTGTTCCACATTGTCTTGTTTTTAGCCTGGTACAAGGTTACCGACGTTTCAGAGGTGTTTGCTGCGTCCATTATCCGCCTTGGTGATTGAAACCGAAAGCACCTCTGAAACTTAGGTAGACTGTTACCAGACAACACGGCGTGACATCCCAGAAGACAGTTATCTTTATTAAGAATTTACATGTAACTATATCCATGTTTCTGTTGCTTTACATTTCTCAGCCTCTGAAAAAGTAAACGCACTCGAGACTCTAATAGGACATCATTTACAATGAGAAATTACCCGATTATTGTAATACGTAACCAGAAATCGAAAATCCCTAGAGAATATAATCTGAAATGTAGATATCTCGAGCGTAGATGGAATCCAAATGGTAACCTCTCACGTAGAATTGTAGGATGTGGTTTCCTCGAGTAATCTCTTTTGATACCTCCCCAGACTTGCAGTCACGAACAGAATTGTTTGCAGTTACCACATCTGAGTCTGAAAACGTTTTGTCTCCACCTTTTGAATCTTATATTCTTCATAAGCATTCAGTCACTAGTTACTAGTACATGGAACGACTCAAATTGGTTTTGTGTAAAAATGCACTGTTATTAATGAAAGTTAGATATACAATTTACGTCAAAAGGATGAGAGATGAAAAACTTTGGAACCCTTACCAGAATGGACATTAAAATATGAATTTTAACATCTGTCTTTACAAATACGTATATTTAAAGCGCGTATATAATTGCATTAAGTGTTCAAAAGGGTTGCCTTCCAAGTTGATACAACTTTGCAGACTGGGGTGGCCACGAGTATGTCTCTTGCATTATTCTGTGCACGAAGAGATTGAAAGGACTTGCAGATGGAGTGGCCGAAGATATCATGGAATTTCAAACCTACACGGAAACGAGAAAAATACTGAAACCAGCATGCCAAAGTTGACAGAATTCAATCATGTCGTGGGTGATCGTCGTGGTTGTGACAGTGGGAGAGATCAAGTTCTGTTCTCTGAATGACTTTGACCCACACAAACAGGAACAGGGAGTGTCCTGTCAACCTGACTTCAGCCACGCCTCTAAGGACATTTCTTTTCCCTGTAACAACCGATCATATCGTTTCACTGTGTAGGTGTGTTCCGCGGTTTAACAACGCTGTCTTAGCTGCAGAAGTTGCACAGCGTTAAATGAAACCACTCGTGAAAGATTTATTGGCAAGGATGTTGTGAATTGAGAAACCAAATTATTTTTGTCGCAATTTTACAACATTCTTCAGAGTAACGTAAGTCCGTAGACTATCACGTGTGGATTGGCGAGCCTGATTGACCGGCATTTCTCAGAGGAGACGTCATGCCGCGTGTCTCCCTTGAGAACGTAATGATCAGTTGGTCAGAAAATTGGCTGCTGTTATGGAAGTTGCGGGTTCATTGCTGTTGTCATAAAATCCCAACATTTTACTTTATACTGACACACTGAAATCCATTTGACATGATGATGATGTTCTTGTGGCTGTTGACATCTATTGACGATTCTGCGTGGCGTCGAAACCGAGAAAAGAACGTATCATTATCACCGCTGCGGAAATCTCGAATCTCCGGTTCACGTACTTACTTCCTGCTTTATGTGCTACAAACATTATTATCCTCTTTTCTACATTCAGATGTGCTGAGTGTTCTCTTATTTTTTTCTTTTTAAACGAAATTGATGTGTGTGTGTTAATTGTTTCTCCATGTGTGCTATATGTCCCGCCCATCGTTTTAATATATTCCTAGGTCGTAGAATTTGTGATGGGTAAAACTAGACACATGAATTTAAAATTTAAAAAGAATGAAAATCCTTTCTAGGAGGTAGAAACTGGTCCATGAGAACGTAAATATGGAAAGACACAGTGGACCAGTATGTTTTAAATTGTGGTCCTCTGGGTGTAGTCCACGGCGTTAACAATTCAGAAGACCAGAATCCAAATGTTTACCGGAGTGAAAACTTTATTTCATAAGCCACCAGGCACTTTGCATTTCTAAATTGAAGTGTTATATAAAACAGTCATTATTCATGTTACAGCGGTCGCGCACATCTGCCGTTGTTGCGTGTAGTAAACAGGTTCTATTCTGTAGAGTATGTCAGTGGGTGCATTTTAGAAATCACTTTCCCTTCGCACTGTACTCATCAAAGAGAGATGACAATTGGCAATTAGCAAACACACGAATCCTTCCTCTTAAACAAATCGCTCCTAAGTGAAATTCGTATGTTCCTAATACAGTTCCCATGTAGTGACTGTGTTGATCCTTGTTGTGAGTCACATTAACTGCATGTAGCGTCGAGAACTGAGAAGAATTACAAATAGCAGCCCTGAACCCAGGATTTTAATATACGAAGCATTGCAACACAACACCGTTCGGATTATTTCAAAATGAAGTAATGTGCAAACGGTGACAATGTATAATGATATTGCAGTTGTGTAATCTGTTAACGGGCTATATATTAATGCATGTAATATTGCAATCTTGTAATGGGGCATGCTGAATAAATGTAATTAAAAAAAAAATAGGCTGTGCCACATCTTGCATAGTTGTAATCCATTCAGCTTTTCATGTTCGTTAATTTTGACCTTCGCGGTTAAGGTCTCTGGACCTGAATGCGTTTCTCCATAGTTCTGTGGTTTAACCTCACTTGGGTTCAGAATTTCTCTGCTCTGTGCGCCGAAGTTCCCATAAAGTAAAGACAAGTCTGAAACAAATCTCGCAGCCTGGAAATGAAACAGTGACTGTTTTAATTTCAGATTTCGCAACTGGAACAACGCAGATCGATGGTTTTCTCCTTGATTTCAAGTGCTTCAGAAAGTCGACCAAGAAAAGTAAGTCGTTTTTGTCTCAAATAGTTAGAAACAGTGGTTCGCGACCCTATTTTGAGAACGCAGAAAGTTTTAGGGAGCTTGCCGGCAAAAATTGGCAACGGCGGAATATTTTCTGTATCAATGTTATTTTTAGACAAATTCACAAACTATAATAACGCATTACATGGACGATGGAACTTGTGATTTTTTTTTATTCAGAAAGGAGCGTCTGCTTCGGTCTGGTCAAAATTGCATAATTAAAATTTATAGGTACACTGACCTCCTTTTATTTCGAAATGAAAATTATTTGTGAAGTTAAAGCTACTGGGGCTTGGAGATTGTTCGGGTCACGTGTGTGTTTGGGAGCAGTAAATAAAAGAGGAAATAAACATAATTTTCGGCTGAGGATTACGGATTCTGATTTCTCTAGGAAGGAAATCGCGAAAATATTAGTTTAACCTCAGATGACACTTTATATGTTGTGTAGGAATTTTTTCTAGATTCTTAGTTGTGTGATATTTATCTTCTTGCGTCCTATAAACAAGGCATTATTGAAAGAATAATACCGCTCACGTTTTTTTTCAGAATAAAGACAATTATAAATCGCTAATAATGCATTTTAGTGCTCGATTTTAGTGAATAAATTACTTCAATATACCATACGAAAATAATCAGACATATTTATTTATTAATTTTTGTTTCTTTTAAATTTGATGCTGGTAGATGTTTTATTGCATGCTGAACCTTTCCAGATCTGATGCTACTGCAGACACGTCCCGAGATTATGCTCTGACGACTGCTTTCAATTTTGCAGAAATTTTACCAGAATCTAGTAGAATAAAGATCAGTGTGCAGGATGTCAGCACTAGCGAGACTTCATGTGATCTGTCTTCTGGTGAGTCGACTGGCCAAGACGTCCCCTCTGGAAGAAGGAGGTCTGCTCCTACAGAGCTCAGGTCGGTGCAGACATCTATGCAGTGTCCAGAAAATGTCACTAGCCCACACAAATCTACTTTCCTAAAAAAGTCCGAATACCTCAAGATGTGAAAAATATCAGTTTGTTTTAGGTTACCATGTCCGAATATAGTAATAATAATGGGATTGTATTTTCATATGTATGTTGAGAATAATGAAATTAATGTAAATAATAGACTATTTCGGGGAATTTAAGAATATTCTAAATATATAATTTGTCTCGCGGCCAGCGGTCAGGTGGAAATGTCCCATTGTGGTCCCACGTAAATGTAAGTTACCATTCATGGTCTGGACATCTCACTGTTTAGTTAGAAGTGTTTAAAGGTGTTTAAGCCTCAGAATGCTGGCGTGAGTCCTGGGTTAGTAACGAGGTTTCATGTTGCAGCCCCGCACAGACACACTCGCAGTGGAGGTTATCCCAAGTTCCCATTACATGAGTACCCGCCCCCTACTTGCGGGACGAGAGACGTGACGCATGAGCCTTCAAGGGCCGGCCAGGCTGCTGCTAAAATTGTGGGGGGCTCCGTCGCCCCATATGGAGCGTATCCGTGGCAGGTGAGTGTCACAATCGCGTGCTGGGTGTGAGCTGTTTTTATATGTTTGGGGTGTGCACATCTAATCGTGGCCCGCACGTCGAGGATCCTGTTTAATATTTTTATTTACGTTTTTTAATTTTCTCCAGATGAATGTTTTATAGTATCTTCAGACCAGGCCACCTTCTTCAAAGTATTTTTATAACATAGGTTTTATTTTCACAATCCCATCTAATTCGATGCTATATAATATCAGCTGTTGAAATAAGAGTAGTTAAACCCTTATAATTTGTTAATCAGTTTGTTTTTTTACCTCAACCTTATATTTCGTTCGCGCAGCCTTTAAATGGACGCAAACTTGTGTAAGGAAGGAATGTCTCGGCTTCCTATAGCAGAACAGCTGACAGTCTGGGAAATACTGTAGTTCCTATGGTGACAGTGCGTATAGGCGACTATTTTATTTAGTGTTCTGTCTGACGACAGGTCCATATGAACAGGATCCTTCGATCCTTCTCTCGGACTGGGACCTGTTCATATACGTTCTTGGCAGATGATCCAGAAGTGGTTTGCCATTGCCTTCTTCTGTGTGTGAATGGAGTAATTGTTGGGATGCCACGGAGAAACCGGGGAAGCCCCCGGAGGAAAACTCCGTGTTGCCTAGACCACGGTCTTGCCCAACACAAGTTATAAATTCGGGCACAGCCGTTAAATGTCATTTAGAATGTACAGTGAACTTGGTTACAGCCACCGACTTCTTGTTTGCTTGGTTTAGTCTTTGCGTCCGTGTTTCCACTCCCTAGATACCAATAAACTAAGCACAGATGGTTGTGAGCGGTCAACTATATGCCATAGCAAGTTGCCATGGGATAAAGAGCTTCCCTTCAACGCATTTGACATAAAATAACTGCTGGGTGGGCCCAAGAACCCTTCTAGAAGTGTTTACAAACAGAGAAAAACCATCGTGATTTGAATCTCGACCATCCAGTTCCGTAGCGAGTCTCCACTGATGTCGAAGTTTACGGGCCACTCCTTTGCTTGGTGTGAAAAACTGTGCTCTTGCAGGTGGAGATCAAGCAATACAGATCAGGCAAGCGTCGCTTCGAGCACCACTGTGGGGGGGCGGTGGTCGGACCACGCCTGGTGCTGACTGCTGCACACTGCTTGCAGAGTGAAGAGACCGAACAGCTGACAGTCGTGGTGGGCGACTTTCACCTGCAGGTGACGGACCAGCACGAGCAGATCTTCAGGGTGGAACGTGCTCTCGTTCACCCTGACTTCAGGAAAGGTGAGGTGACACGTTACCGCGGTTTCAGTATTCATTTTATTGACCTGACATTTTGGTGCAACTGACATAAGTTTAGAACATTTCTGGGTTTTGTTTCTGTAACGAATTTTAGGTGCGTTCGAAACAAAGTTGTAGAAATGCGTCTATAAACTTCGCCCCCTCTGTCTACATGTAACAACTCGAGAACCGCTGAACGGATTTTCATGAAATTTGAAGTTGAGGAGTTTTAATAAAATTTGTTGGTACACATTCCACTTTTGTTTGATATCTGACAAGAACAACTCCAGTTTACGTGGAGATGTGATGGATTTCTGCCAGTGTAAGTGACGTCGAAACGGAGCAGGGGAATCCCCAGCCAGAGTGATCCAGACCTCCTCTCACGCAACCCAGTCAGACACCCCTAAGGAAAGGTCACTGACCCGAACATAGTTCTGAGCCCAAAAAGTCTGATGCCCGAAGAAGGCCTAAGCTGCCAAAATGCATTTGCAAGAATACTTATATACGTGGTTTGTGTTGACAGATGTAATTACGTACATTAAATCAAGACATAGAATAATTAATTTTACTTACTCAGTTATATATTAGATTATTGTTTACTGTTTGTGATTTATTTCTGAAATGATCTGTGAGAGCTAATTGGTTGCCTTTTCCAGTGGGACCCTACAGTAATGACATCGGACTGATCAAAGTGCAGGCGCTTAATGACGGAGGTATCAGCTTCAACTCTCACGTGAAGCCCATCTGTCTGCCGGAGCTGCAGACGAAGAGTGCAGCAGGTTCCTGGTGCTCGGTGACGGGCTGGGGCGCTCAGAGGCGTGAGTACAGATCTCAAGTACAAAACGCTCGCCTTGGCCTCTTGCCTGGATCACAAACAACGCGTTCTGTTCCAGCCGAAGACGTCGACAGCAGCCTGTCTCAGGTCCTGCAGGTAGCAGCAGTGCCCCTGTTGGATCTGAACACGTGCCGTAGAGACGATGTGTACGGCGGTCGGCGTCAGTCTATCCTGGACAGCATGCTGTGTGCGGGGAGACTGGAGGGCGGGGTGGATGCCTGTGGCGGAGACTCTGGTGGGCCCCTTGCATGCGAGATCAACGGTAAGAAGCAATCCGTCTGTAAGACACTACAGTGGATTCCGGTTAATTGGGGCACATCGGGACTGGAAAACTTTGGCCCAGTTAAGTGTCTGCCTCAATTATGCGAAGTTCCACGTAAAGAGTTAAAACCGTTTATCCCAAATAAACGGCTTCCCCGATTAACTGATGGCCCAATTAACTGGAATCTGCTATATAAACAGGCAGACAGACAAATAGTCAGATAGTGGGTGATGATTGATTAAAAATATTCCAACTTCTCGTTTACAACAATTTTTATGAAATAAGATACACACAAATTAGTTGTATGTCCATTATTTTCCGCGTTAAAGAAGAAAGTTGTCCCGCGTGGTCTGAGGCGTCGTGCTTCGGACCGGCGATACGGAATGCGCACTGGTTCGAGTCTCGGGGGAGAAGAAATTTTCTCATGAGCTTTCGACCAGTGTATGGGACCGGTGCCAACCCAGCATCGTGAGGAAATTGGGGAGCTACGATATGTAGCGTAATCCGGTCAGGAAAGCTAGCAGTGGCTGGGGGTTCGTCGTCACCCTATATCTGGTTGGATGATCGTTCACCTCTGCTTCGGCATGTGAACGTGAGGCCAGCAGTCAAGTTAGTCGGCTTTGGCTCTCTGGAGCTGTTACGCCATGGATTTAATTTAAAGAAGAAAGTTTCGGGAAAAACTTTCTGTTCTTCAAATGCTTCCTGTATGAGATGGCGTGGCTGGTATGCTGCTACTAGTATAAGAATTGTATATTTTTATTTTCGTCTCTACACAAAGGTTTGAATGCTTAGTCTTAATGGTTCGTTACTTTTAGCCTCCAGACCAGAAACTACATGTGGATCCGCGTTGTTATTTAACATTCCGCAGAAGAAAAACTTTAACACGACTTGCATATTTTCTGGAAATCCATTACCACATAAACTCTCAGTAACATAATTGTTTTTCAAGCGTAGCTGTCACCTCAGAAGTTTGCAAGGACAAAATTTTGCTGTCATTAAGGAAATTATTAAGTATAAAGTTGCAGGTGGTCTTTAAAGGCATTGTGTTGACATGACGTTTAATAAGAATATTAAAACAAGAAACAGGTAAATAATTAAACGTAAAAATATTTAATTCGAATTGAAATACGCCTTATCGCTCACTTTAACCGTGTAGGCTGCCGTACGTACACTTACCCCGTTCATTGTGATTACAGGACGCTTTGTGTTGGTGGGTATCGTGTCCTGGGGTGATGGTTGTGCCCAGAGGAACCGTCCGGGAGTTTACACCCGAGTTTCTCATTATGTGGAATGGATTAAGGCTGCCAAAGAAACTCTTGGGGCGTAGCGATTGTCACATATTAAGCTGCCCCACCAATGATCTCAGGACTTAGTGTAAATAAGCCTTTTCGAGTTATTTCACCTTCAAATAAATATAACAGTCAATGTCTTATGAACGACTATGATGATGTTTACTTGTACGTATTAATCGTAAGGTCCCATCTCCCTTTATAATGACGGGTGTCGAGTATCTAGAGACCATTCATTATGTTTGTTCGTCTTTACAGAAATATTCTGATATACTGTCCTAAATAGTCCATGACCTATAAGAACCATCCGAATTCATCCATCAAACACATTCTGACATTCGGCGATATGTAACCTGTGCAGTTGAGAAGCTGCCTTTAAATTAACAAGCTTATAACCCGTCATGTTAACCGTGCTAACCTGGCTAACACATCGAAAAACGAAAAATAGAATGTGATAGCTTACTTCCGTGGCTCAGTTTTACGCCGTACACTGTAGCCGATAGGATGAAATGCATCGTTAGCCAACTCCGACCACTGCGACGTTAGCGGACGTAAGCCTCAGCTACCGGGCTAACAGCTCCACTATCTATCCAAGAAATCTCCATGTTATAAAACTCAAGGATTGTTCTGCCAAAGCACTTTACTCTGATCTAGTTCAATCCAATTCACACACCCTCCCCCTCACATACACGTCTCGATTTCCCAGGTGGTGCCTCTATCTCCATGAGTTTCCATATCAAAATTATGTATGTATTCTAAATTCCTGATTAGTGTTACGTACGGTTCCTTAACCCATTCAAACAAATGCTGCCACGTTACTTAAGAATTTGCCACCGTTTAATCTTCACGTCATTTCCAACTCACGGTTCATTTATGATTCCGCTCTGTAACATCCACTCTGATGGAAAAGCATCTACCAAGAAAGAGCGTGCAGCCTTTAATGCAATACCTTACTTTTCATTGCGTATTAACAAAAATATTCAGTCTTGACCGAAGCTTGTTACGTAACGAAGGATGAAGGAGATCGCCTTCGGAACATAGTGTAGACTACACTCATCACATACTTGTCGGAGCAGTTGCCATCTGTAAGGCAGTGCTGCAATCGAATTTGATAAGGGGTAGCAGGACGGACACAGAAGACATTATTCGATTTGGTGTCTTGTCATAAATTTTACTTTTCTTGATAGAGCAGAAAATTTTACTGTGAAATTAACCTAAACAATAGAATAAAAATTGAATATGTATTTTACCAAACGTAATCAGAGTGGTCAAATCAAGGAGGTTAAGATAATTGGAATATGTAGCACGAACCGAAGACAGGCGTAAGCGTACGTGGGAGGATAATATTAAAATGTATTTTTAATAAATAGAATATGATGGTACAGACTAGATTCGTCTGACTCATGAGAGGGGCGGGTGGCGAGCTCTTGTGAATACGGCAATGAACATTCCGGTTCCTTAAAGGGCGGAGTATTGGTTGACTCGCTGAGCCACTATAGGCGTCTAAAGAAGTTCTTGGATGCATAGAATTCAGTAGCTATTGGTCTAACATGCATACTTAATATGTAAAAAGGAACTAGCTTTTCAATAAGAACTTTGTTAATTTTAAATATTAGCGAGTACAGTTGAGCCGACTTAAGTTTCAATAATCAGATAATCGTTCAAAAGGAAAATTATTTTATGTCGGTATGACGCAGTTTTGATTTCGTTTAGGTAGGGCATACAAATCTCTTAAAAGTTACGTAACACAATTTGTATGTAATTGCGTAGTTATTGAAGGATTTGAGGTTTTCGCGGCTGTGATTTTGAAGATGGCTGTCCACTTGTTTGCAGCGCCGTGTAGTCTGGTAGAATTTTACCGACCTTTCATCGCCCTGATGATGGAGACAGCAAGGGCCTCTGAAACGTCGGTAAAATTCTACCAGACTACACGGCGCAACAACCCAGAAGACAGCTATCAGCATACGTAGTCATTGTTTTAAAGGGAAATTCAACTACACCGGTTATTTATAACGTTTATTACATTGTGTTAAAATCAAAATTGAAGTTACTAACTACAAAAATGTAAAACGTAATTTCTCACAAAGACCGCTCGTTACTCGCCAAACTATCTGTTGGGGAAATGAGATGCGGCAGTAGAAGACGAGATTGTCTTGATGACAGCTGTAAAAATAAGTAACCTCACAAAGAACATTGTTTTATTAAATATGTTTTATTATGTCAGACTCATTATCAATTACACCTCACAGCTGATGTCACAATGTGTGAATCATTGTAAATGAATGATCACTTTCTCCATCTTTCAGCACATTCATATTTTCATATGATTCAAATGGACCACGTTGAAGGATGAAGGTACTATGATGTTGATTCTTGTTACAGAAGCTGACATGTAGAAAAATAAGATTTTAAGTAATATAAATTCTCCCATTAAGAATTCCGCTCAAACATGTAATTACAGACAAATGACGTCTTTTATTTCACACACAGTTTGGGTTAATAATTGCTATCCACATTCTGTAAAAATGAAAAATGTTGTATTATGACACATACTATTATAAGATTTGTTTATGCTATATCATGTCACGATATTAAATTCTGATAGCAAATTGCGTTGTTTCATAAAAATATTTGTCGTTGTCAATATGTTATTTCCCTAAAAACTACACATCTACACTTATAATAGTTGCATTATTTTAAATATACTCCACAATACGAGTCATCAACATTTTACACTGAATGGAGTGAGTGTTGTTCCCATCTCAAAAGTTCGCACTGCTGCCATGTCGATATATTCAGTTAATTGCAGGGTATTAATATCAGTTTGTTTCAAGTAGCATGATATTCATGTAGAGTTACATGTAAACTTGTAAATTACTGTACATGGTAAAAGGCAAAATATTCCTTTGGAACACTACAAACGGAGCAATATAATAATATTTTTCTTACATGATTCAGTTCCTTCATGTTCGAATTGATTGAAGCAACAAGACCCGTCACATTGATGTACTAGGCTTAAGGTGCGATCAGAAGCATGTTCGCACAAAATCAATGTAATCAAAACACACACACACACTAATAGAGAAAGGTTTTTACCCATGTCATCAGATTTAACGAAGTGAACAACATTTATTTCTTATTAACACAGCGATATTATTATTCTGTATAAGTAATTGGAAGGTTACTGATGTTTCTTCTTAGACTGGTTGACACGTTTCTTACGTTCTTGTGGCTTGTGTGCCTGTGTTATCCCATTAAAGTTCCGAGCACCTGTGTAGACTGCTCTGTAAGTTAAGACTCCAGCAACAACACGCGATAAGGGCGCTTTGCAGATTCTTTGAAACATTTGGCGTACTTCAGAGGCGAGAATCGACAGATTACTGTCTTGAGAAGTCACTCGTCCCAAGTCTTGAGAAGTCACTCGTCCCAAGTCTTGAGAAGTCACTTGTCCCAAGTCTTGAGAAGTTCTTGTCCCAAGTCTTCTCTGCTTGTTTAGGGCTGTGCCTTACTCGTCTTTGCTGAATTCAAAATTTTTGTCGAAAATTTCGAAAATTCTTAGATTTCTTCGCGTTTCACGCCATTTGCAGCCGTTTTTAATTTTTTAAAAATTTCTAAAAATTTTGAAAATTATCAAAGGGGTACCCCTTTGAGAAATTTCAATTTTTCCGAAAAATTTCGAAAAATCGAAAAACGTGGCAAATCGTCCAAAAAGCGCACAAAACTAAGAATTTTTGAAAATTTTCAAGTTTTAATTTTTTTCCGAATTTTCCGAAAATTTTTGGTTTTGTGCGCATTTCAGAAGGTTTGCAGCGTTTTCTGATTTTTCGAAAAATTTGAAATTTGTTTTTCTAAATTTGACCTGTCCCTTCCCTATCAGGGCTAGACCCTAAGTCTTGAGAAGTCACTTGTCCCAAGTCTTGAGAAGTCCTTGTCCCAAGTCTTGAGAAGTTCTTGTCCCAAGTCTTGAGAAGTCACTTGTCCCAAGTCTTGAGAAGTCACTCGTCCCAAGTCTCGAGAAGTTCTTGTCCCAAGTCTTGAGAAGTCACTTGTCTGAAGTCTTGAGAAGTTCTTGTCCCAAGTCTTGAGAAGTCACTCGTCCCAAGCCTTGAGAAGTCACTCGTCCCAAGTCTTGAGAAGTTCTTGTCCCAAGTCTTGAGATGTCACTTGTCCCAAGTCTTGAGACGTTCTTGTCCCAAGTCTTGAGAAATTCTTGTCCCAAGTCTTGAGAAGTCACTCGTCCCAAGTCTTGACAAGTCACTCGTCCCAAGTCTTGAGAAGTCACTTGTACCAAGTCTTGAGAAGTTATTGTCCCAAGTCTTGAGAAGTTCTTGTTTCAAGACTTGAGAAGTCACTCGTCCCAAGTCTTGAGAAGTCACTTGTCCCAAGCCTTGAGAAGTTCTTGTCCCAAGTCTTCTCTGCTTGTTTAGGGCTGTGCCTTACCCGTCTTTCCTGAATTCAAAATTTTTGTCGAAAATTTCGAAAATTGTTAGTCTTCTTCGCGTTTCACGCCATTTGCAGCCGTTTTTAATTTTTTTAAAATTTCGAAAAATTTTGAAAATTATCAAATTTCAATTTTTTCGAAAAATTTCGAAAAATCGAAAAACGTGGCAAATCGTCCAAAAAGCGCACAAAACTAAGAATTTTTGAAAATTTTCAACTTTTAATTTTTTCCGAATTTTCCGAAAATTTTCGGTTTTGTGCGCATTTCAGAAGGTTTGCAGCGTTTTTTGATTTTTCGAAAAATTTGAAATTTTTTTCTTCTAAACTTGACCCGTCCCTTCCCTATCAGGGCTAGACCCTAAGTCTTGAGAAGTCACTTGTCCCAAGTCTTGAGAAGTCACTCGTACCAAGTCTTGAGAAGTTCTTGTCCCAATTCTTGAGTAGTCACTTGTCTGAAGTCTTGAGAAGTTCTTGTCCCATGTCTTGAGAAGTTCTTGTCCCAAGTCTTGAGAAGTCACTCGTCCCAAGCCTTGAGATGTCACTCGTCCCAAGTCTTGAGAAGTTCTTGTCCCAAGTCTTGAGAAGTCACTTGTCCCAAGTATTGAGAAGTTCTTGTTCCAAGTCTTGAGAAGTTCTTGTCCCAAGTCTTGAGGAGTGACTCGTCCCAAGTCTTGAGAAGTCACTTGTCCCAAGTCTTGAGAAGTTCTTGTCCCAAGTCTTGAGAAGTTCTTGTCCCAAGTCTTGAGAAGTCACTCGTCGCAAGTCTTGAGAATTCACTTGTCCCAAGTCTTGAGAAGTTCTTGTCCCAAGTCTTGAGAAGTCACTTGTCCCAAGTCTTGAGAAGTCCTTTTCCCAAGTCTTGAGAAGTTCTTGTCCCAAGTCTTGAGAAGTCATTTGTCCCAAGTCTTGAGAAGTCACTCGTCCCAAGTCTTGAGAAGTTCTTGTCCCAAGTCTTGAGAAGTCACTTGTCTGAAGTCTTGAGAAGTTCTTGTCCCTAGTCTTGAGAAGTCACTCGTCCCAAGCCTTGAGAAGTCACTCGTCCCAAGTCTTGAGAAGTTCTTGTCCCAAGTCTTGAGAAGTCACTTGTCCCAAGTCTTGAGAAGTTCTTGTCCCAAGTCTTGAGAAGTTCCAGTCCCAAGTCTTGAGAAGTCACTCGTCCCAAGCCTTGAGAAGTCACTCGTCCCAAGTCTTGAGAAGTTCTTGTCCCAAGTCTTGAGATGTCACTTGTCCCAAGTCTTGAGAAGTTCATGTCCCAAGTCTTGAGAAATTCTTGTCCCAAGTCTTGAGAAGTCACTCGTCCCAAGTCTTGACAAGTCACTCCTCCCAAGTCTTGAGAAGTCAATTGTCCCAAGTCTTGAGAAGTTATTGTCCCAAGCCTTGAGAAGTTCTTGTCCCAAGTCTTGAGAAGTCACTCGTCCCAAGTCTTGAGAAGTCACTCGTCCCAAGCCTTGAGAAGTCACTCGTCCCAAGTCTTGAGAAGTTCTTGTCCCAAGTCTTGAGAAGTCACTTGTCCCAAGTCTTGAGAAGTTCTTGTCCCAAGTCTTGAGAAGTCACTCGTCCCAAGTCTTGAGAAGTCACTTGTCCCAAGTCTTGAGAAGTTCTTGTCCCAAGTCTTGAGAAGTCACTTGTCCCAAGTCATGAGAAGTTCTTGTCCCACGTCTTCTCTGCTTGTTTAGGGCTGTGCCTTACCCGTCTTTGCTGAATTCAAAATTTTTGTCGAAAATTTCGAAAATTCTTAATTTTCTTCGCGTTTTACGCCATTTGCAGCCGTTTTTAATTTTTTTAAAATTTCGAAATTTTTTGAAAATTATCAAAGGGGTACCCCTTTGAGAAATTTCAATTTTTTCGAAAAATTTCGAAAAATCGAAAAACGTGGCAAATCGTCCAAAAAGCGCACAAAACTAAGAATTTTTGAAAATTTTCAACTTTTAATTTTTTCCCGAATTTTCCGAAAATTTTTGGTTTTGTGCGCATTTCAGAAGGTTTGCAGGGTTTTTTGATTTTTCGAAAAATTTGAAAAAATTTTCTTCTATATTTCACCTGTCCCTTCCCTATCAGAACTAGACTCCCAAGTCTTAATAAGTCACTTGTCCCAAGTCTTGAGAAGTTCTTGTCCCAAGTCTTGAGAAGTTCTTGTCCCAAGTCTTGAGAAGTCACTTGTCCCAAGTCATGAGAAGTCATTCGCCCCAAGTCTTGAGAAGTTCTCGTCCCAAGTCTTGAGAAGTCCTTGTCCCAAGTTTTGAGAAGTCACTCGTCCCAAGTCTTGAGAAGTTCTTGTCCCAAGTCTTGAGAAGTCACTTGTCCCAAGTCTTGAGAAGTTCTTGTCCCAAGTCTTGAGAAGTCACTTGTCCCAAGTCTTGAGAAGTTCTTGTCCCAAGTCTTGAGAAGTCACTCGTCCCAAGTCTTGAGAAGTTCTTGTCCCAAGTCTTGAGAAGTCACTTGTCCCAAGTCTTGAGAAGTCACTTATAACAAGTCTTGAGAAGTTCTTGTCCCAAGTCTTGAGAAGTCACTTGTCCCAAGTCTTGAGAAGTTCTTGTCCCAAGTCTTGAGAAGTCACTTGTCCCAAGTCTTGAGAAGTCCTTGTCCCAAGTCTTGAGAAGTTCTTGTCCCAAGTCTTGAGAAGTCACTTGTCCCAAGTCTTGAGAAGTTCTTGTCCCAAGTCTTGAGAAGTTCTTGTCCCAAGTCTTGAGAAGTCACTTGTCCCAAGTCTTGAGAAGTTCTTGTCCCAAGTCTTGAGAAGTCACTTGTCCCAAGTCTTGAGAAGTTCTTGTCCCAAGTCTTGAGAAGTCACTCGTCCCAAGTCTTGAGAAGTCATTGTCCCAAGTCTTGAGAAGTTATTGTCCCAAGTCTTGTCTGCTTGTTTAGGGCTGTGCCTCACCTGTCTTAGCTGAATTCAATTTTTTTCGAAAATTCTTAGTTTTCTTCGCGTTTCGCGCCATTTGCAGTCGTTTTTAATTTTTTTAAAATTTCGAAAATTTTTGAAAATTCTCAATTTTTCAATTTTTTCGAAAAATTTCGAAAAATCGAAAAACGTGGCAAATCGTCCAAAAAGCGCACAAAACTAAGAATTTTTAAAATTTTCAACTTTTAATTTTCCGAAAATTTTTAGTTTTGTGCGCATTTCAGAAGTCACTTGTCCCAAGTCTTGAGAAGTTCTTGTCCCAAGTCTTGAGAAGTCACTTGTCCCAAGTCTTGAGAAGTCACTTGTCCCAAGTCTTGAGAAGTTCTTGTTCCAAGTCTTGAGAAGTTCTTGTCCCAAGTCTTGAGAAGTCACTTGTCCCAAGTTTTGAGAAGTTCTTGTCCCAAGTCTTGAGAAGTCACTTTTCCCAAGTCTTGAGAAGTTCTTGTCCCAAGTCTTGAGAAGTCACTTGTCCCAAGTCTTGAGAAGTCACTCGTCCCAAGTCTTGAGAAGTTCTTGTCCCAAGTCTTGAGAAGTTCTTGTCCCAAGTCTTGAGAAGTCCTTGTCCCAAGTCTTGAGAAGTTATTGTCCCAAGTCTTGTCTGCTTGTTTAAAACTGTGCCTCACCTGTCTTAGCTGAATTCAATTTTTTTTCGAAAATTCTTAGTTTTCTTCGCGTTTCACGCCATTTGCAGTCGTTTTTAATTTTTTTAAAATTTCGAAAAATTTTGAAAATTCTCAAAGGGTACCCCTTTGAGAAATTTCAATTTTTTCGAAAAATTTCGAAAAATCGAAAAACGTGGTAAATCGTCCAAAAAGCGCACAAAACTAAGAATTTTTGAAAATTTTCAACTTTTAATTTTTTTCCGAATTTTCCGAAAATTTTTGGTTTTGTGCGCATTTCAGAAGGTTTGCAGCGTCTTTTGATTTTTCGAAAAATTTGAAAATTTTTCCTTCTAAATTTGACCTGTCCCATCCTTATCAGGACTAGACTCCCAAGTCTTGAGAAGTCACTTGTACCAAGACTTGAGTAGTTCTTGTCCCAAGTCTTGAGAAGTCACTTGTCCCAAGTCTTGAGAAGTCACTCGTCCCAAGTCTTGAGAAGTCACTTGTCCCAAGTCTTGAGAAGTCACTCGTCCCAAGTCTTGAGAAGTCACTCGTCCGAAGTCTTGAGAAGTTCTTGTCCCAAGGCTTGAGAAGTCACTCGTCCCAAGTCTTGAGAAGTTCTTGTCCCAAGTCTTGAGAAGTCACTTGTCCCAAGTCTTGAGAAGTTCTTGTCCCAAGTCTTGAGAAGTCACTTGTCCCAAGTCTTGAGAAGTTCTTGTCCCAAGTCTTGAGAAGTCACTTGTCCCAAGTCTTGAGAAGTCACTTGTCCCAAGTCTTGAGAAGTTCTTGTCCCAAGTCTTGAGAAGTCATTCGTCCCAAATCTTGAGAAGTCCTTGTCCCAAGTCTTGAGAAGTTCTTGTCCCATGTCTTGAGAAGTCACTTGTCCCAAGTCTTGAGAAGTTCTTGTCCCAAGTCTTGAGAAGTCACTTGTCCTAAGTCTTGAGAAGTCACTCGTCCCAAGTCTTGAGAAGTTCTTGTCCCAAGTCTTGAGAAGTTCTTGTCCCAAGTCTTGAGAAGTCCTTGTCCCAAGTCTTGAGAAGTTATTGTCCCAAGTCTTGTCTGCTTGTTTAGGGCTGTGCCTCACCTGTCTTAGCTAAATTCAATTTTTTTCGAAAATTCTTAGTTTTCTTCGCGTTTCCCGCCATTTGCAGTCGTTTTTAATTTTTTTAAAATGTCGAAAAATTTTGAAAATTCTCAAAGGGGTACCCCTTTGAGAAATTTCAATTTTTTCGAAAAATTTCGAAAAATCGAAAAACGTGGTAAATCGTCCAAAAAGCGCACAAAACTAAGAATTTTTGAAAATTTTCAACTTTTAATTTTTTCCGAATTTTCCGAAAATTTTTGGTTTTGTGCGCATTTCAGAAGGTTTGCAGCGTTTTTGATTTTTCGAAAAATTTGAAAATTTTTTCTTCTAAATTTGACCTGTCCCTTTCCTATCAGGACTAGACTCCCAAGTCTTGATAAGTCACTTGTCCCAAGTCTTGAGAAGTTCTTGTCCCAAGTCTTGAGAAGTCACTCGTCCCAAGTCTCGAGATGTCACTCGTCCCAAGCCTTGAGAAGTCACTCGTCCCAAGTCTTGAGAAGTTCTTGTCCCAAGTGTTGAGAAGTCACTTGTCCCAAGTCTTGAGAAGTTCTTGTCCCAAGTCTTAAGAAGTTCTTGTCCCAAGTCTTGAGAAGTTCTTGTCCCAAGACTTGAGAATTCACTCGTCCCAAGTCTTGAGAAGTCACTTGTCCCAAGTCTTGAAAGTTCTTGTCCCAAGTCTTGAGAAGTCACTCGTCCCAAGTCTTGAGAAGTCACTTGTCCCAAGTCTTGAGAAGTTCTTGTCCCAAGTCTTGAGAAGTCACTTGTCCCAAGTCTTGAGAAGTTCTTGTCCCACGTCTTCTCTGCTTGTTTAGGGCTGTGCCTTACCCGTCTTTGCTGAATTCAAAATTTTTGTCGAAAATTTCGAAAATTCTTAATTTTCTTCGCGTTTTACGCCATTTGGAGCCGTTTTTAATTTTTTTAAAATTTCGAAAATTTTTGAAAATTATCAAAGGGGTACCCCTTTGAGAAATTTCAATTTTTTCGAAAAATTTCGAAAAGTCGAAAAACGTGGCAAATCGTCCAAAAAGCGCACAAAACTAAGAATTTTTTTAAAACTTTCAACATTTAATTTTTTTTAATTTTCCGAAAATTTTTGGTTTTGTGAGCATTTCAGAAGGTTTGCAGCGTTTTTTGATTTTTCGAAAATTTTGAAATTTTCTTCTTCTAAATTTGACCTGTCCCTTCCCTATCAGCGCTAGACTCCCAAGTCTTCAGGAGTCACTTGTCCCAAGTCTTGAGAAGTCCTTGTCCCAAGTCTTGAGAAGTTCTTGTCCCAAGTCTTGATAAGTCACTTGTCCCAAGTCTTGAGAAGTCACTCGTCCCAAGTCTTGAGAAGTTCTTGTCCCAAGTCTTGAGAAGTCACTTGTCTGAAGTCTTGAGAAGTTCTTGTCCCATGTCTTGAGAAGTTCTAGTCCCAAGTCTTGAGAGTCACTCGTCCCAAGCCTTGAGAAGTCACTCGTCCCAAGTCTTGAGAAGTTCTTGTCCCAAATCTTGAGATGTCACTTGTCCCAAGTCTTTAGAAGTTCTTGTCCCAAGTCTTGAGAAGTTCTTGTCCCAAGTCTTGAGAAGTCACTCGTCCCAAGTCTTGAGAAATCACTCGTCCCAAGTCTTGAGAAGTCACTTGTCCCAAGTCTTGAGAAGTTCTTGTCCCAAGTCTTGAGAAGTCACTCGTCCCAAGTCTTGAGAAGTCACTTGTCCCAAGCCTTGAGAAGTTCTTGTCCCAAGTCTTCTCTGCTTGTTTAGGGCTGTGCCTTACTCGTCTTTGCTGAATTCTTGAGAAATCACTCGTCCCAAGTCTTGAGAAGTCACTCGTCCCAAGTCTTGAGAAGTTCTTGTCCCAAGTCTTGAGAAGTTCTTGTCCCAAGTCTTGAGAAGTCCTTGTCCCAAGTCTTGAGAAGTTATTGTCCCAAGTCTTGTCTGCTTGTTTAGGGCTGTGCCTCACCTGTCTTAGCTAAATTCAACTTTTTTCGAAAATTCTTAGTTTTCTTCGCGTTTCACGCCATTTGCAGTCTTTTTTAATTTTTTTAAAATGTCGAAAAATTTCGAAAATTCTCAAAGGGGTACCCCTTTGAGAAATTTCAATTTTTTCGAAAAATTTCGAAAAATCGAAAAACGTGGCAAATCGTCCAAAAAGCGCACAAAACTAAGAATTTTTGAAAATTTTCAACTTTTAATTTTTTTCCGAATTTTCCGAAAATTTTTGGTTTTGTGCGCATTTCAGGTTTGCAGCGTTTTTTGATTTTTCGAAAAATTTGAAAATTTTTCCTTCTAAATTTGACCTGTCCCATCCCTATCAGGACTAGACTCCCAAGTCTTGAGAAGTCACTTGTCCCAAGTCTTGAGAAGTCACTCGTCCCAAGTCTTGAGAAGTCACTCGTCCCAAATCTTGAGAAGTTCTTGTCCCAAGGCTTGAGAAGTCACTCGTCCCAAGTCTTGAGAAGTTCTTGTCCCAAGTCTTGAGAAGTCACTTGTCCCAAGTCTTGAGAAGTTCTTGTCCCAAGTCTTGAGATGTCACTTGTCCCAAGTCTTGAGAAGTCACTTGTCCCAAGTCTTGAGAAGTCACTGGTCCCAAGTCTTGAGAAGTCACTCGTCCCAAGTCTTGAGAAGTCACTCGTCCCAAGTCTTGAGAAGTCACTCGTCCCAAGTCTTGAGAAGTCACTCGTCCCAAGTCTTGTCTGCTTGTTTAGGGCTGTGCCTCACCTGTCTTAGCTGAATTCAATTTTTTTTCGAAAATTCTTAGTTTTCTTCGCGTTTCACGCCATTTGCAGTCGTTTTTAATTTTTTTAAAATTTCGAAAATTTTTGAAAATTCTCCAAGGGGTACCCCTTTGAGAAATTTCAATTTTTTCGAAAAATTTCGAAAAATCGAAAAACGTGGCAAATCGTCCAAAAAGCGCACAAAACTAAGAATTTTTGAAAATTTTCAACTTTTAATTTTTTCCCGAATTTTGCGAAAATTTTTGGTTTTGTGCGCATTTCAGAAGGTTTGCAGCGTTTTTTGATTTTTCGAAAAATTTGAAAAAATTTTCTTCTAAATTTCACCTGTCCCTTCCCTATCAGGACTAGACTCCCAAGTCTTAATAAGTCACTTGTCCCAAGTCTTGAGAAGTTCTTGTCCCAAGTCTTGAGAAGTTCTTGTCCCAAGTCCTGAGAAGTCACTCGTCCCAAGTCTTGAGACGTCACTCGTCCCAAGCCTTGAGAAGTCACTCGTCCCAAGTCTTGAGAAGTTCTTGTCCCAAGTCTTGAGAAGTCACTTGTCCCAAGTCTTGAGAAGTTCTTGTCCCAAGTCTTGAGAAGTTCTTGTCCCGAGACTTGAGAAGTGACTCGTCCCAAGTCTTGAGAAGTCACTTGTCCCAAGTCTTGAGAAGCTCTTGTCACAAGTCTTGAGAAGTTCTTGTCCCAAGTCTTGAGAAGTCACTCGTCCCAAGTCTTGAGAAGTCACTTGTCCCAAGTCTTGAGAAGTTCTTGTCCCAAGTCTTGAGAAGTCACTTGTCCCAAGTCTTGAGAACTTCTTGTCCCACGTTTTCTCTGCTTGTTTAGGGCTGTAACTTACCCGTCTTTGCTGAATTCAAAATTTTTGTCGAAAATTTCGAAAATTCTTAATTTTCTTCGCGTTTCAGGCCATTTGCAGCCGCTTTTAATTTTTTTAAAATTTCGAAAATTTTTGAAAATTCTCCAAGGGGTACCCCTTTGAGAAATTTCAATTTTTTCGAAAAATTTCGAAAAATCGAAAAACGTGGCAAATCGTCCAAAAAGCGCACAAAACTAAGAATTTTTGAAAATTTTCAACTTTTAATTTTTTTCCGAATTTTCAGAAAATTTTTGGTTTTGTGCGCATTTCAGAAGGTTTGCAGCGTCTTTTGATTTTTCGAAAAATTTGAAAATTTTTCCTTCTAAATTTGACCTGTCCCATCCTTATCAGGACTAGACTCCCAAGTCTTGAGAAGTCACTTGTACCAAGACTTGAGTAGTTCTTGTCCCAAGTCTTGAGAAGTCACTTGTCCCAAGTCTTGAGAAGTCACTCGTCCCAAGTCTTGAGAAGTCACTTGTCCCAAGTCTTGAGAAGTCACTCGTCCCAAGTCTTGAGAAGTCACTCGTCCGAAGTCTTGAGAAGTTCTTGTCCCAAGGCTTGAGAAGTCACTCGTCCCAAGTCTTGAGAAGTTCTTGTCCCAAGTCTTGAGAAGTCACTTGTCCCAAGTCTTGAGAAGTTCTTGTCCCAAGTCTTGAGAAGTCACTTGTCCCAAGTCTTGAGAAGTTCTTGTCCCAAGTCTTGAGAAGTCACTTGTCCCAAGTCTTGAGAAGTCACTTGTCCCAAGTCTTGAGAAGTTCTTGTCCCAAGTCTTGAGAAGTCATTCGTCCCAAATCTTGAGAAGTCCTTGTCCCAAGTCTTGAGAAGTTCTTGTCCCAAGTCTTGAGAAGTCACTTGTCCCAAGTCTTGAGAAGTTCTTGTCCCAAGTCTTGAGAAGTCACTTGTCCTAAGTCTTGAGAAGTCACTCGTCCCAAGTCTTGAGAAGTTCTTGTCCCAAGTCTTGAGAAGTTCTTGTCCCAAGTCTTGAGAAGTCCTTGTCCCAAGTCTTGAGAAGTTATTGTCCCAAGTCTTGTCTGCTTGTTTAGGGCTGTGCCTCACCTGTCTTAGCTAAATTCAATTTTTTTCGAAAATTCTTAGTTTTCTTCGCGTTTCCCGCCATTTGCAGTCGTTTTTAATTTTTTTAAAATGTCGAAAAATTTTGAAAATTCTCAAAGGGGTACCCCTTTGAGAAATTTCAATTTTTTCGAAAAATTTCGAAAAATCGAAAAACGTGGTAAATCGTCCAAAAAGCGCACAAAACTAAGAATTTTTGAAAATTTTCAACTTTTAATTTTTTCCGAATTTTCCGAAAATTTTTGGTTTTGTGCGCATTTCAGAAGGTTTGCAGCGTTTTTGATTTTTCGAAAAATTTGAAAATTTTTTCTTCTAAATTTGACCTGTCCCTTTCCTATCAGGACTAGACTCCCAAGTCTTGATAAGTCACTTGTCCCAAGTCTTGAGAAGTTCTTGTCCCAAGTCTTGAGAAGTCACTCGTCCCAAGTCTCGAGATGTCACTCGTCCCAAGCCTTGAGAAGTCACTCGTCCCAAGTCTTGAGAAGTTCTTGTCCCAAGTGTTGAGAAGTCACTTGTCCCAAGTCTTGAGAAGTTCTTGTCCCAAGTCTTAAGAAGTTCTTGTCCCAAGTCTTGAGAAGTTCTTGTCCCAAGACTTGAGAATTCACTCGTCCCAAGTCTTGAGAAGTCACTTGTCCCAAGTCTTGAAAGTTCTTGTCCCAAGTCTTGAGAAGTCACTCGTCCCAAGTCTTGAGAAGTCACTTGTCCCAAGTCTTGAGAAGTTCTTGTCCCAAGTCTTGAGAAGTCACTTGTCCCAAGTCTTGAGAAGTTCTTGTCCCACGTCTTCTCTGCTTGTTTAGGGCTGTGCCTTACCCGTCTTTGCTGAATTCAAAATTTTTGTCGAAAATTTCGAAAATTCTTAATTTTCTTCGCGTTTTACGCCATTTGGAGCCGTTTTTAATTTTTTTAAAATTTCGAAAATTTTTGAAAATTATCAAAGGGGTACCCCTTTGAGAAATTTCAATTTTTTCGAAAAATTTCGAAAAGTCGAAAAACGTGGCAAATCGTCCAAAAAGCGCACAAAACTAAGAATTTTTTTAAAACTTTCAACATTTAATTTTTTTTAATTTTCCGAAAATTTTTGGTTTTGTGAGCATTTCAGAAGGTTTGCAGCGTTTTTTGATTTTTCGAAAATTTTGAAATTTTCTTCTTCTAAATTTGACCTGTCCCTTCCCTATCAGCGCTAGACTCCCAAGTCTTCAGGAGTCACTTGTCCCAAGTCTTGAGAAGTCCTTGTCCCAAGTCTTGAGAAGTTCTTGTCCCAAGTCTTGATAAGTCACTTGTCCCAAGTCTTGAGAAGTCACTCGTCCCAAGTCTTGAGAAGTTCTTGTCCCAAGTCTTGAGAAGTCACTTGTCTGAAGTCTTGAGAAGTTCTTGTCCCATGTCTTGAGAAGTTCTAGTCCCAAGTCTTGAGAGTCACTCGTCCCAAGCCTTGAGAAGTCACTCGTCCCAAGTCTTGAGAAGTTCTTGTCCCAAGTCTTGAGATGTCACTTGTCCCAAGTCTTTAGAAGTTCTTGTCCCAAGTCTTGAGAAGTTCTTGTCCCAATTCTTGAGAAGTCACTCGTCCCAAGTCTTGAGAAATCACTCGTCCCAAGTCTTGAGAAGTCACTTGTCCCAAGTCTTGAGAAGTTCTTGTCCCAAGTCTTGAGAAGTCACTCGTCCCAAGTCTTGAGAAGTCACTTGTCCCAAGCCTTGAGAAGTTCTTGTCCCAAGTCTTCTCTGCTTGTTTAGGGCTGTGCCTTACTCGTCTTTGCTGAATTCTTGAGAAATCACTCGTCCCAAGTCTTGAGAAGTCACTCGTCCCAAGTCTTGAGAAGTTCTTGTCCCAAGTCTTGAGAAGTTCTTGTCCCAAGTCTTGAGAAGTCCTTGTCCCAAGTCTTGAGAAGTTATTGTCCCAAGTCTTGTCTGCTTGTTTAGGGCTGTGCCTCACCTGTCTTAGCTAAATTCAACTTTTTTCGAAAATTCTTAGTTTTCTTCGCGTTTCACGCCATTTGCAGTCTTTTTTAATTTTTTTAAAATGTCGAAAAATTTCGAAAATTCTCAAAGGGGTACCCCTTTGAGAAATTTCAATTTTTTCGAAAAATTTCGAAAAATCGAAAAACGTGGCAAATCGTCCAAAAAGCGCACAAAACTAAGAATTTTTGAAAATTTTCAACTTTTAATTTTTTTCCGAATTTTCCGAAAATTTTTGGTTTTGTGCGCATTTCAGGTTTGCAGCGTTTTTTGATTTTTCGAAAAATTTGAAAATTTTTCCTTCTAAATTTGACCTGTCCCATCCCTATCAGGACTAGACTCCCAAGTCTTGAGAAGTCACTTGTCCCAAGTCTTGAGAAGTCACTCGTCCCAAGTCTTGAGAAGTCACTCGTCCCAAATCTTGAGAAGTTCTTGTCCCAAGGCTTGAGAAGTCACTCGTCCCAAGTCTTGAGAAGTTCTTGTCCCAAGTCTTGAGAAGTCACTTGTCCCAAGTCTTGAGAAGTTCTTGTCCCAAGTCTTGAGATGTCACTTGTCCCAAGTCTTGAGAAGTCACTTGTCCCAAGTCTTGAGAAGTCACTGGTCCCAAGTCTTGAGAAGTCACTCGTCCCAAGTCTTGAGAAGTCACTCGTCCCAAGTCTTGAGAAGTCACTCGTCCCAAGTCTTGTCTGCTTGTTTAGGGCTGTGCCTCACCTGTCTTAGCTGAATTCAATTTTTTTTCGAAAATTCTTAGTTTTCTTCGCGTTTCACGCCATTTGCAGTCGTTTTTAATTTTTTTAAAATTTCGAAAATTTTTGAAAATTCTCCAAGGGGTACCCCTTTGAGAAATTTCAATTTTTTCGAAAAATTTCGAAAAATCGAAAAACGTGGCAAATCGTCCAAAAAGCGCACAAAACTAAGAATTTTTGAAAATTTTCAACTTTTAATTTTTTCCCGAGTTTTGCGAAAATTTTTGGTTTTGTGCGCATTTCAGAAGGTTTGCAGCGTTTTTTGATTTTTCGAAAAATTTGAAAAAATTTTCTTCTAAATTTCACCTGTCCCTTCCCTATCAGGACTAGACTCCCAAGTCTTAATAAGTCACTTGTCCCAAGTCTTGAGAAGTTCTTGTCCCAAGTCTTGAGAAGTTCTTGTCCCAAGTCCTGAGAAGTCACTCGTCCCAAGTCTTGAGACGTCACTCGTCCCAAGCCTTGAGAAGTCACTCGTCCCAAGTCTTGAGAAGTTCTTGTCCCAAGTCTTGAGAAGTCACTTGTCCCAAGTCTTGAGAAGTTCTTGTCCCAAGTCTTGAGAAGTTCTTGTCCCGAGACTTGAGAAGTGACTCGTCCCAAGTCTTGAGAAGTCACTTGTCCCAAGTCTTGAGAAGCTCTTGTCACAAGTCTTGAGAAGTTCTTGTCCCAAGTCTTGAGAAGTCACTCGTCCCAAGTCTTGAGAAGTCACTTGTCCCAAGTCTTGAGAAGTTCTTGTCCCAAGTCTTGAGAAGTCACTTGTCCCAAGTCTTGAGAACTTCTTGTCCCACGTTAT